>NC_133125.1:175347801-175961024 GCF_048418815.1 Hemitrygon akajei | reverse complement strand
CCAACTGGATGTTCTACAATGCTTCTGGGGCAATCTTCTGTGGACAGATAAGACAATAGTTGAACTTTCTGGCAGAAATGTGCATTACTATGTCAGGAGGGAAAGGGCACTGCACACCAACACCAAAACCTCATCTGAATTGTGAAGCATGGTGGCAGGAGCATCGTGGTTTGGGGCTGACACATACAAACATGCCGGAGGAACTCAGCAGGTCGGGCAGCATCCGTTGAAACGAGCAGTCAACGTTTCGGGCCGAGACCCTTCATCAGGACTGAAGAAGGAGGAGGCAGGGGCCCTATAAAGAAGGTGGGATAGGGTGGACGGGAGTGGAAGGGAGGGGAGGGAGGGGCTGCTTTGTTGCCTCATGGTCTGGACAGCTTGCAATCGTCGAGGGAACAATGAATTCAAAATTGTATCAAAACATCTTACAGGAGAATATCAGTGCAGCTCTCCATCATCTGAAGCTAAAAAAAAGTTTGATAATGCAACAAGGGAATGATCCAAAAGAAATGAGTAAATCAACAACAGAATGGTTTAAAAAGAAGAAAATTTGTGTTTTGGAATGGCTGAATGATAGTCCTGACAATCCTGTAGAAATGTTGTGGAAGGATATGAAGCAAGCAGTTCATGCAGGGAAGCCCACTGACATCCCAGAGTTGAAGCAGTTTATTAAGGAGGAATAGCTTAAAGTTCCTCCAAGCCAATGTGCAGGACTGATCAACAGTTACTGGAAATGTTTGGTTGAAGTTATTGCTGTAAAAAGGGGTCACTCTAGTTATTGAAAGCAAAGCTGTACGTATATGTTCCAACAAATACATGCAGTATTGTATTATTATTCTCAAAGTAATGAACAAGTATAATATTCTTTCTACTATTTATTTAATTGAGTTCTCTTTATCTAGTTTTAGGCCTTACATCAAGACCTGGTCACATTTTAGGTCCTATTTATGCAGAAACAGAGAAAATACTACAGGGTTCACAAACTTTCTTGCATTATCCATACTGAATGAGGTGTTGACCTGGGTTCCTCCACTGCCTGGTAACAACATCCCTCATTTGCATTTGTCCATCCTGATAGATGGTTCTATACAGCATACAAACAGGGGAGAGTGGACAACCGTGTCTGACGCCCGACTTGATGGGGAAGCAATCTGTTTCTTTCTGATTGGTTTGGACTGCACGACAGATATCTCTGCAGAGCAGTTTGAACCAAATACTGACTCCCTCCCCAAAAAACTATTTTGGAGAGCATATATTTTGTGTATGTGTATGATATCCCATCTCAATCAGTCACAACATCCACCCCAATGTCAGCAGGTCTGTACTCACTGGAATTCAGAAGGATGAGGGGGGATCTCATTGCTACCTTTTGAATGTTGAGACGCCAAGACGGAGTACATGTGCAAAGGATGTTTCCCATGCTTGGAAAATCTAATTAAGAGGTCACAGCCTCTGGATTGAGGGGCATCCATTTAATATAGAGTTGCAGAGAAATTTCTTTAGCCAACGGATGGTGAATTTGTGGAATTTGTTGCCACATTCAGCTGTGGAGGCCAGGTCATTGGGTGTATTTAAGGCAGAGATTGATAAGTTCTTGATTGGACATGGCATCAAAGGTTACGGGGAGAAGGCCGGGAACTGGGGTTGAGGAGGGAAAAAAAGGATCAGCCATGATTGAATGGTGGAGCAGACTTGATGGGTCTAATGGCCTAATTCTGCTCCTATATCTTATGGTTAAGCTCAAAGGAGGCGGCTACTTAATCGTGAAGAGTTCCCGTTATTCCCTTCCTCCTTAACATTTTGTACTCTCTGAGATTCCTAATGAATCAGCACAGTATTTTGGGCAGCATGATTCCCATCCTGAGGGATTGGCAGGAGAGATCACCAAATCTTTGATCACAGTTTCTCCCCTTCCATTGTGAACCCTTGTGCAATCGTCCTGTTCATCTGGAGGTCCAAGATGGAGCGAGTTCAATGGGTCACGGTGTACAATTCTCCAGAGACTGGAGGCAAAATTTAATCAAAAGTATCTCCATCCGGATGACCATCTTGTGGTTGTGTGTGGATCAAAAGTCTGTGGGCACCAAGTGTCAGAGTGAGATGAGTTTCTACTGGTCACTGGTGTTTTGGAAGATGGGTCTATCCTGTTCCCAGGGACACACACACCGAGGGAGACATCAAGTGCTGCTGGGAGATCATCAACTCAGTGATACATCGGAAACTTGTTGCTCTACCAGCACAGTGAGGTGCCTGTAATGACAGCTTCTGACTGGCACAGTGAGGTGTCTGTAATGACAGCTTCTGACTGGCACAGGAAGGTTGTATGGGGACTCACTGAAGCTCTGTGGATCTCTGTGGAGCCACTGTGGTCCTGGACAGGGAAGCCCTGAGTCAGCTGGGGTGTCCCTCAAACAATGTCACCTCATGGGAACACATGAATGGCTGTAGATTATTTACAGAGATAACACTGCTGAATTTATTGACCATATGATAATGAGGATGTAAAACGTTTTGTATTGTTTTTCTTTTAGTGTATATATTATTATGAACAAAGACTATTTGTGAAATTACAAAGAAAGTCCTGAAACAAACACGTTTTACCTGTTCGTCCAATCTTTCACTCCTCCTCCGCGTCAATCACAAAGCAGGAAATTTGAACTGGACCGAGCGAACCAGGAGCTTGTAATCGTTAACAGTTTAATCGTTGTGTATTCACCTGGAATCGTTCTGCCCGTGTTCAGTTTTACTGTTTACCAATCGTTCTGAGTTCACTCCACATCACTCTCCTCCACTTCCCGCTGGGGAGCTCCGTGACCCGGTGTGCGGACCCTCCTCTGCTCTCTGTCCGCCAGCGAACGAGGTCAGTATCCCGGAGCAGGTCCGGCACCGATCGGTCGGGAAGAGGCGTGGATCGGATGAGCGTCGGACCCAAGAATCGTCAACCCCGGGTTGAGAAGTTTATGTCGCTTCTCAGTCTCCAGATATTTTCACTCGTTCACCTTTTCTTGCTTCTGCTCCAGCTTGGTGTGGTCGGTGCCGAAGGTAAGGGAATGACTTCATATGTGAATCCGAGAGCCACAGTCTCCATTTCCGCGCTCGGAGACTGTGCTGTCACCACAACAGATTGCTGACTGAACAAGCTTTTTCTTCTGGGGAACTGCAGCTTTGCAAGCTGAAGTCTGTTGTCCGAGGCATAAGTATACAGAGTATAAATAAATGACACGGCCATTCGCTTTTTTAACAGCACAGTACATTACAAACATGACAAAGATCATTTGTTCACGTGACTGGAATTATACACAACTTACATGAACAAATAAACACAACACACCGGTGCCAGCTGAGAGAGAGAAGGAGGTAGTGTTCGGGGTTTTCAGTTCAATTCCAGACCCTGACTGTAACGGTAAATTGGAGGGAGATGTAAAACTTTTCTTTTACAAGTCATACTGAACAACCGCGACATCAGTACAGTTTGATGGCCACAGGTAGGAATGACTTTCTATGACGCTCAGCGTTGCATCTCGGTGGAATGAGTCTCTGGCTGAATGTACTCCTGTGCCTAACCAGTACTGTGGTGAACTACATATACCTGTCTGGACACGCCGCCCCGCTGACTGCTCCTGTGGCTCCTCCCACGGACCCCGGTATAAAAGCGATTGGGGACACCGCCCCGGCCTCAGTCTCCAGGATGTAGTGTGGTGGTCAATTGCTGCTTGTTCTTTCTTCTAGCCAATAAAAGCTTATATCTCGCCTCACGTCGTCAAGAGTTATTGATGACATCATGACATCACTGGCCTTACGAATGAGTTTGTGGTGTTACGTACCCCGTAACTGGGTGTCTGACCAGCAATGATAGAAGAATCCGTTGGAGTCTGGTGGGATTATTTTCAAACAGTGTTTATTAGTAAAATATACAAATCAATATCAACAATGCAAATATATAGATAATACACGTTAGCAATACTAAACCTAAAAGTGTGGGTATAATAATAATCAAATATAAACAAGCTCTATCAATGTCTAGGGGATAATGAATTGTCATATGTGAATATGAAGTTCATTTCAGTTCATACGTGCTGAGGTAGTTGTTGGTGGTTTTGTTGTAATTGTTGGAGAGAGAGAGAGAGAGAGAGAGAGAGAGAGAGAGAGAGAGAGAGAGAGAGAGAGAGAGAGAGAGAGCAAACAGTAACAGCTACAGCCAGTCAAACCTTCCTTTACGTTCTTGATCCATCGATGTGTTGTTGTGGCCATTCAGGTATGACCCCTCTGTCCTTCAGCTAGACCGTTCTTCTGTGGTGGACTCATCACCCAGGCAAGGGTGGACACATACACAAGCCCCCACCAGCCCTGCTAATAACACTGTGAGTTAAACTGACCGATCCTTTGTTCGGTCCCCGATGCCCCACACCTTCTCGTGGGTTCCAACGCTCAAGCAGTGCTCACTAGTGTGTCTCCTGCTGTGTCTGAGGGGTGTCTCTCCAGACCTCACTTTTATCCCTACTCACAGGGTCTCAGGTGTCAATCAGTTTTGAATGGCTTAGTCCATCAAACCAGCCCCCTCCGGCTGTCCACTGAG
The DNA here is from genome assembly GCF_048418815.1 of Hemitrygon akajei. Taxonomy (NCBI): domain Eukaryota; kingdom Metazoa; phylum Chordata; class Chondrichthyes; order Myliobatiformes; family Dasyatidae; genus Hemitrygon; species Hemitrygon akajei. The sequence continues at coordinate 175,956,448 of NC_133125.1, read as the reverse complement.
GAATTTTAATGAACAGAATGGTACCAAGTAAACAGCCCTCTCCGCAGCCATAATATTGTGGGTCAACAAGTCTGTCTTTCCCAGTGTTATCTCTCCCTTATCTGAAGCAGATATTCCAGTCCCAGTATGTTTTCCCTTTGTCTCTCTTTCTCTCTCATTAGCAGCGTGGTAACAGTAACAGTTTGTGATTCTTCCGGGGGGGGGGGGAATATGGGCAACTCTGTACCCTTCTGCCCAACAGAGTTGTTCATCCTTCATAGCAGTTGATTCTGTTGGTGTCTGCTACCCTCAGCCTGCTGCCCCAGCACACAACAGCAAACGTGATAGCACTGGCCACCACAGACTCGTAGAACATCCTCAGCATCGTCCGGCAGATGTTAAAGGACCTCAGTCTCCTCAGGAAATAGAGACGGCTCTGACCCTTCTTGTAGACAGCCTCAGTGTTCTTTGACCAGTCCAGTTTATTGTCAATTCATATCCCCAGGTATTTGTAATCCTCCACCATGTCCACACTGACCCCTTGGATGGAAACAGTAATTTATAATAAGTTGTATATACAACAGGACAGTCAATATAACATAGAAATATAATTGTATCAGCATGAATTAATCAGTCTGATGGCCTGGTGGAAGAAGCTGTCCAGGAGCCTGTTGGTCCTGGCTTTTTTGCTGCATTACCCTTTCCTGGACGGTAGCAGCTGGAACAGTTTGTGGTTTGGGTGACTCGGGTCCCCAATGATCCTTTGGGCCCTTTTTACACACCTGTCTTTTTAAATGTCCTGAATAGTGGGAAGTTCACATCTACAGATGTGCTGGGCTGTCCACACCACTCTCTGCAGAGTCCTGCAATTGAGGGAAGTACAGTTCCCATACCAGGCAGTGATGCAGCCAGTCAGGATGCTCTCAATTGTGCCTCTATAGAAAGTTCTTAGGATTTGGGGGTGGGCATACCAAACTTCTTCAACCGTCTGAGGTGAAAGAGGTGCTGTTGTGCCTTTTTCACCACACAGCTGGTATGTACAGACCACGTGAGATCCTCGGTGATGTGGATGCCGAGGAACTTAAAGCTGTTCACCCTCTCAACCCCAGATCCATTGATGTCTATAGGGGTTAGCTTGTCTCCGTTCCTCCTGTGATCCACAACCAGCTCCTTTGTTTTTGTGACATGGAGGGAGAGGTTGTTTTCTTGACACCACTGTGTCAGGGTGATGACTTCCTTTCTGCAGACTGCCTCGTTATTATTTGTATTTGGCCAATCAGTGTAGTGTCATCAGCAAATTTAATTAGCAGATAGAGTTGTGGGTGGCAACACAGTCATGGGCAGAGGTGAGGGAGCCCACTCTTACCACCTGCTGGCGATCTGACAGGAAGTCCAGGATCCAGCTACACGAGGCAGGGTGAAGGCCGAGGTCTCTGAGCTTCTTGTTGAGGCCGGAGGGAATTATGGTGTTGAATGCTGAACTGTAGTTCAAGAACAGCGTTCTCACATAAGCATCCCTCTTCTCCAGACGTGTAAGGATGGTGTGTGGAGCTGTGGCTATTGCGTCGTCTGTCGATCGGTTGTGTTGGTAGGTGAATTGTAGGGGGTCCAGTGTGGGTGGTAGCATCCTGCAGCTGTCACTGACCAGCCTCTCAAAGCATTTGCTTATTAATGAGGGTGGAAGTTTTTCTTGAGCCCGGTGGGATGTGCTTTCAGGCTTTTGTATCTACTGCCCAATGGGAGAGGGGAGAGGAGAGAGTATCTGGGGTAGGTGAGTCTTTGGTTTTGCTGGCTGCTTTCCAGAGGGAGTGAGGAGAGTAAACAAAGTTCAGAAACTGTTGTTGAACATTGAGGTGTCGGTCTCTGGGCTCCTGTACCTCCTCCCTGATGAGGGCTTGGCTGGGACTGTCGGTGTCCTTGATGATGGAATTCCCAGAAGTTTCATTTTGATTTTTATGTACCGTACTGTGCAGAAGCCTCAGGCATATTTATATCACTTGAATGCCTTTGACTTTTGGACAGTCCTGGAGTAATATGTATTGCATTGTACTACTGACGAAAACAAAAACTAATTTTGTGACGTTTGTGAGTGATGAGAAACCTGATTCTGATATGGGTCTCTTTTGCTGACTGAGAGTGGGATGGGGGCAGGGAGAGGGAAGGGAGTGGAAGCCCCTGAGAGATATTCTGTAATGATCAGTGAACCAATTGTTTGGAATGAAATGCCCTTGCCTGGTGTCTGAGGGCTGGGTACGTATGTAACTGTGCCATCCCTGCCCCTGGCAGGCCTTCTCTGCCACCTGTTCCATACCCTTCCTGCGATGCTCTACCCTTGCCATTCCCAACATCCTTTAATGCCACCAGATTTTAAACTCACTCTTTGCTCCTCGTTGACAAATACAGAACTGTGCAAAACTTTGAGGCACCCTAGAATAGATATGTGTCTGAGACTTTTACACAGTACTGTCATTGTGTGTGTGTGTGTGTGTGTGGAGGGGGGTTGTGTAGGTGTGTGTGTGTGTGGGGGGGTGTAGGTGTGTGGGGGGGTGTAGGTGTGTGTGGGGGTGTAGGTGTGTGTGTGTTGGGGGTGTGTGGGTGTGTGTGTGTGTGGGGGGTGTAGGTGTGTGTGAGGGGGGTTGTGTAGGGGTGTGTGTGTGGGGGTGTGTGTAGGTGTGTGTGTGGGGGTGGTGTAGGTGTGTGTGTGTGTGTGGGTGTAGGTGTGTGTATGGGGGGGTTGTGTAGGGGTGTGTGTGGGGGGGTGTAGGTGTGTGTGGGGGGTGCTGTGTAGGGGTGTGTGTGTGGGTGTATGTGTGCGGGGGTGTAGGTGTGTGTGTGGGGGGGTTGTGTAGGTGTATGTGTGTTGGGGGGTGTGTGGGTGTGTGTGTGGGGGGGTGTGTAAGTGTGTGTGTGGGGGGTGTATGTGTGGGTGTGGGTGGGGGGGTGTGTAGGTGTGTGTGTGTGTGGGGGGGATTGTGTAGGGGTGTGTGTGGGGGCTGTAGGTGTGTGTGTGTGGGGGGGTTGTGTAGGGGTGTGTGTGTGGGGGGTGTGTAGGTGTGTGTGGGGGGGTGTAGGTGTGTGTGTGTGGGGGGGTGCTGTGTAGGGGTGTGTGTGGGGGGTGTAGGTGTGTGTGGGGGTGGTGTAGGTGTGTGTGTGGGGGGGTTGTGTAGGGGTGTGTGTGTCGGGGGATTGTGTAGGGGTGTGTGTGGGGGGGTGTAGGTGTGTGTGTGTGGGGGGTTGTGCAGGGGTGTGTGTGTGGGGGGGTGTAGGTGTGTGTGTGGGGGGTGTGTAGGTGTGTGTGTGGGGGGTGTAGGTGTGTGTGGGGGGGTGTAGGTGTGTGTGTGTGGTGGGGTGTAGGTGTGTGTGGGGGGTGGTTTGTGTGTGTGTGTGGGGGTGTAGGTGTGTGTGTGTGGGGGGGTGGTGTAGGTGTGTGTGTGGGGGGGGTTGTGTAGGTGTGTGTGTGTGGGGGTGTGTGTAGGTGTAGGTGTGTGTGGGGGGGGGGGGTTGTGTAGGTGTGGGTGGGGAAAAGGCTCTGAAGCTCATTCCCACCACTGCAAAGCAGGAACAAACCTTTGTCCCACCACCAGTCCAGTACAATATCCTTTAAAACTCAAAACTGACTGAATGCTTTGGAGCTGTGGAACTGACATATTGTAAGCAAATCTCATGAAAAGTACAGAATGTAGTCCTAAATCATACGTTTATAGATCAGTATGTATTTAGTCTAAGAAAAAGATTAAACCCCTTCCCTATTGAATGCACAAGCATGAGGAAATCTGCAGATGCTGGAAATTCAAGGAACACACACAAAATTCTGGTGGAACACAGCAGTCCTGACGAAGGGTCTTGGCCTGTAACGTCGACAGTGCTTCTCCCTATAGATGCTGCCTGGCCTGCTGCGTTCCACCAGCATTTTGTGTGTGTTCCCTATTGAATGGATCTGGGATTGAGGGGGTGAACGGCTACACATCACCAAGGATCTCACATGGTCTGTACATACCGGCTGTGTGATTAAAAAAGCACCTCAAACTGTTGAGGAAGTTTGGTATCGGTCCCCAAATCCTAAGATCTTTCGACAGGGGCACAATTGAGAGCATCCTGACTGGCTGCATTACTGCCTGGTATGAGAACTGTACTTCCCTCAATCTCAGGACTCTGCAGAGAGTGGTACGGACAGCCCAGCGCATCTGTAGATGTGAACTTCCCACTGTTCAGGACATTTACAGAGACAGGTGTGTAAAAAGGGATCAAAGGATCATTGGGGACCCGAGTCATCCCAACCACAAACTCTACCAGCTGCTACTATCTGGGAAATGGTACCGCAACATAAATGCCAGAACCGACAGGCTCCGGGACAGCTTCTTCCACCAGGCCATCAGACTGATTAGTTCACGCTGATACAACTGTATTTCTATGTTATATTGACTGTTCTGTTGTACAATTTATTACAAATTACTATAAATTAGAAATATAGAAACATAGAAAACCCACAGCACAATACAGGCCCTTCAGCCCACAAAGTTGTGCCAAATGTCCCTACTTTAGAAATTACCAGGCTTACCTATAACCCTCTATTTACTAAGCTCCATGTACCTATCTAAAAGCATCTTAAAAGATCCTATCATAGCTGCATCCACCACCATTGCCGGCAGCCCATTCCATGCACTCACCACTCTCTTACCTCTGACATCTCCTCTGTACCTACTCCCCAGCACCTTAAACCCATGTCCTCTTGTGGCAACCATTTCAGCCCTGAGAAAAAACCTCTGACTATCCACACGATCAATGCATCTCATCATCTTAACCACTTCTATCAGGTCACCTCTCATCCTCCGTCGCTCCAAGAAGTAAAGGCTGAGTTCACTCAACTTATTCTCATAACCTCTCATATCCGCATTGATGATGCAAAGATCATCGCCAGAGGCTCAGCAATCTCCTCCCTCACCTCCCACAGTAGCCTGGGTTACAATTTGTCCAGTCTTGGCAATTTATCCAGCTTGATGTTTTCCAAAAGCTCCAGCACATCCTCTTTCTTAATATCTACATGCTCAAACTTTTCAGTCTGCTGCAAGTCATCACTACAATCACTAAGATCCTTTTCCATAGTGAATACTGAAATAAAGTATTTATTAATTACCTCTGCTATTTCCTCCGGTTCCATACACACTTTCCCACTGTCACAGTTGATAGATCCTATTCTTTCACGTCTGATCCTCTTGCATCTTCACATACTTGTAGAATGTCTTGGGGTTTTCCTTAATCCTGTCCACCAAGGCCTTCTCATGACCCCTTCTGGCTCTCCTAATTTCCTTCTTAAGCTCCTTCCTTGTAGCCTTATAATCTTCTAGATCTCTAACATTACCTAGCTCTCTGAACCTTTTGTAAGCTTTTCTTTTCTTCTTGACTAGATTTATTACAGCCTTTGTACACCATGGTTCCTGTACCCTACCATAACTTCCCTGTCTCATTGGAATGTACCTATGCAGAACTCCACACAAATATCCCCTGAACATTTGCCACATTTCTTCCATACTTTTCCTTTGTACACCACATTGCACATTTAGATGGTGACGTAAGATAAAGATTTTTCCTCCTGATGTTAGTGAAGGATGTAAGTAATAAAGTTAATTCAATTCAATTCTATTCAGTTTTGTATGAAAGATGTCCAGTCAAACTCTGACAATCAGACACACATGGGACATTGGTGCTGGACTGTCAGAATCAGGTTTAATATCACCAGTATATGTGGTGAAATTTGTTGTTTGTGGCAGCAGTTCATTGCAGTACAGAGTGATAAATCTGATGGTGGAGGGGAAGACTACCAGACCTTCAGGACAATCGGGTGTGATTCAGTGTTAATGCCCCAACAGACTTTTTGGTTGAGGTGTTTCACGGTATTATAAATTCTCCACAGAATCTGGTAAGTGTCAGGGGAGAGTGAAACCTGGAGAGCCTCGGGGATAGTGTGGGAATTGTTACCAGGTGAACCAGATCCCAAACCACTGGAATATCTGACTGGGTGATTGTGAATGATTGGATTTTTATTTTACCTTTAGTGCCCATTAGGACAGAGACTGCACAACAGTATGTGTGTCCTCTTCTGATTAGTCCTGACATGCAGTGGGGAATGGGTTCAGTGACTCAGGTCTTGGTCCATGGAACCTCCAGACTCTGGAAACTTTGCTCTTGGATCAGTAGGAGGCTTCACCTCCTGTTTAGTAACTGGATGTTGTCTTTGTCACTGGCCTTTTCCAGCTGCCATTCCCACCTCTGTGTTCAATGCACAAGGTAAGGAATTGAGACAAAGAATTAATGGATTCCAAAAGAATTTAGAGAATAAAGTTCAATACTCAAAGTACAGTTATTATCAAAGTATTTATGCTGAATACAACCCTGAGATTCATCTTCCCACAGCCAACCAGGAAACAAAGAAACACCATGGAACCCATTCAGAAAAAACATCAAACACCCAAACGGCAAAAAACGAGCGAACAACACACAGAACATTAAACATCCAACCACAGAGCCCAGTAACAGTCCAGGAATGTTCCGTTTAGTTCAGTTCAGTTCAATTCAGTGCAGTGTTGTTCGTTGACTGCAGACAGCAGAGCTGCTCCGATCAAAATGGGAAAAAATAGCAATGAAATGAGAGCAACCAGAAACAGAAACCTACATAACATGAACTGCAGATTCTAAACAAGTCCAGCCCACAAACTGTGCAGATCAAACCTTGTCCAGGGTCAAAGACTCCGGCACCTTCCTCCAGCAGCAGTGAGCGAGAGGGAGAGGAAGGCCGGTCAAACGTGCTGAACACCTGCTCGCCTTTCGCTCTCGTCTTGGTTGATTTCCATCTTACTAGATGCTTTCATCTTGGCCTCAGGCTGCACACTCCACTCCAAACCTCATCAAACTCCCTCAGAGACTGCAAAGTGCCAGATCACACAATCGGCCCAAAAACTCACCATCAAAATGTAAATCACAGGTTCCAATCCCATGCAGTTTAGTAGAATTATATTTGAAGGGAGAAGGAGTAAAAGAACTAGTTTTGTGAACCATTTGAAGGACGTTGCCGTTGGTCACGTTGTTTGCTAACGCCATCTTCTATGGTCGATCCAATGGCGAGAAACATAAAAAAGCAGGAAAAAATAGCAAACCTGAGGATTGGGGGCGGTTTTAGCAACTGAGGGGAAAAATACAATGGGAAGGGAGAAATAGCACAAGATCGAGCTTGCGGGTTACATAAACGGAGTGTAAAAGCTGCTATAAACGTGTGAAGAGAAAAGGATGAGAGAAGGTCAATGTACATCCTTGTGGGCAGAAATAGGGAAATGAAAAGTGAAGATCAAAGAAATGGTCCAATTAGATTTATTTTCGGTTCTGCCATTACAATGAAATATACACTCATCTCCCTGGTGATGATGGTGAACGAAAGGAATGGTGAGAGGGATGATACAAATACACTTGACTCCTGTGAATTGCCCCCAGTGTGTAGTTGAGTGCTGGGATTTGGGAGAGTTGATGGGACGTTGAGATGAACAATCAATGAGATGAGTGTGGAATTGGTGTAAGTGGGTGGTGGGTTGTTGGTGGAGACTTGGTGGTCTGAAGGTCAATGCTGTGTCTCTCTCTGACAATGACTAACTGTGATCACATTGTGAACTCTGAATGCAGGACATGAATTTGCAGGAAGTGCAAGTTAGTCACTGCTTCACCTGGAAAGACAGTTTGGTTACGTGGGTGTTGGGAAGGCGAGAGGTTAAAGGACAGGTGTTACATTTGAAAACTGCAGATGCTGAAAATCTGAAAGATAAACAGGAAATTCCAGAAAAACTCCAACAGTTCAGGCAGTATCTGAGGAAAGAGAAATAGTCATTGTTTTCTGTCTGCAAGCCATCATCAGTAACTGTTCAGTGTTTCCAGCATTTTCTGTGTTCCATTTTGGGCATTGCATCTCCTGTGGTTGTATGGGGAAGCACCTTATGATATGGAAGTGTTGATTGGGGTGGAAGAGTGGACTAGGGAAACACAAAGGGAGTGATCCCTTTGAAAAGCTGAAAGGAGATGGGATGGGAGTATGGTTCTGCTGAAATCCTGACATCAGTTGTGAAGGATAAACTTGTAAAGGCTGATGGAGGAGAACAGGCTGAAAACAGATGTGTGTGATTCAGTTAAAGGTCTTACCTGTTGAGGGGAAGCCACTGTTTGGGAAGAAGGAAGACCTTTCTGAGGCAACTGCAGAACGATCATCACTACAGCAAATTGTGTTACACGGCTACTTGTGTTACATCCCCCGTGGGTATCTTGTGACTGTCTTATGACCATGATGTAATTGAGTATCTGGTGAGCATAATGTAATGGTTTTCTGATGCTGGGATGATGTAATTTCCCTCCAGTGTGAGGTCACATGATGTAATTTTCCTGCCAGTGTGAGGTCACGTGATGACATGTTATCAACAGCTATAGAACTGGAAAGCCTGCTGTGATGCAGGAGTTTTTGGGTTGAGACCTTATTTAAATCATCAGTTACTCCGTTATGCTGTGCATTTGATTTCATGACACAGTTTCGTTTTAAAGTGGAGTTTTACTTTCTATCTTAAGTCTCAAAGGTTATTGCCGGCAGTTTCACCAAACGTTGCCAGTTTTGGTTTGATCTACCTTTGCAATTCAGTTGGAGAGTGAAGAATATATCGAAGTACAGAAACCCGAAGGATCGAGTAAAGTTGGTGTCGTCTGTGGTTTAATACAGGATCAACCTTATTGGATCTTCGTTCATGGAAGTAGTAACCTGCATCCGAGATAACCCCTGCCTTGTAAGCGCAGAAAGGATTGGGGCAGTGTTATTTGCCAAGGAAAAGGTCAGTTACTCTAAGCTGATTTAATTTCCTTCATCGTGAGTCTTTTGGCCGAGGAATTCGTTACTTCAGGAAAGTCTCTCCTAATTGACTGTATAAATCATTTGGACTTTCTCATTTACCACTTTACGAACTGTGTTCGCATTTTTTGCTTTAAGAACTGTTGGAGTTGCCGAAAAGCAGTTAACTTCCAGTTAAGTTAGTGGCTTGTTCACTTTCCATTTTTGTTGAGCAGAGTTTAATAAATTGTTTACTTGTTTATAAAAAACCTGTCTCAACTCTATATTCATTGTTGCCGGAGATGTACCGTGACAATTAGGCGCTCGTCTGGGATATGTTCCGTTTTTGAGTTTTGGTGCTTGTTTAATTATCAATCTGATTTGGATACCCGATTCTTTTGTTTGATTGGTTTGTGGGTGGTATTCAGCACCAATGAAACACAGAAACATAGAAAATAGGTGCAGGAGTAGGCCATTCGGCCCTTTGAGCCTGCACAGCCATTCAGTATGATCATGGCTGATCATCCAACTCAGAACCCTGTTCCTGCCTTCTTTCCATACCCCTTGATCCCTTTAGCCACAAGGGCCATATCTAACTTCCTCTTAAATATAGCCAATGAACTGGCCTCAACTCTTTCCTGTGGCAGAGAATTCCACAGATTCACCACTCTCTGTGTGAGGAAGTTTCTCGTCATCTCGGTCCTAAAAGGCTCCCCCTTTATCCTTAAACTGTGACCCCTTGTTCTGGACTTCCCCAACATCGGAAACAATCTTCCTGCATCTAGCCTGTCCAATCCCTTTAGAATTTTATACGTTTCAATAAGATCCCCCCTCAATCTTCTAAATTCCAATGAGTATAAGCCTAGTCGATCCAATCTTTCTTCATATGAAAGTCCTGCCATCCCAGGAATCAATCTGGTGAACCTTCTTTGTACTCTCTCTATGGTAAGAGTGTCTTTCTGCAGATTGGGGGACCAAAGCTGCACACAATACTCCAGGTGTGGTCTCACCAAGGACTTGTACAACTGCAGTAGAACCTCACTGCTCCCGTACTCGAATCTTCTTGCTATGAATGCCAACATACCACTTGCCTTTTTCAATGCCTGCTGTACCTGCATGCCCTCTTTCAGTGACTGGTGTACAATGACACCCAGGTCTCGTTGCACCTCCCCTTTTCCTAATCGGCCACCATTCAGATAATAATCTGTTTTCCTGTTCTTGCAACCAAAGTGGATAACCTCACATTTATCCACATTAAGTTGCATCTGCCATGAATTTGCCCACTCACCTAACCTATCCAAGTCACCCTGCATCCTCTTAGCATCCTCCTCACAGCTAACACCGCCGCCCAGCTTCATGTCATCCGCAAACTTGGAGATGCTGCATTTAATTCCCTCGTCTAAATCATTAATATATTTTGTAAACAACTGAGAGTCCCAGCACTGAGCCTTGCGGTACCCCACTAGTCACTGCCTGCCATTCTGAAAAGGTCCCGTTTATTCCCACTCTTTGCTTCCTGTCTGCCAACCAATTCTCTATCCACATCAATACCATACCCCCAATACCATGTGCTTTAAGTTTGCACACTAATCTCCTGTGTGGGACCTTGTCAAAAGCCTTTTGAAAATCCAAATATACCACATCCACTGGCTCTCCCCTATCCACTCTACTAGTTACATCCTCAAAAAATTCTATAAGATTCATCAGACATGATTTTCCTTTCACAAATCCATGCTGATATTGTCCGATAATTTCACTGCTTTCCAAATGTGCTGTTATTACATCTTTGATAACTGCCTTTAGCATTTTCCCAACCACTGATGTCAGGCTAACGGGTCTATAATTCCCTGGTTTCTCTCTCCCTCCTTTTTTAAAAAGTGGGGTTACATTAGCCACCCTCCAATCCTCAGGAACTAATCGAGAATCTAAAGAGTTTTGAAAAATTATCACTAATGCATCCACTATTTCTTGGGCTACTTCCTTAAGCACTCTGGGATGCAGACCATCTGGCCCTGGGGATTTATCTGCCTTTAACCCCTTCAACTTACCTAACACCACTTCCCTACTAACATGTATTTCCCTCATTTCCTCTATCTCACTAGACCCTCGGTCCTCTACTATTTCCGGAAGATTATTTATGTCCTCCTTAGTGAAGACAGAACCAAAGTAGTTATTGAATTGGTCTGCCATGTCCTTGTTCCCGATGATCAATTCACCTGTTTCTGACTGCAAGGGACCTACATTTGTCTTAACCAATCTTTTTCTTTTCACATATCTATAAAAGCTTTTACAGTAAGTTTTTATGTTCCCTGCCAGCTTTCTCTCATAATCTTTCTCCTTTTCCTAATTAAGCCCTTTGTCCTCCTCTGCTGGACTCTGAATTTCTCCCAGTCCTCAGGTGTGCCGCTTTTTCTGGCTAATTTATACGTTTCTTCTTTGGACTTGATACTATCCCTAATTTCTCTTGTCAGCCACGGGTGCACTATCTTCCCTGGTTTATTCTTTTGCCAAACTCGGATGAACAATTGTTGTAGTTCATCCCTGCGATTTTTAAATGCTTGCCATTGCATATCCACTGTCAACCCTTTACGTATCATTTGCCAGTCTATCTTAGCTAATTCATGTCTCATACCTTCAAAGTTACCCTTCTTTAAGTTCAGAACCTTTGTTTCCGAATTAACTATGTCACTCTCCATCTTAATGAAGAATTCCACCATATTACGGTCACTCTTACCCAAGGGGCCTCTCACGACAAGATTGCTAACTAACCCTTCCTCTTTGCTCAATACCCAATCTAGAATGGCCTGCTCTCTAATTGGTTTCTCGACATGTTGTTTCAGAAAACCATCCCGTATACATTCCAAGAAATCCTCTTCCTCAGCACCCTTACCAATTTGGTTCACCCAATCTATATTTAGATTGAAGTCACTCATTATAACTACTGTTCCTTTATTGCACGCATTTCTAATTTCCTGTGTAATGCCATCCCCAACCTCACTACTACTGTTAGGTGGCCTGTACACAACTCCCACCAACGTTTTCTGCCCCTTAGTGTTATGCAGCTCTACCCATATCGATTCCACATCCTCCAGGCTAATGTCCTTCCTTTCTATTGCGTTAATCTCCTCTCTAACCAGCAATGCTACCCCACCTCCTTTTCTTTCCTGTCTATCCCTCCTGAATATTGAATATCCCTGGATGTTGAGCTCCCATGCTTGGTCACCCTGGAGCCATGTCTCTGTGATCCCAACGATATCATATTCATTAATAACTATCTGCACATTCAATTCATCCACCTTGTTACGAATGCTCCTCGCATTGACACACAAAGCCTTCAGGCTTGTTTTTACAACACTCTTAGCCCTTATACAATTATGTTGAAAAGTGGCCCTCTTTGATTTTTGCCCTGGATTTGCATGCCTGCCACTTTCACTTTTCACCTTACTACTTTTTGCTTCTACCCTCATTTTACACCCCTCTGTTTCTCTGCACTTGTTCCCATCCCCCTGCCACATTAGTTTAAATCCTCTTGAACAGCAGGACTTCCTTGACTTACTTATATTTTCCTCTTTCTTGACCCTAACACCCTGGTTTCCTTCCCCTTGCCAACTCAGTTTAACCCCGCCCCCCCCCAACAGCTATATTAAACAATCCCGCCAGGATATTAGTACCCTTTGAGTTCAGGTGTAACCCATCGTTTCTGTATAAGTCATGCCTTCCCCAAAATAGATCCCAGTGATCTAAGTATTTGAAGCCCTGCCCCCTGAACCAGTTACTTAGCCACACATTCATCTGCTTAATTCTGCTATTCTTACCATCATTAGCACGTGGCTCAGGCAGTAATCCTGAGATTATTACTCTGGAGGTCCGGCTTTTTAATTTTCTTCCTAGCTCCCAGTAATCTTCCTTCAGGACCTCCTCTCTTTTCTGTCTATGTCATTGGTACCAACATGTACCAAGACTTCCGGTTGCTCGCCCTCTCTCCTGAGAATACTCTGGACCCGATCTGAGATATCTCGTACCCTGGCACCAGGGAGGCAACACACCATCCGGGTATCCTTGTCCGGCTCGCAGAATCTCTTGTCTGTTCCCCTCACGATGGAATCCCCTATAACGACGGCATTTCTCCTTGCTCTCTTGATCACGGCACTGGGCAGAGTGCCAGAGTCCCGTTCATTGTGGTCTTCCTCTGTCAGGTCAACCTCTCCAACAGTATCTAAAACTATATATCGATTCCTGAGGGGGACTGTCACGGAGGTGCTGTCCACTATCTCTCTATCGGTACTATCGATCACCTCCTCACTTTCTCTAATTAGCTGAAGGTCATCAAGTTGTTGCTCCAGATCCCTCACACGATCCCTAAGGAGCTTCATCTCATTGCATCTGGAGCAGATATACTCCTGGGGGAGGCTGGGAGTCTCCCAAGGTCCCCACATCTGGCACTCCAGTCACAGCACTAATCCTAAATGCATACCTCTAATGCTACTGTTAGCTCTAAATAAATAAACCTGTAACCTACCACTTAACTGTAAGACTCAACCGTCGCAGGCCACTTTCTCAGTGAATATTGATGACTTTCTGGCATCGCCAGACCCGGAGTTATTAGTGAAGGTGAAAAAGAGTGATGTATCTGCGATTGCTAGTAGGTTTGGACCTTAAAGGTATTTAGAAGGCTACAACAAAGCCTGTAATTCAGAGAAAAATCGCATCACACTGTGTAGATTCGGGTGTTTTTAATGAAGCGATATTAGATATGTTTCCAATAAGTAAACTAGAGATTCAGTTACAAATCGAACAAATGAAGTTAGAACAGTGTAAAGCTGACTTGGAACTAAGTTGGTTAGAAGCTGCAAATAATCAGAGGGAATTTGAAGAAAGAGAAGCAAATAAAAAGAGAGAATTTGAAGCCAAAGAAGCTGAGAGAAAGAGGGAGTTCAAGCTAGCAATGGAGAAATTAACGTCTGAGAATCAGTCCTCTGGTTCTAGGAAACAGTTTGTTGCTAGCCGAGAAGTTATATTAACTCCTCCATTTAATGAAACAGAAGTGGATAAATATTTCCAACATTTCGAAACTTGCTCTGATTTCAGAGTGGCCGACAGAGAAATGGCCAGTGATGTTACAGAGTGTAATTAAAGACAAGGCACAACAAGTTTATACAGCTTTAACTGCTGAGCAAGCACTTGATTATGATATTGTGAAGCAGCATATACTGAAAGCGTATGAACTGGCTCCAGAAGCTTATAGAGAAAGATTCAGAAATTTGAAGAAATCTGTGGAAAAAAACTTACGTGGAATTTGCCTACAATAAAGCTGTGTGTTTTGAGAGATGAGTTTCCTCTAAAAATGTGAATGGGGACTATAATAAATTGAAAGAGTAGATTTTAATGGAGGAATTTAAAAGGAGCATCCCTGTTGAAGTAAGAGCATATGTAAATAAGAGGGACACTGCTACATTGTAGGAGTCTGCTAAATTAGCTGATGAGTATGCCATAATCCATAAGAGTAAATTTCCTCAGGGTAGAACTTTTAAAAGGAAAAATAGCACAGAGAGTCAAGGTAAACTAGAAATTAAATCAGAAGTTAGTGAGAAAGGTAAGGAGGAAGGAAAACGTGAAGGAAAGACAGTTTGGTCCCATTTGTAATTATCGTGAGAAACCTGGTCACGTAATACTAACTGTTTCCGATTGAAGAAGAAGGAGAAGGAAGCAGTCCCAGATGCTTGTGTGCAACACATTGAAACACCTGTGAATCCACAGGGATCGATAAATACAAATGAAGCTTTGTCAGAGTCTGACCAAGTTAAGGAGAGACTTGATCATTTTATAACTGAAGGATTTGTATCTTTGAAAGAAATTAAGTATATGTTAGAAAATAATATTATTAGACCTTCTAATTGGAATTGGAGTTCACCTTGTGTTATGGTGCCTAAGTCAGACGGTAGTATTCGGTTTTGTACTGACTACAGGAAGGGGAACGCTGTAACAAAAACAGATGCGTGTCCAATCTCTAGAGTGGATGATTGTGTGGATAAAGTCAGAAAATCAAAGTTTCTGACAAAGATTGATTTACTGAAAGGGTATTGGTGTGTTCTATTGATGGATAGAGGTAGAGAGATTTCTGCATTTGTAACCCCATCTGGGTTATATGAATATAATGTTCTTCCATTTGGGATGAAGAATGCCCTAGGTACTTTCCAGCGGGTGATTAATTCTGTGATTCATGGGTTTAAAGATGCAGATGCCTATATTGACGATTTAGTTACAGGAAATGATACTTGGGAAGCACATGTTACTGCGGTGGAGAAGCTATTTGAAAAGCTTTCAAAAGCTAACTTAACTATTAACTTAGCTAAAAGTGAATTTGGTCATGCCAATGTGACTTACCTTGGTTATGTTGTAGGTCCGGACTTGGTTAAGGAAATAAATCAAACTCCAATTTAGCAACAAAGGTTTGATGTTACAGGAGTATAGTATTTTGATAACTCTTATTAAAGGCAAAGATAATGTGATTGCTGACTGTTTATCTAGATGTTGAATGTACAATATAATTTTTTTATGGAATAGTATGTCAACATTTTTAATACTCCTATATATTAATTAGTAAGGTGCTGTATGATAATACTATGTATATTGTGTAGATTATAGATATTATACATTTGTATTTTTTTTGTAAATGTTAAAATTTTGCTCTTGACAGATCAATATTTGTAATTGAGTATCTGGTGAGCATGATGTAATGGTCTTGAAATGGTGGGGTGATGTAATTTCCCACCAGTGTGAGGTCACGTGATGTAATTTCCCACCAGTGTGAGGTCACATGATGTAATTTTCTAGCCAGTGTGAAGTCACGTGATGACATGTTCTCAACAGGTATAAAACTAGAAAGCCTGCTGTGACACAGGAGTTTTTGTGTTGAGACCTCGTTTAAGTCGTTAGTTACCCTGTTATGCTGCGTATTTGGTTTCATGACGCAGTTTTGTTTTAAAGTGGAGTTTCACTTTCTAACTTAAGTCTCAAAGGTTATTGCCAGCAGTTTCACCAAATGCTGCCAGTTTTGGTTTGATCTACCTTTGCAATTCAGTTGGAGAGTGAAGAATTTATCAAAGTACGGGAACCTGAAGGATCGAGTAAAGTTGGTGTCGTCGATGGTTTAATACAGGATCAACCTTATTGGATCTTTGTTCAAGGAAATAGTAACCTGCATCCAAGATAACCCCTGCCTTGTAAAAGCAGAAAGGGTTGGGGCACTGTTATTTGCCAAGGAAAAGGTCAGTTACTTTAAGCCGATCTAATTTCCTTCATCGTGAGTCTTTTGGGCAAGGCATATTTTGGCTGGGATCAGCAGTAACGTCACGTTGTCGAGGAATTCGTTACTTCAGGAAAGTCTCTCCTAATTGACTGTATAAATCATTTCGACTTCCACATTTACCACTTTAAGAACTGTGTTCGCATTTATCGCTGTAAGAACTGTTGGAGTTGCTATATAGCAGTTAACTTCTGGTTAAGTTAGTCGTTTGTTTACTTTTCATTTTTATTGAGCAGAGTTTAATAAATTGTTTACCTGTTTGTAAAAAAACCTGTCTCAGTTCTATATTCATTGTTGCCGGAGATGTACCGTAACACTTGGAGAAACTGGGAGAATGGAATGGAGTCACTCACAACAAGAAGTGGGGAGGGAAGTACAGACAAGATGGGTGTAAGGATCTTGGCTTGTAATGGATAGTGGTGATCAGTGTATCCCCTGAACTATGATGGAGAGATCCAGGAAGGGAAGAGAAGAGACAAATGCACCAAGGGAAGATGAAGGGAAGGTGGAAATTGGCAACTGTGGAACTTCTGCATTGACTAAGTGCAGGAAACAGCACCAACAGATTTGTCAACGTACCAGAGAAGGTGTTGTGGGAGTGAGACACTGAAGTTCCAAACAGGAGGACGATGAATGTTTTGGCCCAAGTGAGTGTCCATAACGAGGCCTTTGATATGGGGAATGCAGCTGAAGGAGAAAGTGTTCAATGTTAGGATGAATCTGATCATCAGACCCCCTGATCTGAGACACCAGTGCAGATGGATTGCACATCCATGGTGAGGATAAACTGACTGGGAACATGGAATTGTCAATATTCTGATAAAATTCAAAGATCATTTTTACTTTGCTCAGTTTATATTAACTTTCAAGCTGATTTATTTATTCAGTGATACAGTGTGGAGTGGGCAACAACCAGTGTCCGTGGGTGGGCTTGTAAAAAAAAAGTCGTTGGGTGATTAAAAATGAGCGAACACACCAATGAGGGAACTCGACTGATACAGACACTCAGTGGCTACTTCTGGAGGTACCTCATAAAGTGGCATTGAGTGTGTGTTTGTGTTCTGCTGCTGATATCGCCAATCCACTGCTAGGTTTGATGTGTTGTACTTTCTGAGATGCTCTTCTGCATACTGCTGTTGTCACAAGTGGTTATTTGAGTTACTGTCGCATTCTCGTCAGCATGAACCAGTCTGGCCATTCTCCTCTGACCTCTCTCATTAACCCACAGAAATGCACCTCACTGGATATTTTTGTTTTTCACACCATTCTCTGTAAACTCCAGAGACTGTTGTGCATGAGAAAACAGGAGATCAGCAGTTTCTGAGATAATCAAACCATCCCATCTGGCACCAACAATTTGTATCAATGATCGGGTTTCGGGGTCTATCTGATAAACGGCCGCTGAGTGTGTTAGACAAGATGGCATTCAGTGATCAGTGAAATATCGGAAAGATATTCTTCACGATTCGTTCTTCAGAAGTATCCTCATTACTGTGCTTGGTCAGGGACGACAGATAACAGGGATGAAATGTTGAAGTAAAAACAAAATGATAAAAGAATGATAGAAATAAAATATTTAACATAATCAGTCCCACAAGCTGAGGTTTTGAAGAAATATGCATGAACAGTAGAAAGCAGAAAACCCTGAAAGGAGGCAGAGATAGAAAAACAGCAGCTGAAAGTACACTCGACCAAAACTTTGTGAAATTAGATGCATGCTAAAGAAATGTTTACAAAATCAGGAGTTTATCTAACCAGCCCTACCTCTGGGAAAGAAAACCTATTGATCCACTGCTTTCACCAGAATGGAAAGGGAATGAATCATCTCCCTTGTCTGATTTCACATTCTCCAAAACATTCCTACCTGGGGCGAGGTGGAAATTCCCCTGAGTGTGGCACAGGATGTACTGGTTGGTAAACAAAGTGTAGAAATACACAAATGCCATAATATAAGTAACAAATGTTTCAAAGTTATCATTTGTACCAAAACTATACGGGAGATGTTCAGAGTCAGGAAAACAGACCCTTTTAAAATGTTCCACAGATGGATGAACTGTGAAGTGGATAAGTGACCGGGATGAAAGTGTAGATGTGTGGGTTAGTAAGTTTGCTGATTATTCGAAGACTGGTACTGCTGTGGGTAGCGTAGAAGACTGTCAGAAATTACAACGGGACATAGATCAGTTGCAGATATGGGCACAGAAATAACAGATGGAGTTTAACCCGGCCAAATGTGAGGAATTGCACCTTAGTAGATCAAATGTAAAGAGACAATACACTGTTACTGGCAAGATCCTTAACGGCATTGATGAACAGAGGGATTTCAGGGTCCAAGTTCATAACTCATTGAGAATGGCTACACAGGTCGATGGGACGATTAAGCAGGCATATGGCACACTTGCCTTTATTATTCAAGGCATTGAGACCAAAATCAGGAAGTTATGTTGCAGCTTTACGCAATACTCCAGATGCGGCCTAACTAGAGTTTATAGAGTTTCCGGTCACTCTTGTAAAGAGAAAGGTCTCTGTTTCCACATTGTTCATGGGTGGTCTCATAAATAAAACCATGGGGTGATGTAAAATTGAGCAAACAGATCAGTAAGGGAACGAGACTGATCATACACTCAGTGTTACTGGTGATACCTAATGAACCTCATAAAGGGGGTGTTGTGTGTGTGTTTGTGGTCTTCTGCTGCTATAGACAATCTGCTGCTAGGTTTGACGTGTTGTGCTTTCTGAGATGCTCTTCTGCACACCACTATTGTACGTGGAGTTATTTGTGTCACTGTTGCCTTCCTGTCAGTTTTAACCAGTCTGACCATTCTCCACTGACCAGTCTCATTAACAAGGTGTTTTCACCCACAGAACTGCCGTCCACTGGATGTTTTTGTTGTTCACACCACTCTCTGTAAACTCGAGAGATGCTGTGCATGAAAAAACAGGAGATCAGCAGCCTCTGAGATACTCTCACCATCACCAATACACTCTACGAAAAGTTTGTAAAACTAGATGCATACTAAATAAATGTTTGCAAAATTCGGGAGCTTATCTAACCAACCCCATCTCTAGAAAAGGAAAACCTGCTGATCCACTGCTTTTTGCTAGAATGGAAAGGAAACAAATCATCTCCCCTATCTGATTTCACATTCTCCAGAGCATTCCTACCTGGGGCAGACAGAGGTGGGGGGTGGGGGGATGCCCCTGCATTCAGGGCAGGATGAACTGGCTGGAAAAGAAGTGTGGGAATACACAAATTCCATAGTATGAGTAACAAATGTTTCGAAGATTATCATTTGTACCAAAACTAAACGGGAGATGTTCAGAGTCAGGAAAACAGACCCTTTTAAAATGTTCCACAGATGGATGATCTGTGAAGTGGATAAGTGACCGGGATGAAAGAGTAGATGGATGGGTTAATAAGTTTGCTGATGATATGAAGACTGGTACTGCTGTGGGTAGTGTAGAAGACTGTCAGAGATTACAATGGGACATAGATCAAACCCAACCAAACGTGAAGTGTTGTACCTTGGTAGATCAAATGTAAAGAGACAGTATACTGTTAAGGACAAGGTCCTTGACATTTTTGATGAGCAGAGGGATCTTGGAGTCCAAGTTCATAGCTCATTGAAAACGGCTCGACAGGTTGGTGGGTGGTTAAGAAGGTGTTCGGCATGATTGCCTTTATTAGTCGAGGCATTGAGTTCAAAAGTCAGGAAGTTAAGATGCAGCTTTATAAAACTCTAGTTAGGCCGCATCTGGAGTAATGGAAATAGTTCTATAGGAAGGAAGTCCAGGCTTTGGAGACGGTACAGAAGAGGTTTACCGGGACGCTGTCTGGATTAGAGGGCATCTGCTGTAACGAGCGGCTGGTTAAACTTGGGTTGTTTTCTCTGGAGCAATGGAGGCCGAGGGGAAATCTGTTAGAGTTTATAAGAATATCAGAGGCATAGATAGAGTAAACAGAGAGTATATGTTCCCCAGGGTAGGAATGTCTAATACCAGAGAGCATGCATTTAAGGTGCAAGGGGATCATTTCAAAGGAGATGAAAGGGCAGGTTTTTACACAGAATGGTGGCTGCCTAGGGTGGTGGTAGAGGCAGAAACATTAAAGACTTTTAAAGGACATTTCGATAGGCTCATGAATGTGAGGAAAATGGAAGGATATGGACAGTGTATGGAGATTAGTTTAGTTTGCCATTTGATTACAATTGTATTGGTTCAGCACAACATTGTGGGCCGAAGGGCCTGTTCCTTTACTGTACTGTTCCATATTCTATGGATCATCCATGGTGGAAGTTGAGAGGAAAACGGGGTTCAGTGTTTCTGTTGAGGATTTTCATTAGCGTGTTGCACCAGACAGTCAGCCGTTCTTGTCTGGCATGTGGTGTCAGGATTGGTCTCCTTTTGGATTAACCAGGTCACGATACGAACGTTCCTGACTCGACCCTTTTTTCTTTAACAAGGCCGAGTGGCTCGCTCGACGCTCACCGGCACGGATGGAAACCGTGCTCGGGGGGGTGGCCTGACTTGGATTCGAACTCGGGAGCCTTCGCTCTGGAGTCCGGTGCTGATGCCATTGCGCCACCTGCTGGCCCCTGTTCAGGATGACAGCAGCTCAAACTATCAGAAACCACGAGTGCACAACACACTGAATTAGTGACTGTGACATGGACAGTTAGTGATTCAGAATAATTGGGGAGTCATAGAATCATTGAGCACTACACCACAGAAACAGGATCTCCAGCACATCTAGTCTGTGCTGAACTGGTATTCTGTCCAGTCCCATTGACCTGCACCTAGAACACAGCCCTCCATACCCCTCCAATCCATGTACGTATCCAAACCTGTCTTAAACGTTCCAGTCAAACCCTCATCCACCACTTCTGCTGGCAGCTCGTCCCATGCTCACACCACCCACTGAGTGAAGAAGTTCCCTTTCAGGTTCCACTTCAATATTTCACCTTTCACCCTTAACCTATGGCCTTGCTCCTTACTGTCTGCATCACCCAGGACATGTCCTCTTCTCATTGCTACCGTCAGGGAGAAGGTACAGGAAACTGAAGGCTCACACTCAACAATTCAGGAACAGCTTCTTCCCCTCTGTCATCAGATTTCTGAATGGATATTGATTCCATGAACACAACCTCACTACATTTTTTGCTCTTTGTAGTACTATTTGTTTAATTTAACTATATATACTGTAATGACTGTATATAGTTACTGTCATGTAGTTATTTTATTATTATATATTGCAATGTACTGCTGCCGCATAACAAAAATTTCATGACAAATGCCAGTGATATTAAACCTGACTCTGATTCTGCTCTTCACTTTGTTTGTCACGTAACAAGTTATTCTGCATTGTTATTGTGATAAATTGCTCTGGTGTTAAATCTGCTCTTCAGTGGGAGTTCAGTGAAACCCTCTCTCACTGCTTCTCCTCTGTGATCACAAAATACTCTGCAGATTCTGGAGTCAAAGCAACACGTGCAACACGCTGGAGGAACTCAGCAGGTCGGGCAGCATCCGTGGAAACAAACAGTCAACGTTTCGGGCCGAGACCCTTCATCAGGACTGAAGAGGGAGGAGGCAGGGGCCCTGTAGAGAAGGTGGGGGAGGGTGGGAAGGAGAAGGCTGGTAGGTGCCAGGTGAAAAACCAGTAAGGGGAATGGTCAAGGGGTGGGGGAGGGGAAGCAGGGAGTGGATAGGCAGGAAAGGTGAAGAAGGAATGTAAGAGGAAAGCACTGTGGGTAGATGAAGAAGGCAGAACCATGAAGGAGGTGATAGGCAGCTGGAGGAGGATACCGTCTGGGTAGTCTCCAGCCCCTTGGTATGAACATCGAATTTTCCAACTTCCAGTAATTCCCTCCCTGCCCCTTTCCCCATCCCAGTTTCACTCTGCCTCCTCTTCTATCTGCCTATCACCTCCCTCATGGTTCCTCCTCCTCCTACTACCGATACTGCTTTCCCCTTACATTCCTTCTTCACCTTTCCTGCCTGTCCCCTCCCTGCTTCCCTTCCCCTGCCCCACCCCTTGATCTTTCCTCTTGAGGTTTTCCACCCTCCCCCGCACCTTCTTTATAGGGCCCCTGCCCCCTCCTTCTTCAGCCCTGACGAAGAGACTCGGCCCAGAACGTTGACTGCTCATTTCCATGGATGCTGCCCGACCTGCTGAGTTCCTCCAGCTTGTTTGTACAACTGCATTGGTGCTACTTCATGCACCCATGCTGAGCTCATCAATTTTATCAACTTTGTCTCTAACTTCCACCCTTCCCTTAAATTCAGTTGTTCCATCTCTGACATCTCCCTCCCCTTTCTCGATCTCCCTGTCTCCATCTCTGTCAATCAGCATCTTTTATAAACCTCTGATTTCTATGATTATGTCGACTAACCTCTTCCCTGTCTCTTGTAAAAATGTTATTCCCTATTCTCTGTTTCTTCAACACCACTGCATCTGTTTGTGATGCAACACAAAGTTTCTAAAGAGCTCAGGGAAGTCAGTTTTCTTTCTGCTGGCTGAAATCAGCTCTGGATCAATAAAAGGAAAGGAGGTGTAAGCACAGTGGCCATTGTAGGAGTGGGCCAGCGTTAGTGGTCCAGATTTGGCTCAACAGTCTTGGGCAAACATATTTGGAGGTTCTAAGTAAGTAAGCAAGAAAGTGCTGAGAGTGGGTCCGGAGTTGGTGTGTGTTACTTGTCGAGATGTGGGAACTCTGGAAGACCTGCAGTCTCACTGATAACGACATCTGCATGGAGTGCACCGAGTTACATCTCCTCAGACACTGTGTTAAAGAACTGGAGCTGCAGCTGGATGACCTTCAGCTCATACGGGAAAATGAGGAGGTGACAGACAGGAGATGCAGGGAGATAGACACCCCACAGGTGCAGGATGCAGGTACCTGGGTGACTGTCAGGAGAGGGAGAGGGAATAGGCAGCCAGTGCAGAGTACCCCTGTGGCCGTTTCCCACAATAATAAGTATAACACTTTGGATACTGTTGAGCAGCGGCTGGGTCTCTGGCACTGAGTCTGGCTCTGCAGCTTCGAAGGGAATGAGGAGAAGAGGAGTCCGTAATGACAGCGGATTCCATGATTAGAGGAGCAGAAAGCAGATTCTGGGGGCGTGAAAGAGAAACCTGGCTGGTGTGTTGCCTCCCAGATCCCAGGGTTAGAGTTGTCTTGGATCGAGTCCACGGCATTCTAAAGGGGAGGGTGAACAGCTGTAAGATGTGGTTCATATTGGTACCAATGACATAGGTAGGAAAAGGGAGGAGCTCCTGAAGAGAGAATCTAGGGAGTTAGACAGTCAGCTGAAAAGCTGGACCATCAGGGTAGTAATCACTGGATTATTACCTGTACCATGGGCCAGTGAGGGTAAGAATAGGATGATCTGGCTGAGGAATTGGTGCAGGAGGCAGGGTTTCAGATTTCTGGATCACTGGGATCTCTTCTGGGGAAGGAACCACCTGTACAAAAGGACAGGTTATACCTGAACCTCAGGGTCCAATATTCTTGTAGGCAGGTTTGCAAGAGTTGTTGGGGAGGGTTTAAAGTAATTTGGCAGCGGGATGGGAACCGCAGTGATAGGGCTGAGAATGGGCAGTTGGTATACAACTAGTCGCAGTGTGCAGTGAGGCTGTGAGGACAGACAGGCAAACGATAGGGCAAAATTGCAATCAGTGGGAAGAGTTAAATTGTAACAGGGGGCCAGAAACAAAAAGGGTGATGAAGGTGTTATATTTCAATGTGCACAGTAGATGGAATAAGGGAGTTGATCCTGTGGTGCAGTTGGAGATTGGCAAGTATGATGTTGTGGGCATCTGAGTTGTGGCTGAAAGAAGATTAGAGTTGGGAGCTTAATATCCAAGTGTACACATTGTATGGAAGAGATAGGCAGGTAGGCAGAGGGGTTGGGGTGGCTCTATTGGTAAATATTAAATTAAATCCTTGGAAAGAGATCGATATCAGAAGATGTAGAAACCTTGTGGGTAGAGTTAAGAAACTACAAGGGTTAAAAAGATCCTGATGGGAATTATATACAGGCCTCCAAACAGTAGGCAGAAAATGGGCTGCAAATTACAAAGGGAGATAGAAAAAGGGCAATATTTTGATAATTATGGGGTATTTAAATATTCAGGAGATTGGGATAATCTGATTGGAAGTTAGGTTTCAGCAGAGTGGCCATTGTGTGAGTGGGCCAGTGTTAGAGTGAAGTGGGATTTAAGGGTTTGGCTCATCGAGGCTTAGGGGAGGATTAGTCCGTAGGTAGATTTTTTTTTGCCATTTATTCTTTCATTCTTTCTTTTTGAAAATTTAGAGCAGTGGGGGTGCCAGACAGGACAGTGGAATGCTCTTCTTGCAGGATGTGGGAAGGCAGGGAGACCTTCAGTGTCCCTGACGACAAAACCTACAAGAAGTGCATCCAGCTGCAGCTTCTCATAGACTGTGTGAAGGAGTTGGAGCTGGAACTGGATGAACTCTGGATCATTCAGGAGGCTGAGATCATTTGATAGACAGCACACACAGTCAGGTAGTTCCACACACTGTGCAGGACACGGGTAAATGGGTGGCTGTCAGGTGGAGAAGGTGAGAGGCAGCCAGTGCAGAGTACCCCTGTGGCCTTTCCCCTCAACAGCAGGTAGGATGTGTTCGATACTGTTGAGGCGGGGTATCACCTAGCAGAGGAAAGCCACAGCAGTCGGGTATCTGGTACTGAGTCTGGCTCTGTGCCTCAGAAGGGAAGAGGGAGAAAAGGCAAGCGGCAGTGACAGGGGATTCAGATTGATGAGGGAAACAGAAAGGAGCTTCTGTGGCTGAGAGTGAGGTTCCCAGATGATATGTTGCCTCCTGGGTGCCAGGATCAGGGACATCTCAGATGAAGTCCACAGTGT
Source organism: Hemitrygon akajei (assembly GCF_048418815.1). NCBI lineage: Eukaryota > Metazoa > Chordata > Chondrichthyes > Myliobatiformes > Dasyatidae > Hemitrygon > Hemitrygon akajei. The sequence continues at coordinate 175,931,425 of NC_133125.1, read as the reverse complement.
TGTTAAGTGGGTGGGTGAGCGGCCAGAGTTCGTGGCCTATGTCAGTACCAATGACATGGGTAGGAGGGTGACGAGATCCAGCAAAGTGAGTTCAGGGAATTAGGTGCCCAGTTAAAGGGCAGGATCTCCAGGGCTGTGATCTCAGGATTGCTACCCAGACCATGTGCTAGTGAGGCCAGAAATAGGAAGATCATACAGTTTAACATGTGGCTGAGGAGATGGTGCAGGATGGAGGGTTTCAGATTTTTTGATCATTGTGCTTTCTTTCTGGAAAGTGAGACTTGTACAGAAGGTTTGGTTTGCACCCGAACTGGGGGACTAATATCCTAGTGGGAAGGGTTACTAGTGCTGCACAGGTGGGGGGGTGGTGGTGGTTGAGTGGTGGTGGAGTTTAAACTCGAGTTGCAGGGGGATGTGAACCAGAGTGCCCAAACAGATCATGGAGTGGTTGTAGAGAAAGGTGTTGTTCAGCCCATGTACAAAGTCAGGTAATTGAAAGATTGAACATAGTGGGGCAAATGTCCTGAGCTGTGTATATTTCAATGTAAGGAGTATTGTAGGAGAGGTGGGTGAGCTTAGGGCATGGATCAGCCTGTGGAATATGACATTGTAGCCATTACTGAGATTTGTTTGCAGGAGGGAGGACTGGCAGCTCAATGTTCTGGGGTTCCGTTGTTTTAGACATGATGGAGCAGGAGGGGTGGCATTACCAGTAAGGAAAAATGTCATGGCCGTGCTCAGTCAGGACAGATGGGAGAGCTCATCTCGTGAGGCTTTTTGGGTGGAACTGAGGAATGAGAAAGGTGTGGCCAAGTTAATGGGATAATATCATCGACCATCAGCAGTCCACGGGATTTGGAGGAGCAAATTTGCAGAGATTGCAGACTGTAGGAAAAAGAACTCAAGGTTGTGATAATAGTCGATTTTATCTTTCCACATATTGACAGGGACTCCCATGCTGTAAAAGAGGTGGATGGAAAAGAGTTTGTCAAATGTGTTTAGTCAAGTTTCCTTAATCAGTGCATAGAAATCTCAAATGAGAGACAATGTGATCCTACATCTCCTATTAGGGAACGAGACAGGGCAGGAGACAAAAGTATGTGATCATAATGCCATTAGTTTTATGGTAATTATGGAAAAGGATTGATGTGGTCGGGTTAAGATGCTAAATTGCAGAAAGGCTAAATTTGATGGTATCAGAAAGGATATGGCAAATGTGGACTGGGACAGGTTTTTTGGGAAAGGTATACTTGGGAAGTGGGAGGCCTTCAAAAGCGAAATTTTGAGAATACAGAATTTGTATATTCCCGTCAGAATTTAAAACAAGGATAATAGATTTTGGTAATCTTGATTTTTGAGAGATATTGATGCCCTGGTTAGGTAGAAGGAGATGCATAACAGTATAGGCAGATTGGAACAAATGAGTTACTTCAGCAGTATAAGGAACAGAAGAGAACAATATAAAGAATGTAAGAAGAATCTTAAGAAAGAAATTAGAAAAGCTAAAAGAAGATACGAGGTTGCTTTGGCAAGTAAAGTGAAAATAAATCTAAAGGGTTTCTACAGTTATATTAATAGCAAAAGTATAGTGAGGGATAAAATTGGTCCCTTAGAGAATCAAGAGTGGACAGCTATGTGCGGAGCCAAAAGAGATGGGGGAGATTTTGAACAATTTCCTTTCTTTGGTATTCACTAAGAGATGGATATTGAATTGTGTAAGGTAAGGGAAACAAGTAGGGAAGTTATGGGAATTATGATGATTAAAGAGGAGGAAGTACTGGTGCTTTTAAGGAATATAAAAGTAGATAAATCTCCAGGTCCTGACAGGATATTCCCTAGGACCTTGAGGGAGGTTAGTGTAGAAATAGCAGGGGCTCTGACAGAAATATTTCAAATGTCATAGGAAACGGGGATGGTGCCAGAGGATTGGCATATTGCTCATGTGGTTCCATTGTTTAAAAAGGGTTCTAAGAGTAAACCTAGCAATTATAGGCCTGTCAGTTTGACATCAGTAGTGGGTAAATTAATGGAAAGTATTCTTAGAGATGGTATATATAATTATCTGGATAGACAGGGTCTGATTAGGAACAGTCAACTTTGATGTGCGTGGAAGGTCATGTTTGACAAATCTTACTGAATTTTTTGAAGAGGTTGCGAGGAAAGTTGATGAGGGTAAAGCAGTGGATGTTGTCTATATGGGCTTCAGTAAGGCCTTTGACAAGGTTACGCGTGGAAGGTTAGTTAGGAAGGTTCAATCGTTAGGTGTTAATATTGAAGTAGTAAAATTGATTCAACAGTGGCTGGGTGGGAGATGCCAGAGAGTAGTGGTGGATAACTGTTTGTCAGATTGGAGGCCGGTGACTAGTGGTGTGCTTCAGGGATCTGTACTGGGTCCAGTGTTGTTATATACATTAATGATCTGGATGATGGAGTGGTAAATTGGATTAGTAAGTATGCAGATGATACTAAGGTAGGTGGTGTTGTGGATAATGAAGTAGGTTTTCAAAGCTTGCAGAGAGATTTAGGCCAGTTAGAAGAGTGGGCTGAAAGATGGCAGATGGAGTTTAATGCTGATAAGTGTGAGGAGCTACATTTTGGTAGGACTAATCAAAATAGGACATATATAGTAAATGGTAGGGCATTGAGGAATGCAGTAGAACAAAGTGATCTAGGAATAATGGTGCATAGTTCCCTGAAGGTGGAATCTCATGTGGATAGGGTGGTGAAGAAAGCTTTTTGTATGCTGGCCTTTATAAATCAGAGCATTGAGTATAGGAGTTGGGATGTAATGTTCAAATTGTACAAGGCATTGGTAAGGCCGAATTTGGAGTATTGTGTACAGTTCTGGTCAGCAAATTATAGGAAAGATGTCAACAAAATAGAGAGAGTACAGAGAAGATTTACTAGAATGTTACCTGGGTTTCAGCACCTAAGTTACAGAGAAAGGTTGAACAAGTTAGGTCTTTATTCTTTCTAGCGTAGAAGGTTGAGGGGGGACTTGATAGAGGTATTTAAAATTATGAGGGGGATAGATAGAGTTGACGTGGATAGGCTTTTTCCATTGAGAGTAGGGGAGATTCAAACAAGAGGACATGAGTTGAGAGTTAGGGGGCAAAAGTTTAAGGGTAACAAGAGGGGAAATTTCTTTACTCAGAGAGTAGTAGCTGTGTGGAATAAGCTTCCAGTAGAAGTGGTAGAGGCAGGTTCGGTATTGTCATTTAAAGTAAAACTAAATAGGTATATGGACAGGAAAGGAATGGAGGGCTATGGTCTAGGTGTGGGCCAGTGGGACTAGGTGAGAGTAAGCATTCGGCACGGACTAGAAGGGCCAAGATGGCCTGATTCCGTGCTGTAATTGTTATATGGTTATATGGTTTATATGGTTTATTTACCCGTGTCCTGCACAGAATACTATGGGTAGGAGAGTCTCCATTGCAAGAGGTGCTTTGTGCAGGTGGATATCTCCAGGGACGAGTGCCAATACTCATGAAAGAAAGCCAGCTTGCTGAAGATGGCCTTCAAGGGAAGTTAGGACTGTGGGGGGTGCTTTCAGGCAGACCGGTGGTTCAGCACCGTGAGTAACAGTTATACCCAGCTTCGGAAAAGATGAGCTCCAATATTTAGACCGGTTTAACTGTAATAAGCCCTTTTTTAACTTCTTTCTTTTCTTTAATAACTATTTGATGAATCTGAAATTGGTAAATATACTTTCTTTATAATATTATGTGGTGTATAATCTGTTATTTCTTGCCAATTGATAATTGGGTTTCGGCAGAATTTACAGAGCATTTGCTCAAATTGAGGTTTCTTTAATCAGAACATCATTACGTTCCTGTTTGGTTTGAACCCAAAATCATACCGACCCCAGATGTATATTGTTTATGAAAGGTGAGTCACGTGGCTGTTGTTGCACCAGGAACGTTGAAGACAAGGCGTGGATGTTGTTTACATAGACTTTAGCAAGGCCTTTGAAATGGTCCCACATGGGAGGCTGCTCAAGAAGGTTCAGTTGCTTGGCTTTCAAAATGAAGTAGTAATTTGGATTGGACATTGGCTTCACTGGAGAAGGGAGAAGCCGAAGAGTGGAAGTAGATAGTTACCTCTCTGACTGGAGAGCCGTGACTAATGGTGTGTCACAGGGATCACTGCTGGGTCCATTAGTTGTTTGTCATCTATATCAATGATCTGGATGATAATGTCGTATTCTGGATCAGCAGATTTGTGGATAACACTAAGATTGAGGGTCCGGTGGATAGTGAGGAAGACTTTCAAAGCTTGCAGCAGGATCTGGAGCAGCTGGAAAAATGGGCTCAAAAATGGCAGATGGAATTTAGTGTAGACAAGTGTGAGGTGTTGCACTTGGCAGGATCATCCAGGCTAGGGCTTGCAAGATGAGGGGTCGGGCACAGAGGAATGTTTGTAGAACAGAGAGATCTGGGAATGCAGATGCATAATTCCGTGAATGTGGCATGACATGTAGATATGGTCGTAAAGAAAGCTTTTGGCACATTTTGAGCACAGGAGTTGAGATTCTATATTGAAATTGTATAAGCCATTGGTGGTCATAATTTGGAGTATTGTGTCCAGTTGTGGTTATTCCCATAAGATATAGGAGCCGAATTTGGCCCATCAAGTCTGCTCTGCTATTTCATCATGTCTGATCCAATTTTCCTCACAGCCCCAATCTCTGTCCTCTCCCCATATCCCTTCATACTCTGATCAATCAAGACTCTATCAACCTCTTCCTCAAGTATACCGTACATAAATACTTGCCCTTCACAGCTTCCTAGAAGCATAGAAACGTAGAAAACCTACAGCACCATACAAGCCCTTCAGCCCACAATTCTGTACCTAACATGTCCTTACTTTAGAAATTACCTAGAGTTACCCATTGCCCTCTATTTTTCTAAGCCCCATGCACCTATACAAGAGTCTCTTAAAAGACCCTGTTGTATCCACCTCCAACACCATCACTGGCAGCACATTCCACACACTCACCACTCTCTGCGTCAAAAAACGTACCCCTGACATCTCCTCTGTACCCACTTCCAAACACATTAAATCTGTGCCCTCTCGCATTAGCCATTTCAGCCCCAGGAAAAAGACTCTGACTATCTACACGATCCTTGTAAATCTCCTCTGCACCCTTTCTATAGTTTCCACATCCTTGCTGTAGTGAGCTGACCATAACTGAGCACAGTACTCCAAGTGGGGTCTGACAAGGGTCCTATGTAGCTGTAGGCTCTTGAACACAATCCCACTCTTGATGGAGGCCAGTGCACCATATGCCTTCTTAACCACAGAGTTAACCAGCGCAGCAACTTTGAGTGTCCTTTGGACTCAGTCCCCAAGATCCCTCTGATCCTCCACACTGCCAAGAGTCTCACCATTAATACTATATCCTGTCATCATATTTTAACCTACCAAAAGGAACCACTTCACACTTATGTGGGTTGAACACCATCTGCCACTTCTCAGCCCAGTTTTGCATCCTATCGATGTACCACTATAACCTCTCCAGTCCTCCACACTATCCACAACACCTCAACCTTCGTGTCATCAGCAAATTCACTAACCCATCCCTCCACTTCCTCATCCAGGTAATTTTTAAAAACCACAAAGAGAAGGGGTCCCAGAACAGATCCCTGGGGCACTCCACTGGTCACTGACCCCCATGCAAAATATGACCCATCTACAACCACTCTTTGCCTTCTGTGTGCAGGCCAATTCTGGATCCACAAAGTGAGGTCTGCTTGCATCCCATGCCTCCTTACTTTCTCAATAAGCCTTGCATGGGGTAACTTATCAAATGCCTTGCTGAAAGCCATATACACTACATCTACTGCTCTACCTTCATCAATGTGTTTAGTCACATCCTCAAAAAATTCAATCAGGCTCATAAGGCACGACCTGCCTTTGACAAAGCAATGCTAACTATTCCAAATCATATTATGCCTCTCCAAATGTTCATAAATCCTGCCTCTCAGGATCTTCTGCATCAACTTACCAACCACTGTGGTAAGACCCATTGGTCTATAATTTCCTGGACTATCTCTACTTCCTTACTTGAATAAGAGAACAACATCTGCAACCCTCCAATCCTCTGGAACCTCTCCCGCCCCCATTGATGATGCAAAGATCATCGCCAGAGGCTCAGCAATCTCCTCCCTCGCCTCCCACAGTAGCCTGGGGTATATCTTGTCTGGTGCCTGTGACTTAACTAACTTGATGCTTTCCAAAAGCTCAGCACATCCTCTTTCTTAATATCTATATGCTCAAATTTTTCAGTCCACTGAAAGTCATCCCTACAATGCCAAAGTCCTTTTCCATAGCAAATACTGAAGCAAGGTATTGATTAAGTACCTCCACTACCTCCTCCTGTTCCATACACACTTTTTCACTGTTAGACTTGATTGGTCCTATTCTCTCACGTCTTATCCTCTTGCTCTTCACATACCTGTAGAATATCTTGGTATTTTCCTCAATCCTTCTCATCAAAGCCTTCTCATGGCCCCTTCTAGCTCTCCTAATTTCTTTCTTAAGTTCCTTCCAGCTAGCCTTATAATTTTCTAGATCTCCATCGTTACCTAGGTTTTTGAACTTTTCTTGACAAGATTTTCACAGCCTTTGTACACCATGGTGTTTGTACCCTACCATCCTTTACCTGCCTCATTGGAATGTACCTATGCAGAATGCCACACAAATATCCCCTGAACTTTTGCCACATTTCTGCTGTATATTTCTCTGAGAAGAGCTGTTCCCAATTTATGCTTCCAAGTTCCTGCCTGGTAGCTTCATATTACCACTTACTCCAATTAAACGCTTTTCTAACTTGTCTGTTTCTATCCTTGTGCAACACTATGGTAAAGGAGAGAGATTTGTGATCACTATCTCCAAAATGCTCTCCCACTGAGAGACCTGACACCGGACCAGGTTCATTTCCCAATACCAGATCACGTACAGCCTCTCCTCTTGTAGGCTGATGTACATACTGTGTCAGGAAATTTTCCTGAACACACCTAATGAACTCCACCTCATCTAAACTCCTTGCTGTAGGGAGATTCCAATCAATGTCTGGGAAATTAAAATCTCCCATCACGACAACCCTGTTAGATCATAAGACCATAAGATATAGGAGCAGAAGTAGGCCATTCGTCCCATCGAGTCTGCTCTGCCATTCATTCATGGGCTGGTCCAATCCCCACTCCCCTGCCTTCTCCCCACACCCCTTGATTCCCTGGCTAATCAAGAACCTATCTATCTCTGCCTTAAATGCACCCAATGACTTGGCCTCCACAGCCACTTGTGGCAACAAATTCCACAGATTTACCATCGTCTGACTAGAACATCCCTGTTCTAGATAGACATCCTTCAATCCTGAAGTCGTGACCTTTAGTCCTAGACTCCCCTACCATGGGAAATCACCTTGCCATATCTAATCTGTCAGGCGGCCTTTTAACATTCAAAACTGTTATTACTGGATCGTTCCAGAATCTGTCTCCCTATCAGCTCTTTGATGTTCCTGTTACTATTGGGTGGTCTGTTAAAAAACACCCAGTACATTTATTGACCCCTTCCTGATTCTAAATTCCACCCATGACTTCCTCCTTTTCTGCAGCCGTAACACTATCTCTGATCAACTGTGCCACGTCCACACCTCTGTAGCCTCCCTCTCTGTTCTTTCTGAAACATCTAAAGCCTGGCATTCTAAGTAGCCATTCCTGCCCCTGAGCCATCCAAGTCTCTGAAATGGCCACAACATCATGGTAGTGATCCACGCTCTAAACTCATCCGCTTTGTTCATGATACTCCTTGCATTAAAATAGACACATCCCAAACCTTCAGTCTAAGCGCATCCCTTCTCTATCACCTGCCTATCCTCCCTCTCACACTGCCTACAAGCTTTCTCAATTTCTGAGCCACTTCCTCTGTCTCTTCAGTTCGGTTCCCACCCCCCAGCAATTCCAGTTTAAGCTCTCCCCAATAGCCTTCAAAAACTTCCCAGCCAGGATATTGGTCCCCTTTAGATTCATGTGCAACCCGTCCTTTTTGTACGGGTCACACCTGCCCCAAAAGAGGTCCCAATGATCCAGAAATCTGAATCCCTGCCCCCTGCTCCAATCCCTCAGCCACGCATTTATCCTCCACCTCATTCTATTCCTATACTCACTGTCACGTGGCACAGGCAGTAATCCTGAGATTACTACCCTTGTGGTCCTGCTTCTCAGCTTCTTTCTTAACTCCCTGTAGTCTGTTTTCAGGACCTCCTCCTTTTTCCTACCTATGTCATTGGTACCGATATGTACCACGACTTCTGGCTGTTCACCTTCCCACTTCAGGATATCGTGGATGCGATCAGAAACATCCTGGATCTTGGCACCTGGGAGGCAAACTACCATCTTTGTTTTTTTCTGCTTCCTGGGGCAAAGAATTTCTTGGATTCACCACTCTCTGGCTGAAGAAATTCCTCCTCGTTTTCCTTCAATACATGATTAAGTTTTTTATGGATCCCCAAAACCTAAGGACTTTCTCCAGGGGCACAACTGAGAGCATACTGACTGGCTGCATCACTGCCTAGTTATGGGAACTGTACTTCCCTCAATTGCAGGACTCTGCAGTGAGTGATGCGGACAGTGGTGAGTGTAGATGTGGAGTGCAGGTAGTTTTGAGGAAATAAGGAGGCTACAGAATGACTTAGACAGGTTAGGAAAATGGGGAAAGGAATGACAGATGGAATGTGGTGTCGGGAAGTGTATGGTCATGCACTTCGGTGGAAGAAATGAAAGGGTTGATGATTTTCTAAATGGAGAGAAAATACAGATTTCTGAGACACACAGGGATTTGCGGGATTTGCAAGATTCCCTGAAGTTTAATTTACAGGTTGAGTCTGTAGTGAGGAAGGCAAATGTGATGTTAGCATTCGTTTTGAGAGGACTAGAATATAAAAGCAAGCTTGTAATGTTTCCAGTCAGAACCGTGGGGATGATTGTATTAAACACTGAGCTGAGGCCAATAAACAACGTCCTGACGTAAGTATTAGTATTGTCCAGATGACCAAGGCTACAGATCAAGTCGCCCTACACAGCTTGGTCCTGAAACTGCAGTAAAATGTCCAATAACATCTATTCATGTAATATTACTCCTGTGCTGTAGTTGTCTCACTCTCACCTGCTCTACAGTTTAAATGATTATATTTTCTTTCTATTCTAATCAGCTGAAAGGGAAGAAGTGGTTGGTGTCCTTGGTTCATCAGTTTTACTGGATCCTGAAATCACCGTTGATTCCAGCAAGAATGAAATCCTTTGGACTTTCAAAGGCAGCAACAAAAGCCATGATGTTATTTTGGATCACGTCCCAGGTGTCGCCACATTTGAACCAAGTGAACAGTTCAAGGACCGTTTACAATTCAACACTTTGAGTGGTGCACTGACGATAAGCAGATTAAATGCCCGTGACCAAGGAGATTACACCTTCACTGTTGATGGGAAAGAGTTGAAAACAATGGAGTTGCTTGTCATTGGTAAGAAGTTTCAGATATTTGTGATGTAGTGTGTGATTTATTAATGGCAGAATTTGCCGTAGAAACTATGATCTGTGATTTTTATTTCCATCAAAGTCTAAGCAGGATAACCTCTGCTGTGACTCATCAACTGAGTCAACGGAGAGACATTGAAGCTGGTGATATAAACACAGCAGAATTTCTGCAGAGAATCTGATTCTCCTCTTATCACACACAGCCTTACATACATTTTTAAACATAAATAAAGTGAATAATGAGTCACCACAATTTCAATAGCTATGATTTCCTACCGACCTCAAACATTTTGAATATTTGTAGAATTACATATTTACAATAGTCATACATCCCAGCCAGTAGAATCCTTTTGAAAGCTTCAGAGCACAAACTCCAAACACACAAAATACATCTCTTTTGTTAAATTGCTGAAGGATGGCTCTCTGAATACAGAACTGGCCAGAATATTAACTATGTATTGCATTGAACTGCTAATGCTAAATTAACAAATTTTACGTCACATGCCGGTGATAATAAACCTGATTCAGATTCTGACAAAACAGACCTGTCCCATTGTGACAGGGATACACGTTGACATTGTACTAATGCAGACAATTGCCACTTAACGACTTCCCTGATCACACCCTGAGGATTTAAATGACCACCAATCAACATGAACATTCATGTATTGTCTTCCCCTGGGGCAGAATCAGAATGTTCAATAAGCTTCAAAACCTGGGGTCTGTCCCTCCCTTCTTGACTTCCTCACTGGGAGACCAGTCAGGGCGGATCAGAAATAACATCTCCACCTTGCTGACTGTCACCACTGGAAAACATCTAGGATGAATGCTTAGCCCACTGTTGGCAACAAGGAGGCGTACAAGAGTGAGGTAGATCAGCTGGTTGAGTGGTGTGACAACAACAACCTTACACTCAACGTAAGTAAGGCCAAGGAATTGATTGTGGACTTCAGGAAGGTGAAGTCAATAGAGAATACTCCCCAGTCCTCATCAATGGATCAGCCGTGGAAAAGGTGAGCAGTTTCCAGTTCCTCGATGTCAACTCCATTGAAGATCTGTCCTGGGCCGAACATATTGATGCAATTACAAAGAAGGCACAACATCGGCTATGTTTCATTATGTGTTTATGGAGTCTTGGTATGTCATCAAAGACTCATGCAAGTTTCTACAAATGTACGTGGAGAACACAGGATCAGAAAAAGCAGCAGAAAGTTGGAAACTCAGCCAGCTCCGTCATGGGCACTAACCTAGTATCAAGGACACCTTCAAAAGGTGATGCTTCAAAAAGATGGTATCCATCATTAAGGAGACCCATCACCCAGGACGTGCCCTCTTCTCAGTGTTACCATCAAGGAGGAGGTACAGGAGACAAGCTGCACAATGCCTTCAGCACCCTTTCAGAAGGATGGTGATGGTTTACTGACTGAGTTGTACTCGGCTACGTGGGACTGGAAGTGTGGAGTTTGCAAAGATTCAGCATGACATCTAAAACTCTGACAAACCTCTATAGATGTGTGGTGGAGGGTGTATTGACTGGTTGTGTCACAGCCTGGTCTGGAAACACCAATGCCTTTGAATGGTAAATCCTCCAAAAAGTATTGGATATTGTCCAGTCCATCGTCAAGGAAAGCCCTCCCAACCACTGAGCACATCTACACAGAGTAATGTAGCAGCAAAGTAGCATTCATCATCAGGGACTCCCACCACCCAGGTTGTGCCCTCTTCTCACTGCTGTCATCAGGAAGAATTACAGGGGCCTCAGGGCTCACACCACCAGGTTCAGGAACAGTTATTACTCCTCAACCATCGTCAGGCTCTTGAACCAAAGGGGATAACTTCACTCAACTTCACTTTCCCCATCACTGTAATGCTCCCACAACCAATGGACTTGCTTTCAAAGACTGTTCATCTCATGTTCTTGATATTTATTGTTTATTTATTACTACTATTATTTTATTTGTATTTGCACAGTTTGTTGTCTTTTGCACATTAGATGGGGGGGGGTCATTTGTGTTTCTTGTAGTTACTGTGAATGCCTGCAAGAGAATAAATCTTATTGTTGTATATGGTTACATATATGTACTTTGATAATAAATTTACGTTGTATTTTGAACTTTGAATAATTGCCTGGACTGGACTGAGAGGATAAAACTGAAATTGGGACTGTGGGGAGAGCGCTCCATATCGATATCTGGGAAGAACCTGGTCAACAAGTGTGAGGTTCTCTCAGGCTGCTGTACTTGGTGCAAGTGTTGCCCATGCCCCGCTCCTCCAGCTTGAGAATCACCCGAGCTGTTTTCAGGTTCATCTGGGGGTCCGAGATGGAGTAGGTGAGGCACAGATCACAATGCACAAATCCCTGTATAACGGGCGCAACAATTTACCCAATGTGTCCCTCACCCTGATGACCAACTTCATGTGTGGCTGCATCAGGCTGTGTGTGGAACCTAAATACATGGGCACCAGGTACCACTACGTGCTGAGGTTCTGCCTGTCCCCTGTGTTGCCAAGGTGTTGAAACTGAGAGATGTTTCTGAAAAGGGGATGAATGAACCCCAGAGAAATCTGAAGGTGAGGCAATTCAACTTTCTGAGAGATGGAGAATAGAGAAATCTGAAGCCAGTGAATTGTCAGTTTTGGAGCCAGTGTAGATCAGAAGCACTGGGATCTGGCTTGAACAGGTATAGTGTGAGAGTGTCGGATCAGCCAAAGTTGATGAGGGGTTTGAGGTGGGAGGCTGGGCCAGAAAGAATTTCCACAACATTCTTGTCTGAAAGACAAGTTCCTGTAACCCCAGTAAAGAGTGGCACAATATCTATTCAGTAGTATTTTCTCATTTGCTGTAGTTTCACAAAGTTCTCTGTTTAAATGTTTCACAGCCACCACATTTTAAATGAGTACAAATATTTTTATTAACAGATACAGTTAAAGAAGAGGTTTGTCTCCTTGGCTCATCAGTTTTACTGGATCCTGAACTCAAAGTTGATCCCAGCAAGAGTGAAATAGTTTGGATGTTCATCGACAGGAGCATTTTGCATCATGTCCCAGGTCACAGCTTAGTGGAACTGAGTGACCGGTTCAAGTTTCGTCTGCACTTTAATACTTCTAATGGTGCTCTGACTGTGAATGAAGCAGAACATGGCGACCAAGGAGATTACACCTTCATGGTGGATGGACAAGAGCTGAGAATAATACAACTACGCCTTGTTGGTAAGTAGCTTTATGTTTCATAGAACATAGAACAGTACAACATAGTTCAGGCCATTTGGCCCACAATGTTATGCTGACTTTTTAACCTATTCCAAGATAAATCTAATCCTTCTGTCCCTCATAGACAACCATTTTTCTTTCATCCCTGTGTTTATACAGGATGTGATTGGGTACAGAATTCAACACAGTTTTTGTGGTTGTATTTTCCAGCAGAGGCTAAGTTGGGTGACTCACCTGATAGAATAAACACTGAGGTGTCAGATATTGAATGCAGCTGTCATTCAAACACCATCTCTGTGAGTACCTGCCATCCCAAGGAGGAGCCCGTTCGGGATTTGATCCAACACTCATTGCTGCATTGGTGGGATGAGAGAAGAAGAACTGTTTGTCAAACCTGAGGCTTGGGTTTTCTGTTGGAGAGAACAGAAGGAAATGGTTGTGAAGTGAAAGTGTGGATGGATGGAAAAGGTGGAGAAATGGAAAAAGTAGCAAGAGAAGGGATGGGAGGGCAGGGAGGTACAAAATGCATTAGATTAGTGTGGGAAATGGGGAAAGGGGTGTGACATGATGGTGAAAGAAACATCAATAGCAATGATAATAAATAAAAGAAGAGATTTATTTATCGAGCACTTTTCAAACAGATGATGTAGTTCAAAGTTGTTTGCAATGGGATAAAAGTACAAATATGAAAAATAAAATAAAATAAAAATAAATGTAAATAAAAGACAAAACGATGCTCATTAAAAAGCAAGATTAAATAAATAGATTTTAAGCTCTCATTTAAAGGTGTTAACTGAGTCTGCATCCCCTATGGTTTAGGTATTGAATTCAACAATTGAGGAGCGCAGTTCAGAAAAGCTGACCTGCCTATTTTCTTCTGAGGGAGATTTTTTTTAAATTTAAGAGACTAGTGGCAGAAAACGTGAGAGCCTGAGCAGGATTATGAAAGGAAAGTGATTCTGTGATGTACTCTGGTCACAAACCATTAAGAGTTTTAAAAACAGGGAAGTCAAGTTTAATATTAATTTTAAAAGATACAGAAAGCTCCTAGAGCTGCCAAATTTCATCCCACCAAATTTTTATTGGCGTGTTTATGTGGGATAAAGCCATTCTCTGCACTGTGAAGTCAGCAATGTATTGTAATAAACTTTTCCATTCTGTTTGGTAATTCCAGGTACTGAGATAAGGACTAGAATTTTAGGAAACTGACCAGGGAGGAAGATGGAGGATATAAAAAGAATTAGGATTGGTGTCTCTGTTTATGTTTTTGAAATCCATACAATGCTCACAATGATCACATTAATCTTGTTGTTTAAACCCTGCTTCTGACATAAACATTCAGCCCCTGGTGCTCTGTGAGAAATATTTCAAGCCTGGCTGACAAAAAGGCAACAAACCTGAGGATGTTCTCTGAAATAACAAGACCAGAATCTTATTGAAAAGACTGAGATGTCAGGGTATCGATGTTCCCTGTGCCGATGGGTCACTGGTGGGTCAAAATGCACTAATGGAGTGTGAGGGAGGGGTTAATTCCACAACCTATTAAATGTACACCTTCCCCTTCCTCCTGAGGTGTCGAGTCTGATGGTTTCCACGGCAGTGCCCGTTTCATTGATTTCAATGTCTGTTCCTCATGACAAAAGTCAGGAAAGCATTTCCATGTGTGAGGCTGCTCTGTCCCACTGGGAAAACAGCAAGAGTTCTTGGAGCTGGTGGTGATTCTGGGATGAAAGGTGGTGATGAATCAACATATAGGAGGGAGACTGAATATCTGTCTGAGTGGTGCCACAGCAATAACCTCTTCCTCAGTGTCAGCAAGACCAAGGACCTGATTACTGACTTCAGGAGGAAACCAGAGGTCCATGAGCCATTCCCATCGGAGGATCAGAGTCGGAGAGGGTCGGCAACTTTAAATTCCTTGGTGTCTCATTACAGAGGACTTGTGCTGGGCGCAGCAGTTAAGAGCAAAATGAAGAAAGCGCAGCAGTGCCTCTACTTCCTTTGAAATTTGTGGAGATTCAGCGTAACACCTGAAAATCTGACAGACTTCAGTAGATGTGTGGTGGAGAGTATATTGACTGGCTGCATCATTGGAACCACCAATGCCCTTCAACAGAAAATCCTACAAGGAGTAGTGGATACGGCCCAGTCCATCATGGGTAAAGCCCTCCCCACCATTGAGCACATCTACATGGAGAGTTGTTGCAGCCTCCATCATCAGGGACCCCCACCACTCATTCAGAAACAAATTTTGACCCTCAACCATCAGACACTTGAATCAAAGCGGAGTGAGTGGGAAGATGGATGATTGGGAAGCTTTTAAAATCCAGCAAAAGGCAACTGAAAAGCTATATGAAGGGAAAAGATGAAATATGAGGGCAGACTAGCCAATAATATAAAGCAGGATACCAAAAGCTTTTTCAGTTATATAAGGAGTAAAAGGCAGGTGAGTGTTGATATTGGTCCACTGGAAAGTGATACTGGTGAAGTAGTAATGGAGACAAGGAAATGGCAGATGAACTTAATCGGGACTTTGTATCTGTCTTCACTGTGGAAGACACTAGCAGTGTGCCAGAGGTCTGTGAGTGTCACTACAATTACAAAGGAAAAAGTGTGCGGCAAAGTGAAAGGACTTAAGGTGGATAAGTCACCTGGGCCAGATGGACTACATCCCAGAGTCCTGAGAGAGGTTGCTGAAGAGATAACGGATGCATTGGTCATGATCTTTCAAGAATCACTTGATTCTGGCATGGTCCCAGAGGACCAGAAGATTTCAAATGTCACTCCACTCTCTAAGACCATAAGATATAGGAGCAGAAGTAGGCCATTTGGCCCCTTGAGTCTGTTCTAACATTCAATTATGTGATGATACAATTTGTCCAGTCATCCCCATTCCCCATCTTCTCCCCATCCCTTTGATGCCCTGACTAATAAAGAACCTATCTATCTCTGCCTTAAATACACCCAGTGACTTGGCCTCCACAATTGCTCGTGGCACAAAATTCCACAGATTTACCACCCTCTGACTCAAGTAATTTCTCCGTATCTCTCTTATAAATGGACGTCCTTCAAACCTGAAGTTCTGCCCTTTGTCCTAGACTCCCCTACCATGGGAAATAACTTTGCCATATCTAATCTGTTCAAGCCTTTTAACATTTGGAATGTTTCTATGAGATCCCCCTTCATTCTCCTGAACTCCAGGGAATACAGCTCAAGAGCTGTCAGACGTTTCTCATATGATAACCCTTTCATTCCTGGAATCATTCTCGTGAATCTTCTCTGAACCCTCTCCAACGTCAGTATATCTTTTTTAAAATAAGGAGCCCAAAACTGCACGTGATACTCCCAAGTGTCAAATCACGAATGTCTTATAGAGCCTCAACATCAAATCCCTGCTCTTATATTCTCTACCTCTAGAAATCAATGCCAATATTGCATTTGTTTTCTTTACCACCAACTCAACCTGGTGGTTAACCTTTAGGGTACTCTGCACAAGAACTCCCAAGTATCTTTGTATCTCTGCATTTTTAATTCTCTCCCCATCTAAATAATAGTCTGCCTGTTTATTTCTTCCACCAAAATTGATGATGATACACTTTCCAACATCGTATTTCATTTGCCCATTCCCCAAAACTATCTAAGTTTCTCTACAGGCTCTGTTTCCTCAACACTACTCGCTCCTCCACCTATCTTTGTATCATCGGCAAATTTAACCACAAATCCATCGTAAAAAGCAGCGGTCCCAACACTGACCCCTGTGGAACTCCACTGATAACCGGCAGCCATTCAGAATAGGATCCCTTTATTCCCACTCTCTGTTTTCTGCCGATCAGCCAATGCTCCACCCATGCTAGTAACTTCCCAGTAATTCCATCGGCTCTTATCTTGCTAAGCAGCCTCATGTGCGGCACCTTGTCAAAGGCTTTCTGAAAATCCAAGTACACCACCTCCACTTCATCTGCTTTGTCTACCCTGCTTGTAATTTCCTCAAAAAATTGCAGCAGGTTTGTCAGGCAGGATTTTCCTTTCAGAAAACCATGCTGGCTTTTGCCTATCTTGTCATGTGCCTCCAGATACTCTGTAATCTCATCCCGAACAATCGATTCCAACAACTTCCCAACCACTGATGTCAGACTACAGGTCTGTAGTTTCCATTCTGCTGCCTGCCACCCTTCTTAAATAGCAGAGTAACATTTGCAATTTTCTAGTCATCCAGCAGGATGCCAGAATCTATCAATTCCATCAAGTGCAGGAGTTTTATCCACCCTCAGACCATTAAGCTTCCTGACCAGCTTCTCAGTTGTAATTTTCACTGCACATACTTCACTTCCCTGACACTGTTGAATGTCCGGTACACTGCAGTGTCTTCCACTGTGAAGACTGATGCAAAATATGCATTCAGTTCCTCTGCCATCTCAGCGTCTCTCCTTACAATACCTCCAGGGTCATTTTCTATTGGTCCTATATCTCCCCTCCACTCCCCTTTACCCTTCTGTATACTTAAAATAGCTTTTAGTATCTTCATTGATATTAGTCCCCAGCTTCCTTTCAGAATTCATCTTTTCCTTCTTAATGAACTTCTTAGTTTCCTTCTGCAAGTTTTTAAGAGCTTCCCAATCCTCTATCTTCCCACTAGCTTTGGCTTCCTTGTATGCCCTCTCTTTTGCTTTTACTTTGGCTCAAACTTCACTTGTCAGCTACGGTAGTGTCCTTCATCCATTCTGATTTGGAATATATCTGCCTTGCACTTCCCTCATTTTTCACAGAAACTCCAGCCAATGCTGCTCTGCTGTCCTTCGTGCTAGTGTCCCTTTCCAGTCAATTTTGACCAGTTCCCCTTAAGAAGGGAGGAAGAAGGCAAAAGAAAGGATATTGTAGTCCAGTTTGCCTAACCTCAGTGGTTGGGGACGTGTTGGAGTCTATTATTAAGGATGAGGTTTCAAGGTTTTTGGAGACTAATAGTAAAATAAGTCAAAGTCAGCATGGTTTCTGTGAAGGGAAATTTTCCCTGACAATTTTGTTAGAGTTCTTTGAGGAAGTAACAAGCAATGTGGGCAAATGAGAGGCAGTGGATGTCATTTGCTTGGATTTTCAGAAGATATTTGATAAGGTACCAGAAATGAGGCTGTTTAACACGATTAAAATCCTATGGTGCTACAGGAAAGATTCAGCAATGGATAGCAGAATGGCTGGCAGGCAGGAGGCAGTGAGTGGGGGATAAAGGGGCCTTTTCTGGTTGGCTGCGGGTGATGAGTGATGTTCCGGGGGGCGGGGGGGAGGTTGGTATTGGGACTGCTACTTTTCATATTGTTTGTCAGTGATTTAGATAATGGAAATGATACCTTTGTGACAAAGTTTGCAGATGATATGAAGATAGTTGGAGGGGTTGGTAGTGCTGAAGAAGCAATGTGATTGCAGCAGGACTTTGACAAATTGGAAGAATGGGCAAAAAAGTGGCAAATGGAATATAGTGTTGGGAAATATAAGATAATGCATTTTGGTAAAAGGAACAATAGTGCGGACTATTATCTGAACGGGGAAAAGGTTCAAACTTCACTTCCTGAGCCACTCATTCATCTGTACCATCATCCTATTCCTGCTCCGACTGGCACGTCTATGAACTTGCAAATGAACATCTAAAACAGAGATGAAACAGTTTTGAGTTTTTGCTTCCACAGCTCTGAAGAAGATAGTTTGGAATCTGAATATTTTTGAGGCAGAGGTAGATAGATCCTGGATAAGCAGAGAGGTGAACTGTTATCGTGGGAGATGGGAATATCTACCGTCAGGTTAGCTGTGATCTTGTGCAGTGACAGAGCAGTGTTGCGGGCTTAAATGGCTTTTATTTCCATGGTTGTGTATATATTTGGTGTGCAGAACCGACTGTACTTTCGTTCCTTTGTACATATCTGGTACAATGTCACATGGTAAGATTACATTCTACATCAAGATAGGAATATCATGGTTTCATATTCTCTCCTTCAGATGAGCTGTCAGAAGCTTCCATATTTACTAATATCGAATCACTGGGTTTCACGGTCGAGCTCACCTGTGATGTCTTTGGAGATTCGAAAGTGTATCAGTGGCAAAAGAATGGAGGGGAAATCTCCCAGCATCACCAACTAACAGATGAAAACAGAACACTTGTTATCCCAAGTGCTTCATCTGAAGACTGTGGAGTGTACACCTGCATCACAACCAATCCTGTCAGCTCCATCCAGACAAACTACACCTTAATGTTGCGAGGTGAGCTTCATTTATGAATGACATTTTGCAGTTAACATTTAGACCATATTGGTGGGCTATTGAATGCAGTCGATGCAAATCAGTGCTGCAGCAGAGAGAGGCAAAAGCTGAATTATTTGGTTTCACAGAACCCCAGAACAGTTATCGCAGAGAAGAAAGCCTTTCAGCCCTTTAAGAATAGATTGGTTCTATCACTGAGCAAACAACTGAATCCTATTGTTCTGTCCTCTCCCAACAGCTCTGTAAATTCTTTCTTTCAGATAATTAACCAGCCCTCATTTGAAATTACAGTTGAATATCCCTTCACTATTCCTGATGATGAATTCTAGACCCTGTCCACTACTGTGCATAAAGAGAATCCCCAAGATATTTTCTCTTCTTCTCCCAATCACCTTCATTCCCAATCATGACTGGTTTTAGAAAGTTTCACAATGATCTTCTTCCACTTTATGCCTCTATTCATGAAGGCAAAGATCCTAACTTTGTTAAACTACTTTCTTAACCCTTTCTATAAATCTCTTGTTGGTGTAACCTTTTTAGAATTGGTTCCTTGAGTTTGTATGCTCTTCTCATTCTTCCTACTCTTGGGATGGATCAATTGGCAGATAATGCACTTCACGGATCAATGAGAACAAACTGCCCACATGTGCATTTGTGTAGCAGCCCCTGACATCAGGTGGAAAGTAGCACCAGAGTGTGTGGTGACACTTGCAGGCTGCCCTGCCCTCAGCACATCCTCAGGTTGTGTTGGTTGTTAATGCAAACAATACATTTCATTGTATAAAAAAACACAAAATGCTGGCAGAACTCAGCAGGCCAGACAGCATCTATGGGAGGAGGTAATAACGATGTTTCGGGCCGAAACCCTTCATCAGGAGTGAAGTAACATGGGATGGTCGAGGGGGGATAAGAAGTGGTGGGAGGGATAAAGTAGAGAGCTGGGAAGTGATAGGCTGGAGGGAAATGGGCTAGGGGGAAGGTGGAGAATTATGGGAAATAAAAGAGGAAAAAAAGGTAGGGCTGGGGGCAGAGATTATAGTGAGGGGGGAAAAGAGAAAGAGAACCAGATTAAAATAATAGATAGGGATGGGGGTAAGAGTGGGGGGCAGGGGTATCAACGGAGGTCAGTGAGTTGGATGTTCATGCCGGCAGGAAGGAGGCTACCTAGGCGGGAGATAAGGTATTGCTTCATCGACCTGCGTGTGGCCTCATCTTGACGGTAGCGGAGGCCATGGACAGACATGTTGGAGTGGGAGTGGTCTGTGGAATTGAAGTGTGTGGCCACAGGGAGATCCTGCCACTGCTGGAGGACTGAGCGCCGATGTTCGGCGAAACGGTCTCCCAGTCTGCGGCGGGTCTCCCCAGTGTATAAATGGCCACATCGGGAGCACCGGATACAGTATATCATCCCAGTTGGCTCGCAGGTGAAGTGGTGCCTCACCTGAAAGGACTGTCTGGGGTCTGGGATGGTGGTGAGGGAAGAAGTGTGGGGACAGGTGTAGCACTTCTTCCGTTTGCAGGAATGAGTGCCCGGAGGGAGGTCCATGGGGAGGGATGGGGGGGATGAATGGACAAGGGAGTCACGTAGGGAGCGATCCTAGATTATTCCTCCTCCCACCCTGTCTCCTGCAAAAATGCTATCCCTTTCTCTCAATTCCTCCGCCTCCGCCGCATCTGCTCTCAGGATGAGGCCTTTCATTCTAGGACAAAGGAGATGTCTTCCTTTTTTAAAGAAAGGGGCTTTCCTTCATCCACTATCAACTCTGCCCTCCATCGCGTCTCCCGTATTTCACGCATCTCTGCCCTCACCCCATCCCTCCGCCAGCCCACCAGGGATAGAGTCCCCCGGTCCTCACCTATCACCCTACCGGCCTACAGATCCAACGTATAATCCTCCGTAACTTCCGCCACCTCCTATGTGATCCCACCACCAACCACATCTTCCCCTCCCCCCCCCCCCCCCCCCAACCGCTCTCGGCTTTCTGCAGGGATCGCTCCCTACGCAACTCCCTTGTCCATTCATCCCCCCCATCCCTCCCCACGGACCTCCCTCCGGGCAATCATCCCTGCAAACAGAAGAAGTGCTACACCTGCCCCCACACTTCTTCCCTCACCACCATCCCAGGCCCCAGACAGTCCTTTCAGGTGAGGCACCACTTCACCTGCGAGTCAGCTGGGATGATATACTGTATCCAGTGCTCCCGATGTGGTCATTTATACATTGGGGAGACCCACCGCAGACTGGGAGACCGTTTCGCCGAACACCGGCGCTCAGTCCTCCAGCAGTGGCGGGATCTCCCTGTGGCCACACACTTCAATTCTACAGACCACTCCCACTCCGATATGTCTGTCCATGGCCTCCTCTACCATCAAGATGAGGCCACACGCAGGTTGATGGAGCAATACCTTATCTCCCGCCTAGGTAGCCTCCTTCCTGCCGGCATGAACATCCAACTCATTGACTTCCGTTGATACCCCTGCCCCCCACCCTTACCCCCATCCCTATCTATTATTTTAGTCTGGTTCTCCTTCTCTCTCTTTCTCCCCCCCTCACTATAATCTCTCCCCCTAGCCCTACCTTTTTTTCTCTTTTATTTCCCATAATTCTCCACCTTCCCCCTAGCCCATTTCCCTCCAGCCTATCACTTCCCAGCTCTCTACTTTATCCCTCCCCCCACTTCTTATCCCCCCTCGACCATCCCATGTTACTTCACTCCTGATGAAGGGTTTCGGCCCAAAACGTCGTTATTACCTCCTCCCATAGATGCTGTCTGGCCTGCTGAGTTCTGCCAGCATTTTGTGTTTTTTTTATTTATTTCCAGCTTCCGCAGATTCACTCGTGTTGCCTTTACATTTCATTGTATGTTGTGATGTACATCTGATAAATAAATGAATCTGAATAATCCATTCTTGACGGGTATAACGATGCATTGTGATTAATGATTCTCAGAGTAGAGTCAGTTGGTGTCGGCCTGGGTCACAGATCGGTGAGATTAGACCGGGGTTGGAACATTCCCTTCTCGGCAGGAAACTATGGAACATTATGGTTGTTGCATCATTTGTCATCCACTGCCCGTGAGATGTTTAATGATTTGAATTTAATTTTAATTTCAGGGCTTTCCCTCAAGGATGTTATACTGATTGCTGTATTGACTGCAGGACAGGTGATTTCTGCATCATCTCTTCGTTCAGCCGTGTTACCGGACCAGTGGAGGTGGGAAACCCTCGGAGGTATCTGTCATTGATTAATTTGCTCTTGCATGAACTTTCAGTCACCACCCAGTAAACCTGAATGAACTTTAACATAAACAAGGGTAAATGTGGGTAGTCGATTACACCTTTGACCCCTCCCCCCACTTCCCCTCTGACCTGTGACCTGTGGGATGCAATTGCCCATTTTTTCCCAGTTTTGAGGTGCTTTGCAGTGACACGGAATACCTGAAACAGTCCTGGAGTCACCTCTGACCAAACTGCAGAAGATATTTGGGAGAAGTGGCCATGAGAGGAGCCGTCTTCATTCACTCGTGTTTGCTGCATTGTGTTGTCTCATCTCACTGTGTCACCAAGTCTGTTTAGAGGTGGGACTGAGGGAAAGATGCCCTTTCATCCTGATGGTGGCTGTGCCTTTGGAAACAGGGGCCTCATTCACATAGAGGGCAGAGTTATGAAGGGGGTTCTACTCCCCATCTAGTGTCAGGGGATGGAGCAGTTGTCTCTCAGACCTGCTGGTGAGCGTACAGTACATGTGGCTCTTTCTTTCAGACTCGGTGGCAATTTCTCTTGTGTGTTTGCAAAAGTTTATTTTGAAAGAACCTCTCTTTCCAATGCAGTTTTCCACATGGGACACCTCTGTCTCCCAGAACCAAAGAAGATGCAACACCTGCTTTATTACCTCTTTCCTTTCCCCATTCCTGGCACACATATAACCCCTCCAGGTAAAGCAGTGAGTGACTTGTACTCCCAATTCTGTGTCCTCACAGCAGTTTCCTGCACATTGGAGAAACCATTACAGGTTGTGTGACCACTTTGCAGAACACCGAGGGTAACAGTGAGCTTCCAGTTGCCCATCACTTTAGTTTTCTCTCTGATTTCCCATCTTTAACCTCTTCCCCAGTTCCAGCAAAGCCCATTGAGGAGCAGCATCCCTTATTCCACATTGAGTCCCAGGAGCTGCAATAATGAATTCATCAATTTCAGATAACCAGCCATTCCAGTTTATGTTAGAACTGACCACTTCTGATACAAGATCAGAGTGTGTGACCAAAACTCTGTTTTCCACTCTCCACAGATGCAGAAATGGAAATCCGGAATTCTTTTTTTATTCCAAATTTTCAGCAATTGCAGTGTATCGTACTCCATTGTTTTCCTTTCTCTTGTATTTCTCAGGATTTCTCTCACTCTTCTCTGTGACTAGAAACATCAAATCTCTGCACAAATGCTGCTTCTACTGCAGTGTACCTCCAGCATTTTCTCTGATACACTCAGTGACCACTTTATCAGCTCCCTCCTGTACCTAATAAAGTGGCCACTGAGTGTGTGTTCATGGTCTTCTGCTGCTGTAGCCCATCCACTTCAAGGTTCGATTTGTTGTCTGTCAAAGATGTTCTGCTGCACACCACTGTCGTAACACGTGGTTATTTGAATTACTGTCACCTTCCTGTCAGCTTGATACAGTCTGGCCATTCTCTGACAAAACATTTTCAGCCACAGAACTGTCACTCACTGGATGTTTTATTTTGCTTTTTGGACCATTCTCTGTGAACTCTAGAGACTGTTGTGCATGACAATCTCAGTAGATCCGCAGTTTCTGAGATTCTCAAACCACCACATCTGTCACCAACAATCATTCCACAGTCAAAGTCACTTAGATCACATTTCTGCCCCATTCTAGTGTTTAGTCTGAACAACAATTGAACCTCATGACAACGTTTGAATGCTTTTATGCATTGAGTTGCTGTCACATGATTGGCTGAGTCGATATTCACATTAACGAGCAGGTGTACAGGTGTACCTAATAAAGTGGCCACTGAGTGTATTTCAGATTCTCAACACGTGGGGTTTTCCAGTCACTATATTGTTTTGGACACATTGTGTTCAGCTCCAGTCACCAGGCAACCGGATGGATTTGAATGACCAGACAGTGATGTTGCCATGGCTGAGGGGCAGGATTTTGCTTTTATTTAAATGCAAGGAGGTGACGATGGGAGATTTCAAAGCAGGAGGATCAATATCTGAGGAGAAGGAACCATTAATAATGTCAGTTAACATTTGCCCTGGAAGAGGAGTTGGCAGTGAAGAGGATCAATTGAACAAGAAGGGGCAGGATTAGAATGGGAATGGTACATCAAAGTTCAAAGTACATTTATTATCAAAGTATGTGTACGATATACAACATCGAGATCCGTCTCCTTACAGGCAGCCACAAAACAAAGACACACAATAGAACCCATTAAAAAGAAGACTGTCAAACTCCCATGTGTAGAAAAAAATGCAAACAATAAAATTAAACAGATAACATTATGAACTGAAGTTGATGAAAGTGAGTTCACAGACGTGAAGCCTGACACAGACACACGGTGGCTTTGTAGAGAAACTGAAATTAGAACTGAGATGGGATAGAATCCAGTGAGAGAGAGATGCAATTTCAACACCAGGGCAACAGGAACATTTGGGAACATTGATCCAGTGGGCAAAGGGATGGGAGGGAACCACACAGACAGGTGGACAGTCTCAGTCACACCCATCAATGGGCATCTAACATGTTGTTGGAGCAAAATTACAGAGACAAGAGCAAATCAGGGATTATTCTTGCACTTCAGGTTAATCTTTGAACAAATAATTTAGTGATGGGGAGGAAGACCGATGAGGCTGAATCAGGTGCAGCTGGATCTGATGGTTTAAAACAGTTCTCACCAAGGACATTTACTGTTATGTATTTTACATTTGGGGAGATGAGATGGAGGGTTTGCCATTGGTAACAACTGGGGTGAGAGAGTAACATTTAAAGTGGGGTCAAGGGTGGGATTGTGATTGATCCCTGGGGAGCTAGCATTGATTGATGTCCAGAATGGCCTCCAGTGTCATAATCAGTCTGCATAGATTGTTAACGGCTTTCACATGCTTTTTTTATTTCTCCACAGGACGTCTGGGATACAGATTTTATTTTCTAATCCTGTGGATCTGTAATACTTTGTCACTTATCGCCATGTACATTGTGTTAGTGGTTGGAGGTACGTGACCAATACTCTTATCATTCACAATTGTTTAATTCAGAATTTTTTAATGTCGTTTCCTTGTACACAAATGTTAAGGAGAGCAAAATAATTATTATTCTGGAATGATGCAGCTAAATCATAATATTTAAATAATAATAATAATAATATTCACTTCAGAACCCATGGTATTGAGGTGGAAACAGATCAACCCTAATCCTGAGGGGCTGCTGATGTGCCGGATTTGATTGAGGTTTAATTGTGTTCATACAATGATATCACAGTGTCAGCACACAGAGACCAGTAGTTTATTGTCTCTGGGTTAGTTTCCTGGAGTCTCTACCCAGTTCCCATCATGAGAGATTCCAGTGGGATGCTCAATATCAGCCTCTCAGGACAAGCTGAGGGGAGTAACTACAGGACCCACATCCCCCAAACCAGTGCGAGGGAAGTGTTGCATTTTCAGAAGTCTGGTCTTGGCCATTTAAACAAGTGATGGGGACTTCAGACGGTGTTACTGAGGCTACATTTACTCACTGAGAGGAGACCATGGCAGGTAGTCAGGAGCATCTCCAAGTTCCAGTCTAATGACACTGCAGTTTCCCGACAGGAGGATGTTACACAGGAAATGACATCACCAGTGTTCCGGATGTGGAAACCCCATTAGGGTGTGAGGATGACCACTGTACACAGCAGACTATTGAATTTCTGTGGAGGGCATTTCCACTCTGGAAAAAGTAAATCCCAACAGTAAAACACTGAATCAAAACGGTGCTTTGTAAGGGAATTTCTGTGGTAACATTTCTCAGTCCCAACGTGTGGAAATAGCTTCCATCTATCATTAATATCTTGAAAACTCCAATTACACCTGAGTAAACTGCAGGGAATGCAGTCCTAGTCTGTGTAATCTCTGATAATTTAACACTCCAGTACATCTCTGCCTGTGGATGAGACATGAAACCAAGGAACCATTTATGTTCCCTGGGAGAATGTAACGGATCACCTGGTGATATTTCCTAAAGAGAAACAAAGTTCTCACCAGTATCCAAGAAAATAATTCTCCCAACCAGCATCACTAAAGCAGATTTAGCTTGGTTGTCAGAGGCAGAGGTGGCAATGGATGACAAATAGTGTACTGCAGTGATTGGTGCCCGGCCCCCTGTTGTTTGTCATTGACGTTAACGATTTGGACAAAAATGTAGGTGACATGATCAGTAAATCCATGGACAACAGCAAAATTGGTGTGATAGTGGACAGTGAAGAAAGTTGTCTCAGTGTACAACAAGACCAAGATCATCTGTGTCAGTGGGCATAGGAATGGCAGATGGTAATTAACTTAGGGCAAGTACATAGTTCTCTGGAAGTGATGACACAGACAGACAGGATTGTAAAGAAGGTGCGTGGTGTGCTTGCCTTCATCGGTAGGGCATCGAGTACAAGGTTAAGATGTCAGGTTACAACTGTACTATCTTTAGTCAGGCCACACCTGGAGTGTTCTGTTCCAATCTTGCAGACATAAATAAATATTACATAAATGTAATCATAAATGAATATTATATAATCAGAATTAGGTTTATTAGCACCAGCATGTGTCGTGAAATTTGTTAACTTAGCAGTGGTAGTTCAATGCAATACATAATATAGAAGAAAATAATATTAGTAAATAATTAAGTAAATCAGTTACAGCATGTGTATATTGAATAGATTAAATATTGTGTAAAAAATGCAAGAGAGGTCATGTTCAAGGGCTTACTGTCCATTTAGGAATCAGATGGCAGAGGGGAAGAAGCTGTTCCTGAATCACTGAGTGTGTGCCTTCAGGCTTCTGTACCTCCTACCTGATGATAACAGTGAGAAAAGGGCATGGCCTGGGTGCTGGGGTTCCTTAATAATGGACGCTGTCTTTCTGAGGCACTGCTTCTTAAAGATGTCCTTGGTACTTTGTAGGCTAGTACCCAGGATGGAGCCGACTAAACTTACAACCCTCTGAGTTTTCTTTCGGGCCTT
Organism: Hemitrygon akajei; assembly: GCF_048418815.1. Lineage (NCBI taxonomy): Eukaryota > Metazoa > Chordata > Chondrichthyes > Myliobatiformes > Dasyatidae > Hemitrygon > Hemitrygon akajei. The sequence continues at coordinate 175,904,216 of NC_133125.1, read as the reverse complement.
TGCAGTATCCGACCCCCACCCCCGACACCAGACAGTGATGCAGCCTGTCAGAATGTGATTAGACTAGAAAGAGTGCAGAAAAGATTCACCAAGATGGTGGGCAGAGTTAAAGTAGATTTTCACTGTGGCTCCCATTCACAGACTTTGTCTGAATTTTTCTATCTACGTACATCAGTGAATAGATATGCAGAGTCAAAGCAGCTGTCAGAAACACTCCTGTTTCCTTCCTCTGTTCACCATCTGACATTCCAACACAAACATCTGGAGTGATGGAGCTGGTGACAGTGACTGACATGTCTGAGTGTTCGATGAATGCCATGTACAGCTTTTTCTTCTCTGATGGACTGTTACCACATCAGGAAATGAGGGAAATTAGGTTGCAATCACACTGAATGCAGCCAGTGAGGAATTTCCACCAATGAAAAATTGGCATCGAGCGCCAGTTATGAATAGCAGACACTATGGAAACTGGTCAGAATTAGAATGGAAATTTCAGCAACTTTCTGTGAAATTTATGTTTTCTCCATAATCAGTTGTTGTGGATGTTGGGAGGAAGAAACTACGGACCTTAATGAACTCCTTAAGGTCTGGCCATTGGAACCAGAAGGAGCAGCCAGTTCAGAAATTGGCAGCAGGTGACATGTAAAGACTGGGCTGGAGACCCACGTGGAAAATAGAGTTGGCACAGTGAATTATTCATTCTTGCCTGACACTGCAGTTTAGTGCCTTGTTAATCTACAACAGGGTCTGCTGGTGCAGGTCAGGGTCACAGGTTGGCACACTGGGTGGGAATTGGCATCTTCCCTTCACTGGGACATCAGTGTAAGAGTTTGGTTGTTGCAACCACTGGAAGTTTTCATTGACATTTCTCTGGAGCTTTGTTACATGTTACATGTTATTTGATTTATTTTTAATTGCAGGCCTTTCAGCGTTGGACTTTGTTGTGATTTGTGTGTTGATCGTCGGATTGCAGCTTTCCTCATTTTATATCAATGAACTTCTGTATGTGACCAAGATCAAGGAATTACTGAAAGGTATCTGTCATTGTTTAGTACACACTTGGATATAAATTTGCAAGCAAGTAAAATGTGACATATCTTCAAAAAGAAAAGGGTATCAAATTAAATCTCATCTGAATTAACAACACCTTATCCCAATTCTTCCAGTCCTCTACATTTAGGTGAAGTTGTCCTGTTCATTCCAGTTATGAGCTGATGTTTTGCAGGGACAGAGAATGCCTGGAAATATTTGGGAATTGTCTCTGAAAACTGACTCCAGAGGGGTTTTTAACAGAAGGGGCCCTGAGAGGGACTGACTCAATTCATTTGTGTTTCACATTGTGTTGAACTTCAATGTAACACAAAATCAGTTTGGAGCTGAGGACCGAGGAAAAGGATCCCCCCATGATCCAGACAGTGGCAAAGTTGGGAAGGAGTAGGACTGTCTCCCTTGTGTCTCTCTTGGATACTTACAACAACATTTTCATTCAACAGCAGCTTTCAGCTCTGTGTCTTTTACCCCCAAGTTCCTTTCCAGCTTATAAAACATCAAAGTTCAAAATATTGTTATTCCTTCCTCATGTCCTCATTCAGGAACTTCCTGGCCAAGTCCACTTCACAAATAAACTTTCAACACAGATTATAGTTCAAGAATAGTAGCAAAACCTCCAGTTCCTGGCATTAATATAATGAATTGTATTAATTCGTAAGGTTGTGCCTTACGAGCCTGATTGGAATTCTTTGAAGATGTGACTAAACACATTGATGAAGGAAGAGCAGTAGATGTAGTGTATATGGACTTCGGCAAGGCATTTGATAGGGTACCCCATGCAAGGCTTATTCAGAAAGTAAGGAAGCATGGGATCCAAGGGGAAATTGCTTTGTGGATCCAGAACTGGCTTGCCCACAGAAGGCAAAGAGTGGTTGTAGATGAGTCATAGTCTGCATGGAGGCCGGTGACCAGTGGAGTGCCTCAGGGATCTGTTCTGGGACCCTTACTCTTTGTAATTTTTTATAAATGACCTGGATGAGGAAGTGGAGGAATGGGTTAGTAAGTTTGCTGATGACACAAAAGTTGGAGGTGTTGTGGATAGTTTGGAGGGCTGTCAAAGGTTACAGCGGGACATTGATAGGATGCAAAACTGGGCTGAGAAGTGGCAGATGAAGTTCAACCCAGATAAGTGTGAAGTGGTTCCTTTTGGTAGGTTAAATATGATGTCAGAATATAGTACTAATGGTAAGACTCTTGGTAGTGTGGAGGATCAGAGGGATCTTGGCATCCAAGTCCGTAAGATGCTCAAAGCAGCTGCGCAGGTTGACTCTGTGGTTAAGAAGCCATACGGTGTATTGGCCTTCATCAATCGTAGAATTGAATTTAGGAGCCGAGTAGTAATGTTGTAGCTATATAGGACCCTGGTCAGACCCCACTTGGAGTACTGTGCTCAGTTCTAGTCGCCTCACTACAGGAAGGATATGGAAGCAACAGAAAGGGTGCAGAGGAGATTTACACGGATGTTGCCCGGATTGGGCAGCATGCCTTATGAGAATAGGTTGAGTGAACTCGGCCTTTTCTCCTTGGAGCAACAGAGGATGAGAGGTGACCTGATAGAGGTGTATAAGATGATGAGAGGCATTGATTGTGTGGATAGTCAGAGGCTTTTTCCCAGGGCTGAAATGGTTGCCACAAGAGGGCACAGGTTTAAGGTGCTGGGGAGTAGGTACAGAGGAGACGTCAGGGGTAAGTTTTTTACTCAGAGAGTGGTGAGTGCGTGGAATGGGCTGCCGGCAATGGTGGTGGAGGTGGATACGATAGGGTATTTTAAGAGACTTTTGGATAGGTACATGGAGCTTAGTAAAATAGAGGGCTATAGGTAAGCCTAGTAATTTCTAAGGTAACTTTGTGGGCCGAAGGGCCTGTATTGTGCTGTAGGTTTTCTATGTTTCTATGAAAAGTTCTGTGAAGCTTCAGAGGCAAATTGCACAATAATATGTCAGCAAGTCACAGGGAACAATAATGATGCAGGTGACCCTGGACTGAACATAGAGTTTGGTTTGAAAGGAGGAGCACAAGTGCAGAGTTTCAGACAGGGAAAGTCAGAGTTTGGTCTTTGTGCTAAATCAAAGCACACACACCAGTGGTGGAGTGATGAAGATCAGGAGTTCACAGGAGAAGAGAGTTAGAGAAGTGAGGAAATTTCAAAAGCATCTGGACTAAACTGTTGTAGAACTGGGTCAGGGAATGTGAGGTATACAGATTCAGCAGGTTCTGAGAGCACAGATGAGATTTTTTCAATCTTTTTATTAATATCAACATGATAAGATTAATACATAGATATTGCGATTACAAACTTACAAAATTGAAATGAACATGAAAGGATACACAAGCAATAAGTACAATATAGTTAAGTCTTCCCAAATCATGAATGATACAGATATCATATAAACGAAACACAAAAAAAAACTAGGTATAGCATGTTGAAAAAAAGCAGAAAAGAGAAAAAGAAAAAATATATATTATTACCCTAAGAAAAACTAATCTAACAAACTAACCACTAACTAATAAAGAAAAAAAGGGCTGTTTATAGTATCTATAAAAAGATAAAAAATCATCAGTGTCCCCAACTCCGATCCTCTCAACATATATATATAATCAAAACCGGCAAAACAAATAGGATTGGAACAGGATCAAATGACATCATGTGAAAATATTGAATAAATGGCCTCCAAATCTTTTCATATTTAATAGAAGTGTCATATACGACGCTTCTAATTTTTTCCAAATTTAGTCATAACATGGTTTGAGAAAACCAATGAAATGTAGTAGGGGGATTAATTTCTTTCCAATTCAACAAAATAGATCTTCTAGCCATTAATGTAAGAAATGCAATCATCCGACAAGCAGAAGAAGATAAATGAATTGACTCCATCATTGGTAAACCAAAGATTGCAGTAATAGGATGTGGTTGTAAATCAATGTTCAATACTATGGAAATAATATCGAAAATGTCTTTCCAATATTTTTTCAAAAATGGACATGACCAAAACATATGAGTTAAAGAAGCTATCTCAGAATGACATCTGTCAAATATAGGATTTACGTGGGAATAAAAACGAGCCAATTTATCCTTGGACATATGAGCCCTGTGCACAACTTTAAACTGTATCAATGAGATTTTAATCATTAGGCATAATAACAGGACACCTAAAACAAACATCCCTGAATCAGTAAACATCAACATGGTTTAGTGAGAGGGATATTATGTTTGATTTATTTACTGGTCTCTTTTCACAGTGATAACGTGCTGTGGGTAAAGGTGGATCTGCTGTGTGTAGATTTCCAGTGAACATTTACTATGGTGTCATATCAAAGGTTATTGTGGAGAATGTAAAACAGGAAGAAGACAGTCGGCATAAATGGGTCTTTTCTGGTTGTCAGGATGTAAAAGTGGATGCCGCTGTGTTTGGTTCTGGGAACAGAGATTTTCATAATTTTCTGTAATGTTCTTGCTGAGGGAGATGAAGGTACCAATGATATGGTGGTTAAATTTGACACCAGCATAAGGAGGAAAGTAAATTGTGATAAGGACGTATGGAGGGTCCAAAGCGATGAGAATGGGCAAATCCTCTGACAAATGGAGTGTAAGGTGGCAGAATGTGGAATTGTTCATTTTGTCAGGGAAAACGAAGGAGTGTATTATTGAAATGGGGAGAGGCTGCAGATGCAGAGGGAGCTGGTTCACTGGGTATCATTAGCAACTGGGACAATTTCAGCTTCAGCAAGTAATCAGAGAAGGTATCAGAATGTCACATTTATTGTAGAGTGAACTGAATATACAAGAGTTAAAATTATCTTCTGTTAAATAGGACATGTTCAAGTTCAAGTTTATTGTCATCGGACTGTAAACAATACGACCAAATGAAATAAATATTCCTCCAGACCACGGTGCACCCACAAAACACAGATCACTCACAGCACAGAAAACAAAATATTACCACAAATACATTAATAAAACATAATCCAGAGTGCATGTAGTGTGCAGCACAGGTAAACAGTAAACAGCTTGCTGAGGGGGAGCAGTTTCAAGTTGCTGGGTGTCAACATCTCTGAGGATCTATCCTGGCCCAGCATCTTGATACAATTACAGTGGCAGCGGCACGACAGCGGCTATATTTCCTGAGGAACTTGAGGACAACTGGGATGTCACCACAGACACTCACAACTTTCTGCCGATGCACTGTGAAGAGCTTTCTAACTGGTTGCATCACCGTCTGGTATGAGGGTCACTGTACAGGATCGGAATAAGCTGCAGAAAGTTGTAAACTCAGTCAGCTCCATCATGGGCACCAGCCTCCCCAGCATCCAGGACATCTTTTAAAGGCGATGCCTCAAAAAGACAGCATTGACCCTTCAGGCCCCCCATCACCCAGGATATGCCCTCTTCTCATTGCTAAGATCAAGGAGGAGGTAGAAGATCTGAAGACACTGATGTGAAGTTCCAAACCAAACTTGAATCAACAATGGGATCCTAACATTTTTTTTTTTCTTATACACTTTTATTCTGTAACTATTTGAAAACAATAAAAAAAGTTTAAAAAAAAAAAAAAACAATGGGATCCTCGACAGCTGAGGCAGGGTTTGAATGCTATCACCTCTTATAAAGTTAAATCAAGTGACATGGGAGACAGCAGAGCTTCACTTCCAGATGAGCTCAATGTTTTCTCTGCTCACATTGACTATCAGAACATGGAAGAACCATCGCAAACTCCCACATCCCCCGATGATCTGAAGTGTGGGTTGTCTTCAGGAAGGTGAATCACAGGAAAGCGTCTGGTCCGGACTGGGTAACTGGCCACGTACTAAAATGCTGATCAACTGTCTGGTGTGTTCACTGAGATCTTTAACCTCTTGCTTCGGCAGAGTGTGGTACCACCTGCATCAAGCAGGCTTCATTCATATTGGTGTTCAGGAAGAGCGTGGTGACCTGCTTCAGTGACTATCGCCCAGTTACACTGAGGTACATCGACAGTGATGACGTGCTTTGACAGGTTGGTGATGAAACATATCAGCTCCTGCCTGAGAGGCGACTTGGATCCACTCCAATTTGACAACAGACAATAGGTGCAGAAGTAGACCATTCGGCCCTTCGAGCCTGCACCACCATTCTGAGATCATGGCTGATCATCCACTATCAATACCCGGTTCCTGCCTTCTCCCCATATCCCTTGATTCCCCTATCCATAAGATACCTATCTAGCTCCTTCTTGAAAGCATCCAGAGAATTGGCCTCCACTGACTTCTGAATTTGCATCTGGAGCAACAGGTCTACAGCAGATGCCATCTCATTGGCTCCTCACTTAATCCTGGAACATCTGGACAGCAAAGATTCATCAGGATGTTCATTATTATCTACAGCTCAGCATTCAATACCATCATCCCCTCAAATCTAATCAATACGCTACAAGACCTTGGCCTCAATATCTCCCTGTGCAATCGGATCCTGAATTTCCTCACTTGTAAACCCCAGTCAGTTCAGATTGGCAACAACATCTCCTCCACGATCTCCATCAGCACAGGTGACCACAGGGCTGTGAGCATAGACCCTGCTCTACTTGCTTTACACTTAAGACTGTGTGGCTGAGCACAGTTCCAATGCCACATTCAGGTTTGCTGACAACACCACTGTCACAGGCCAAATCAAAGTGTTGATGAATCAGCATACAGGAGGGAGATTGAAAATCTGTCTGAGTGGTGTCACAACAACAACCTCTCACTCAATGTCAGAAAGACCAAGGACTTGATTACAGACTTCAGGAGAAGGAAACCAGAGGTCCATGAGCCAGTCCTCATCAGAGGATCAGAGGTGGAGAGGGTCAGCAGTTTTAAATTCCTGGGTGCTACTATTTCAGAGGACCTGTCCCGGGTCCAGCATGTACAGGCAGTCCGCGGGTTATGTATGAGTTCCGTTCCTGAGTACGTCTTTAAGTCGGATTTGTATGTAAGTCGGAACAAGTACAACCGGTATTATTTAGCGTCAGTTAGTTAAACGTTTGTCTTAGTATATAGTTTATATTTTACCTTTCTGTGCATATAAAACACTTAAGAAACATATGTATTCCAATAATATGCACGGACGGTACGGGAGTCACTGGATTGACGTCAACCCGGCACGGACGGTACGGGAGTCACTGGATCGACGTCAACCCGGCACAGACGGTACGGGAGTCACCGGATTGACGTCAACCCGGCACGGACGGTACGGGAGTCACCGGATCGACGTCAACCCGGCACGGACGGTACGGGAGTCACCGGATCGACGTCAACCCGGCACGGACGGTACGGGAGTCACTGGATCGACGTCAACCCTCAACCCGGCACGGACGGTACGGGAGTCACTGGATCGACGTCAACCCTCAACCCGGCACGGACGGTACGGGAGTCACTGGATCAACATGAACCCGGCACGGACGGTACGGGAGTCACTGGATCGACGTCAACCCGGCACGGACGGTACGGGAGGCACTGAATCGACATCAACCCGACACGGACGGTACGGGAGTCACTGGATCGACGTCGACCCGACACGGACGGTAAGGAAGTCACCGGATCGACGTCGACCCGGCACGGACGGTACGGGAGTCACCGGATCCACGTCGACCCGGCACGGACGGTACGGGAGTCACCGGATCGACGTCGACCCGGCACGGACGGTACGGGAGTCACCGGATCGACGTCGACCCGGCACGGACGGTACGGGAGTCACCGGATCGACGTCGACCCGGCACGGACGGTACGGGAGTCACCGGATCGACATGAACCCGGCACGGACGGTACGGGAGTCACCGGATCGACATGAACCCGGCACGGATGGTACGGGAGTCACCGGATCGACGTCAACTGGATCAACATGAACCCGGCACGGACGGTACGGGAGTCACCGGATCGACGTCGACCCGGCACGGACGGTACGGGAGTCACCGGATCGACGTCGACCCGGCACGGACGGTACGGGAGTCACCGGATCGACGTCAACCCGGCACGGATGGTACGGGAGTCACCGGATCCACATCGACCCGGCACGGACGGTACGGGCGTCACCGGATCGACATGAACCCGGCACGGACGGTACGGGAGTCACTGGATTGACATCAACCCGGCGCGGACGGTACGGGAGTCACCGGATCGACGTCAACCCTGCACGGACGGTACGGGAGTCACCAGATCCACGTCAACCCGGCACGGACGGTACGGGAGTCACTGGATCGACGTCAACCCGGCACGGACGGTACGGGAGTCACTGGATCGACGTCAACCCGGCACGGACGGTACGGGAGTCACCAGATCCACGTCAACTCGGCACGGACGGTACGGGAGTCACTGGATCGACGTCAACCCGGCACGGACGGTACGGGAGTCACTGGATCGAAAGTCAACCCGACACGGACGGTACGGGAGTGATCTGTCACTGGATCGACATCTACCCGGCACGGATGGTACGGGAGTCACCGGATCCACGTCAACCCGGCACGGACAGTACGGGAGTCACTGGATCGACGTCAACCCGGCACGGACGGTACGGGCGTCACCGGATCGACATGAACCCGGCACGGACGGTACGGGAGTCATTGGATCGACGTCAACCCGGCACGGACGGTACGGGAGTCACTGGATTGACGTCAACCCGGCACGGACGGTACGGGAGTCACCAGATCCACGTCAACCCGGCACGGACGGTACGGGAGTCACTGGATCGACGTCAACCCGGCACGGACGGTACGGGAGTCACTGGATCGAAAGTCAACCCGACACGGACGGTACGGGAGTGATCTGTCACTGGATCGACATCTACCCGGCACGGATGGTACGGGAGTCACCGGATCCACGTCAACCCGGCACGGACAGTACGGGAGCCACTGGATCGACGTCAACCCGGCACGGACGGTACGGGCGTCACCGGATCGACATGAACCCGGCACGGACGGTACGGGAGTCACTGGATCGACATCAACCCGGCGCGGATGGTACGGGATTCACCAGATCCACGTCAACCCGGCACGGACGGTACGGGAGTCACTGGATCGACGTCAACCCGGCACGGACGGTACGGGAGTCACTGGATTGAAAGTCAACCCGGCACGGACGGTACGGGAGTCACTGGATCGACATCAACCCGGCACGGACGGTACGGGAGTCACCGGATCGACGTCAACCCGGCACGGACAGTACGGGAGTCACTGGATCGACATCAACCCGGCACAGATGGTACGGGAGTCACCGGATCGACGTCAACCCGGCACGGAGGGTACGGGAGTCACTGGATCGAAAGTCAACCCGACACGGACGGTACGGGATACACTGGATCGACATCAACCCGGCACGGACGGTACGGGAGTCACTGCATCGACATCAACCCGGCACGGACGGTACGGGAGACACTGGATCTACATCAACCCGGCGCAGATGGTACGGGAGTCACCGGATCGACGTCGACCCGGCGCGGACGGTACGGGAGTCACCGGATCGACGTCGACGCGGCGCGGACGGTACGGGACTCACCGGATCCACGTCAACCCGGCACGGACGGTACGGGAGTCACCGGATCGACATCAACCCGGCACGGATGGTACGGGAGTCACCGGATCGACATGAACCCGGCACGGACGGTACGGGAGTCACCGGATCGACGTCGACCCGGCGTGGACGGTACGGGAGTCACCGGATCGACGTCGACCCGGCACGGACGGTGCGGGAGTCACCGGATCGACGTCGACCCGGCATGGACAGTGCGGGAGACACCGGATCGACGTCAACCCGGCACGGACGGTACGGGAGTCACTGGATCAACATCAACCCGGCACGGACGGTAAGGGAGTCACTGGATCGACGTCAACCCGGCACGGACGGTACGGGAGTCACCGGATCGAAAGTCGACCCGGCACGGATGGTGCGGGAGTCACCGGATCGACATCAACCCGGCACGGACGGTACGTGAGTCACTGGATCCACGTCAACCCGGCACGGACGGTACGGGAGTCACTGGATCGACATCAACCCGGCACAGATGGTACGGGAGTCACCGGATCGACGTCAACCCGGCACGGACGGTACGGGAGTCACTGGATCGACGTCAACCCGGCACGGACGGTACGGGAGTCACCGGATCGACATCAACCCGGCACGGACGGTACGGGAGTCACTGGATCGACATCAACCCGGCGCGGATGGTACGGGAGTCACCGGATCGACGTCGACCCGGCGCGGACGGTACGGGAGTCACCAGATCCACGTCAACCCGGCACGGACGGTACGGGAGTCACTGGATCGACGTCAACCCGGCACGGACGGTACGGGAGTCACTGGATTGAAAGTCAACCCGACACGGATGGTACGGGAGTCACTGGATCGACGTCAACCCGGCACGGACGGTACGGGAGTCACCGGATCGAGATCAACCCGGCACGGACGGTACGGGAGTCACTGGATCGACATCAACCCGGCACAGATGGTACGGGAGTCACCGGATCGACGTCAACCCGGCACGGACGGTACGGGAGTCACTGGTTCGAAAGTCAACCCGACACGGACGGTACGGGATACACTGGATCGACATCAACCCGGCACGGACGGTACGGGAGTCACTGCATCGACATCAACCCGGCACGGACGGTACGGGAGACACTGGATCGACATCAACCCGGCACGGACGGTACGGGAGTCACTGGATCTACATCAACCCGGCGCGGATGGTACGGGAGTCACCGGATCGACGTCGACCCGGCGTGGACGGTACGGGAGTCACCGGATCGACGTCGACGCGGCGCGGACGGTACGGGAGTCACCGGATCCACGTCAACCCGGCACGGACGGTACGGGAGTCACCGGATCGACATCAACCCGGCACGGATGGTACGGGAGTCACCGGATCGACATGAACCCGGCACGGACGGTACGGGAGTCACCGGATCGACGTCGACCCGGCGTGGACGGTACGGGAGTCACCGGATCGACGTCGACCCGGCACGGACGGTGCGGGAGTCACCGGATCGACGTCGACCCGGCACGGACGGTACGGGAGTCACCGGATCAACATCAACCCGGCACGGACGGTACGGGAGTCACTGGATCAACATCAACCCGGCACGGACGGTAAGGGAGTCACTGGATCCACGTCAACCCGGCACGGACGGTACGGGAGTCACCGGATCGAAAGTCGACCCGGCACGGATGGTGCGGGAGTCACCGGATCGACATCAACCCGGCACGGACGTTACGTGAGTCACTGGATCCACGTCAACCCGGCACGGACGGTACGGGAGTCACTGGATCGACATCAACCCGGCACAGATGGTACGGGAGTCACCGGATCGACGTCAACCCGGCACGGACGGTACGGGAGTCACTGGATCGAAAGTCAACCCGACACGGACGGTACGGGATACACTGGATCGACATCAACCCGGCGCAGATGGTACGGGAGTCACCGGATCGACGTCGACCCGGCACGGACGGTACGGGAGTCACTGCATCGACATCAACCCGGCACGGACGGTACGGGAGTCACTGCATCGACATCAACCCGGCACGGACGGTACGGGAGACACTGGATCGACATCAACCCGGCACGGACGGTACGGGAGTCACTGGATCTACATCAACCCGGCGCGGATGGTACGGGAGTCACCGGATCGACGTCGACGCGGCGCGGACGGTACGGGAGTCACCGGATCCACGTCAACCCGGCACGGACGGTACGGGAGTCACCGGATCGACATCAACCCGGCACGGATGGTACGGGAGTCACCGGATCGACATGAACCCGGCACGGACGGTACGGGAGTCACCGGATCGACGTCAACCCAGCACGGACGGTGCGGGAGTCACCGGATCGACGTCGACCCGGCACGGACGGTGCGGGAGTCACCGGATCGAAAGTCGACCCGGCACGGATGGTGCGGGAGTCACCGGATCGACATCAACCCGGCACGGACGGTACGTGAGTCACTGGATCCACATCAACCCGGCACGGACGGTACGGGAGTCACTGGATCCACATCAACCCGGCACGGACGGTACGGGAGTCACTGGATCCACATCGACCTGGCACGGACGGTACGGGAGTCACCGGATCCACGTCAACCCGGCACGGGAGCGATCTGTCACTGGATTGAACCTCGGTTCTTGAGCCTGGCGCTGATCTCACTGCGCGACCAGCTGACCGGAACCGGGTGGGGGTTGGGGGGCGTGTGGCTGGTTCAGGGTCAGGGTGAATCTTACTCAGAAAAATTTAAGCCAATTACAAAGTTAAACACTCAACACAGTGGCAACGACTTACAATGGCGGACGGTGTTCTCCTTCCTCGGTTCGTAAGTACGAGTTGTCCGTAAGTCGGACGTTCGTATCTCGGGGACTACCTGTAAATGCAATTCTGAAGAAAGCATGGCAGCACCTGCACCATTTCCTTAGCAGTTGGCAGAGATTCGGCATGACATCTAAAACTTTGACAAACTTTCGAACATCTACACTTCTATCGATGTGTAGTGGAGACTATATTGACTGGCTGCATCATAGCCTGATATGGAAATACTAATGACTTTGAATGGAAAACTTGACACAAAATAACAGATTCATCCCAGTACATCACGGGTAAAGCCCTCTGAACCATTGAGCACATCTACATGAAACACTGTCGTAGGAAAGCAGCACCCATCATCAGCGATTCCCACCAACCAGGTCATGCTCTCTTCTCACTGTGGCCATCAGGTAGAAGGTACAAGAGCCTCAGGACTCGCTCCACCAGGTTCAAGAACAGTTACTACCCCTCAACCATCAGGCTCTTGAACAAAAGAGGATAACTACACTCAGCTTCACTTGTCTCATCCTTGAAATGTTCCCACAACCAGTGATCTCGCTTTCAAGGACTCTGTCTCATTATCTCATGTACTTGTTATTTATCTGCATTTGCGCAGTTGTTGTCTTCTGCACTCTGGTTGATCTTTCATTGATCCTGTTATCGTTACTATTCTAGAGATTTGCAGGGCAGCACACAAGAAAGTGAATCTCAGGGTTGTATATGGTGATATTTATGTACTTTGATAATAAAGTTTACTTTGAACTTTGAACAATTAACACTCTGTCAAGACCCTCAGGATTTTCACGGAGAACAGTACAGCACAGGAACTGGCCCTGAGGCAGAGTGTCTGTGCTGAACATGATGCCAAATCAAACTCATCCCTTCTGCCTGAACATGATCCAAATTCCTCCATTCCCTGCAGATTCTTCTGTCTGAACACGATCCATATCCCTCCATCCCCTGCAGATTCTTCTGCCTGAACACGATCCATATCCCTCCATCCCCTGCAGATTCTTCTGCCTGAACACGATCCATATCCCTCCATCCCCTGCAGATTCTTCTGCCTGAACACGATCCATATCCCTCCATCCCCTGCAGATTCTTCTGCCTGAACACGATCCCTATCCCTCCATCCCCTGCAGATTCTTCTGCCTGTCTGAATGCCTTTTAAATGCCTCCCCCACCCCTGGCAGCCCACTCCAGACACTTGGCACTCTGTAAAATAATTTGCCCTGCACATCTCCTTTAAACTTTTACCCATTGACCTTCGAGCTACAGCCTCTAGTTTTTGACATTTCCACCCTGGGAAAAAGACTGACTGTCTACCCTATCTACTCCTCTCATAATTTTATAAACTTCTGTCAGGTATCCCCCCCCCCCCACACCCCTCAGCCTCTCACACTCCAGATAAAACAATCCAAGTTTGCTCAACCTCTCTTTATTGTTCAAACCCTCTAATCCAGGCTTTACTGCACCCTCTCCAAAGCCACCACATCCTTCCTACAACTGGGCAAACAAAACTGCACACAATATCTGTACAATGTCTGCAACTCTGTCAACTTTCTTTTTTGTCATCAGAAAAATTACCATCTAAATTTCCATCCGTCACTTCTGCATTACAAACAACAGAGGTCCCAGCACAGATACCTACAAAACACCACGAGTCACAGACCCCCACCCAGAATAACAACCATGCTGAAGAGCGTGGCCTCACTCTTCCCGTGGTCAACCCTGGTCCCCTAAAACTTTGGTAAGGTCTAATTTGGAGTACTGTGTGTAGTTTTGGTCACCTACCTACAGGAAAGATGTAAATAATTTTGAAAGAATACTTTTCATTATATTAATGCCAGGAGTTGGAGGTTTTGCTGCTATTCTTGAACTATAACCTGTGTTGAAAATTTATTTCCACAGGGATCGGTGCTAGGTCTGTTGTTGTTTGTCATCTATGTCAACAATCTGGTTGATAGTGTGATTCACTGGATCAGTAAATTTGCGGCTGACACCAAGCGTGGGGGTGTCGTGGACAGCGAGGAAGGCTGTCATTGCTTGTGGGGAGATCTGCACCAGCTGGAAAAATGGGCTGAAAAATGTCAGATGGAATTTAATGCAGACAAGTGCTTGGTGATGCACTTTGGGAGGATAACCAGGGCAGGTCTTACACAGAGAATGGTAGGGCACTGAGGAGTGTGGTAAAACAAGGGCATCTGGGAATACAGGTCCAGAATTCATTGAAAGAGGTGTCACAGTGAGGGAGGGTCATAAAGAAACCTTTTGGCACATTGGTCCTCTTAAATCAATATACTGAGTACAGGAGTGGGATGTTATGTTGAAGTTGTATACGAAATCGGTGAGGCCCAGTTTGGAGTACTGTGTGCAGTTTTGATCACCTACCAACAGGAAAGATGTAAATAAGGTTGAAAGAGTACAGAGAAAATTTGGCAAGGATGTTGGAGGACCTGAGATACAGAGAAAGATTGAATAAGTTAGGACTTTATTCCTTGGAAATTAGAGGTTTGGGGGGAGATTTGACAGAGATTTTGAAGGGTACAGATAGGGTAAATGCAAGCAGGTTTTTTCCACTGAGGCTGGGTGGATCTACAAATAGAGGTCATGGGTTAAGTTTCAAAGATCAAAGTTTCAGTGCATTTATTATCAAAGAATGTAGAAATTATACAAGGTTGAGATTTGTTTGCTTACAGGCAGTCACAAAGCAAGGAACTCGAAAGAACCCAGTTGAAGAATATGAGACCAACTCCCCAGTGCCCAGAGAGAAAGAGAAAGAGAAACACCAAAACAAATCATATAAACAAGAGAAGTGAGCAACAACAACAGCATTCCGAACCAAACTGAGTCTTTAGATCCAAATCCCTGGAGCAGCCTGGAGTAGGCCCAAAGCCTCGGTATTCACTTCATCATTGTAACGGGGTAAACAGCTGCAAAGTTCACAGACACAAAGCGCAGCAACCGGGGGCAGTCTCACAGCCTTAGCATCACGGAGAGAGAAACCCCCAGACTATCTGAGCCAGTGTTTAAATTCAAAGTACATTTTATTATCAAAGTATGTATACATTATACAACCTTGAGATTCATCTCCTAACAGGCAGCCATGAAACAACGAAACACAAACACTAACTCCATATATCTGAAAAAGTCTGTCTAACACCCAATGTGCAGAGAGTTACAAGCAACATGTCCAGAGGAAAGTAAAAAAAATAAATTAACCCACAAAAAGACCTTTGAACCTCCGAACCTCAGTGGTTGAAGTTGTTGGAACCTCACACTGGAACCCAGGTTTTGCTACTGGTGAATCACTACGGGCTGAGATATAGCTTTCGAAAGAGCTGTTCTCGACCTCTCCAAATTGGCTTGGTGCCCAGAGTGATCCAATCTCGTCGGACTCTCAACATCCTGCCTTTCCAGTCTATATGGGCCAGCATTCCAGCATTTAGATGGTCCAAACAGTGGATTGTGCATCAAATTAGGAGCCTTGAAAACACAGCCCACGATTCGGTTCAGACCCAGATTTCGCTGCTGAAGAAGCAGTTCTCGACCTCTCCAATTTGGCTCAGTGCACAGAGCGATCCATCCTCATACCCGGTTAGTTGGACGGACATCGAAGTCCTCTGTCCCGTCTTCTCCCTCTGAACCATTCACTCCAACCAGCACGGCTCCAACTCCAAGTGAGTTGATCTTGCAGCGCACCAGCAGAGCACATCCGACGAATTTGCTTTGTCTTTGCTCGCACAGTCACTAGCTGAGGGTTTATCTAAGTTATCAAATGTAAAACAAATCCTGGTAGCAGCCACAAACTGTGTTTTGTGTCTCTCTGAGCTCCCCATTTGCTGCAGTGGTGAGTGAACTCCTGAACCTCCTTCAATCCAAAGCTCTGACATCTGATCCATTTCAGAGTTGTTTGGGTTGCTTGATGTTTAGGACGTGCAATATCATCACCAATCGAAACAACCCTGAGTCAAGCTCTGTTACCAGGACATTTGTCCATCCATGTATGTGTTAAATCATTCATATTGTTTGTTTATGAAATGTTGTAAATATCTTTTTATTTTTGAGAAGGTTCTCAGATGATCACAATTTGGGGGAGTTTGAAAGCCGTCTGTGATATTGTCCTCATCAATTGTTTCATCATTGCCTGGATCGTCAGCGCTACAACTTTTGGTATGTGGTCAAATAAACTTGTATGAAAGTGATGAACTCAGTTCTCTGCAGGGTGGTTGGAATGCATTGAGTATCTCAGTCAGTATATTGTCAGATGCTTTATCAGGACCACCAGCATCTGCAGTCCTCAGCCCCACAACTGGGTGCAGGGAAACCTGCTGGAGGTTCAGACAGTGATGGCCAAACATCAACAGTTCAGAACCACCAGAAACACAGCACAGGCCAGCTGAACACATACAGGTCAGAGAAATACTGGAGGGCACATAGGTAAACCGGTCTGTGGGATGGAACTTGGGTGATTCGGTGACTTTCAAGTGAAATTGTTGGACAGCCACATAACCAATTGTTGTGGATGTCAGGAGAGTCAAACCATGGACCATGTGGGATGTCTGGCTGCAATGTCGTGCACTCCTCAAGGTGTGGCCATTGGAACACCAGAAGATGCAGCCAGTGCAGAATATTGACAGCAAGTGACCAGGATAGATTAGACTGCAGGGAATAATTCAGGTCTGGAATAACAGGTCAGCGTGTTGTTATCCCACATCGGAGGCCATGCAGAGTCAGTTGGTTCAGTCATGTAGACAAAGTTAGCAAGTCTGGGCAGAGGTTGGAACATCTCCTGCCCTGTGGAGATAAGTGGAATAGTTTGGTTCTTTGCATCAATAGGCAGCTATTATGGTCATTTACCTGATGAATTGTTACAGGTTTACTTATTTGAATTTGTTTTTAATTATAGGCCTTTCCACCACGGGAATCGTCACTATCGTCTTATCAATTGTACTGCCAATTGTGTTCATTTTAATTCTGACGTGCCGGTACATAATAGAGTATTTGGACGAAGGTATCTGTCATTGTATTTTCACACTTGTGTATCAACTCCAGTCACATCTCCAAGTAACTTTAGACTCATTTTAATAAAAAGATAGAAAAGAAAAAAAGCTGAATAATCCTCACCCCCACCGAACCCTCTGGATTCCTGTGACCTGTGGGGTGAAATTGTCTGACATTTTTCCCAGTTATGAAATTCTGATTTACAGTGTCACCACACTGGAATGATTCTGGAGACGCCTCTGATCTGACTCCAGAGGGTCTTTAGAAAAAGTAGTCTGGAGAGGAACGTGTCTCAGCTCACTGGTGTTTGATCATGGTGTTGTCAAATTTCAACATCATATCAGGTTGGTGTAAAGGATCCCAATGATGGTGAGGTGAGTGAGTGAGTGTTTGGGGCCTTTCTCATCCTCGATACAGTTGGGTGTGGGAAGGCCTCTCCTTCAGGCTGTTAATCATCTTGATTAGATATTTGATTAAATATTCTTGTTTCAGACTGATACAGCTAAAAAGCACAACTACTTCCAAGGTCAGTACAGTCAACAAAGATGTCTTAATGCATTGAAACTAACTATCACTGCTTAAAACTGATGGAAACGACTCTGATTGTGGATGGAAGTGCCCACGGAGGAAGAGTGGCTGTAGATCGGGGTTAAAAGTGCGTTTAAGGAAACGGGGATTTAAACTCCCTATACCGACTCTCTTGCTGGCAAACATTCAGTCTCCGGTGAACAAAATCAATGATCTCAGAGCCAGGGTGCTGAATCAGAGGGACATTAGGACCGCGTGTGTCCTTTGTTTCATGGAATCCTGGTTAATCAAACCCTGTGTGGACGAGTGTGTGCCTACAAAGACTTACTGCACATTCTCAAACCAAAAGCCGTGGATGAACCAGGAGGTACGTCGTCTGCGGAAGATCTGTGGGATTCAAGACTGGCGATCCAGACTTGTACCAGAAAACCAGGTATGATTTGCAGAGAGTTATTTGAAGGGTAAAGAGATAATTTCTAACGAGGTTGAAAGCGACATTGGATGTACGACAACTCGGGTAGAGTTTGCAAGACATTACTCCTGCAAAGTGAAACCCAATAGCATGAATGGCAGCGATGCTTCATTACCCGATGATCTCAATTCCTTCTATGCCCGATTTGAAAAGGAGAACAGAACTACAGCTGTAAAGATCCATGCTGCACCTGGTGACCCTGTGCTCTCTGTCTCAGAGGCCGATGTTAAGCTGTCTTTAAAGAGAGTGAACTCTCACAAGTTGGAAGGTCCCGATGGAGTACCTGGTAAGGCTCTGTAAACCTGTGCCAACCAACTGGCGTGAGTATTCAAGGACATTTTCAATCTCTCACTGCTATGGGCAGAAGTTCCCATTTGCTTCAAAAAGGCAACAATTATACCAGAGCCTTAGAAGACTAACGTGAACTGCCTTAATGACGATCACCCGGTAGCACTCACATCGACAGTGATGAAATGCTTTGAGAGGTTGGTCATGACGAGACTGAACTCCTGCCTCAGCAAGGACCTGGACCCATTGGAATTTTCCTTTTGCCACAAGAGGTCAAGGGCAGATGCAGTCTCAATGGCTCTCCAAACGGCTTTAGACCACCTGGACAACAGAAGCACATATGTAACTGGTGTACCTCAGTGGTGTGTGCTAAGCCCACTGCTCTACTCTCTATATATTCATGACTGTGTGGCTAGGCAAAGCTCAAATATCATCTATAAATTTGCTAATGATTCGACCATTGTTGGTAGAATCTCAGGTGGTGATGAGAGGGTGTACAGGAGTGAGATATTCCAACTAGTGGAGTGGTACCACAGCAACAACCTGGCACTCAACGTCAGTAAGACAAAAGAGCAGATTGTGGACTTTCGGAAGGGTAAGATGAAGGAACTCATACCAATCCTTATAGAGGGATCAGAAGTGGAGAGAGTGAGCAGCTTCAAGTTCCTGGGTGTCAAGATCTCTGAGGATCTAACCTGGTCCGAACATGTCGATGCAGTTATAAAGAAGGCAAGACAGTGGCGATACTTCATTAGGAGTTTAAATAGATTTGGTATGTGAACAAATACACTGAAAAACTTCTATAGAAGTACCGTGGAGAGCATTCTGACAGGTTGTGTCACTGTCTGGTATGGAGGGGCTACTGCACAGTACCGAAAGAAGCTGCAAAGGGTTGTAAATTTAGTCAGCTCCATCTGGGTTACCAGCCTACAAGGTAGCCAGGACATCTTCAGGGTGCGGTGTCTCAGAAAGGCAGCGTCCATTATTAAGGACCCTCAGCACCCAGGCCATGCCCTTTTCTCACTGTTACCATCAGGTAGGAAGTATAGAAGCCTGAAAGCACACACTCAGTTGTTCAGGAACAGATTCTACCCCTCTGCCATCCGATTCCTAAATAGACATTGAACTCTTGGACACAACCTCACTTTATTTTTAATATACAGTCGGCCCTCCTTATCCACAGGTTCCGCATGCGCGGATTCAACCAACTGCTGATCGGGAAAACCCGGAAGTTCACTCTCCAGCACTCGTTGTTGGAACATTGTTCACCTCGCGTCTCGTTTGGTCGCGACTTTGTTTCTGTGAAAAAATGGCTCCTAAAAAGCAATTAAGTGGTCAAAGCAATTCCTCAAAGGCTAAGAGGGAGCGTAAAGTGCTATCTCTCACCGAGAAAGTAGAAATCTCAGATCTTTTGAAAAGTGGCATGTCGCTTGCAGAAGTGGCCGTAAGAATGAATCGAGCATTCACAACATAAAGCAAAAAGAAGCTGAAAATCATGGAAGTGTTAGTGCTGCCCCGACAACGGCAAAAATGGCCTCTCTGGTTCGTGACTGAGAAAGCATTAAGTGTGTGGCTAGAGGACATGTCACAGAAGCATATCCCCGTTGATAGCAAAATTATACATGAAAAAGCACTTAGTCTCTATGAGCACTACCCTGACGGGGTTGAGGAGAGTGAGAGTAAGGGATGCTGCCTAACTCTGTAAAGCGCTACAGCCTCAAGAACTTAAAGATCACGGGAGAATCGGGATCGGCTGGTGCCGAGGCAGCATCAGCGTTCCCAGAAGAGCTCAAGAAACTCTTGTCATTATTCCCTAAACAATCCAGTATAACAACTATTTACATAGTGTTTACATTGTATTATGTATTATAAGTAATCTAGAGATGATTTAAAGTGTACGGGAGGATGTGCGTAGGTTATATGTAAATACTACGCCTTTTTATATAAGGGACTTGAGCATCCACGTTTTGGTATCTGCGGGGGGTAACGGAACCAAACCCCCGTGGATAAGGAGAGCTGACTGTATAGTATTTCTGTGTTTGCATGAATTTAATCCATTCAATATACGTTTACTGTATAAAGTATACTGAATAAGATTGACTTATTTATTATTATTTATCTTCTTCTATTTTAGGTATTGCATTGAACTGCTGCTGCTAAGTTAACAAATTTCACATCACATGTCGGTGATAATAAACCTGATTCTGATTTTTGTTTTCAACAACACCTTCCAATCAATTAATGCAAGGGAACACCACCTTCTCCCTCTTCCTCTTCAAGTTATAAACCATCCAAAGTTCAAAATATTGACATTCCTTCCTCATGGCCTAACTTTTGCAAGTCCTGGCTAAGTTCACTTTGAGAATAACTGAACCACACAGACGATAGTTATCCAAGAACGGTACCAGTAGCTGCTGGTGTTTGTAGTGTAAATGTTCTCTGCTGATTCACAGACTAATTACCAAATGAAGTCTGTCACCGAGAGACAGGAATCAGGAAAAGGGCTGATGACCCCAGGTTTGGTCAGGGAGTTGTGTATTAAAGAAGAGTTTAATGGATCAGGGAGGGATAGAGAGCTTTATTGGGGGTAAATTCAAGATAAGGAACAAGACAGCTCAAAGCACAAAGTGATGACAATCAGGTTGTCTCAGGTGGACAGGAGGAAAGGGATGCAGAAATACAGAAACTTGTAGACTGAGAGAGACGTGGAGTGAAATGTAAAGTCAGAGGGGTCTGAAAGAACAGATCAGCATTTTAATATTGAGCCATTGTCTGAGGGAGAACCATGTGGGACAGTAAACTGGGTACATTACCATCACCAGGGAAGAGGTACTGAGCACATTGTCAGAGCTTCCATCTGCCGAGTCCCAGGTCAAGATGGACTTCATCCTGGGGTTTAAAAGAATGAACTAGAGTTGTAATTTATGATCAGTATTAATTTTCTCAAGTTCTCTTGATTGGGAGAAGGTTCCATTAGATTTGAAATCCATTTGACACTCCTCAGCCCTCTTCCCTAATTGGTCAAAAATCCCCCTGCAACCCACAATAGCCGCCCTCATTACCAACGACAACACCTAATTTTGTGTAATATGCAAACTTATTGATCAAGCCTTGCGTTTTTGCATCCAAATCACTGATAAAAATATCAGATAACTAGAGTCCCTACACTGATACCTGCATCACACCACGTGTCACCAGCTTCTATAATGGAAAACAATTTTCTAACTCGGAACCACTTTTGAATCCTCCTAGAAGCCCCTGGGTTCATGTCAGGATCATGATAAAATAGATAACGTTCATTGTCCTCTCTACCCTTTTGGTTATCTCTTCAAAAAAACTCAACGATTCATCAACCATGACTTCCTGTACATAAAGCTATGATGTCTCCTCCTAATCAGATTTTGTCTAATGAAATCCTGGTGGATCCTATTGCTCAGAATTCCCTCCAGTAACTTCCCCACCACTGATGTCAGGCTGACCAGGCTGTAGTTCCCGGGCTTGTCCTTGCTGCCCCTCTTAAACAACAGACCAACACCCAACATCACCATGGGAACAACAGAGGTTCCAGTGGGAGGCTCACCATCCCCCTGTCAGGGTAAACGGACAGGGAATATCTGTGGCTTTACCAGCATCACCCACATTCTCAGAACCAGTGTGGAGGAAGTGTTGCACGTTGAGAGATTTCCACTTTTGGATGAGACATTAAGCCAGAGTCCCATCTGCCTTCTTCGGGAAGGTGGAAATGATCCTTTGGTGTTATTTCTGTTACGAAGGATGAACAACTCTGATGGGCAGAAGGGTGCAGAGTGGCCCATGCCCCCCTTTTTTGGAGAATCGCAAATCGCTACTATTTCGATGCTGCTAACAAGGAAGTAAGAGAGACAAAAGGAAATCTGCCATTGCAGTTGTTATTGATAGCAGCTCATGAAAGAGAATGAGAGAGAGAGACACAGCTAAGAGTTACCCAGGGTGGATCATCTCCTAGTGACAAAAGAGGAGATTTACTGCTATTGTCTTTTGGAGAAGGATTGTTTACTTGGTACTGTTCTATTCATTGAATCCCCTCAGGGGACAACTAGAGAGGGCTGGTTTGATGGGTTACATCATCCCAACCTGATTGACAGCTGAGACCCCATGAGTGGGGATAAAAGTGAGGTCTGGGTTAACACCCCTCAGACGCACCAGGAGAAACGCTAGTGAGCAGCAGAAACCCACGAGACAGTGTGGGACATCAGAGACCGAACGAAGGGTCGGTAAATTTTAACTCTCAGTGTTTATAGCGAGACCGGTGGGTGTGTGTGTGTGTGTGTCCACCCTTGCCTGGGTGACGAGTCCACCACGGAAGAACGGTCTAGCTAAAGGACGGAGGGGTCACACTTGAATGGCCACAACAACGACACATCGACGGATCAAAATCGTAAAGGAAGGTTGGCAAAGACCATAGCTGTTACTGTTTGCGTGCTCTCTCTCTCTCTCTCCAACAATTGCAACACAGCAACCAACAACTACCGCAGCCTGCATGAACAGAACTGAACTTTATATTTCCATCTGACAATTCATTATCCCCTAGACAACGATAGAGCTTGTTTTATTATTAATTATTATTATACCCACACTATTAGGTTTAGTATTGCTAACGTGTATTATCTGTATATTTGCATTGATATTGATTTGTATATTTTTACTAATAAACACAGTTGAAAATAGTACCACCAGACTCCAATGGACACTTCTATCTTTGCTGGTAAGACACCCAGTTACGGGGTTCATAACATTTCCAAATGAGCAAAGGATTTCTCCCCAGTATCGGAAGAATAATTCTGTTAACCAACGTCACAAAGCCATCTTTTATGTAACTGTTTGTTTCTTCCCCCAAGCTATCAGACTCCTCAATACCCAAAGCCTGGACTGACACCTTGCCCTACTGTCCTGTTTATTATTTATTGTAATGTCGGTACTGTTTTTGTGCACTTTATGCAGACCAGTGTAGGTCTGTAGTCTAGTGTAGCTTTCTCTGTGTTTTTTTTATTACGTAGTTCAGTCTAGTTTTTTGTACTGTGTCATGTAACACCATGGTCCTGAAAAACGTTGTCTCATTGTACCAGCAGTTATGGTCAAACTGACAATAAAAGTTGACTTGACTTGACTTGACAAAGGCAGCTTTGACATGACTGTTTGTTCAGCCTTACTCAGTACAAACTGAGTCTCATTCCCTCCAACAGTGACTGCACTTAAAGTACTTCACTGTCTGGACCAGAGACTGGTAAAAGATGCTGTGAGATTACAGGTTCTGTTTCTCATGTGGAGAAGTTCACTCTGCCCCCGCTCACAGGAGTTGGCTGAATTTTTCAGTTCCTGTGTGACGTCATTGAAACGATATGAAGAATGTAAAGAGCTGTCAGACACACTCCTGTTCCTGGCACGATGCAACATCAGACCCTGATATCTGAAATAAAGTCGCTGGTGACAATAAGTCTGATGTGCAGGTGTCAGTCAGCTGTCTGGGCATCAACCTGCCCTTCACAAGGAGACTTTCTCTCCTCGAATGTGCCCCTGACCAGATTGTGGATATCAGCCTGAGCTCCTCTGGCTAAATGAGTGGGAGAACTTTTGTGACAAAATGTGGAATCGAGTCAGAGGTTGAGAGCGTCAGTGACTTTCCAGTGAAATTGTGGGGTAACTCCGTAACCAATTGTTGTGGAAGTTGGGAAAATCAAACCCCGGATCATGTGGGTCAGTGTAGTGCACTCCCAGAGGAGTGGCCATTGCAACACCAGAAGGAGCAGCTGGTGCAGAATATTGGCAGGAGGTGACCTGGAAAGATTGGACTGGAGACCTCTGAGGACAACTGATCAGGGTCGTGAATTGTCTGTTCCAGGTTTCCCACCGTACAGGACATGCAGTCGATAAGACTGGGCAGAGGTTGGCACATGCCCGTCCCTCAGGATGAAAGTGGAACAGTTTGGTTGTTTGCAACATTGTGCAGCTGTTACGGTCATTTCTCTGGTGAATTGTTACATGTTTTCTTATTTGAATTTATTTTCACTTGCAGGTTATTCCATCAAGGACACTTTAATTGATGCCTTGCAGTTCGTTGGCCTGATGTTCCCATTGGTGAATGTTCTGCTTCTGTTTTACTTGATCTACAAGAAGAAGTATTATGGTATGTGACTTTACCTTCGTCTATGAGCTCCAGTTATCTCTCCAAGTAATTTGTGACTAATTTTAACAAAGACATTAATGAAGTGGAGAACTTGAAAAATCACCCCCCCTTCCCCCACAGACCCCCCCCCCCCCAACACACTGTGACCTGTGGGATGAAACTGCATCATTTTCACCCAGTTGTGAAGTGTTGGTCACAGTGATACCATCTCTTACCTGACTCCAGAGGGATCTTTAGAAGAGGTCGGGTTGAGAGGAAGCTATCTCAGCTGTCTGGTGTTTGACACGTGGTGTTGTTCAACTTCAAAATGAAATCAGCTGAGGAATGAGGGACAGAATCCCCTTTATCCCAGTGATGGTGAGGTGTTTGCATGATAGGTATCCCTCTGACCCTCGATAGAATTCAGTGTTGGGAGGCCTCTCACCGATCTTTCCTGGTATTTGAAATAGTTTTGTTTTCAACAGCACCTTCCAGATAGTCAGCACAAGGGAACACATTCCCCCTCTTCCTCTCCAAGTTGTAAACTATCCAGGGTTCAAAATATTGACATTCTTTCCTCATGGCCGAATTCAAGTGAGTCCTGGCTAAGTTCACTTTGAGATCTACTTCAATGTTTGTACAGTAAACACCCCCGACTGTTTCACAGGCAAATGACCAAATGAAGTCTGTCACCAAGCCAAGTAAAGCAAGATGAGGGCAGATGACCCCAGGCTCGGTCAGACAGTGGGGTATCAAAGAAAAGCTTGAAGGATTAAGGAAAGGGGGTGAACTTTAGTGGGGTAAATTCAGAGGTAAAGAACAATTTGCTGAAAGCACAGAGATCAAGCTTGCTGAGAAGGAGGGGATTAGAACAGAAATATAAAGGTTTATAGACTGCAGAGAGGAAGGGGGAAATGAGTTGTAAAGTCAAAGAGATTTCTGAAAGTATTGATGAGCATTGAGCTGTAATCTGAGTAAGAACCAGGGTAGGGCAACAAATCTGAGAAAATGACAATCACCAGGGAAGAAATACTGAGTCAGTTGTTGGAGCTGCAATCTGACAAGTTGGATATCCAGATGGACCTCATCCTGGGGTCTGAAAGAGGCAGCTAATGACATACTTCATGCAGCAATTTAAATGTTCTCCCTGTTCCGAGAAGTTTCTATTAAATTGGACAACAGCAAACGTGTTTGCTTTATACAAAGATACCAAGAAACGATAGGAGAGTATGGGTGAGGGTGATGTGTGGATGTGAAACTTGGCAAGGAGATGGGGTAGAATATAGAGACAGATGGATCCGGAGACAGATACAATTTTCAGTACTGGAGTGATGTGTAACATTTCGAAGGGTTGATCCTGTGGGCAGATTGATGGAGCAGAGACAGATGTATGATCTCGATCACAACCATCATGGCATCCTGATAAGTTGCTGCAAAAGTTAAAGGATGGAACTAAGGGATTATTTTTACACTCAGGATAATCTTTCAACACGTCTACATAAAATGTTCCAGCATGTGGACTGTTCAGCCTGCACTCTCGTGGAGTTCAGTTTTCAATTTGAACCAGAACACTGTCCGATGCCATTGAACAGCTGGAAACAGTGATGTTGTGATTCTCTGCATCAGAACAGGCTGTATTGTCACACATGGAACTCAGTCACTGGCAAAATAAGTAATTGCAGTCCTCCAGGTCACTGGGATAATTCAGCAGAACTGATTTACAGTGGCCTGATATCCCATCCACTGGATGTACCCACGGACAAACTACAGAGTACCTGTCATTTCCACATGTGATGCCTGTGGGTCAGTAAGTTATCAAATGTAGTGTTTCCAGAGGGAGCCAGAAGATGCTTTTGGTCCCTCCCTGGTCTCTCCACTTGTTACCAGTGTGTGAGAGCTCTCTGAAACTCCTTCAGTCCAATGCTTGAATGTCTGGTCCAGTTCTGAGCTGGTTGATTGCCTCATGTTAGGACACTGAATATCACAATGAACCTGACCAAGCCCGGGTTCATCTCTGTTCACTGCAGCACTTCATTGATGCAAGTTTTGAATAAGTTGTGTAGATTGTAACTCAGGGGGATTACTACCATCAGGGAGGAGGCACAGGAGCCTGAAGACACACATTCAATGATTTAGGAACAGCTTCATCCCCTCTGCCATCAGATTTCTGAACGGTCCATGAACCCGTGAAGATAATCTCACTATTTTTGCTCTCTCTTTCACAACTATACATCTCATTGTAATTTATAGTCTATTTTATTTATTGCTCTGTACTGTTGCCACAAAAAAACAAATTTCATGACATATGTCAATGATGATTATCCTGAGTCTGAATTCTGATTCTGAGAATTTCAAACGGTTTTTATTTCTTTCTTTTAGATTGGGTGATCTTCCAGACTAGTTTCTTTAACCTGATATTCTTACTTGGCATTTCTGTCAGCAATTCGATTCCAGGTAAGTGCTCGAACATAATTCTGTATTTACATGAAATTATGTACTTGGTACTGAGCAGAGGGATAGATACAGCTGCTTCATCTGGACCACAAACACATACAGTCCTTGGCCCCACAGCTGAGGACTGGGAAACCTGCTGGAGGTTTAAAATATCTGAATGTCCATTTTAGTTTAAATCTCTGTTCAGAAAAACTGGCCGTACAAAATTTCAGACAATTATAGACAAATTATACAAAGTCAGATTTTATTTCTGAACATAATCTCAGGGCATGTCATTCCTTTCTGGACTTGGTATTGAATTAAGTAACATTAGGTAACTTGCTTTCTCTGTTTATCTTTGTCAGAACTAGCCAGATAGATGATATAGATGACAAACAATGGACCCAACACCAATCCCTCGGCCCTCCACTGGTCACAGGCCTCCAGTCAGACAGGCAACGATCTACTACCTGTAGTCTGTATAGAGTCCATGAAGTTGATGCCATTTTCCCTTGCTTCTATAGCCTCTGTGTCTGTCTGCTGAGTAAATACAGATGTAAAATATGCATTTAAGATCTCCTCTATCACTTTTGGCTCCACACATCTATTACCATTCTGATCTTCCAGAGGACCAATTTTGTCACTTGACATCCTTTTGCTCTTAACATATCTGTAGAGTCCCTCAGGATTCTCCTTCACCTCGTCTGCTAAAGCAACCTCAAGCCTTCTTTTAGCCCTCCTGATTTCTTTCTTAACTGTTCTCTCATTTCTTATACTCCATGAGCACCTCATTTGTTCTTACCTGCCTGTACCTGCAATGTACCTCTTTCTTTTTCTTAAACAAGGCCTCAATATCTCCTGGAAACCAAAGTTCCCCACACCTGTTATCTTTACCTTTTATTCAGACAGGCTTTGTATTCTCAAAACTTTATTTTTGAAGACCTCCCACTTACCAAGTGCACATTTGCCAGAAAAAATCCTGTCTGAATCCACACTTACTCGATCTTCTCCTATACCATCAAAATTGACCTGTCTCCAAATTAGAATCTTAACTTGAGTCTCAAGATGGCGCTCATGGAGTAAACCGCTTCTAGGCTTTGCTCCAAACCTTTTACGTCTTTTTAACCTACAAACACCCCTTAAAGGATCGTTTTATACTTATTCTAAAGGGGTCTAAACATACAGAATTTTTCTTTTTAACTATTTGAATTATTCTCAACTTGCTGAAATGTCTAGAGCAAAAGAATCGAAACAGACGAAAGAACCGATAACTTTAGAAACAATTGTGAAGCTTATAGAAGACAAATTTGAAGAACTGGAGAGAAAAATAACCGTAAAGTTTTTTCGGTTTGATGAGCGTTTGAAACTAGTTGAAGATAAGCTCCAGACACTTTCATTGGAATCACAAAAACAACAAGCAAGTATTTTGATTCTTGAAGAAGCCGCTCGCAAGAAAGATCGTATAATTGAAAAAATACAAGAAGAGCAAACTTCAACTTCTCAACAGATGGATCGCTATAAAGTTAAAATTACTGATTTGGAAAATCGCTCTTGAAGACAAAATCTTCGGTTAATTGGGATCCCGGAAAAATTTGAAAGCGGTGATCTTACCGTTTTCTTCTCTAAATTCCTAGTGGATGTCCTGGGCTCAGAGGTACTGGATATTCCCCCAGTAATCGATCGGGCACATCGGGTTTCCAGATTTCAGGCGGATTCAAGCTTGAAACCACGACATGTAATTCTCCGGATCCATTATCCCCATATCAAAGAACGTTTGATTCGGGCAGCTCGTAAAAAAGGCATGATAACCCATCAAAATTTCAAATTTCGCATTTTGGAGGATTATAGCCTGGAGGTTTTACGGGCTAGGCTGGCTTTTAGATCGGTTATGTCGAATCTTCACCAGAAAGGCTGCAAGCAAGCGCTGTTATTTCCAGCACACTTGAGAGTCACTCTTCAGGATGGAACTTTCCGGCTGTTTAAATCGCCAGCGGATGCTCAAGGTTTCCTGGAACAATGACATTCTATCGGGCTGACCAATGTAATCTAGCCTATAGATTTGGATCTGTTATAGATTGACGTTTGGTTTTTTTTTGAAATGGTTTACATGTATTTCTTACATACGGTTAAAGCTTTTTTTTTTGCTGGGTTTATTCTGACTTTATATTTTTTCATATTATTAATCTATTAGTGTTGAAAATAACCTATTAGGGTTTTTTCTTCCTTTTTGCTTTTCTCTTTTTAAATCGATATACGCTCTCTTTTACACTTTTAACATTTGAATATTAAGATTGGGAAAAAAATAAAATGGCGTTTCTTCTTCCCGACAGACTCTAGTGTTTGCAGCGTCATAACTGTTTTGATGTGTTTGAAAGTTTTAAACTTTCATTTATTGTTTTAATTCTTTTTTTTAACCCTTTTGTTTATATACATTTATAACACTAATTTTATATTTTAACTTTTGTTATATCAACCCTTTTTTATAATGTGGGTTGTTTGTATTTTTTTTAACTTTGTTACGTTCGAGTTGCCGTCTTGAGACAAGGGGGTAATTTTAGTATTAGATCGCTCGCTTGCCTCTTTTTGGCTTTTTTCCTGGGGTTTTGAGGGTGGTGGGAGAGGGATTTTTCTTTTTTCTCTTTTTTTCGCTTGCTTTTTGCTTAGTTTTATTTCATGGGCTTATATGAAACTACAAAAATGGCTGCAGTGCTGTGACTTCCGGTTTCCCTTTGAACTTACTTCCTTCTTCTGGGTTCATGAGTTCACTTTTCTTTCAAACTTATGTGTTAACTGTAATATATATTGTCAATATGGATAAGACTATTAACTTTGTTTCTTGGAATACTAATGGTTTAAATCATCCGATCAAACGGAAAAAAATATTCAAAGTATTCCATAGAATGAATGCTAATGTTATTTTTGTACAAGAGACTCATGTAAGGAAGGTGGATAGTCAGCGGTTGTTTAGGTTATGGAAGGGCCAACAGTATCACTCAAATTCGCAAGCCAAAGTGAGAGGTGTTTCTATTTTTATAGACTCATCAACTGCTTTTATACATCATGAAACAATTTCAGATCCGCAAGGTAGATTTTTGCTTATTACTGGTTTACTTTTTAATCAAAAAGTTGTTTTAGTTAATGTTTATGCTCCAAATACTGACTGTCCTGAATTTTTTAAATGCTTATTTACATCCTTTCCCAATCTGAATCAATATAGATTGATAATGGGCGGGGATTTTAATTGTTGTTTAAACCCTTTGATGGATAGATCCAAGCCCACTCAAACTTTTCCGAATAAATCGGCTTCTCTTATTAATTCTTTTATAATTGATTCAGCTATTTGTGAAATTTGGCGTTTTTTACACCCTAATGACAAAGAGTTCTCATACTTTTCCCATGTGTATCATAATTACTCAAGAATTGATTACTTTTTCATTGATCAGCATTTACTTACAGATGATATGGATTGTAAATATGACTCTATTACTATATCTGATCATGCACCTTTGAAGTTATCTATTAAGGTGACGGATTCATATATTAGTACTAAAGGTTGGAGGTTTAATCCTGGTTTACTGCAGGACTCTGACTTTGTCAACTTTATTAAACAGCAAATTGATTTGTTTTTCTCAATAAATTCTACAGCAGAGATCTCTAGTGGAATTTTGTGGGATACTTTTAAGGCATATATTCGTGGACAGATTATTTCATATTCTGCTGGAGTTAGGAAACGAACTAATTCTAAAATATTAACATTAGTTGATAAAATTAAGGCAATTGACAAGATCTATTCATTGACCCCTAGTAAAGAACTTTATAAAGAAAGAGTGGAACTTCAAATGGAGCATAGTTTATTATTAACCTCCTCGATTGAAAGTCAGTTAATTAAATCGAAAGCTCAATTCTATACATATGGAGATAAGTCTGGTAAACTACTAGCTAACCAATTGAAAATTGCTTCGGATAAGCGACAGATTACTAGGATTCGCAAACAAGATGGTACTTTGACGATTGATCATAAAGAGATAAATAAAGCCTTTCAAGATTTTTATACTTCCTTATATCAATCAGAATGTACTAAGGACTCTTCTATAATGAATGAATTCTTAAGGAAATTGAATATTCCAAAAGTAACTGTTGAGGATAGTGTATTTTTGGATACACCTATTACGGAGTCTGAAATAGAAAAGGCTATTTTTTCAATGAACTCGGGTAAAGCTTCGGGTCCAGATGGTTTTTCTGCAGAATTTTTAAAATTTTTTTCTTCCAGACTTTCTCCTTGGCTTTGTAAAATTTTTAAAGATGCATTAAGTATAGGTAAACTACCACAATCTTTTTATGAAGCTTCTATTTCTTTAATTCTTAAAAAAGATAAAGACCCTACTGAATGTGCATCCTATCGGCCTATATCTTTGCTGAATACGGATTTTAAGATTTTTAGTAAAATTTTGGCTATTAGATTAGAAAATATATTGCCTCGGATTATTTCTGAGGATCAGACTCCATTTATTAAAAATCGCTATTCATCCTTTAATATTAGAAAATTAATTAATATTGTTTATACCTCTTCATCTAAAAGCCCAGAATGTGTCATTTCTTTAGATGCCGGAAAAACATTTGATAGAGTCGAATGGTCATATTTATTTAATACATTGCAACATTTTAATTTTAGTTCAAAATTTATATCATGGATTAAATTAATATATCAGAAACCTTTAGCTTCGGTCTTTACCAATAATCAAAGATCCCCTTTTTTTCAGTTATTTCGGGGTTCAAGGCAAGGTTGTCCTTTAACCCCTTTATTATTTGACATTGCTTTAGAACCCTTGGCTATAGCCATTCGTGAATCACCCAATATTTTAGGTATTACCCGTGGGGAGACGATGTATAAGGTATCATTATATGCGGATGATTTGTTATTATATATATCTGACCCTGAAAGATCCATTCCTGCTATTTCTTCTTTGCTTGCTCAATTTAGTAATTTTTCTGGATATAAATTGAATTTTAATAAGAGTGAACTTTTTCCATTAAATATGCATACTTCAATTTATAATCATGTACCATATAGAATTGTTACAGATTATTTTACTTATTTAGGTATTAAAATTACTAAAAAACATAAAGATTTATTTAAAACTAATTTTTTACCTTTAATAGACCAAATTAAGCAACTTGCTAATAGGTGGTCTCCACTATCTTTGTCTTTGGTAGGCAGAGTTAATGCCATTAAGATGATGATACTACCTAAATTTCTATATCTGTTTCAAGCATTACCAATTTTTATTCCTAAATCTTTTTTTGATATGGTTGACTCTAAAATATCTTCATATTTGTGGCAGAACAAAAATCCTAGGCTAGGTAAAAAATATTTACAGAAGCCTAAGAAGGAGGGCGGCTTGGCTCTACCAAATTTAAGCTTTTACTATTGGGCAGTTAATATACGGTATTTGATATTTTGGACACAAGAATCGACTACAGTTGCTGGCCCACAATGGGTGAATTTGGAATGTAAATCTGTGCAAGATTTCTCATTGATCTCAATCTTAGGATCTTCACTTCCTTTTTCGTTACTCAAAATGAAAAAACAGATAACTAATCCCATAGTCAAGTATACATTACGAATCTGGTTTCAATTTCGTAAATTTTTTGGTTTGAATAAGTTTATGCTGTTAAGTCCTATAATATCTAACTACTTCTTCTGACCATCATCTATAGATCAAGCTTTTCTTTTATGGAAAACAAAAGGTATAACATGTTTTCGTGATCTGTTTTTGGATGATAACATTATGTCCTTTGAACAGTTATCTAATAAATATAATTTATCTAAAACCCATTTTTTTAGATATTTACAAGTTAGAAATTTTCTATATAATGAACTAAAGTCTTTTTCGAAAGAATGTCCATTGGACATTACAGAAAGAATTTTAGCTCTCAATCCTTGTCAAAAGGGTTTAGTAGCTATCATTTATAATATGATTATGAATGTACAGCCAGATATATCAGAAAAAATTAAGAAGGAATGGCAGGAAGAATTGCATTGCCCTATATCTACTGAGCAATGGGAAAAAATTTATCATTGGTAAACTCATCGTCTATCTGTGCTAAACATGCTCTAATACAATTTAAGGTTGTACATAGAGCTCACATGTCTAAAGATAAACTTGCTCAATTTTATTCTTATGTTAATCCAACCTGTGATAGATGTCATTCTGATGTTGCTTCATTGACTCATATGTTTTGGTCTTGTCCTTGTTTACAAAACTATTGGAAAGATATTTTTAATATTATTTCAAGAGTTTTAAATATTAATCTCCAACCACATCCTTTTACCGCAATTTTTGGTCTACCAATGATAGATAATAAGCGTTTATCCGCTTCATCCCAACGAATGATTGCATTTGTTACACTAATGGCTAGAAGATCTATTTTACTGAATTGGAAAGAAATTAACCCTCCAACTGTATTTCAGTGGTTTTCTCAAACTATTTCCTGTTTGAGTTTAGAAAAAATTAGAAGTGTGGTTTTTGATTCTTCAGTTAAATTTGAGGAAACTTGGAGACCATTTATTCAACATTTTCATATGAATTAAATGGTCTGATCCTGAGCCTTATTGTTACTATCCTGAATTGTGTGGATGGAGGTTCGGAGTCATCGGCACTACTGTATGTATTTAACATTATGCAATTGCCCATGTTGGTTAGTTTTTTTTTATTAGTTGTTTTTTTAAATTCTTTTAGTTTTTTTGGGGGGGGTTTCTTTTTCTCCTTTTTCTTTTTTTCTTAATTCCTTTACATTAATACTATGAGTTTGGGAGACTTTATATATTGATTAATACATATCTGATTGTTAATTAATCTATTAATTGTGTACTCTCAAATG
Organism: Hemitrygon akajei; assembly: GCF_048418815.1. Lineage (NCBI taxonomy): Eukaryota > Metazoa > Chordata > Chondrichthyes > Myliobatiformes > Dasyatidae > Hemitrygon > Hemitrygon akajei. The sequence continues at coordinate 175,870,121 of NC_133125.1, read as the reverse complement.
TTTTGTACTTATATTTTACTTATGTTTTTCTTAAAAATTAATAAAAAGATTTGAAAAGAAAGAATCTTAACTTGCAGACCAGACCTAGCTTCTCGCAGGTTTTCTTCAAAACTAATGACACTGTGATCACGAGATGCAAAGTGTTCTCCTACACACACTTCTGTCACCTTTCCTATCTCATTCCCTAACAGCAGATCAAGTATCACACACTCTTTCGTTGGGACTTCTAATACTGATAAGAAAATTTCCTGAGCACCTTTGACAAACTCTATCTAGTATGGACCTTTGACACTATGGGAGTTCAAGTCAATATATTGAAAGCTAAAATCAGCAACTATAACAACCTTATATTTCTTGTCACAGTCTGCGATCTCTCCATAAATTTGTTTCTCTAAACCCCACGGACTTTCATATAATCTGTAATGTGCCCCATTAACGTGTTCACACTTTTCTTATTCCTCAGTTCCACCATAATGCCTCACTAGATGAGTTCTCCAGTCTGGCCTGGCTGAACACTGCCAGGATATTATCTTTGAATAGTAAAATATCCCCTCCTCCTTTAATCCCTCCCGCTCTGTTGTGTCTAAAACAACGGAACCCCAGAATATTGAGCTGCCAGTCCTGCCCCTCCTGCAACCAAGTCTCCCTAATGTCTACAGTACCATATTCCCAGGCGTTGATCCATGCTGTGAGCTCATCTGCCTTTCCTATGATACTTCTTACATTGAAATATACACAGTTCAGGACATCAGTCGCACCATGCTCAACCTTTTGATTCCCGTCTGTCCCCACAACCTCTCCACTATCTGTTCTGACACTCTGGTTCCCATCCAGACGCAACTCCAGTTAAACAACTCCTCCTCAACCCCGTGCAGCACTCGAAAACTTCCCCAAGAGTTACGGCCTTATGATGGTGTATAAGGAAAGTTCAGTTCAATGCACGAGATTACTGTTGTTGGGAAGAGAGAGAGATTTGTAATCCAAAGGTGAATGTTGTGAGAAGGCAATTACGTCGAGATTCCCCGACAGCAATACAAAATAACAATAGCAGTAGGTTTTATCTGCAAAGTTGTTCCACTCCACACACGAAGTATCACCGACAGTGACTTTCAACACAAGTGGTACCACACCTGAATTCAGACACGGGACATCTCAAAGTGGTGGCCACAGGATACTCAAACAGAATCCACGTGTGGATTATCACCAACAGTAGCTCATCACAAACAGGACCATCTTCAAGGGAACCACCACCCAGGCAAGGGTCGACACACCGGTAGATTCCACAGGGTTACCCCAAACACACAACGTGAAAGCCACTTATCCAGTTCCACGACATACGAAATAACTCCAACAGTGATTTGCCACAGGGGTGCCTTTCTTCAGTGAAATACCACACGCAGACAAAGGGTAAACACACACGTGGTACTCACAAAGGTTTTCCCCTCACCAGAGATCCCACTCCTGTAGATTAACTAAGTGACAATCACACTTCCGTAGCTGAATGGAAACAAACTCACCCTTAGGGGCTACTTAGAGAGAGAGTCCAAACAGTGATGTCTTTGTCACTAGGCTTCTTCTGTTCCAAACCTTCTTCTCCTCTCTTCTCTTCCTGCAAACTTGTTCTAGTTGCAGAAAACTTGTGAGAGTCATATATCAAATACTCGGGATTGATCTTAACTCACCCCTTTTGGGCCACTGAAAGTTTAAACCAGCGACCGACTCACTGGTGTCTTTCATTGACCGAATCCACCTTGACTCTAACTGTGTGTGTCTGTGTGTCTCTGTGTCTATAAGAGGAATCACCTGACCTTGCTTATTCAAAACAAGCTGCCACTTGTATGAACAATCACTGCTCACCATAGCAACCCAGCATTTCTGAAGTCAGTAGAAATAAAAAAAACAAAAGTTAGTCTCAATTCTTTTGGCGTTTTAAAGTGACAGACCGCAGAAAAAAAATGAACTCTAGGGGTACATAACAATATCTAAAAGCACCAGTGATCCAGTACCCACGGGAGAGCAGAGTTTCTAATTATTGATTAATGTAATGTAGTGAACGGACACTGAAATTCTTCAAAACGGGAGGAAAAGCAAGTTCCAATGAGGAAATTCGGACTGTACAATAGGATTTTGATAGATAGATATCCACGTAGATAGATAGATATAATGATAGATATCCTATCATTACAAACTCATTCGTAAGGCCAGTGATGTTGTGGGGGTGGAACGGGACTCTCTGACGGTGGTGTCTGAAAAGAGGATGCTGTCCAAGTTGCATGCCATCTTGGACAATGTCTCCCATCCACTCCATAATGTACTGGTTAGGCACAGGAGTACATTCAGCCAGAGACTCATTCCACCGAGATGTAACACTGAGCATCATAGGAAGTCATTCCTGCCTGTGGTCATCAAACTTTACAACTCCTCCCTTGGAGTGTCAGACACCCTGAGCCAATAGGCTGGTCCTGGACTTATTTCCACTTGGCATAATTTACCTATTATTATTTAATTATTTATGGTTTTATATTGCTATATTTCTTCACTATTCTTGGTTGGTGCGACTGTAATGAAACCCCATTTCTCTCGGGATCAATAAAGTATGTCTGTCTGTCTGTCAATGAGCGGGTGATAACTCAGCACATGGAGTTTAATACAGGAAAGTGTGAGGTGGGGCCCTTGAGTAAGAGGAATCAGACTGTAATGTCAATGGAGAGGAATTGTAAATGAGTGAATTGCAGAGGGATCAAGATTGTAAAGGAATCACAAAAGATCTGGTGCAGCAAGTAATTAGGAACAGGGGTGACATATAAGGATTTGGAGTTTAGAAATGAGGAAGTACTGTTACAGTTGTGCAGAGTGTTGGAGACCCGCTTGGTACTGTGCACAGTCTGGTCCCCTTGTTTAAACACAATTGCACTGACACTGCAGGCAGTCCAAAAGTGATCCATATGAGTAATTCCTGGGATGAGTGGCTTTTCCCACCACAAGCAGTTGGGAGGTATTTAAAGAGATGGATAAATATTTGAAAGATTGGGGAATTCGGGATTGTGTGGGACTGGGACAGAAGAGGAGATGGATAAATATTTGAAAGATTGGGGAATTCGGGATTGTGTGGGACTGGGACAGAAGAGGAGATGGATAAATATTTGAAAGATTGGGGAATTCAGGATTGTGTGGGACTGGGACAGAAGAAGAGATGGATAAATATTTGAAAGATTGGGGAATTCGGGATTGTTTGGGACTGGGACAGAAGAGGAGATGGATAAATATTTGAAAGATTGGGGAATTCGGGATTGTGTGACATTGGGACAGAAGAGGAGATGGATAAATATTTGAAAGATTGGGGAATTCAGGATTGTGTGGGACTGGGACAGAAGAGGAGATGGATAAATATTTGAAAGATTGGGGAATTCAGGATTGTGTGGGACTGGGACAGAAGAGGAGATGGATAAATATTTGAAAGATTGGGGAATTTGGGATTGTGTGGGACTGGGACAGAAGAGGAGATGGGGCCTGGGGCAGATCAGCTCCAATTGTATTGAACGGTGGGGCAGGTTTAAGGAGCTGAGTGACCGACTCCCCTCTTATTTTCTTGTGTTTATTATCTTCTTGCAAAAGAACAATGGACTGTGGTCCTTAACACAAGAGATTCTGCAGATACTGGAAATCCAGAGAAACACACACAAAATGCAGGAGGAACTCAGGAGGTCTGACAACACCTATGGAAAGGAATAAAGAGTTGATGTTTCGTGCTACCCTTCATCAGGACCAGAAAGAAAGGGGAAAGAGCCTGAATAGGAATGTGGGGGGAGGGGGAAGAGTACAAGGTGAAAGGTGAAGCCATGTGGAGGGGTAGGTAGGTGGGTGGGGGAGGGGGTGAAGTGAGAAGCTGGAGGTAATAGGTGCAAAAGGCAAATGGCTGACAAATGAATCCAATCGGACAGGAGAGTGGTCAATGAGAGGAAGGGATGGAGGAGGGGCAGGGGCTTCTGATAGTGAACTCATCAAAATTTGGCCATCTCAACACCAGAAGGAGCACCCAGTGCAGAATATTGGCAGCAGGTAACAGGGAAATACTGACTGAGGAAGAGAGAGTGAGTCAGTCTGTTCTTGGCCAGCGTAACGAATCAGTGGCTTGTTCACCCAGCACAGCAGGTAGAGTCAGTCGGAGCAGACCAGAAGTCAAGGTTGACAAGACTGGGCAGTGATGAGCACATCTCTTCCCTGCAGGAGATAAGGGGAACAAATTGGTTGTGGCAACAATTGGCAGCTCTCCTGCTCATTTTTCTGGTGTATTGTTGCATGTTTGCTGATTTGAATGTATTTGTAATTGCAGGTCTTTACAGCAAGGACACTGTCACATTTGCTGCGTCAATCACAATGGTGGTGTTGTTTCTAGTGGCTTTTATTTCATTTGTGATTCTCTGGTGGAAAGTATTTTGGTATGAAGGTAAGTGTTATTGTCTACACTTGTGTTTAAACTTCAGGCATCTCTCCAAGGAAATTGCAGTTCATTTTAAAAGAAAAATCCCCCCCCCCCCACCACCACTCTGGGTCCCTGAGACATGAGGGATGAAATTACCCTGTATTTTTGCCCAGTTGTGGAGTGGTGTTTCACAATGACACCACTGCTGGAACGATTCCAGAGTCACCTCTGACCTGGTGTCAGAGATGGTACTTGAGGGTAAAATGTCTCAACTCAATTGTGTTACACACGTTATGTTGTCAAAGGTGCTGTGACTCGTGATGTAGAGGTGAGGAGTGAGGGACCACTCCTCACTGCACACACGTGGCTCCTCCATGGAGAGAGTTAAATGCACCAAGTTTCTGAGAGTCACATAAGAGATGATCTCACCTGGTCCCTCATCACCACCTCTTTGGTTAAGAAAGCAGAACAGCATCTCCATTCCTTGAGGAGATTGTGTCTAACCCCCACCCCATCCCCCATGATAATATATGCACCTTGTTATTGGTTAATTTATTTGTGGTGATATTACTTTGTGTTATGCACGCGAGTTACATGTACTGTGTTGTGAACATTAATCCAGAGGAAAGTGGTCTGATTTGATGGTATACATGTATACGGTTGAATGACAATAACTTGAAAGTTGCTCATTAATCCTGATGAAGGGGAGGTGAGAGAATGGTAAAGCCCCTCCTCAGGACATGGATTTTAGCAAAGTTTTGTTAAAGTTCCTCATGGCGTACTCAAGAAACAAAATGTCCACGGGATCCAAGAAAAGATGGTGTTGGAATAAAAATTGGTTTGGAGGGAGGAAGCAAACGGTGAGGATCAATGGGAGTTTCAGTGTCTGGAGGGCCATGTGTGGTGAGTTAAGCAGGGCTCAGTAACAGGTCCCTTGTTGTTTAAGGTTCATGTCAATGATTTGAACTTGAATTGAGGAACACGATCAGGAAGTTTCCTGTTGATCACAATATCAGCAGTTTGGTTGACAGTGAAGAAGAAAGGTCTGGGTCACAGGAAGATATCACCGGTCTCCTTGGATACACAAAAGAGGAAATGGAATTCAGTCTGGAAATGTTTACAGCAGTGCTTTTGGAGAGGGCAAACTAGGCAAAGGAACAAACAGTAAACAGAAGACTAAGGCATGGAGAGGAACTGACAACTCTCAATGTTCATGGGCACAGATCCCAGAAAGATGGGTTGCTAGGTTACCTGGTTTCTGTCAATTGCAGTAGCATAAGTGTGGTAGACTTGATGTGAATGTGGAGAGAAATGGTTTCAAGGGTAAGTAATCAGGAATGGACAGCTGAGTGAACCGGCATAGATGGGCTGAATGGCCTCCTTCCATGTGGTAAGGAAAGTGGGGTCTTGCCTTTTGTTTTGTGCACAGAGCTGGTGATGGGAGATGTGAAAGGGTGAGGAACAATACCTGAGGAGAGGGAACTATTAACAATGGCATTAACATTGGAACCAGGAGAGGAGGTTGGTGATGAACAGGATCTAACAGAAGGAGGGTTGAGCATGAAAAAGAAATGGATAGAATCCAGACTCAATGCAATTTCAACACCAGGACATCGAGGGACATTTGGGAGGGTTGGTCCAGTGGGCAAAGGGAAGTAGAGAAACTACAGGGGCAGATGCACAGTCTGAATCCCAGCCATTCATGGGTTCAGTGCACATTGTTAGAATATTTCAGCATGGTGAATTGTGGAAACTGTGATGAATTAGGGGTTCTCTTTGCATTTCTGCATAGTCTTTGAATAAACAATTGGTGAAGGAGAGCAGGACCTGATGATGCTGAATAGGGTGCAGCCAGATCTGACGATGGGCGTTTAAAGCCATTTTTCACTGAGGGCACACCCACACTTGCATCTCTCATTTGAGGGAGTGCAGATGGAGGCTCCACCACAGCAGACACTCAGATGAGGGAGTAATGTAGGTTTTCACAAATAAAATGAAGTGAGACGTTTAAAGTTTAATGAAACCCATAACACATTTTATTGAACTCCCAAACCAACACACAAAAACGTGCTAAAACTCTTTACATAATAATGTCATCTCGTCAGACCAGCCTCTTAAAGTGAAACCCCAACTCAATGTGGATGGTTCTGAATTATGTACATTTCTGCCAATCACGTTACCTACACAGGCCCCTCTGGAATTAACTAAAACCAGCATTGTGAGCCTGTCTGAAGCTCGGATCAGCAGCCCGGCTCGGGTCCTGTGCTCGTCCAGAGGTGATGGCAGGGGCATGGCAGTGGAATACTCCAAATCTCGGTGGGCTGGTTTAAGGTGATCTTCTGAAATATGTTCAGGTTTATCCCTCTTATCAATGATGAAAGTCTTTTCCCTCCGTTCCAAAATGCAGAATGGGCCATCGTAAGGGGGCCTAAGGGGATGCTGGTGTGCAACGTGGCGGACAAAAACAAACGAGGTGGAATGTGAAGGCACTTGGGAATCCTTGTGCAGAACACCCTAAAGTTTATTTTGCAGGTTGAGTCAGTGGTGAGGAAGATAAATGCAATGTTAACATTCATTTCAAGAGGACTAAAATATAGGAGCAGGGATGTGATGCTGAGGCTTTATAAGGCACTGGTGAGGCCTCACCTTGAGTATTGTGAACAGTTTTGGGCTCCTCCTCTAAGAAAAGATGTGCTGGCATTGGAGAGGGTTCAGAGGAGGTTCACAGGGAGGATTCCGGGAATGAAAGGGTTATCATATGAGGAAGGTTTGATGGCTCTGGGCATGAAATCACTGGAATTTAAAAGGATTTTGAATTTTGAAAGGCGTAGACAGAGTAGATGTGGAAAGGATGTTTCCCATGTTGGGGAAGTCTAGAACAAGAGGGCACCACCCCAGGATAGAGGGGCATCCATTTGAAACAGAGGTGCTGAGAAATTTCTTTGGCCAGAAGATGGTAAATTTGTGGAATTTGTTAACATAGGCAGCTGTGGAGGCCAGGTCGTTGGTTGTATTTGAGGTGGAAATTGATAGGTTGTTGATTGCCCAAGGCAGTAAAGGTTACAGGGAGAAGGCCAGGGAGTGGGACTGAGGAGGGGTAAAAAGAGATTAGCCATGATTGAATGGCAGAGCAGACTCGATGGGCCAAATAGCCTAATTCTTCTCCTATGTCTTATGGACTTGTAGCCTTCTAAACAATAATTACTGAACCCATCAGTCTGAATGAATTAAAAATCTGGGTGAAGGAAAAGTGTCCCTTGGATCTCATGGTGGACAATCCCTCAGACATGTATCACTGGTTACCGATGGACTTCCTGGAAAACCACTATCCTTATTCATGTTAAATGTCCCAGCATTTGGACAGTTTAGTCTGCACTCACATTGAGTTCAGTTTTTTCTTGGACCAGAACACTGTTTGAAGCCTTGAGCATCTGGGTGTGGTGATGGTTCTGTCCTCAACAACAGAACAGGCTTCACAGTGGAACTTCAGTGCTGTAGCTGGGGCTGGGTATTGTCACCACAGGTAGGACCACATCAACTGAAACCTTCAACATCTCTAGAATAATACAAAGCTGATTTGCAGTGGATTGTTACCTCATCTGCTGGATATGTACACAGGGAGACTGCAGTGTATCTGACAATTCTGCATGTGCAGACACTCGATAAGGGAGTACAGAAGTTATCAAATATGTGTTTGTTTGTGTTTATCTGTTGTTTCCTGGATTCTTTGATTGCTGCCAGTGTGAGAGAGATCCCTGGACTTTCTTCAGTCCGGTGTTCGGATTTCTGCTCCATTTCTGAACTGGTTGGTTTTCCCTGTGATTAAGAAGCCTGACTGACTCAGGGTCCATCTTCATTACCAAGAACACATTGTAAATTGATGCTTATGTGAAATAATTTGTATAGATCTGTTACTATGGCTTTCAACCTGATTAGTTTTCATTTATCCAAAGACTTTGAAAGACTTCGAAGATGGATCTCTGTCTATAATGCTGGTTTTCTCATTGTCATCGTCATAGCGACAATTTCCTGGATGGCGTTTAAAGGTATGTGCTGAAATATTATTCTGTATTTTCATGTAAATGATGAACTCAGTTCTCTGGAGTTTGGTTGGAATGAAGTGAGTATCTCAGTCAGGATGTTGTGAACTGCTTTACCAGGACCACCAGCACCTGAAGTCCTCAGTCCCACAGCTGAAGTCCTTTCCCACAGGGGGATCTGCTGGAGGTTTAGACTTTAATGGCATTTCACTGATGCTCATGGAACTGAAGGCAAAATGTTGACCTGAGCAGACAGTTGCCTCAATGGGACAAGCCAGAGTGTGGGGATAATTTGCAGGAGATTACGTGGCCCATGTTGGGAGAATGTGACTAATGGTGTCCTGCAAGGATCTGTGTTTGGATTACAACTTGTCTCAGATTGACGGACGGGTGACAGAATGCTTGACCACATTTCCCAATGAAGCAGGAAGTGGGAGCAGCTCTGTGGTCAACAGGGATTAATAGATGGGAATCAGCAACACCAGGGATAAATGCCACTCTACAGCCAGACAAATTCATGTGGGCATCAGGATTCTGACGAGACCTTAATAGGTCTTGGAGACAGACAGGAATTTTGTGTCCCAAATCACAGGAGGGAGTAATTAGTCTTTAAGGTTTCTGGTGTACATTTGCAGAAACTAGGGCTGTGCTGAATGGATCTGAGACAGTTAAAGGGTGAAGTACCGTAGATTCCGGACTACAGAGCGCACCTGATTAAAAGCCGCAGGCTCTAATTTTAGAAAGAAAATCAATTTTGTACTTGTACAAGCCGCACCGGATTTTAAGCCGCAGGTGTCCCACGTTGTAATATGAGATATTTACACAGAAAGATATTACACGTGAGAATTTTTTAACTTTTAATTAAATCCGTATGGTAACATAAGCAAATACATATTGCAAATGCTTTTTTTCGAACCGTGCCTGTAACACGGCTACTTTTAAATATACATACGTATCGGTAACACACAAATTACGTTGCGTATACTTTTTTACTGAACAGTGCATGAACAACATTCCAATATCTCCTAACGACTGGTAAAAAAAATATATACTGCAGCCTACCAGGAAAAGTTATTGATCGCCTTTAACTTAAAAGCTGCATCATATGTTTGTAGCCGGTCTAATGCGCTCGCCCCCTCCTTTCCGTTTATCGCAAACCGGTATTTTCCCCACAAGACGCGGTGAAACCGGATGTGACGTCATAGCATCCCGGGATGTAGTACAGAAAACAAATATACTTAAAACACTTCTAACTTTAACTAGAAAATACTAACAAATGAATTACTAAGCGAAAATATTATAAACTAAATAACTGCCATAAAGGCAGCACAATGCTTTTCTTCGAGTGTTTTCCATGTTGATGAGGGTGAGTACAAATGACTGATTTACAATAATTTAATTGTGAAAGTGCGCTTGATTTATCGTACAATTTCATTGGACCTCTGTGAACTACTCATCAATTTTATTGGTCTACTGTTACGAGGCAAAATGTTTTTGGCGGCATGAAAAAAAATCATGCATTAGCCGCACCGTAGTAAAAGCCGCAGTGTTCAAAGCTGTTCAAAATGTGGGAAAAAAGTAGCGGCTTATAATCCGGAATCTACGGTAGTTAAATTTTACAAGAAAAAGAGCTTTGACAAGCAGCCAATCCAGGCATCAGAAGTTTGGAGAAGAGGGGGTATAAATCAGGTTTATTTCTCGAGGATAAAAGGCAGGAATGGGTCACGGTTGATGTTTGGGATTGATTAGCGAGAGCAAGTTAACGGAAGGCAGGGACAAGCACAGTGTCCATCGTCTCAGTGGACGTCGTCAGAGTGGTGATCTCAAGGCTTTAGCTCTTCAAAGAGAGGCTTCACTCAGAGAAATTCACACAATTTTAAGTTTTTTTTTCCCCTTCTCTTCTTTATATATGCCCAGTTAGGACAGCAGAGATGCCAGGCAGGATAGTGAAATGCTCCTCTTGTGTGATGTGGGAAGGCAGGGAGACCTCCAGTGTCTCTGACGACTACAACTGGGAGAAGTGCATCCAGCTGCAGCTTTAACAAATGGTGTTAAGGAATTGGAGCTGCAACTGGATGAATTCCAGATCATTCGTGAGACTGGGGGGAGATAGAGAGGGCATATCGAGAGGTAGTTACACCCAAGGTGCAGGACACAGGAAACTGGGTGACAGTCAGGAAGGGGAAAGAGGTTAAGGAACCAGTGTAGAGTACCCCTGTGGCCATCCCCTTCAACAACAGGTATGTCGCTTTGGTGAGAACAATGTAGAAGGGACGGTTTACCCCTGAACTGTAGAGGGAGGGTTTGTTAATGCTTCATGGTGGGATTTAAACTGGAGTTACAGGGAGATGGGAACCAGAGTGTCAGAACAGTTAGTGGAGAGTGTATGGAGGCAGATGTTGGTAAGACCACAGATGAAGATAGAAAGCTTGAGCACAGTGCCACTGGTGTCCTGAGCTGCATATGTTTCAATGCAAAATGTATTGTAGGAAAGGCAGGTAACAGTGGTGACTAGTGGTGTTCCAGGGGTCTGTATTGGGACCGATTCTTTTCACATTATATGTCAATAATTTGGATGATGGAATTGATGGCTTTGTTGCAAAGTTTGTAGACAATATGATGATGATAGATTGGCAGGTTGTTTTAAGGAAGTAGAGAGACTACAGAAGGACAGTGAGATTAAGAGAATGGGAAAGAAATGGCAGATGGAATACAGTGTTGGGAACTGTATCGTCATGCTCTTTGCTGGAAGAAGTGAAAGGGTTGACTATTTTCTAACTGGAGAGAAAATACAAAACAATGAGGTGCAATGGGGCTTGAGAGTCCTTGTGCAGGATTCCCTAAAGGTTAATTTGCAGGTGGAGTCTGTGGTGAGGAAGGCAAATGCAATGTTAGCATCCATTTCAGGAGGACGAGAATAGAAAAACAAGGATGTAATGTTGAAACTTTATGAAGCACTGGTGAGTATTGTGAGCAGGTTTGGGCCTGTTATCTTAGACAGGATGTGCTGAAACTGGAGAGGGTTCAATGGAGATTCATGAAAATGATTCCATGATTGAATAGCTTGTCAAATGAAGAACGTTTGATGGCTCCAGGTCTGTATTCACTAGAATTCAGAAGAATGAGGAGTGACCTCATTGAAACCTATCGAATGGTGAAAGGCATTGATGTAGTGGATGTGGAGAGGATGTTTCCAGTGGTGGGAGGGTTGAAGTCCAGAGGACACAACCTCAGAATAGAGCGGAGTTCTTTCAGAATGGAGATGAGGAGGAATTGTTCAGACAGAGAGTGGTGAATCTGTGGAATTCTTTGCCACAGGCAGCTGTAGAGGCCAAGTCTTTGTGTACGGCATATTTAAGGAAGAAGTTCATAGATTCTTGCTTGGTCAGGGCATGAAGGGATACAGGGAGAAGGCAGAGATTGGGGCTGAGGGGAAAATTGGATCAGCCATGATGAAATGGCAGAGCAGACTCGATGGACCAAATGCCTAATTCTGCTGATATATCTTATGGTCTTAATGAAAGTCATGGGGAGATAGAGAGTCCTGCTGCTGCTTGAGGGCATCTGGGACTGGGAAACTTGGGGCAGGAAATTTAATTGCAGAACATTGGTTTGTTCGTGTTTTCCAACTGGGAATCCCTTTTCCTGGGGTGAAAAAGGTGCTGGTCACCCTCATTGCCCCATCATTTCCATGTCAGGGACACGTGATGTCATTCCCTGTGCAACACTCCCCTCTAGTGGAGCTTCAGGGTAACTGCATCATGTGTTTTTGGCCTTCCCTATAACAAGACCTTCATCCCTCAGGGCTCCCGAACGCCCTGACAACAACCATTTGTTATGGTCGTGGTACATATTGGGACTATTGACATAGGTAGGAAAAGGGAGGAGGTCCTGAAATCGGACTACAGGGAGTTAGGAAGGAAACTGAGAAGCAGGACCTCGAAGGTAGTGATCTCGGGATTACTGCCTGTGTTATGTGATAGTGAGTATAGGAATAGAATGAGGTGGAGGATAAAGGCGTGGCTGAGGGATTGGAGCAGGGGGCAAGTCTCTATGGGTGGAAGTTAGGAATTGGAAGCAACACACACAAAATGCTGGTGGAACGCAGCAGGCCAGGCAGCATCTATAGGAAGAAGCACTGTCGACGTTTCAGGCCGAGACCCTTCGTCGGGATTAACTGAAAGAAAAGATAGTAAGAGATTCTCTCACTCGGAAAATGACTTGGCGGCGAGGAAGTCCACCCCTCCTACAAATGACCAGGTGCTGTGTCTCACGTGCTTCAAGGCCGCAACCATTGGCTCCATGCCGAGTGTTCAGTGTCCTGTCTCAATGACTACCGTCACGTTGCACTCACGTCCATCATCATGAAGTGTTTCGAGAGGCTCATCATGAGGCATATCCAGACCCTGCTGCCCCCCTCACTGGACCCCCTGCAGTTTGCATACTGTCCCAACCGCTCAACAGATGATGCCATTGCCATCACCCTCCACCTGGCCCTAACCCACCTGGACAAAAAAGACACATACGTTCGGATGCTGTTCATAGACTTCAGTTCAGCGTTCAACACAATCAACCCTCAGAAACTGATTGGAAAGCTGAGCCTACTGGGCCTGAACACCTCCCTCTGCAAATGGATCCTAGACTTCCTGACTGGGAGACCTCAGTCAGTCCGGATCGGGAGCAGCATCTCCAACACCATCACTCTGAGCACGGGGGCCCCCCAGGGTTGCGTGCTCAGTCCACTGCTGTTCACTCTGCTGACCCATGACTGTGCTGCAACACACAGCTCGAACCACATCATCAAGTTTGCCGATGACACGACCGTGGTGGGTCTCATCAGCAAGAACGATGAGTCAGCTTACAGAGAGGAGGTGCAGCGGCTAACGGACTGGTGCAGAGCCAACAACCTGTCTCTGAATGTGAGCAAAACAAACGAGATGGTTGTTGACTTCAGGAGGGCACAGAGCGACCACTCCCCGCTGAACATCAACGGCTCCTCGGTAGAGATCGTAAAGAGCACCAAATTTCTTGATGTTCACCTGGCGGAGAATCTCACCTGGTCCCTCAACATCAGCTCCATAGCAAAGAAAGCCCAGCAGTGTCTCTACTTTCTGCGAAGGCTGAGGAAAGTCCATCTCCCACCCCCCATCCTCATCACATTCTACAGGGGTTGTATTGAGAGCATCCTGAGCAGCTGCATCACTGCCTGGTTTGGAAATTGCACCATCTCGGATCGCAAGACCCTGCAGCGGATAGTGAGGTCAGCTGAGAAGATCATCGGGGTCTCTCTTCCCACCATTATGTATATTTACACTACATGCTGCATCCGCAAAGCAAACAGCATTATGAAGGACCCCACGCACCCCTCATACAAACTCTTCTTCCTCCTGCCGTCTGGGAAAAGGCACCAAAGCATTCGGGCTCTCACGAACAGACTATGTAACAGTTTCTTCCCCCAAGCTATCAGACTCCTCAATACCCAGAGCCTGGACTAACACCTTACTGCCCTATTGTCCTGTTTATTATTTATTGTAATGCCTGCACTGTTTTGTGCACTTTATGCAGTCCTGGGTAGGTCTGTAGACCAGTGTAGTTTTTTTTCTGTGTTGTTTTTTACGTAGTTCAGTCTAGTTTTTGTACTGTTTCATGTAGCACCATGGTCCTGAAAAACATTGTCTCATTTTTACTATGCACTGTACCAGCAGTTATGGTCAAAGTGACAATAAAAAGTGACTTGACTTGATCAAGTTGGATAAGTCACCAGGACCGGACAAGATACCCCAGACTGCTGTGGGAGGCGAGGGAGGAGATTGCTGAGCCTCTGGCGATGATCTTTGCATCATCAGTGAGAGGTTCCCGAGGATTGGAGGGTTGCAGATGTTGTTCCCTTATTCAAGAAAAGGAGTAGAGATAGCCCAGGAAATTATAGACCAGTGAGACTTGCTTCAGTGGTTGGTGAGTTGATAGAAAAGATCCTGAGGCAGGATTTATGAACATTTGGAGAGGCATAATATGATTAGGAATAGTCAGCATGGCTTTGTCAAAGGCAGGTCGTGTCTTATGAGCCTGATTGAATTTCCTGAGGATGTGACTGAACACATTGATGAAGGTAGAGCAGTAGATGTAGTGTATATGGATTTCAGCAAGGCATTTGATAAGGTACCCCATGCAAGGCTTATTGAGAAAGTAAGGAGGCATGGGATCCAAGGGGATGTTGCTTTGTCGATCCAGAATTGGCCTGCCCACAGAGGGTAAATGATTGTAAATGGGGCATATTCTGCATGGAGGTCAGTGACCATGTGGTGTGCCTGAGGGATCTGTTCTGGGACCTTTACTCCTCATGATTGTTATCAATGACCTGACTGAGGAAGTGGAGGGATGGGTTAGTAAATTTGCTAATGACACAATGGTTGGGGGTGTTGTGGATAGTGTGGAGGGCTGTCAAAGGTGGTTCATTTTGGTAGAATATAGTATTAACGTTAAGACTCTTGGCAGTGTGGAGGATCAGAGGGATTGTGGTTTCCGAGTCCATAGGACACTCAAAGCTGCTGTGCAGGTTGACTCTGTGGTTAAGAAGGCATACAGTGCATTGGCCTTCATCAATCATGGGCTTGAGTTTTGGAGCCGAGAGGTAATGTTATGGCTATATAGGACTGGTCAGACCCCAGTTGGAGTACTGTGCTCAGTTCTGGTTGCCTCACTGCAGGAAGGATGTGGAAACCATAGCAGAGTGCAGAGGAGATTTACAAGGATGTTGCCTGGATTGGAGAGCATGCCTTATGAGAATAGGTTGAGTGAACTAGGCCTTTTCTCCTTGGAGCGACGGAGGATGAGAGGTGACCTGCTAGAGGTGTATAAGATGGTGAGAGGCATTGATAGTCAGAGGCTTTTTCCCAGGGCTGAAATGGCTAGCACGAGAAGGCATAGTTTTAATGTGCTTGGAAGTAGATACAGAGGAGATGTCAGGGGTAAGTTTTTTACACAGAGACTGGTGAGTGCGTGGAATGGGCTGATGACGATGGTGGTGTTGGCATTCCCTGTACAACACTCCCCTCTAGTGGAGCTGCAGGGTAACTGCATCATGTGTTTCTGGCCACCCCTGTAACTATTGGATTCACTATGGCAGCTCTGAACTGGGACACCTGCAGCTATTAATTACTGACCTTCATCCCTCAGGGCTCCTGAACACCCCGACAACAACCATTTATTCTGCCGGTGCTGATTTTCTTTCCCCCTCCCTCCATTCCTTCACGTTACTCTGCTGATTCTCTCTGTTTTAGTTTTGCCATTTGAGTGAGTGTGGTGTAGAATTCCCAGATCTGTATCAGGATCCCGGGGGTTCTGGTCTCAATCCCTGTCCCCACAAAGCCTCTGTAACACTGGCTGTGTGGAGCTGGGTCATTTGTCAGCCATGAACAGTTCGAGGGACTAAATCACCTGCTCCTGGAATTAAAAACTGAATCTGCTTGGAATCCTCAGCAAGTAGCAGGTGAAGCACG
Source organism: Hemitrygon akajei (assembly GCF_048418815.1). Taxonomy (NCBI): domain Eukaryota; kingdom Metazoa; phylum Chordata; class Chondrichthyes; order Myliobatiformes; family Dasyatidae; genus Hemitrygon; species Hemitrygon akajei. The sequence goes on along the minus strand of NC_133125.1, from coordinate 175,854,159 downwards.
GACAAGAAATAGGTTGCAGGGAAATAGGGGGGTGGTTGGGAATGGGGTTGATGAGATTTGCTCTGAGAACTGACAAAGTGTCAGTGACGTCCCTCTGTATCATGAGGAAATATGAAACCAGCATCACTCATCAGCTTGTCGGTTTCTGTCACACTGCTTTTTGTTCAGCCTTGCTCAGTATAAACCACGTTCCACATCCCCTCCCACACTGACTGCACGAGATCATTGGCAGAGATCTGCTCTTGAACAGAGTGTGATGAAAGGTGTGTGAAATTGGAGAAGGTCACTGCTGTCCCTCTTCACAGGAAATTAGCTGAGTTTTTCAGTTCATGTGGGCATCAGCCTTCTTTCTTTCTTTTTAAATCTTTTTATTAATTTTTAAACAAACATAAATGAAACATGAATACAAAGTGTTTGAGAGTACATAATTGATAGTTTAAGTAGACATTCAAATATATAATAATCAATATATATGGCCTCCCAAACTCAACAAAAGAAACAAAAAGAAAAAAAACCAAAAAAAGAGGAAAAAAAAACACTAACCAACATGGGCCATTGCATAATGTTAAGTACATACAGTAGTGCCAATAACTCCGAACCTCCATCCAAATAATTAAGGATAATAAAAGTAAGATTTAGGAAAAGACAATTTAACTCATATGAAAATGTTGAATAAATGGTCTCCAAGTTTCTTCAAATTTAACTGAAGGATCAAAAACAACGCTTCTAATTTTTTCTAAGCTCAAACAAGAGATAGTTTGAGAAAGCCACTGAAATATAGTTGGAGGATTAATTTCTTTCCAATTCAATAAAATAGATCTTCTAGCCATTAATGTAACAAATGCAATCAATCGTCGAGTTGAAGCGGATAAACGACTATTATCCACCATTGGTAAACCAAAAATTGCAGTAAAAGGATGCGGTTGGAAATTGATATTCAGAACTCTTGAAATAGTACTGAAAATATCCTTCCAGTAATTTTGTAAACAAGGGCAAGACCAAAACATGTGGGTCAATGTAGCGACATCAGAATGACATCTGTCACAGGTTGGATTAACATGAGAATAAAATCGAGCAAGTTTATCCTTAGACATATGAGCTCTATGTACAACCTTAAATTGTATTAGGGCATGTTTAGCACAAATAGAGGACGAATTGACTAATAGTAAAATTTTCTCCCACTGCTCAGTGGATATAAGACAATGCAGTTCTTCTTCCCATTCCTTCTTAATTTTTTTCTGATACATCTGGCTGTATATTCATAATCATATTATAAATGATAGCTACTAAACCCTTTTGACAAGGATTCAGAGCTAAAATTCTTTCTGTAATGTCCAATGGACATAATTTTGGAAAAGACTGTAACTCATTATACAAAAAATTTCTAACTTGCAAATATCTAAAAAAATGGGTTTTGGGTAAATTATATTTATTAGATAGCTGTTCAAAGGACATAACGCTATCATCCAAAAACAAATCACGAAAACATGTTATACCTTTTGTTTTCCATAAAAGAAAAGCTTGATCCATAAAAGAGGGCCGAAAGAAATAGTTAGATATTATAGGGCATGATAAATAAACTTATTCAAACCAAAATATTTACGAAATTGAAACCAAATTCGCAATGTGTATTTGACTATAGGATTAGTTATTTGTTTATTCAATTTAGATAAAGAAAAAGGAAGTGAAAATCCTAAGATTGAAAACAGTGAAAAGTCTTGTACAGATTTACATTCCAAATTTACCCATTGTGGGCAGGCAACTGTAGTCAATTCTTGTGTCCAAAATATTAAATATCGTATATTAACTGGCCAATAGTAAAATCTCAAGTTTGGCAAAGCCAAACCGCCCTCCTTCTTAGGCCTCTGTAAATATTTTTTGCCTAGTCTAGGATTTTTATTCTGCCACAGATAAGAAGATATTTTGGAGTCAATAGTATCAAAAAAAGATTTAGGAATAAAAATTGGTAATGCTTGAAATAAATATAAGAATTTAGGTAATACCATCATCTTAATAGCATTAACTCTACCAACCAATGACAAAGATAGTGGAGACCACCTGATAGCAAGTTGCTTAATTTGGTCAATTAAGGGTGAAAAGTTAGCTTTAAATAAATCTTTATGTTTTTTAGTAATTTTAATACCTAAATAAGTAAAATAATCTGTAACAACTTTAAATGGTAAATGTTTATAAATTGGAACTTGCATATTTAATGGAAATAATTCGCTCTTATTAAAATTCAACTTATAACCAGAAAAGTTACTAAACTGAGCAAGCAAGGACGAAATAGCAGGAATAGATCTTTCAGGGTCAGATATGTATAATAACAAATCATCAGCATATAATGATAACTTATACGTCCCCTCCCCACGAGTAATACCCAAAATATTAGGTGATTCACGAATGGCTATAGCCAAAGGTTCTAAAGCGATGTCAAATAGTAAAGGACTTAAAGGACAACCTTGCCTTGTACCACAGAATAACTGAAAAAAAGGAGATCTTTGATTATTGGTAAAAACCGAAGCTAAGGGTTTATGGTATATTAATTTAATCCATGATATAAATTTTGAACTAAAATTAAAATGCTGCATCGTATTAAATAAATATGGCCATTCAACTCTATCAAATGCTTTTTCAGCATCTAAAGAAATGACACATTCTGGTATTTTGGGTGAAGGAGTATAAATAATATTAATTAATTTTCTAATGTTAAAAGATGAATAGCGATTTGTCTGATCTTCAGAAATGATTCGAGGTAATATATTTTCTAATCTAGTTGCCAAAATTTTACTAAAAATCTTAAAATCCGTATTCAGCAAGGATATAGGCTGATAGGATGCACATTCAGTAGGGTCTTTATCTTTTTTAAGAACTAAAGAAATAGAGGCTTCATAAAAAGATTGTGGCAATTTGCCTATAATTAACGCATCTTTAAAAATTTTACAAAGCCAAGGAGAAAGTATAGAGGAAAAAGATTTTAAAAATTCTGCAGAATAACCATCTGGACCAGAAGTTTTACCGGAATTCATTGAAAAAATAGCCTTTTTTATTTCAGTTTCCGTGATAGGTGTATCTAAAAATACACTATCCTCTACTGTTAATTTTGGAATATTCAATTTCCTTAAAAATTCATTTATTATAGAAGAATCCTCAGTAAATTCTGATTGATATAAGGAATTATAAAAATCTTGAAAGGCTTTATTTATCTCTTTATGGTCGATCGTCAGAGTGCCATCTTGTTTACGAATCCTAGTAATCTGTCGTTTAGCCGAAGCAGTTTTCAATTGATTAGCCAATAATTTACCAGACTTATCTCCATATACATAAAACTGGGTTCTAGATTTAATTAACTGATTTTCAATCGAAGAGGATAATAACAAACTATGCTCCATTTGAAGTTCCACTCTTTCTTTATAAAGTTCTTTGCTGGGGGTCACTGAATAAATCTTATCAATTGCTTTGATTTTATCAACCAATGTTAATATTTTAGAATTAGTTCGTTTCCTAACTCCAGCAGAATATGAAATAATCTGTCCACGAATATATGCTTTAAAAGTGTCCCATAAAATTCCACTAGAGATCTCTGCTGTAGAATTTGTTGAGAAAAACAAATCAATTTGTTGTTTAATAAAATTGACAAAGTCTAAGTCCTGCAATAAAATAGAGTTGAACCTCCAAGACTTAGCATTGATACATGAATCCATTATCTTAATAGATAACTTCAAAGGTGCATGATCAGAAATGGTAATAGAGTCATATTTACAATCGATAACATCTGTAAGTAAACGGTGGTCAATGAAAAAGTAATCAATTCTTGAGTAATTATGATAAACATGAGAAAAGTATGAAAACTCTTTGTCATTAGGGTGTAAAAAACGCCAAATTTCGAAAATTGCTGAATCAGTCATAAAAGAGTTGATAAGAGAAGCCGATTTATTCGGGAGAACTTGGGTGGGCTTGGATCTATCCATCAAAGGGTTTAAACAACAGTTAAAATCCCCACCCATTATCAGTCTGTATTGATTCAAATTGGGAAAGGATGTAAATAAACACTTAAAAAATTCAGGACAGTCAGTGTTTGGAGCATAAACATTAACTAAAACAACTTTTTGATTAAAAAGTAGACCAGTCATAAGCAAAAATCTACCTTGTGGGTCTGAAATTGTTTCATGATGTATAAAAGAGGTTGATGAATCTATAAAAATGGAAACGCCTCTTACTTTGGCTTGAGAATTTGAGTGATATTGTTGTCCCTTCCAAAACCTAAAAAAGCGTTGACTATCCACCTTCCTTACATGAGTCTCTTGTACAAAAATAACATTAGCATTCATTCTATGGAATACTTTGAATATTTTTTTCCATTTGATCGGATCATTTAAACCATTAGTATTCCAAGAAACAAAATTAATAACCCTATCCATATTGACAATATTTATTACAATTAACACATAAGGTTAAGAAAAAGATGAACTCATGAATCCGGAAGAGGGAAGTAAGTTCAAGGAGAAACCGGAAGTCACGGCGCTGCAACCATTTTTGTAGTTTCATATAAGCCCATAAAGTAAAACTAAGCACAAAGCAAGCAAAAAGAAAAGAAAGAAGAAAAATCCCCCTCCCTCCACCCTCAAAACCCCAGGAAAAAAGCCAAAAAGAGGCAAGCAAGCAATCTAACACTAAAATTACCCCCATATCTCAAGACGGCAACTCAAATAAAAAAAAGTTGAATAAAAGATACAAACCACCCATATTATAAGAAAGGGTTGGTATAACAAAAATTAAAATATAAAATTAGTATTATATGTATATAAAACAGAAGGATTTTTAAAAAATTAAAATGATACAACCCATAAATGAATAATACTGAATTAGTGTTTTAAAAGAGAGTTTAAAACATTCAAACACATCAAAATGGATGTGACGTTCCAAGCACTAAAGCCTTTCGGGAAGAAGAAATGACATTTTATTTTTTTTTAAAACTTAATATTTAAGCATTAAAAATATTAAAAAAGTGTATACAAACTTAAAAAACCCTAATAAGTTATTTTCAAAACTAACAGATTAATAATATGAAAAAATAACAAACTCAGAATAAACCAAAAATGAACTTTTACCATGTATAAAAAATACATAAAAAAACATCATTCTATAAAAGATCCAAATCTATAAACTAAACGCTCTTTGGTATGAGGATAATGGATCCGGAGAATTACTTGTCGTGGTTTCAAACTTGAATCTGAATGAAAACGGGAAATGCGATGTGCACGGTCGATTATTGGAGAGGAATCCAATACTTCTGAACCAAAGACATCCATTAAAAATTTAGAGAAGAAAACGGTGAGATCGCCGCTCTCAAATTTTTCCGGAATCCCAATTAACCGAAGATTTTGTCTTCGAGAGCGGTTTTCAAGATCAGTAATTTTAGATTTATAACAATCCATCTGTTGAGAAGTCGAAGTTTATTGTTGCAAAGTTTCGATTATACGATCTCTCTTGCGAGCGGCTTCTTCAAGAACTAAAATACTTGCTTGCTGTTTTTGTGACTCCAGTGTAAGTGCTTGAAGTTTTGCGTCGAATGTCTTTAAAATTTCATCGAACGTAGAGAGCTTTGCGGTTAATTTACTCTCCAGTTTTCCAAGTCTGTCGTCCATAAGATTCGCAATTGCTCCTAAAGTTACCGGTTCTTTCGTCTGTTTCGATTCCTTTGCTTTAGACATTTCAGCGAGTTGAAAATGATTCAAACAGTTGAAAAAAATTTCATATGTTTAAACCCCTTTAGAATAGGTATAGAAAGATCAATTAGGGGGTGTTTGTAGGTTAAAAAAAAAGTAAAAGGTTTGGAGCAAAGCCTAACAGCGCTTCACTCCATAAGCGCCATGTTGAGACCTCCTTCAGGCATCAGCCTTCTGTTCAAGAGGCAGCATTCTCTCCTCTTATGACCTTGATTTGGTCACAGATACAGTTATTCAACTGTTTTTAATTGCAGGCCTCAGACCAGAGGATGTAGGAGTTGCCATTACATCGATGGTGGGACTGGTGTTTTCTGCAGCATATGCTATTATATTCACGTGCTGGTCATGGAAACTATCTCCAGGTACCTGTTACTGTCTAATTTGCATTTCAGCAGAAATACCAAGTGACTCATGTTGACAAAATGAACTCCTCCCACACCCCCCCCCCCCCATCCCCACAGAGTCTCTGGATTCCTGTGGTACCCAGAATGCAATTGTCCTACATGATTGACAGGTTGAGATATGAAGTGGTGACACAGAATATCTGGAGTTGTTCTGGATCAACTCTGACCCGACTGCAGAGGGGGCTTTGGGAGAAGTGACCCTGAGGTGGGAGGGTCAATTCATTAATGATTGACACATCATGCTGTCAAATCATAATATAACACCAAGTTAGCGTCGAGGTGAGGATCAAATCAAATGAAATCAGGTTTAATTTTCATTCAAACCATACAGCTGAATGAGACAGTGTTCCCCTTGGGCCAAGGTGCAAAAACATGTCTGTGCATTCAAAATAACAAAAAAGTAAATAAAAGTACATAATCACGTTGGAAAACACATTTTTCAAGACCCTGCGTGACAAGTCCATAAATGATGGTTCCCAGCAGTCCAGCCTATAATTCCATCAAGCCAACACCGGGGTGGGGCAGCACCAATGGGAGAGCCCACCCCCACACTGTAACACAAGCCCAAGGACGGAGGCATAGACATCACTACAACTGAGGCGACACTGCTGCCTCGCTGCCTGGGAAGCAGCCCTGCGGCAATCAATGTCCAACAGGGTCTTGCGATCACAAAAGAAATGTCCAAGACAGTCACTCGTGGTTTCACTACACGCTGCCATCACGCCAACTCGAAAGCAGCAACTTCAAGTAGCCGGCAGCTACATGGTCTGCTCTCCGATCAGCCTCGACCTTCATTTACCGTTAAATGCCCAATCTTTCATGCTGACCTGCCTGTCACCATATTGTCACGTTTTCACCTTGGATTAGAGCATCACCTCTCACCACCGACACCTTTGAGCATTGAGGTGCCGTAATGTTCCAATATTCACCATGGGGACAGGGTTCCCAGTCAAACAGTGTAACTCCATTGCTGAAGCTGGGACTGGTTATTATCACCACTGGCAAGACCATGTCAATTGCAGCACTGGATCACTGGGATAATACGACTGAGCTTATTTACAGTGGGGTCTTGTCTCATTGGCTCAGTGTGTACACAGAGAGACTGCAGTCTTCCTGCCATTTCCATCTTCATGAACTGAGGATAATGGATACCCAGGTTTTACAATATATTTCCAGAACTAACGACAAGGTCTTTAGTCTCTCCGGGGATCTCCACACACTGACAGTGGAGTGAACTCTCTGACCCTCCCTCACTGCATTGCTCTGACACCTGGTCCTTTTCCAACCTGGTGGGATTGTCTCATGTTTAGGACATTCATTATCACAGCCAACCTGACCAATCCCAGTCCATGTCTGTTATCTGGAACACTTGTCCACTGAAACATATGTAGAACTGTTTGTGTTGATCAGTTTTGAAACAGTTTGAAACAGTTCTAATGTTGTTGTTCATTTCTCCCTGTGGACTCTAGAAGACAAGCGGTGGTGGTGGCGCCTGAATATTTGTAACATTGTGGCTCTTGTCTTCATCCTCATTGCCCTCATTTGCTGGATTGTGTCTAAAGGTATGTGCACAAATATTCTTAAATTACATTAAAATGGTCCCTGTGTTACAGTGCAGGAATGGAATGAGTATCTCAGTCAGTACATTGTGAACTGCTTTATATGGAACACCAGCACCTGCAGTCACATCGTCACATTGTGTCAGGTTGGATGTGGCCAAACAAGGTTATTGAACATCTAAGGTTTATGTTAATTGGCTCTGCAATTAATCACATGGTTTTATTGGTGATAAATTGAGAGCCTGAAGTGTGTTCTCACATTTAAAGTGGGAATTCCGGACCAAACTTGAATTGTAGAAGGATGCTTGACAAATAGGAGAAAATCTGCAGATGTGGGAAATCCAAAGCAATGCAGACAAAATGCTGGAGGAGCTTCAACTTGCCGACAGACACAACAGGTCAACAACAGATGCCATTTCACTGGCTCTGCACTCAGCCCTGGAACATGTGGACAGTGAAGAAGCTCACTTTGACCAACAGAACATGTTGGCACCTTCATGAGCTCCCTCAGCCTCTGCCGACCCTGTGATTTTAGTGTCTGTGGCTGATGTCAGAGCATCCTTCAGACGGGTGAAACCGGTGTTAGTATCTGGCCAGACAATGTACCTGGTCAAGTAGAGAAGACCTGTTCTGATCAACTGGCAGGAGTGTTTCTGACATATTTAACCTCTTACTTCAGCAGTCTGAGATACTGCCTCAAGCAGAACTTCAATCTCACCGATGCCCAACGAGAACGTGGTGACCTGCCTCAGTGACTATCATCCGGTTGCATTTCTATCCACAGTGATGGAGTGCTGTGAGAGGTTGGTTATGAAGCATATAAACCCCCGCCTAAGAAGTGACTTGAATTTACTTCAATTTGCCTACGGTCACAACAGGTCAACAGCAGATGTCGTTTCATTGGTTTTCCACTCTGCCCTGGAACATCTGGACAGTGAAGATGCAAACATCAGGATGCTCTTCATTGACCACAACTCAGCATTCATCACTATCATCCTCTCGAAGATAATCACTAAGTTCCAAAACCTAGGCCTTAATACTTCTTGTACAACTGGACCCTCAATTTCCTCACTTGTAGACTCTAGTCAGTTCCGATTGGGAGCAACATCTCCTCTGCAATCACATCTGTACAGCTGTGCCACAAGGCTGTGTGCTTCGCCCACTGCTCCACTCGCTTCATTGAATTGAATTTATTTCTTACATCCTTCACATACATGAGGAGTAAAAATCTTTATGTCTCCATCTAAATGTCCAATGTGCAATCATAGTAAACTTAATGTAATTGATAATAAATAGAACAGTCAATGTAACATAGAGTACACTCAATTCAGTGTGAGTTCATCAGTCTGACGGCCCAGTGGAAGAAGCTGTCCCGGAGACTCTTGGTCCTGGCTTTTACGCTGCGGTACCGCTTCCCGGATGGTAGCAGCTGGAATAGACTGTGGTTGGGATGGCTTCGGCCCCCAGTGATCCTACGGGCCCTTTTTACACACCTGTCCTTGTACATGTCCTGAATTGTGGTAAGTTTACACCTACAGATGTGCTGGACTGTCCGCACCACTCACTTGTGACTGTGAGGCTAAGCACAGATCCAATGGCGTTTTAAAGTTTAAAGTGGTCAGATTGGCACAGTGTCCAATGTTCCCTCAGTCAACATCTTCCAGTAAGCCCACAAAAATGTCTTTTACGTCTGTTTTTCATATTTAATGTGTTTCTGGACCTGTTAGAGCCAGTGATTTAGTCTGGAGATCGTTTGTGTGATCCGGCACTTCACTCTCTTCAAGAAGTTTCCAGGAAGCAAGCATGTACTCGGAAGGCCTCAAGGTGAAGAAACTTTGAGACGGGATGTGAGCCAATGTTTGACTCCATTTCACCGATTAAAGCGTCCACTAATTGTTGATGAAAGCGCGAGGAAGATTGAGACATGGAGATGAATGCTGAAGGAGCGCGAGAGCTCAGTGCCGACTACCTTCCTTTTGATCGCAGTCGGGAAGGAGTCTGTGAGCGGCCTATCACTGTGTGGCTCACAGTGGCAGGCAGGGAGGCCTCTGCACTCGCGGGGTGTCTCCCTCTCCAGGAACAGTTATTACCCTCAACTATCAGGCTCCTGAACCAGTGTGGATAACTTCACTCACCTCAGTACCAACCTGATCCCACAAACTATGGACACATTTTCAAGGACTCCACAACTCATGCTTCTTTTAGTTTCACAGTTTGTTTTCTGTTGAACTGGCTGTTTGTATGTCTGTGTTTGTGTGTAGTTATTCACTGATTCTATTGTACTTCCCTGTTCTACTGTGAATGCCTGCAAGAAAGTGAATCTTAAATTAGTAAACAGTGACATATACACACTTGGATAATAAACTTACTTTGAACTAACTTGTTGCTTTGTATCATAAATGCCATTGGACAGATGGCTGTGTTAAATGTACGTTTAGACCGGGAGTGGGTGTGGAGAATCAGTGTGAATTTACTCAGTGGGTTCACTTCTGTACATTTCAGATCAAAGCTGCGAGACCAACATTCCAATCTGGATCCTGTTTGCTCTATCAGGGGTCACATTTGTGATAGCATTGTCCAGATTCTTTCCAGTTTGCAGTAAGTATGAAAATCAAAGCATTTTCTGAAGATCTCAATCACTGTGAAAACTTTCCCCTGGTCTCACCATCACTTCAGCTTCTAAAGGGAGCCTTTGTGGGGAAATCTCCAGCACATTATCAACTCTGTCCCAACTGGCTGCTGTCACTCGGGAACAGATCTGGCCCAAATTTTACTGTTTCTGTTGGAAGTTCTGCTCAGAGATGCTGGAATCTCAGTCGGTGAGCTGATGGGGTTAAGGTCTCCTGCTGGAGTGTGGAAGTCTGGAACCTTTGGGCTGAGTTCAGGTGAATTCCTTCTGTGCCTGCTGGGAAATTATTGGAGGGAATTCTAAGGCATTGAAGTTGTGTACAATTGAAAAGGTTGGGATCTGATTATGGATTTGTCAGTAAGGCCCACAGTCCGGGAAACCCAATCTCTCTAATCTGAGGAGACAGCAAAGAAAATTGATGAAGGCAATGTGAAAGATGTTCTCCATGTGGACTTCAGTAAGTCATTTGACATGGTCACACATGAAAGACTGATCCAGGAGCCTAACACACCCGGGATCCAAGGTGACAGAAGGCAGAGGTCATGTTGGAAGAATGTTTTTTTCAGATTTGAAGTCTGCATCTACTTGTGTACAGTAGTGAATGGTTTGAGGGCTTCTGCACTTTGTGATATACATTACTGGATCTAGTTCTGGGTAATGAACCTGGTCAGGTGACAGACCTCTTGGTGGGGGAGCATTTTGGTGAGGGTGACCACAACTCCCTTAGCTTCAGCATAGCTATGGAAAGGGATAAAATCAGACAAAATGGTAAAGTGCTTAACTGGGGAAGGGCTAACTTTGAAGGGATGAGGCAGGAGCTAGCGAGAGTAAATTGGAAACAGATGTTCAAAGGGGGAAGCACAGAAATAATGTGGGAGAAGTTTAGCGACCACTTGAGCTGGGTTCAGGATAGGTTTGTCCCACTGAGGCAAGGAAAAAATGGTAGGAAAATTGTACAGTGGCTGACAAAACATGTGAGGCAACTCATCAAGAGGAAAAAGGAAGCATATGTTCGATATAAGAAGCACAAGGTAGGAGGGGCTTATGAGAAATATAGAGTAGCCAGGAAGGAGCTAAAGAAAGGACTTAGGAGAGCTTGAAGGGGGCATGAGAAGGCCTTGGCATGTAGGATTAAGGAGAACCACAAGGCGTTCTATGCGTATGTGAAGAATAGGAGGATGACGAGAACAAAGGTGGAACTGCTAAAGGATAAAGAGGGCAACCTGTGCCTGGAGGTGGAGGAGGTTGGGGAGGTCCTAAATGAATACTTTGCTTCAGTATTCACAAGTGAAAAGGATCTTGATCAGGATGAGGTCGAAGTAGAGTGGGCCTGTGTGCTGGACAATTTGGAGATTAAGGAAGAAGAAGTGTTGGATCTTCTTAAAAACATTAAGATTGATAAATCCCCAGGGCCAAATATGATACACCCTAGGTTGTTGTGGGAATTGAGAGAAGAGATCGCTGGAGCATTAGCTATGATCTTTGAATCCTCTTTGGCTGCAGGGGAAGTGCCGGAGGACTGGAGAATGGCAAATGTAGTTCCCTTGTTTAAAAAAGGTAATAGGGAGAAACCTGGGGACTATAGACCGGTGAGTCTTATGTCGGTGGTCTGCAAACTACTGAAAAGGATTCTTAAGGATAGGATCTACGAGCATTTGGAGAAGTACAGTCTACTCATGGATAGTCAACATGGCTTTGTGAAGGGAAGATCATGCCTCACGAGCCTGACTGTGTTTTTTGAAGAGGTGACAAAAGAAATTGATGAGGGTAGGGCAGTGGATGTGGTCTACATGGACTTTAGCAAAGCATTTGACAAGGTCCCTCATGAGAGACTCATCCAGAAAGTCATGAGGCATGGGATAAGTGGAACCTTGGCTGTTGGGATAAAAAATTGGCTTAAAGGAAGAAAGCAGAGGGTAGTTGTGGAAGGAAAGTATTCTGCCTGGAGGTCAGTGACTAGTGGAGTGCCGCAGGGATCTGTCCTGGGACCCCTGCTATTTGTGATTTTTATAAATGACCTGGATGTAGAGGTGGATGGATGTGTGAGTAAGTTTGCGGATGACACGAAGATTAGAGGAGTTGTGGATGGAACTGTAGGTGGTCGAAGGTTACAAGAAGATATAGACAGGCTGCAGAGTTGGGCAGAAAAATGGCCAATGGAGTTCAATCCGGACAAGTGTGAGGTGATGAATTTTGGAAGGACAAACCAGAAGACTGAGTACAGGATTAATGGTCAGTTACTTAAGAGTGTGGATGAACAGAGGGACCTTGGGGTTCAAATCCATACATCCCTCAAGGTCGCTGCACAGGTTGATAGGGTAGTTAAGAAGGCCTATGGGATGCTAGGCTTCATTAACAGGGGGATTGAGTTCAAGAGTAGAGAGGTCATGTTGCAACTCTACAAATCTCTGGTGAGACCGCACTTAGAGTATTGTGTTCAATTCTGGTCACCTCATTATAGGAAGGATGTGGAAGCTATGGAAAGGGTGCAGAGGAGATTTACCAGGATGTTGCCTGGTTTGGAGAACAAGTCATATGAAGCAAGGTTAGCAGAGCTGGGACTTTTCTCTTTGGAGCGTAGAAGAATGAGAGGGGACTTGATAGAGGTCTACAAGATTATGAGAGGCATGGATAGGGTGGATAGCCAGTACCTGTTCCCCAGGGCACCAGTAGCGAACACCAGAGGGCATATGTACAAAATTAAGGGAGGGAAGTTTAAGGGCGACATCAGGGGTAAGTTTTTTCCACAGAGGGTTGTGAGTGCCTGGAATGACTTGCCAGGGATGGTGGTGGAGGCTAAAACATTAGGGGTATTTAAGAGCCTCTTGGACAGGCACATGGATGAAAGAAAAATGGAGGGTTATGGGGTAGTGTGGGTTTAGTACTTTTTTTTTAAGGATTATATGGGTTGGCACAACATGGAGGGCTGAAGGGCCTGTACTGTGCCGTAGTGTTCTACGGTTCTATATTAATGACTCAGTTGTGAGTGTAGGAGGTATGATTAGTAAGTTTGCAGATGACATGAGAATTGGGGGTGTTGTGGATGGTGAGGAAAATTGTCCAGGTCTGCAATAGGATATGGAGCAGATGGAAAGTTGGATAGAACATTAGCAACTGGAACTTAATCCTGACAAGTACAAGGCTGTGCATTTTGTCGAGTTGAAACATGGCTTGGACATCTGCAGTAACATAGTAGAAATGTTGAACAGAGAGACTGAGGATCCCAAGTTCACAGCAACACACACAAAATGCTGGAGGAACTCAGCAAGTCAGGCTGTATCTATGGAAATGAATAAATAGTTGACGTCTCAGGCCGAGACGCTTCTTCAGGACTGGAAAGGAAGGTGAAGAAGCCAGAACAATGTTCTGGGGAAGGGGAAGGAGTACAAGCTACAATGTGATATGTGAAGCCAGCTGGGTGGGGGAGTGGGATGAAGTAAGAAGCTGGGAGGTGATAGTTGGAAAAGGCAAAGGGCGGGAGAGGAATCTGACAGGAGAGGAGAGTGCACCATGGGGAAAAAGGGAAGGAGGAGGGGCACCAGGGGAGGTGATGGGCAGGTGAGGAGAAGAGAAGAGGTAAGCGGAGGGTGGTGCCAGAGTGGGTATAGTAGAAGAGGGAAGAGGAGGGGAAAAGTACTGAAAGTTGGAGAAATCAATATTCATGCCATCAGGTTGGAGGCTACCAGATGGAATAATGGGTTTTGTTCCTCCAGCCTGAGAGTGGCCTCACATTACAGTGGAGGAGGCCTTGGACCGACATGTCAGAATGGGGAATAGAGTTTAAATGGTTGGCCACTGGAAAACTCTGCTTGTTTGCAGATGGAGGGAAGGTACTCAACAAAGTGTTTCCCAATCTGCATCGTGTCTCAGTAACGTAGAGGAGGCTGCATCAGGAGCACCAGTTACAGTAGACAAGCCCAATAGATTGGAGATGAAGTGTTGCCTCACCTGGGGGCAATACATTGGTGCCTTGGACCGAGCTGAGTGATGAGGTGAATGGGCAGGTTTAGCACCTTTCACTTGCAGGGATGTGCCAGGAGGGAGATTAATGGGGAGGGGTGAATGAACAAGGGAATCACAGAAAGCAGAAAGGTGAGGGGGAGGTAAAAATGTTGTTTGGTGGTTGGGTCCCATTGAAGATGGCAGAGGTTGCAGAGAATGATCTGCTGGATGTTCGTGAATGGTAGGTGAGGACAAGGAGAACTTTACCCCTGTTAAGGGGCTGAGATGATGTGGTGAGGGTGGATGTCCAGGAAATGGAGAGGATGCAGGTGAGGGTAGCATCAGTTGTAGGGGAAGGAAAACCCTGTTCCTTGAAGTAGGACTTCTCTGATGTCCCGGCAAGGGAAACCTCATCCTGGGAATAGATGTGGTGGCATTTTTACAGGAGACTGGGTGGGAGGAGCTGCAGTCAAAATAGCCAAGGGAGTCAGTAGGATTATGAAATATATCAGTAGATAGTTTATTCCTAGAGATGGCGACAGGTAGATCGAGAAAGGAGAGAGAAGTGTCAGAAATGGACGAAGTGAATTTAAGGGCAGAGTGGAAGTTGGAGGCAACTATCCAACTTCATAGTTCTCTTAAAGAGGGAAGTTCTCTTAAAGAAGCCTTAATGTGGATAAAAGGGTGATAGTGTGGAGAAGAATGTATACAGTATGCTTGTCTTCATAATTTGGGCCATAAAATGTAAGAATTGGGACACTAAGTAAGGTCAGAAATTGAAAGATGGGCCGGATGAATTCATGGTGGAGAAGCTGGGGCAGTGGCAAATGTTCAGGTTCTTGGGTCATTGGGATCTCCTCTGGGGATGGAGGCAACCTGTAGAAGATAGACAGTATACACTTGAGCCAGAAAGGGGTCAATATCCTTACAAGAGTGTTTGGGAGTGGGATGGGACTCTGAGCTGGAGCAAGACATGGGGAGAAAGCAGTAACTTGCAAGAGCAAGTTTAGTCTACCCTGGATAGCCAGGGTAGTCTGTTATAGCACAGAGGCAAAATTCACCAGGGCGAAGAATGCAGGACTGAAGGTGCTGTATTTAAATGCATGTATCTCTCAAAATAAGATGCATGAACTCATGGCAGAATGAGAGATTACTCGATATGACATAGTGGGCATCTCTGAGTTGTGGCTGAAAGAAGGCCCTAGCTGGGAGCTTAACATTGAAGGATATACTTTGTATTGAAAGGAAAAGCAGGAAGACAGAGGCAGTAGTGTGGCTCTGTTGGTAAGAGATGGAATTACGTCTTTCGAAAGAGGTGACATGGGGTTAGAGAATGTTGAATCTTTGTGGATGGAGATAAGAAATTGCAAGGGTAAAAAAAAACATAATGGGAATCATATTTAGGCCTCAAAATAGTATCCAAGATGTGGGGTTAAGATTGCAAAGAGAGCTGAAGAAGACATGTAATAAGGGTAGTGACACAATTGTAAGGGTAGACTTCAATATACAAGGGGATTGGGAAAATCAGGTTGGTGTCGGATTGTAAGAGAGGGAATTTGTTGAATGCCTACAAGATGACTTTTTAGAGCAGCTTGTGCTTGAGCCTACTTGGGGAAAGTTTATCTTAGATTGGGTGTTGTGTAATAACCCAGATCTTATTAGGGAGCTTAACGTAAAGGAACCCTTAGGAGGCAGTAATCATAATCTGATTGGATTCATACTGCAATTTGACAGTGAAGAAGCATAACTCACGTGTATCAGTATCACAAGGGAATAAAGGGAATTACAGAGGCATGAGAGAGGAGTTTGCCCAGGTGGATTGGAGGAGGCTATTGGTGGGGATGACAGCAGACCAAAGATGACTGAAGTTTCTTGGTATAGTTCACAAGGCCCAGGACAGATATGACCCACAGAAGAGGACGTTCTCAAATATCAGGGGTAGGCAACCGTGGCCAACAGAGAAAGTTAAAAACTGCATAAAAGCCAGGGAAAGGTCATATAAGGTAGCAAAAGTGAGTGTGAAGTTGGCTGATTGGGAAGCTTCTAAAATCCAACAAAAGGCAACTAAAAAAGCTATAAGAAGGGAACAGATGAAATATGAGGGTACACTAGCCAATGATATAACACGGGATACCAAAAGTTTTTTCACTTATAGAAAGAGTAAAATGGAGGTGACAGTTGATACGGGACCACTGGAAAATGATGCTGGGGAGGTAGTAATGGGGGAGAACAAAATGGCAGATGAGCCTATTGGGTACTTTGCATCTGTCTTCACTGTGGAAGACACGAGCAGTGTGCCAGAGTGTCAGGGAGCAGGAGTGAGTACCATTGCTATTACAAAGAAAAACGTGCTAGGCAATCTGAAAAGTCTTAATGTGGATAAGTCACCTGGACCAGATGGACCATATCCCAGAGTCCTGAGAGATGTTGCTGAAGAGATAACGGATGCATTGGTCATGATCTTTCAAGAATCACTTGACTCTGGCATGGTCCCAGAGGACTGGAAGATTGCAAAAGTCACTCCACTCTTTAGGAAGGGAGGAAGTCAAAAGAGAGGAAACTTTAGTCCAGTTAGCCTAACCTTGGTGGTTGGGTAAGTGTTGGACTGTAGTATTGATGGTGGGGTTTCGAGGTACTTGGAGACTAATGATAAAATAAGTCAAAGTCAGCATTCTTTCCGTGAAGGGAAACCTTGCCTGCCAAATGCGTTAGAGTTCTTCAAAGAAGTAACAAGAAGAGTGGACAAAGGAGAGGCAGTGGATGTCATTTACTTTGATTTTCAGAAGGCATTTGATAAGGTGCCACACATGAGGTTGCTTAACAAGATAAAATCCTATGGCATTACAGGAAAGATACAGGCATGGATAGAGGAATGGCTGACAGGCAGGAGGCAGCAAGATAGAATAAAAGGGGCCTTTTCTGGTTGGTTGCTGGTGACTAGTGGTGTTCCTCAGGGGTCAATATTGGGATCGCTGCTTTTCACATTGTTTGTCAATGATTTAGATAACGGAATTGATGGTTTTGTGGCAAAGTTTGCAGATGATATGAGATAGGCGGAGGGTTAGTGCTGAGGAAGCAATGTGATTGCAGCAGGACTTAGACAAACTGGGAAAATGGGCAAAAATGTGGCAGATGGAATACAGTGTTGGGAAATGTATGATAATGTATTTTGGTAAGAGGAACAAACGTGTGGACTATTATCTAAATGGGAAGCAAATCTGTGCGTATACTTAAGGCAGAAGTTGATCGTTTCCTAATTGGTCAGGACATTATGGCGACAAGGCAGGTGTATGGTTGAGTGGAATCAGGGATCTACCATGATGAAATACAAAGCAGACTTGATGGGCTGAATGGCCTAATTCTGCTCCTATGTCTTATGGCCTTTTAGATTTTGCACATCCATACTCACATCTTTCTACAGATGCACTACAAGCATCACTGCTTGGTACGGAAACTGCATTGCGGTGGACAGGAAGGCTCTACAATGGATAGTCAAAGCTGCCCAACCCATCTCTGGCACCAGCCTACCTGCCATCAGGTGACACTTTGGCTCTGGTGACCATAATTCTTTTAATTTTAAGGTAGTGATGGAAAAGGATAGCATAGGTCCACAGGGTAGATCCAAAACTGGAGCAGGGCTCATATTGAGAAAATTAGCCAGGATCCAACAGGTGTTGATGGGAAGGGGTTGTTTGATGGGTAAGAAACAAATGGAACACGTGGGGGGATTTAAAGAGTGTGGTAAGTGGAATTTAACATGCTGACCATCTTCAGTCAGGACATTGAGTAGAGGAGTTGGGACATTATGCTGCAGTTGTATAAGTCATTGGTAAGGCCACACTTGGAGTACTGTGTACAGTTTTGTTCAGCCTGTTATAGGAAAGATGTAATTAAACTAAAATGAGTGCAGAAAAGACTTACAAAGATATTGCCAAGACGAGAGTTATAGGGAGAGGCTGGTCAGGCTGTCTTTATGGATTAGGACATAGCTGTCAGTACCTCCAGTTGACCTCTGTCTGTTTGTGTGTTTCCCCCTCGCTGTCAGTCTGTGGTTTTGTATTGCCGTGTGCTCCTGTCCCCGCTCCTGCTCCACTCCAGCCTCTGTATTACTGACTACTCCCTCTCTCACCTGTTTCTCATTATTACCTGTGTTGCTGCCACCTGTATCTATTGCTCAGTGTATTTCAGTCCTGTGTTTTCACCTGCTTGTTGCCAGATTGTGCCGGAGAGTTTTCCTGAGCCTTTCCAGCATTTGTCTCTGTACTCTGGCTGTCTGTCTGAATATCGACTCAGCCTGTTTCCTGATTCTGGTTTTTGGATTTCTCTGTATGTTTTGATCTCTGCCTGAACTTTGATGTACCTCAGGATTTGTTACTCAATTGATATCACTGTGTGCACAGTACTGGGTCTGAGATTGGATCCCTGCTCCAGCGCCCTGACAATAGGGGAAAGAGTCCATATGGAAATGTTTAAAATAATGAGAAACATAGACAAGGTGGATGGAATCAGCCTTCCCCAGGGAGGGGAGCCCAAAACTAGGGGGCAGAGATTTAGGGTGAGAGGGGAAAGATTTAACAGAGATCTGAGGAGCAACTTTTTCACACAGAGTTTGGTGAGCAGATGGAATGAACTGCCAGAGGAAGTGGTTGTGGGAAGTACAATCTTTTCATCTGGGAAATACTTGGATCGGTACATTCAGGGACAGTGCTTGGAGGGATATGGGACAAATACAGTAAATTGTTACGAGCTGGGAGAACAATGTGGTCAGCATGGACTGGTTGAGCTGAAGGGCCTGTACCCGTGCTGTATTCTCTATGATTCTACATTGCAACTTTACAAAACACTGGATAGGCCACACTGGGAGTACTGTGTGTAGTTCTGGTCACAACACTACAGGAAGGATGTGGTTGCACTGGAGAGAGTGCAGAGGAGATTCTCCAGGATGTTGCTGGATTGGAGGAGTTTGGTTCTGGGGAGAGATTGCATCAGCTGGGCTTGGTTTCCCTGGGGTGAAGGCAGCTGAGGAGTGACCTTTATAAGTATACAAGGTTGTGAAAGGCATAGATGAAGTAGAGAGTGAAAATCATTTCCCGTGGTATGGCAGGGGTATCCAAAACTACTTTTGGGTTTAAGCTGAGAGGAAGGAGTTTTGAAAGAGATGTGTGGGATTAGTTTTTAAAACAGTGATTGACATCTGAAACACACTGTCAGAGGAGGACACGTTATGTTTAATATTACAAGAAAGATTTACAAAGGCATTTAAATAAATGTGGTTGAGTAGGGTATGGACCTCATGTGGACGAATGGGATTGGTGTCGATGGGCAAAATGCACAGCATGATGAGATGGGCCAAAGGGCCTGTTTCTGTGCTGTACAAATCTGTGAATCAGCTGTGAATAAATGGTCGGTTAAAGTAGCAGCAAATAATCTTCAACAATGTATTTCATTCATCTGGAATTTATAAAGGATTATTTCATTCATTACAGGCAGAAACGTAGGAACTAATGCAAACAACAGTGATAAAAAACAGGTATTTTTTAAAATATAAATTCCTGCAGTTTTCTTGTATTTAAACAGTTTGTAAATTGACTGTTATTTCTCCCTCTCTCAATTCACACATGTATAAACTCACTGCAATCTTCCTGCTGTATTGATAATGCCACTCTCTCTCAATTATTGACACATGGGTTAGCAGGAATCATGACCATTGTTACTGTCAATAATATCTGGTTAAATTTAATTTAATGGATGGTATCCCTTAGTGTTTCATTACATTCTTGTTTGGACACTATTATGGATATTTACCATTTCTCCCAGTCTGTGTCTGGTTCTGCAGAAAGTGGTTGTCTCTGTCTGACCCCTTTGTAACATCAGTTATGACCAATTAGTCACCTCTGCCTCTCCCTCGTCCCACTCCCCTCCCCTGTCCTGTCCCACACCCCTCCCCCCACTCTGCCCATCACTCTGTCCCATCTTTATCTCAGTGAACAAAGTGAAGATTTGTCATCATGTATAACAAACACTTTCTGTCCATTTTAGGATCGTGGAGAAGTGCAGGAATTACAAACTCTCAGCCCAGGTCATGAAACTGAACCTGAAAATCATCCAGTCAGTTAGAAGGGACACGGCAGCCTTCAGTTCCAGAGGTGACTGTGAGGGCAGGTTCTGTGTCCCTGCTGTAGACTGGAGCCTGGAAAATCCTTCCCTCCAACAGTGGGGAACATGGTGCTCTGCAGCTGTAACTTGTCTCACCCTGAGTGAGAACAACACTGCACTCATTTCAGCTCTCAGCTTCCCGTGAGAAATTCAATCCTTGATAATCCGGCAAAATTCCCATTGGCACCGGAATCGTTTTAAGGAACCATGAAAGAGGAGCCCAGAGGGGCTCGGCCCACAAGACCTTATGGGTTTGTCTCTGATTTAGATCTCTGGAAGGTGCAATAACTACATAATATGTGCTTCAGAAGACAGTCCTGACTGCAATCTGGGACATCAAATGCAGGCTCCCACACACAGCTGAACTGCTTTGCCTGATGAAGACAACCACAATCAGGTTTATTGTCACTGTGTTATGAGATGAAATTTGTTGTTTTGTGACAAGATCACTGCCTCTCAGATTCCTCGCCTCGGGATCATTCATCGCTGATCTCTACCACATCTCACACTTTACTCCTTGCTGCTGCCTGGCTGGAGCCCTGGAGGGTCACCAAGGCCCTCTTGTACAACAAGCACCTCTTGTGGTTAATGTTCCCCACCAGAATGACAAGGTCTCTCTGAGTCCCTCTCCTTTCCCATCATTTCCAATCTGTTTGTGAAGCAGCAGCACTTCCTATTGCTTGTATTTGTTTGTGCCATCGAGGCTGACTTCCCCTGTCGTAGCAGAGAGGTGAAGTGCTGGCAGCTGAGAGAGATCAAACTGAACATCCCGATGTCACCATTTTCACTCTCGGCCATGGCATTGCTCTTCCATCGCGTCGGTGTTACAGGAGTTACCCTTTGTACCCTCGCAGGAGTCAGTTGGAACTGGAGTTCCTCTGTTCACCTGTTTACTGGAATCTGTGCAATGAAATCACCCGGCTACAGTTTCAGGACAATAATCCCCATTCATACACGGATCGTTAACCCTGAGTATAATAATGAGGCCGGCATCATCCGACTCGGAGTGACACATCAGTGATGAGCATTTTCTTCATCAATCTACAAACATCCAACTATTACTCCTGGGCCATCCTGAGAAGGGTCACAGAGTCACACAGCACAGAAACAGGCCCTTCGGCCCACCAAGTCCATGCTGACCTTGTTACCCATCTACACTGATCCCATTTGCAATCATTGTGGGATCTACATCAAATTTGTCATTTTCCTGCCCAGATTGTCTGCTGTTAGTCAAACTGAGGACAGTGTGTATACTCCACCCCAACTTTGTGTTGTATCAGACTAAACTAGTGAATGCAAGCCCAGAAATCCTTTCCATTTTGTACAAGTATTAAAACTGCTCTGGCTGTTACACTAATGCTGTCATCAGAGATCCCGTAAAGATTGTGATTTTCCCCAGTACCAACACCAGGTACAGCATTTCCTCACAAAGTCCCTCCCTTTTCTGTACAGTGAGCAGTGAAACTGCAATAAAACTCTATGAGTTTGAATGTTGTATTGGAGGGTGATTTGGGGATATTTTAATCCTATACTGTGTGTACGTGTGTACATTTGTATTTTAAACATGTTGCCTGATGCCTCTTTATGATCAATATTGATTAAATAAACCACTTCTGTTTTGCAGTTGGTGATAATTCTTTCATGGGATCATAATTGTAAATTATGGGATAATTTACAATGTCCAATTAACCTCCCACCTTTGGACTGTGGGAGGACAGTGGAGCATCCGAGGAAACCCACACAGTCACAGGGAGTGTGTACGAATTCCTTACAGACAGTGGTGGGAATTGAACCCGGGTTGCTGGTACCATAAAGCGTTGTGCTAACCAATATGCTACCATGCTACAGAAAATGCTAGAAACACTCAGATGTTCAGGCAGAAACGTGGGAAGAGAAACAGAATGAATGTTTCAGGTTGAGGATGTTAGAACTGGGAAAGATGGAAAACAGGTTGGTTTTAAATTACAAGGAGGATGGAGGCGGTCGGTAAAACAAAGGGTCAGAGTTCTCGTGGGGTACGTTGTAAATGAGGTCACTGGGTTTGTAATGAATGACGTTATTAGGGAGGTGGAACATGAACAAAGGAACATAAAACTCTACAGTGAGGGAGAGGAGCACACACAAAGGGATGTAAAAGTTGTGAAATGCAGAGCTGTAGGAAATGCCCAGCAGGCCTGTTAATGGAGAGAGAAAAACTGAGTCAATGTTACAAATGGATGAGCTGCAGCAGAACTGACGGTTCTGAGAGAATTAGAGACAACAGGTATTGAGTCTGGGAGGCTGCAGTGTGGTCAGGAGGAAGATTTTCATTTACAGTTGAGTCAAAGTGAATTGAACCCACTGACTGGAACCACACTTTACACAAAGGGAGGTGGGTGTGGTTGTTGGAGTTTTCTCATCCCAGTCCCTGGACATTGCCCTCATTTGTGGGGACCAATAAAACATCATATTACAAATATCCCGGAAAATTTTCACATTATTCTCATGGGGCTGAACTGAGGCCACTTTGAACAGAAATCTGTATACCTGCCCGGCGGGACACAGGAAAATAAAACAACAAGTCTAACAGGTCAAACTATAACTACAGCTCATTGTATTCCGGCCCATGTCCATGTAACAAGGAGGGATTTAGCCATTTTCCTGGAATGGAATAGACACTCAACGTTTTCGAATTGTTCCAATCCATCCACCCACTGCTCCAGCTCCCCCCAGTTTACTGCCATTCGCCTGACTGTCGGTTGTTTCTAACTGTGCAGTCGGCAGCTTTAAGTTTAGTTGTTAAAAGCCAAATTTTAAAAGAGAGCACCAGGTAGATTCCTTCTCCTGTCACCCAGAGTGTAAAGGCAAAGTTGATATTTAGAGTTTTTATCACGAGGTCTGTATCTCATTGAACGTTTATAATGACACACAAGTTGCAAACTGGGCTTCCTCTTAGTGTTGAAGGTGCTGTATAAGTGCAGTCCATTTCGTTGGACTCTGAGGAGCGTTGAAGGCCAAGTCTCTGGGAAATTAGCACCTCTTCCTTTTTTCATAGAGGGTCGTGAGATCTTTGCCAGTCCCACGTGTGAGGGAGAGGCAAGCGGCTCGTTAGTACAACATCCTTCTCCGAGGATCGTCACCTTGTCATGGAGAGGCTGGTGATGGAGGTCCCAAGAGCGATGCCGTCTGGAATTGATCTCCTGGTATGGTCACCACAGTGATGATGACAAAGGGAAGGTTCCAGATAAAGAACGATCCAACTAAGACTTCAATGATGGAGCTGGCAGAAGATCAAACTCCACAAAGACAGTGAAAGCTGCAGCAGTGAAGGGTCCCAGTCACTGGGCCCTGACCCTGATCTGTCAATGAACCTGTGCTAGCTGCCCGTGCATCTGAACCCAAAGGGGTCCAATATCCAGCAGGCAGGTTTAATAGAGCTGTCAGGGAGGGTTTAAACTAATCTGGCAGGGGATGGGAACCGGACTGATAGGGCTGAGGAAGGGGAAAACAGAAATAAGTCAAAGATAGTGTGCAACAGAGATAATAGAAAGGACAGGCAGGAGATAAGGCACAATCACAGCCAGTGGCATGAGTTACAGGGCAATAGAGGCGTGGTGCAATTAAAACAGAAAGCAACAAATACTGGACTGAAAGTGTTGTATTTGAATGCAGGCAGCATAAGAAATAAAATAGACAATCTTGAAATTCAGCTACAGATTGGCAAGTATGACGTTGTGGCCCTCTCTGAAACTTGACTGAAGGATGGCTGCCATTGGCAGTTGAATGTCCAAGGATATACAGTGCATCAGAAAAATAGGTTGTAGGCAGAGGGGTGGTGTGGCCCTGTGTATAAATAATATTAAATCATTAGAAAGGGATAATGTAGGATCAGAAGGTGTAGAGTCTGTATGGGTTGTGATAAGTAATGGCAAGTGTAAAAGGACACTAATGGCAGTTTCATACAGGCCTCTAAACAGCAGCCGGGATGTGGATTACAAATTAGAGCAGGAGATAGAAAAGGCATGTCAGAATGGCAATCTCATGATTATCGTTGGGAATTTTAACGTGAAATTATACTGGGAAAACCAGGCCGCTACTGGACCTTAGCAGAGAGAATTTGTAGAATGTCTTACGGATATATTTTTAGAACAGCTTGTTGTTGAGGCCACTGGGGGATCAGCTGTGCTGGATTGGGTGTTGTGCAATGATCGGGAGCTGAAAAAGAAGCTTAAGGTTAAGGAAACTTTAGGGAACAGTGATCACAATACGATCAAGTTCACTTTGAAATGTGAGGAGAAACTAAATTCCAATGTGTCGGTACTTCAGTGGAATAAAGGAAATTACCATGGCATGAGAAAGGAAGTGGCCAAAGTTGACTGGAAAGCGACACTAGCAAGAAGGACAACAGAGCAGGAATAGCTGGAGTTTCTGTGAAAAATGAGGGAAATGCAAGAAAGATATATTCCAAATAAAATAATTTTTTGAATGGAAGAAGGACACTACCATGGCTGACAAGTGAAGTCAGAGCCAAATTAAAGACAAAAGAGAGGGCATACAAGGAAGCCAAAGCTAGTGGGAAGATAGAGGATCGGAAAGTTTTTAACAACTTGCAGAAGGAAACTAAGAAGGTTATTAGGAATAAAAAGATGAATTATGAAAGGAAGCTGGCAACTAATATACTAAAAGCTTTATTAAGTATATAAAGGGTAAAAAAGAGTTGGCGGTAGATATAGGACAAATAGAAAATGACACTGGAGATATTGTAATGAGAGATGCAGAGATGGCAGAGGAACTGAGAGCGTATTTTGCATCAGTCTTCACAGTGGAAGACACCTGATGTATATCAGACATTCAAGAGTGTCGGAAGTGAAGTATATGCAGTGAAAATTATGACTGAGAAGGTGCTCAGGAAGTTTAACGGTCTGAGGGTGGATAAATCTCCTAGGTGTGATGGAATGCACCCTTGGGTTCGGAAGGAATTAGCTAGCGAGACTGTGGAGGCAGTGACAATGATTTTTCCAGAATCAATAGATTCTGGCATTGTCCTGGATGACTGGAAAATTGCAAAAGTTACTCTGCTATTTAAGCAGGGTGGGAGGCAGCAGAAAAGAAACTGTAGAGCTGTTAGCCTGACATCGGTGGTTGGGAAGTTGTTGGAATGGATTGTTAGGGTTGAGATAATGGAATACATGGAGGCATATGACAAGATAGCCCAAAGCCAGCATGGCTTCCTGAAAGGAAAATCCTGCCTGACTAACCTACTGCAACTTTTTGAGGAAATTACAAGCAGGGTAGACAAAGGAGATGCAGTAGATGTAGTATACTTGGATTTTTAGAATGCCCCTGACAAGGTGCTGCACATGAGGTTGCTTAGCAAGATAAGAGCCCATGGAATTACAGGGGATTTACCAGCATGGGTGGAGCATTGGCTGATCAGTAGAAAACAGAGAGTGGGAATAAAGGGATTCCTTAGAAGGTTGGCATCATTCAATGTCTGTAGTGAGATGCTGAAGATGTTCTATAGGTCAGTTGTGGAGAGCACCCTCTTCTTTGTGGTGGCGTGTTGGGGAGGAAGCATTAAGAAGAGGGACGCCTCACGTCTTAATAAGCTGGTAAGGAAGGCGGGCTCTGTTGTGGGCAAAGTACTGGAGAGTTTAACATCGGTAGCTGAGCGAAGGGCGCTGAGTAGGCTACGGTCAATTATGGATAACTCTGAACATCCTCTACATAGCACCATCCAGAGACAGAGAAGCAGTTTCAGCGACAGGTTACTATCGATGCAATGCTCCTCAGACAGGAGCAATGCTTTTTGAGATAGTGATTTAGATGCATATCATATTTTTTTTACTGAGTTAAGTATTGTATGTAATTAGTTTTGCTACAACAAGTGTATGGGACATTGGAAAAAAGTTGAATTTCCCCATGGGGATGAATAAAGTATCTATCTATCTATCTATCTATTCTGGCTGGCTGCCGGTTACCAGTGGAGTTCCACAGGGATCAGTGTTGGGACCACTGCTTTTCACGATGTATGAGGAAACAAGGAGCCTGCGGAGAGACCTTGATAGTTCAGGGGAATAGGCAAAAAAGTGGCAAATGAAATACAATGTTGAAAAGTGTATGATCATGCACTTTGATGGAACAAATAAACAGGCAGACCATTATTTAGATGGGGAGAGAATTAAAAATGCAGAGATGCAAAGGGACTTGGGAATCCTTGTGCACGATACTCTAAAAGTTAATCACCAGGTTGAATCAGTGGTGAAGAAGGCATATGCAATGTTGGCATTCATATCTACAGGTATAGAATACTGTATAAGAGCAGGGATGTGATGTTGAGGCTCCATAATGCACTCATGAAACCACACTTGTGCCACAAGGGGACAGGAGGCTGGACCCAAGTGCAGGACACAGGCACTGAAGTACTAGGGCAGGACAGGGATAACTAAAGGATAGAACCAGATGGGGAGACCAGGGCATGTGAAAGCAACAGGGCATGCTAGGTCATCCTGGGGTTCAGAGAGAGTTCATGGCTTGGCTGGGTCCCAGAGTCCATGGCTTGGCAGGAGAGCCCCCTGGGCAGCCGCATACCTCCTGGGCAGGGCCACCTCCCAGGCAGGAACACAGAGGCCCAGGCAAGACACTGGACACCTGGGCAGGTAGCAGGCACCACCCAATCAGAGGTGAGGGGTAGGAAGGGGACAGAGTCCCCCACCAGGCAACAGCAGTCCAGCCAACTACCCAACAGAGGCAAGGGATCAGAAGGGAACTTGGTCCAGGGTAACTCCAAGGCTGACTCACAGAACTTGAGGATGAAGCCATGGGTCCTCCAAGTCAGGACAACTGGAACAAACAGAGCCAATCAGACAAAACACCTCATACCATGGCAAACCAACTCATACAGGACAACCCTCCAACTAGGCTCAGTCCCACAGTCCCTTATATCCACCTGCCAGCTGATAGGCAACAGGTGCACCTTCTTAAGCCACGATTATCCTATTTGGCTTCACGGTGACAGGAGGGATGGCTGCAAGACCCGGAGTCTGCAGTCCATGGACCGGATCAAGGCCCGGAATGCAGGCTCCGGACTGGACCATAACAACTTGGAGTATTGTGTGCAGTTTTGGCCTCCTTATTTTAGAAAGCATATACTGACATTGGAGAGGGTTCAAGGAAGATTCACGAGAATGATTCCAGGAGTGAAATGGTTACCGTATGAGGAACATCTAGAATCTCTTGGGCTGTATTGCCTGGAGTTCAGGAGAATGAGGGGGATCTCAGAGAAGCATTCTGAATGTTAAAAGGTATTGACAGATTAGATATGCCAAAGTTATTTCCGCTTGGTAGGGGAGTCTAGGACAAGAGGGCACAACTTCAGGATTGAGTGACGTTCATTTAGAACAGAGATGTGGAGAAATCTGTGAAATTTGTTACCAAGTGGCTGTGGAGGCTAAGTCATTGGGTGCATTTAAGACAGAGATAGATAGGTTCTTGATTAGCCAGGGCATCAAAGGGTAGGTGGAGAAGTCAGGGGTGTGGGGATGACAAAGAATTGGATCAGCCCTTGATTGAATGGCAGACCAGACTCGATGGGCCGAATGGCCTACTTCTGCTCCTATATCTTATGGTCTTATGTTCTTCTGCATCAGCCTCCCCATGTTAAACAAACTCACACACAGGCGTTTTCCATGATGGGAATTAACCCTAACATCCCGGAGACCACCCCTTATGGGAGCTTCATATTCAAAGTTCAAAGTAAATTCATTATCAAAGTACATATATGTCACCGTAAACAATCCCGAGATTCATTTTCTTACGATTATTCACAGCAAATGCCAAGAAACACGATGGAATCAATGAAAAGTCGCTCACAACAAAGCAGGACAAACAACCAATGTGCAAAAGCCAAAATTAATTGTTCAAATAGATAAATAAAAAAGCCAAAATAAAAATAAGCCATAAATATCGAGAACATGATTTGAAGAGTCCACAGGTTTCAGGATCAATGTTGGGGTGAGTGAAGTTGAGTGAAGTCATCATCACTGGTCCGAGAGCCTGATGGTTGAGGGAAATAACTGTCCCTAAACCTGGTGATCTGGGACCTGAGGCTCCTGTACCTCCCTCCTGATGGCAGCAGCGAGAAGAGAGCACGGCCTGTACGGTGGGGACCATGCTGATGGAAGCCATTTTTCAGCGACAGGCGGAGTTGCGAAGCCCCGTACATTTTACTCTTGGGGAAAGCTATTGCCTGAGTTGTAACAAATGGTTTTAGTTTCAACAAACCTGAGCACGTCTGTCCCACACTGACCCCGTCAGCTGTTCTCTCCGCACCTATTCAGTGAATGACTGGAACAAGGGACACTGCAGAGTCTCAGCCTTTTCCAACGATGCCGGATCATAGTAGACGGGACCAAGGGTAAACACAAGAGATTGTGCAGGTGCTGGAAATCCAGAGTAACGCAGACAAAATGCTGGAGGAACTCGGCAGGCCAGGCAGCATTTATGGAGAGGAATAAGGAGCTGACGTTTCGGGCAGACGTTTTATTTTGATGCTTCTGGGCCTGTACTCACTGGAGTTTGGAAGAATGAGGAGAGATCTCATTGAAATGTATGTAATGTTGAAAGCCGTGGACAGTGTGGATGAGGAGAGAATGTTTCCTGTCGTGGAGGAGTAAACACAGCCTCAGAATACAAGGACCTCCTTTTAGAACAGAGATGAGGAGGAATTTCTTCAACCGTGGATCTGAGATGTTGACCCACCGCCGGTCTTCAATCGGGAGCCACCGTGTCGGCTGTCCTAAGGAAGTTAGTGTTGACAGATCCCGGTTGACAATGTCCGCTCCGAGATGTGGGAGCTCACAGCCACGGGGCATTTCCACTATTCCGCCGCGACTGCGGTGCGGGGCCCGCAGATTGCGGAAAGTGGACATCCCCCTGATGCCGGTTTTGTCCCGACACTCCCCACAGGTTAAAACAATAACCATCAAAGGGTTAACGTTGGGTTGTTGAGGCCGGAACCCCACCCGCTCCTGGGACCCGAGACTGGAGGAGTATCACTGCGGAGTTGTGAAACTCACTGACAGTGGCCGAACATTCGCCCCGTGAACTCAACGTCCCTCAACAGTTTAACACAGCCCGCAGCACCATGCGGTTTACAGAGGCTCCTGGAGTGTGCGCTCTCGCTATTTTCGCTTACCTCTCCGCTGTTACCGGTGAGAGTCCCCACGGTTAACCATCGCGATTCTGCCTTGTAGCGTTTATTTGGGATGTAGACGTGTCTGAGGAATTATCTGGGATCATCCGTCCGTTTAGTGAACCAGATCCGTAACTCCCGCGTGTTCAGCACTTGGGTTCTGTTTGGAAATTGGGTTTGTGTCAATAATATAACGACAGGAAAGTTTTCCAAATAGGCTCCATGGGCCGATCGGCCTCCTGCGCTGTCTGATTCGAATCGGAATCGCTGTTGGCTGAATCAGAACTGTCCGGGTAATCCCGGGGCAGGAATGCAGCCGGTTCTCCCCGGGATGGACCCGCACCTGTTCCACAACCTCCCGACCCCGGCGCTGTCCACCTGTCAGTGTTTAACGGTGACGGGAAGGTACAGAATTATCGCGCCGCTGGTCCTTCCCCGGGGACCGGTGGATCGTAACACTGGATGTCCCGGACTGGGACTGTTGTTGGGGAACGGCTCAGACTCAATGTGCCGGAGAACAGAAAGATCCCACATTAAACCCAGCGGGTCCAAGATAATTACAGCCCGGTGGTGAGCTGTGTGAAATATGGACAGAATTAGTTACACTCGAGTTAGTTACACTCTACAGCTCAAACAATGTTTGCGTTTATTGTTTAAATGTCGCCACTTTATATTACAACAATTCCCATCTCCACCTTCAGCCGCTCTAACACTGAGGGTGCATCAGGACAGAGTGAATTGAACCGCCGGCCAGTCCGTGCTCCTGCCGGTCTCTTACACAGTCCCGGACCCACACGGGTATCTGCGGATCACATGGACCAGAGGCGGGAACGCTAGTGTATGTGTGGAATATACCTGCTTCTCGGGGCAAGAATGTCACCTCAATGCCGGTAGATCGCTCATCCCTGTCTCCGAACCGTATAAACACAGGGCGCTGCTTTTCCCGGAGAACGCTTCACTGTTACTGAGAGACCTGCAGATCAACGACAGTGGGATTTATGAATTATCCATCAGCGACTCTACGGGGACGGAGAAGGGAAGCTTGGTGTTAACAGTTCGATCTGATGGAACAACTTCCCAGGGTCAGATCGTTCATTCGTTATGTGCCGTGCTCTCTCGCGGCCTTGTTTATTCGACCATGACTGTTCATGACAATATTTTCAACAGAAGGGGTTTGCCATTGCCACCTTCTGGGCAGTGTCTTTACAAGAGGGTGACCCCAGCCATTATCAGTACTCTTCAGAGATTGTCTGCCTGGCGTCAGTGGTTGCATAACCAGGGCTTGTGATATGCACCGTCTGCTCGTAGGACCACCCACCACCTGCTCCCGTGGCTCCACATGTCCCTGATCCGGGGTGAAGCAGGTGCTACACTTTGCCCAAGGGTGACCTGCAGGCGAGCGGGGGTAAGGAGCACCTTACACCCCCTCTGGTAGAGACGTATCTCCACCCCGCCACCCTCAGGTTTTTAAAATTCTGGGTAATACCCCTCGTATTGCATCAACATTTCTACCAAAATCAGCAATTTTGAGCTGAAACTTCAGAACAGTTTAATGACCCTGACTGAGCTCTTCTCCTTGTGCACAAGTAAGTAAAGTGTGATTGACAAATGAGTACAAGTTATAAAATAACTGTCCAATAGCCTGTGTGCAGAGGTCTGAATGAATTTGACATGGGATGTGTAATCATACAATCGTTCATTATTGTCTACTCCTCAATGTGAATATTACATGCTATTTGTAAATCAATGAGATATTTTATCATTGCATTTATTTCCTGTTTCACTGTTTATCTTTTTGCCAAAACAAATGTAATGCTTCACGCCAATCCAATCAAAACATTGCACTTTTGTAGCAAGATCACCCTAATTTTGTATTCCATCCTTCTTTCTTATGAAACAGGTAGCAATAGTTTTGCTTTTCTAATTGTTGTATTTGAAAATTCGCCTTGTGTTTTATTTCTGAGGGGGTCTGATCTCCCTAATCCTGGATATTCATCAGCCTCACTCTGTTATAAATTCCAGTGTGATTATTCAATGGTTCAAAGGTTGAACCATTCCATTTAATACCAGAGAATGTGTAACAATATATGTACAACCTGAAATTCTTACTCTCCACAGACATCCTCAAAACAGAAGAAAAATCCCAAAGAATGAATGATAGAAATAACATAAGAACCCCAAAGCCCCCACCCCTCCTGTGCACAAGAAGCAGTGTCAGCCCTCCCCCTCCCCTCACTTATTCTAGAAAAGCATCAGCATTCCCACCACCCAGCATGCAAGCAACAGGAAAGCCCCAGGGAGAGACCACGGTCTACAGTCCATCAGAAATTACTATTCATCCCAAAAGTTCCACATCCCTCAGGCTAGCTCTCCCTCTCATTAACAAGGAGAGAGAGATATCACTCCTTCCACAGTGACACAGGAGACAAACAATCACTGTTTCCATGTTACACTCTGTCTGTCATGCTGCTTTTATTTTGACTTCCCCCAACTCGAGAATCAGCAGCAAACTCTCACTCACCATCCAGAGAGAGAGCATGATCACTCGAGTGCAGGAGCCTCCGACAGCCGTACTCGCTGTCTGGATGTTCTGGCTCCCTGCAACATTTCAGTTCACAACACCAGTGAGAAAAAGGGTCCACAGGGCTGCACCCCAAACATGCCCATCTTCAGGCTGCACATGGAGATACTGAAAACATGAACAATCGGTGAGCTCCAAAACCAGGAACTTGCTGCCATGCAGAACCACAGTTTTGGTGCAGCTGTAGGTCACGAACTGTGACAGGACCCCTGCCCTTTGAAAAGGAAAACAGGGACATTAGAAGAACATAAACTGTTTCGCTGATGGACTGGGAGAGGCTGCCTCACACTAATGTTGACCATTCATCAACTGAACAAGGTTAGGGAACTCACTATACAACTTGTAATTAATCGAAGCTTGCAGTTTATTGTCTCTCACAAAGCAGCAATGTAACTATATTGACCCCAGGCTAAAACATGATTTCTACTGTTTCCTCTGCACCAATTCTCAATCAGAAAACCTTTCCAATTTTATAACACTGAAATAAGGGATCACCATTGGCCAGATGTTCGATACTTCCTTCTCCCAGGCATGGTATGGAGATTGTTCCTCATGATGGTTATTCTCTGGAGTTATTGCCGATAGTGCAGTTGAAGTGTCCATTTTCATATTCATTCCTTATCAATTCAAATGCAGCATTCCAGTGTCATTGGGCTATGGCCACACTAGACCGGATAAATCCATAACCAAAGCTTTTTCTCTTTGTTTTGACTCTCCGTCCACACTGAAATGGTGTTTTCCTCCCCAGAAAATGGAGCTTTTCTAAAACGCTCTCCAGAGTGTGTAAATCTGAAAACGCCGGCTGGGCGGTGTAGTGTGTATGGGGTAACCAGAGGTTTTTAAAAACACTGTCGTGACGTGCCGGAACAGATGGGGGCGGCAGCGCGGCATTTCATTGTTTTCTTGAACGCAACCTCCAACACCACAGCAACAATGGGGGACGGATTCACGTTGTCCACTGCTTTGCTGACTTTGTAGTTGTTTGCAACTCGCAGAAGGAGCTCGACTTCATCGTTTGTCCAAACGAAGAAGTCCGGTCTGTTTTTTCCAGCGGAGGTTTTCTTTGTATTCCTCGAAGACATTGTTGAAAACTTTCTTTCGCTGTGGTTGTAGGTACTCTTGTTTTTGACCAATGGAAATAGCACAACGCCGCCACGGAAACGGAAATAGTATACAGTTTCCTCTTTGCTTGTTTTATGTGGATGTGTCCTGTGCATGCCCAGTACAAGCCGATTCACCCAAATACCTGTTTTAATGTGGACGGAGGTATTTTCAAAAATGCCTGGTGTGGACACCCATCATTTTTCTGTGAAACCGGCATTTTTAAAATTATCTGGTCTAGTGTGGACATAGCCTCAGTCATGTCTAAACTTTTTATTGGCTCTGCTCCAGGCCAGCATCCATTAATGCCCTTTTCCCAGCAAGTGACAATGGTAATTTGTGGCTCTTTGTTCTCAATCAGCAGGGAGCTTGATTCATGTAAAACAGAAACTGACTTCAACAGTCAAAAACCTGCATGTTGTATCCAACCAAAGAGCATCTCACAAATAACTTCTCATTTGGAAATGATCTCCAGTCCAGCAGATTACCTG
This sequence comes from Hemitrygon akajei, assembly GCF_048418815.1. Lineage (NCBI taxonomy): Eukaryota > Metazoa > Chordata > Chondrichthyes > Myliobatiformes > Dasyatidae > Hemitrygon > Hemitrygon akajei. The sequence goes on along the minus strand of NC_133125.1, from coordinate 175,820,395 downwards.
AAGCATCATGATATCTTCTTTAAAACACTGACCAAACCAAGTGACTGCTGCAAACTGGAGGACGTAAAACAATTCCACAAAATGACAGGCTCCATTTCCAAGCACAAGGCAGGAGCAAAGACATTAGATCTGTCAGCTGCATCTGTCCCCGACGCATTCGTGTTTGACATTTTCTTCTGTATTTCAAATCCACCATGGCCAACATCTCCCCCTGTTGATCCACGGACAACTCTGGGGATCACACTACTGTTTATATGTCTGAGTGAATACAGGACAAAAGGACACCAGCACTCATGACATCAAATAATAGAGATAAAGATTTAAAAGCATGAGGAAACACGATAAAAAGTTACCCACATTCATACCATATATCAAGGCATTTAACAGCAATCGATGGTTCTTAAACACGACTTCATGGTATGAAGACAAACAAAATCACCAAAAAGAGATTTAGAACGGCATGTGGAATGCAAACACTTAGGTTATTAAAGTTGCCATTAAAAAGACTATGAGAACTTGTGAAGCAATACGTAGCCAAGTGTGTATCCAATAACATTTAAACACCAGTTCCAAACTTCACTCCCAAAAGGGACAGATTCTGCTAAACGTCATTAGCTAAACCCACATGATCTTTAATAGTCCTGGATAACTCATTGCATTGTTTAATAACGGCTTCATTATGGTAAATAACTCAATCCTGCTCTGCAGTATAATGAAATATTTGGTTATTGACAGGTTAAATAGAGAGAGAATAATCATAAGAAACAATCCCACTATCTGTAAACTCGTTTGTAATTAAATCCTCCAGATAAACCCAATATTCTCCTTTTCGATGACAAGCACCAAATTTACACTCTTTATAGGTCGGAACCTCATCACTCAAAACGATAGCAACACTTGGCATTGTGATGGTTGTGGTATCAGTTGTCGTCATTCACAGAATGGAGTGATGTCTCTATGGAAAATCTCAGTGCTCCAGATCCACTGGGATTGAGTTACCTGTGCACATGATAATCCATAATCTTATTTCTGATTTGTGTCCACATCAGCAATGCAATACATTCACAATAACACATGGTGTCCCACTATCATCCTCGTACTCTCGTCTTTTCCCACTATTACCATTATTAAAACACAAATATCAACAGTCAGTCTCATTTACTTCACACAATCTCATCTCAGTCCTTCAGAAATTCATTCCATGTACCTGCAATCTTCAATAGAGCCTTCGATCATTATGAGGCCACTCATTAGTAGTATTCCAACACCAAACACTACCGAACACTTGTAAATAAAAACATCAAGAGCAGTTTCTGTAGTTATCTAATTATCTGATATCTCCCTTAAATTCAAGGTTTCTATCCCCTGTTGTATTTCCAGTTTATCTGATGATGAACACAGTCTTCCATCTGCTTCTCTCCTCAATCGTAAAGATTGCTTTGCATTAACCCTCCTTTTTTTGATACTGAGTATGAAGTGGACTACCTTAACCTCTGGGTACAAACAGAAGTGGCCGTCAAACTCACGATGATGAGGATGGAGGGTGCAACTCCTCCATCCCCATCATCATTGATTGCCTGAAAAATAAATCTATGAGTATCATCATCTCTGCCCAGAGCATCCCTTTGACAATTTGCCTTGTTGGCTCAGCTACTAGAGAGCATTGACCATCTTCAAGTGATTTGAACTGGTTAATACGACACCAAACTAACTTATTTGCAGCAGTCTGGATTTGATAAACTGATAGACTGTCTCTGTCAATGACATCATATGGTCCCACAAATCTCGAAGTTGTAAAAGGTCCTGGTTGATGTACTGAGATCATAACCTTCTGTCCTATCTCCAACTCCTTCGGTTTTGTTCACACATCAAAATAAGCTTTACTCTGCTGTTTCGTCCGTCCCGTGTTATGGGCTGCAACATAATGGGCTTCCTTTATAGTGTCGATGAATTGTTGCACCCGCTTGTCCTTTACAATACTATCACACTCAGGCTCCGATAAATCTAGCCCAACCAGGAATTCTAACCCTCTCATTTCTCTCCCGCTCTTCAACTTCAAAGGTGTAAAAAGAAGCTTGAGTGGTACGGATTACCACAAGGACTTGGGGTTAGACATTGACCCATATGGCCCTGTGTTGCTTAGCCATTTTAGCTAACATTCTCCTTAAAGTTCTATTCATCTGTTCAACAATTCCACTGAATGGGGTCGATAAGGGATAAGAAACCTCTGCTTTATCCCAAACAGTCTCATCAGATTTTGCATCACTTTTACAGTGAACTGAGGCCATTGATCTGATTCTAAACTCCTTGGCAATCTCCAATGAGTAAAGACTCTCTTGCCGAACTTGTCACACTTGTCAGGTTGTGGTAAACCTAATCAGGTCACCTACGTGGCTCCACTACAGCCTATTCCTGCATTTGGTGAACCCTTTTCTAAAGTTATTGTGGATTCTGTTGGCCCATTGCCAAAGACTAGAGCTGGCCATCAGTATTTGCTAACCATTATGTGTACAGCATCTAGATCTCCTGAAGCAATACCTCTCAGGAATATCAAAGCTCCAACTGTGTCGAAGGCTCTCATAAAATTTTCCACCCTATTTGGTTTGCCAAAAGAAATCCAGTCCGATCAAGGATGTAATTGTATGTCAGGGTTATTCCAGCAGGTAATTTACGAACTGGGAGCCAAACAGATTACGTTTTCTGCACACTATCCAGAATTGCAAGGGGCTTAGAAAGATTCCATTCTACCCGTAAAACCATGATTAGGACCTTCTGTTTTGAAAATGACAAGGATTGGGATGAGGGAGTTCACTTGCTTCTACTTGCAGGAAGGGATTCTGTGCAAGAGTCCCTAGGATTTAGCCCCTTAGAGCTTGTGTTTGGGCACCAGGTTCGAGGTTCTTTAGCATTGTTAAGAGAGCAATGGACCAGCAATGACCTATATATAAATTTGTCGGATTATTTTTTTTAAATTCAAGGGCAGATTGCAGAGGGCTTGTAACCTAGCTAGGGAGAATTAATTTAAAATCTGCTCAGAGTAAGATGAAGACCTGGTATGATAAGAGAGCCAGAGCTAGGACACTTAAGCCAGGAGATATGGTGATCGTTCTTTTCCCTGTGCAAACAAATCCTCTGCAGGCCAGATTCCATTGTCTTGTGAAATTGTGTCCAAGGTCAATGATGTCGATTATGTTGTCAAAACTCCAGATAGAGGGAGGCCAACACAGCTCTGTCATATTAACATGCTTAAGCCGTACTATGAAATGCCAACTGCAGTTGTAGTGGCTGCTGTGAAGCGGGACGGATCTGGGCTCTCTGAAGATTTTCTGGATGACCCTTCTGAGGCCACTTTAAACCAAACATCGTTCCGGCTAGATTGCCAAATTCCATTATTTTAGAAAACCTTGATGAAAAACTGGCTCATTTACAACCAGATCAGCAACAGCAAATGAAGCAGTTATCATGAAATTTCAGGATCTGTTCCCCGATGTTCCAAAAAGAACAACAGTGGCCTCACACGGTGTAGATGTTGGTGATGCTAAACCTATAAAACAGCATCCTTATCGCATGAATGTTGAAAAGTATAAACTTGATGATCAAGAAATTGAGTATATGTTAGAAAATGGTATTATTAGGCATTCTTCTTCAGATTTGAGCTCATGCTACCTAAACCAGATAGTAGGATCAGGTTTTGCACTGATTACAGAAAGGTGAATGCTATAACGAAAACGGATGCTTATCCAATCCCCAGAGTAGATGATTGTGTAGACAAGGTTGGAAAAACTAAGTTTCTTACAAAAATTGATCTGTTAAAAGGGTATTGGTGTGTTTCATTAACAGACAGAGGTAGAGAAATTTCTGCATTTGTAACACCTTCTGGGTTATATGAATACAATGTTCTGCCATTTGGAATGAAAAATGCTTTGGGAACATTTTAGAGAATGATTCATTCTGTAATTCAAGGGTTAGAACACACAGCCGCCTATATTGATGACTTGGTCACAGGAAATGACACATGGGAAGTCCATATCTCTGCAGTAGAAAAGCTGTTTGAAAGGCTCTCAAAGGCCAACTTTACAGTTAACTTAGATAAGAGTGAATTTGGCCATGCCACTGTGACCTATCTTAGTTATGTTGTAGGTCAGGGCAGGTTGGCTCCCGTTCAGGCAAAGGTTCAGGCTGTCTCTGAGTTTCCCATTCCATCTGGTAAGAATGCTCTTAGAAGATTTCTAGGACTGCTCAGGTATTATCTCAAGCTCTGTAAGAACTTTGCTGATGTCGCCCTTCCATTGACTAACATCCTGAAGAAGGGTGAGAAATTTGTTTGGACAGAGCCTTGCCGGAAGGCATTTGACAAGTTGAAGGCCATCTTGTGTCATCAACCTGTGCTCAGATCACCTGACTTTGAAAAGCCATTTTCCATAGCAGTGGATGCCAGTGACGAGGCTGCAGGAGAAGTGTTATTACAAAGAGATGATCATGATGACATTGACCATCCTGTGGCATACTTTTCAAAGAAACTCAATAAACATCAAAGAAATTATTCCACAATAGAGAAGGAATGATTGTCACTTGTTTTGGCTTTGCAGCATTTTGATGTTTACATCTGTACAGCTCAGAAACCACTTGTTGTATATACAGATCATAATCCATTGGCATTCTTGAGTAAGATGAAAAACAAAAATAGGAGGTTGTTGAATTGGAGTTTGATTTTCTAAGAGTATCATATCACAATAACTCGCATTAAATGCAGAGATAATATAATTGCAGTTTGTCTTTCTAGGTGTTAAGCTTGCAATGTACTTTTGATAATGAAGTGAGATGATTAATATACGTAATATCTTGTATTGCCTCTTGAACGTGTTGAGTTACTTGGAAAATATTGGGATTGAATGGAATCTGATATTTATGCCCCTGCGATATGTTATGTTGATCCGTAGTGTGAGATATGGTAGTTGTATATGTATTGTTTCACATGTTGTACTTTGTAGCTAAAACTTTGCTCTTACAGATCAAAATTTCCCTTCTTGCAGGGAGTTGTTAGATGACAATGTTGTTTTGGTTAACCATAAGCGTCATTTAGGTGCGCCTGAACGGGGCGTGGGAGGGCATCATTGAGGGGTGCCTGGAGGATGTGTGGGGGTGGGGTCATATATAAAACGAGTGTAGGCTTTTTCTATTCAGTTCGGAGAGGTTTCTGAAAATTTCTGCAGCTAAGCGATGCTATGGACTGTGAGCTACTGGCGAGAGAGTGAGTTGAGTTGAGTGAGTTGAAGAGATAACTACAGCAGTGGCCATTCCCAATATTTCTCTGTCTCCAGAAGATTGTGACAATTTGTGGCACACAGTGCATATTGGATATGTGACTGTCAATTTGTATGATCCATACTTGGATTTCTGGAGTATTCTGTGGCAACCACTTTTTGTTGATCCATACATGCTTTCAGGTGTGTTACGTAGCAACCACTTGTGTTAAGGTATACTTCGTCACTGTCACCTTGTGATATCACTACATGGATTTTGGAACTTAGATGTCACTTTGTTCTCCCTGCGTGGACTCTAGCATTTGAGTGATGACCACTCGACTTCTGGAATCTTCTGTGACTGTCACCTTGTTATCCCTGCGTAGATCCAGTCTGTTACCTGATGATCACTTGTCCTCTAGAATTTATGAACCCTTCCTCACAGACACCTGTACCTGTTCCCGTGGATTCCGGAACTTTCTGGATAGCCATCCTAGGGCTCTATTTGAGTAAGACTTGGGAAGAACTGTTTCCAGGCTTCCACAGTTTGTGAGCTAAGATGCATTGCACTGTTAATTTTTGGTTAGGGAAGCAGTTGTTTTAATTGTCTATATATTGGGTAGATCTTGAAAATATATTTGTTTAACATTAAAATCTGTGTCTGTGGTCTATGGCTGGTGGCACGTAACATGTAGGAGATTGAACTGAGCTAAGGGACAGTGTGCAAGTGGTAAATAGGATATTGAGGGATCGATCTTCAGGGAGTTTGAGTTCTCATTGGGCAGGAATGGGAGGAGAGGACACTGAAGATGATTTTCCATCTATTACATAACAAATAGAATGGAACCCAGCAAGGTGAGACACATCCATCTGGAGAACAAATAAAATCCTAATTAAATGATTCAATAAGGTTAAAGATGCAAGTTAATCAATGAGGAAAACACTTTTGATGTAGTGTACGTGGATCTTAGTGAGGAATGAAATTTGAAATCCTGATGTGGTCTGATACTGTCGTGTGGTCGGGTTGGAAAGTGATAGATTTGAACATCAGATAATTGAAAAACAATAAGGATTTTGGAGTGGAAAGAGAATGATGATGGGAGCAGAAACTTGCAAAGACAGTGGTTATCTTCGGGCTTGGTTTCATACAGTGGGGTGAAAATGGAGATTCAATAGCAGGTATGACAATACCTGAAGGAGAAACTATTAAAAATGTCAATAAACATTGAGACTGAAAGGGAAATAGGTAGAATCAAATGAGTAGAGAGGGCAGCAGTAGGTGTATATGTGTGTGTGTGTTTTGTGTTTATAAATGATATACAGAGACTTTTTTGATGTTGCTCTTGGAAAGGAGGTAATACAGAATCCCCACCATTGAGCACATCGACACAGAGCGCTGTCACAGGAAAGCAGCATCCATCATCAAGGACTTCCACCACCCAGGCCGTGCTCTCTTCTCACTGCTGTCATCAGGTAGAAGGTACAGGAGCTTCAGGACCCACACCACCAGGTTCAGGAACAGTTACAGGTGGCCCACACTTTACGCCACTTCGCTTTTATGAGAGACCTACTGTAGCGTTCTCACTCGGGTGTAACGGAACCCGAATTAAATGCCGAGGTAAACCGTAGTCAATGAAAACAAGGTCGCAGTAAGATTAACCATTTACTGTTCACTCTTCCACATTAACGTATGGTGAAAACTGTTGATAAAACAATACAAGATTGGTACAGTATTTGTTTCCTTCTAGATATCACATTTACATCGTGAATACTTGCAAAGGTAAAACTACAACAACTACATTACATTAAAGTGCAGCATACAGTCAGAATCTATCTACGCCATTGACTGCTTTAAATACACTTCAACGCGACTATCCGCAACTCTTTAACTAACAAAAACATAAACCTTATCGACCGTGGTTACTTTTAACGGAATCAGCGTTAACATTTTAATTCAACATATCGATTATCTCATGACTTACAGCGTTGCTTTCACTGTGATTTCTAATGCATACAGAGACAATTTTCTTGCGCTGGTCTCACACGTGTGAGCGCCCCCAGCCTTGCGTTTATCCCAAACCGGTATTTTCCCATGATGTGACGTCATCGCATGCCGCGATATATTACAAACAACGAATTTACTTAAACAATCCTAACTTTAACTAAAAAATGCTAAAACACAAATTACTAAGCAAAAATATTATAACCTAAATAACTGCCATAAAGGCAGCACACCTACATTTGTACCTGTTTTTGCTAACTGAAAGAAATCTGAAGAGGATTTTCGCTTTTACTAAGAAAGGTACCTACTTCAAACTTGTGTTCACCCTGAGAAAGACTACCATGACCGTGAAGCCTTGCGCGGGCAGATGTGTGCGCATGCGTATACATGCATATTTTTTTTCTACAAATCGGTTTTTGGCTAAATCTTTCCGATTCTGGTAAGTGAAACTACACTGTACATACATTATTTCTACTTCATATAGAAAAAAGGTGCCCACGTTAAACTTGTGTTTACCCCGAGAAAGACTACCATGACCGTGCAGCCTTGCACGGGCAGGTGTGTGCGCATGCGTGCACGTGCCGATTTTTGGTATGAGTTGGTAGATTATTTTTTGGGTCTGGGAACGCTCGAAAATGTTTCCCACATAAATTAATGGTAATTGCTTCTTTGCTGTACGCCATTTCGGCTTACAAAAGGTTTGATAGGAACGCTCTACTTTCAAATAGCAGGGAAAAGCTGTATTACCCTTCAACTATCAGACTCTTAAACCAGAGGGGATAACTTAACATGAAAAAATCTGCAGATGCTGGAAATTCAAAGCAACACACAAAATGCTGGAGGAACCCGACAGGTCAGTGCCTTCTGCACCCACGCTGAGCTCATCGACTTCATCAACTTTGCCTCCAACTTCCACCCTGTCCACAAATGTGTTTGATCTATTTCTGATGTCTCTCTCCCCTTTCTCAATCTCTCTGTCTCTATCTCTGGAGACATTCTATCCACCAAGATCTTTTATAGGTGGTGGATACGTGGAATGCACTCCCATTGACAGTGGTAGAGACGAATACAATAGCGTCTTTTAAGAGACTCTTAGATAGGCACATGGAACTTAGAATAGCAGAGGACTATGTGGTAGGGTAATTCTGGGCCATTTCCAAACTAGGTTACATGGTCGGCACAACATTGTGGGCCGAAGGGCCTGTAATGCGCTGTAAATTTCCATGTTCTATAATCTCACAGCTCCCTGCACTATAGCTCTTCCCACTCTGTCACGTAAAATTGTCGTCCACTTCTCTTAGCTCTTCCATCTCCACAGCATCTGCTCTCAGGATGAGGCTTTTCATTTCAGAACTAATGAGATGTTGGCCTTCTTCAAAGAAAGGGGCTTTCCTTCCTCCACCATCAATGTTGCCCTCACCCACATCACTTCCATTTTGTGCACGTCTGCCCTCACCACATCCTCCCACCACAATACCAGGGATAGGGCCTGTTGTCCTCACCTACTCCCCATTAGCCTCTGCATCCAGCACATAATTGTCCGTAACTTTCACCATCTCCTACGGCATCCCAGCACCAAGCACATCTTCACCACCACCCCCCAGCACCCCACTTTCTGCTTTCTGCAAGGATCACTCCCTGTGCAACTCCCTTGTCCACTCGTCCCTTCCCAACAATCTCCCTCCTGGTACTAATCCTTGCAAGCAGAACAATTGCCACATCTGCCCCTACACCTCTTCATTCCTTCTATTCAATTGTCTTCTGCCCTCTCGTATCAAATTCCCCCTCCCCCAGCCCTTTATCTCTTTCACTAATCAACTTCTCAGTTCTTAACTTCACTCCATCCCCCTCTCACCTTGTCCTTCTTCCTCCCCTCCCCCCACCTCTTCCAGGTGTAAAGCCCTGGTTCACACCTTTACTGTTGTGTTGTCGGTATTTCATTCGGCAGCTCGGCTTTCAGCCTGGTTAGGCCATTGTTGAAGATAAGGGATGATGTGAAAAGTGTGCCAGGAGATTTTCTGATGAGGGACAGTAAGGTTGTGCTTGGGTTTTTTTGTTCGAGAGGAGATGAAGAGGGAAGATGCTGGGGAGAACCAGCCGTAACATACGATCTGGTGAGAGACCTGTTTGTTCAAGATGAACTGCGAGCGACGTTCGGAAGGTGTGTGTCCTTTCACGTTGACCGAGGGCCCAGCGTGTGAGTGACAGAGAAGTTCAAGATGAGCTCCAACTTGTGCACATTTGACTGTTTAATTAGAATGGGCTTTTTTCTTTTTGTTATTCTTTACTAACCCTTCATTTAAGATTCATAAATATAATTCCTTTAATCGTACGCGGTGTACTGTCTGTTATTTTGTGGCATTAATTTGTAACAGAGTAGTAATTGACACAGCATCCACACAGGTCTGGGGTGGGATCAAGCACGCCTCAATCTCACGAGTTCAGCTGGGCCGGAGGTTGTCTTTCTTAGACTTATGCAGCCTAGGAAACGAGGTGTTTCACACTGATTTCTCATCTTTTTTCCAGTCTTGATGAAGGGTCTCGGCCAGAAACATTGACTGTTCATTCCTTTCCAAGAGAGATGTCCCTTTGACCCGGTGGTGATCGATTCTTTGGATCTGGTTCACCGGTTACCAATGGACTTCCTGGGAACCCTCTCTCTCTCTCTGTACTTCTAAATGCCAAACCATTTCTACATTTCAGCCTGCTCCTCATATATGGAAGCTTCAGTTTGAATCACAATGTCGGTGAGCATCCCAGTGTAGTGATGTTCCAATGTTCAGCTTCTGAACAGTTTTCACAGAATAACAATGTAGTTTCACTCCCAAGGCTGGGATTGGTTATTGTCAAGACCATATCAATTGATCAATGACAATGGATTCTTATTTCATTTGCTGGATGGGCACATGAAGAAACATCAGTGTAGTGGCATGCACATCAGACTGGACTGCAGACAGGGAAAACCCCAGGTTATCAAATGTATTTCCAGAAGCAACAACAAGCTAGTTTTATCTCTGCCAGTGACTCCACACCTGCCCATGTCATTGAGCTCACCGTAGCTTCTTCATCCCCGTGCCCTGACGTCTGACCCATCTGTGAGATGGTTGGGTCGCATCACATTGAGGAGGCTCAATATCAACCTGACCAACTGAGGTCCATTTCCATAACCTGCAACACTTTGTTTGTTAATCCTGTGTTGAATCATTTGTGTCGATCTGTTATTTCAGTTTCCATACAGCTTTAATGTTGTTCATTTCTCCACATGGAATCTAGGAGACAAATGCTGGGGGTGGTGCCTGAATATCTGTAACGTTGTGTCTCTTGTCTGCATTCTCATTACCTTCATTTGCCGGATTGTATTTAAAGGTAAGTGCAAAGATATTCCTTATTAACATGAAAATGCTAAACTTGGTACAGTGTAGAATGTTGGACTGGATAAGTACCTCAGTCAGTACATTGTCGGCTGCTTTTTCTGGAACAACTACACTAACATGCTTTGGTTCACTGTAGCAGTTTATGAAAGATCAGATTGTTTATTGGAACATAGAAGGCATTTGATAAATCCATCATAAGTTCAATTTCACAAAGTGGAAGACATTGATAATTGGGTCAATGCATGAACAAATAGGTCACTCGCAGGAGGCGGAGGATAAGGGTAACTTGCAAAGATGTAAGTAATAGTGTCCCGCAAGGAATTTTGGGTCTGCAACTTTTCACATGCTGACACAGCTGAGTAGATAAAGTCATAGAAGCAAGTTTTCCAAAGATGATATTCAACAGGGTGGATGGTAATGTTACATCAGAGAGACTAAAAGGTGACGTAGGCTTAGAAAATGTAGAATCCTCAAGTAGAGTTAAGAAACTTCAAAGGGAAGAAATACATGGATAGGAGATAAATACAGGCCTCTGAACAGCAGTCAGGATGTAGGGTACAAATTACAGAGGGAGCGAGAAAAGACGTAAAAAATTTCAAAACTTTTTTAGCTCTGAATCCTTGCCAGAAGGGTTTAGTAGCCATCATTTATAATATGATAATGAAAGTACAGCCAGAAGTATCAGGAAAAATTAAGAAGGAATGGGAAAAAGAACTTCATTGTCTTATACCCACTGAGCAGTAGGAGAAAATTTTAATTAGTCAATTCTTCTATTTGTGCTAAACATGCCTTAATACAATTTAAGATTGTACATAGGGCTCACATGTCTAAGGATAAAATTGCTTGATTTTATTCTTATGTTAATCCAACCTGTGACAGATGTCATTCTGGAGTTGCTTCATTGATCCACATGTTTTGGTCTTGCCCTTGCTTGCAAAATTATTGGAAAGATATTTTCAGTATTATTTCAAAAGTTCTGAATATTAAATTGCAACTGCACCCTATTACTGCAATTTTTGGTTTACCAATGGTGGATAATAGTTGTTTATCCCCCTCAGCCCGGCGGATGATTGCATTTGTTATGTTAATGGCTAGAAGATCTATCCTATTGAATTGGAAAAAAATTAATCCTCCAACCATATTTCAGTGGTTTTCTCAAACTATTTCTTGTTTGAGTTTAGAAAAAATTAGAAGTGTTGTTTTTGACCCTTCAATTAAATTTGAAGAAACTTGGAGACCGTTTATTCAACATTTTCATATGAGCTAAACTGACTTTTCCTAAGCCTTACTTTTATTATCCTTAATTATTTGGATGGAGTTACGGAGTTATTGACGCTACTGTGCATATTTGACTTAATGCAATGGCCCAAGTTGGTTAGGTTTTTCTTTGGAGGGGTTTTTTTTTTCTTATTTACTCCTTTTTTCATAATCACTATGAGTTTGGGAGGTTATTATATATGGGTTATCATCTATTTGTATTTATACTTTAACCTATTAATTATGTATTCTCAGACTCTATGTTTCTCTTATGTTTGTTTAAAATTAATAAAAAGATATAAAAAGAAAGAAAAAATTCATTATCTTGGGCATGGGGAATTTCTATATCCAGGTAGGTAGGGAAAATCAGATTGGTGCTAGATCCAAGAGGAAGGAATTTGGAGGATCCCTGTGAGATTCAAGTTTGAATTTAATTATCATTCAACCATACATGAATACCCATGAATACAGCCAAACGAAACAGTGTTACTTCAGGCCAATATGCCAAACACAGTACCAACAGTCACACACAGCACAAGCCCACATATCGCACATACAATATAACAGTAAGGTACAGTCACTCAAAAAAAACAGTACCTAGTCCCTAAGTCCATAAATGTTGCAGCAGTCTGCAGTTGAAGACAATCCAGCTTGTCTTCGCCCAGCGAACACTGGAGCTGCACCACACCACCTTCCGAACCAACTCCAATGCCTCTCTCCTGGATGGCTTAAGGCCTGGTTCTCACTACAACTGAGGTCACACAGCTCCCCCACCATCAGTCCCACCAATAAACCAGTGAACCAGACTTGCAGCATTCCACCTTACCAATGTCCAACAGGTCCTGCAATAACAAGAAAAGCGACTAAAACAATCACTCACTATTAGACTGCACACCTCCTTCACACACCAACTCCGACATCTCTCTGTAGCAGGCAGCTCCTTCAGTTTCTCTACCAAAGAGCAACTCACTGATGGGGTAGACCTGTGGTGTTTTCAAAACATGAGAAAAAGCCTCTAGCTGCCTCAGTGACTCTCGCCCAGTGGCACTCACATCAACTGTGATGATGTGCTTTGAAAAACTGCTCATGGCAAGAATCAACTCATGCCCAAGCACCTGGGCCCACTCCAATTTGCCTATCACCACAATAGGTTTACAGCAGATACAACCTCACTGGCTCTCCAGTCGGCCCTGGATCACTGGACAGTAATGCTTACGTCAGGCTGCTGTTTGTTGACCACAACCAGTGTTCAACACAATCATACCCTCAGCTCTAATCAAACAACTCCAAAACCTGGGCCTCGATACCTCCCTCTGCAACTGTATCCTTAACTTCCTCACTGGGAGACCACAGTCTGTGTGGATCAGGAATAACATCTCCCCCTCGCTAGCAACAACACTGGTGCATCTCAATGATACAGACTTCACCCACTGCTCTACTCACACTGCACCCATGACTGTGTGGCCAGGCACAGCTCAAACACCATTGATAAATTTGACAATGACACAACTATTGTCATCAGAACTTCAGATGATGACAAGAAGCCGTACTGGAGTGAGATAGTTCTGCTGGTTGAGTGGTGTTGCAGTAACAACCTTGCACTCAATGTCAGTAAGATCAAGGAGCTGACTGTGGACTTCAGCAAGGGTAAGTCAAGGGAACACACACCAGTCCTCATCGAGGGATTGGAAGTGGAATGGATGAGCAGTTTCAAGTTCATGGGTGTCAACATCTCCAAGTATCTATCCTGGGCCCAACAGATTGTGCAATTACAAAGAAGGCACAACAGTGGCCATATTTCATTAGGAGTTTGAGGAGAATTGGTGTGTCACCAGAGACAATTGTAAATTTCTACAGATCCACCCTGGATAGAATTTTAAGTGGCTGCATCACCCTGTGGTATGGAGTGGCCATTGCACAGGATCAGAAAAAGCTGCAGAAAGTTGTAAACTCAGTCAGCCCCACCATGGGCACAAGGTTCACAGCACATGCCAGTGATATTAAACCTGAGTCTGGTTGTTACTCGTGGACACTGAACCGGGGAGGGGTTCAGCTACTTGTGAAAGTGAAAGCCAGATAGATTCATTTTGTGAAGTGACCGTGTGTTCAGAATGAAGGGTAGGTTACACCACTCGAACCTGCTCTGTCATTCCATGAGATTTATCACAATCAAGGACTCTGCCCGGGGTCGGCACACCCTCACAGGCGGTCTGGGGAATGGGTCTGGCAATCACACGTGGTCCAGACAATTATTGTTTGATGGCAGCAGTAGTTAACTCCCTTCCTCTTGTTTCAGTCTTGTTGAGACTTGATCAAAGCCAGAGCAACTTCAATGCTCCCTAGTGGTTCTAGAAAAGAAAACAACCATTTAGAGACACTGCTAGATGTGATATTCACTTAGTATTAAATCACTACCGCCGAGCCACTGTTCCCGTGTTAACTTTGGTTTGAAAGTTCTAGTTAATGGCCCTGTTGGCCAAGCATTTATTCTATTTCCCTTATTTCTGCACATTTCCTGTTAAAAGTCAGTGAGCTGTTTAATAAGATTCAAGTCTTAGGCCTCAATACCTCCTTGTGCAATTGGATCCTTGATTTCCTCACTTGCAGACCCCAGTCAGTCCGAATTGGCAACAAAATCTCCTCCACAATCTCTACCAGTACAGGTGTACCAGCAGGCTGTGGGATTAGCTCCCTGGTCTACTCGCTTTACACTTGTATCCCTTGTACAGAAAAGCCCAGAAACAGTGGTGGATACAGCCCAGTCTATCACCAGTAAAGCCCTCCCCACCACTGAGCACATCGACATGAAGCACTGTCACAGGAAAGCAGCATCCATCATCAAGGACCCCCACCATCTAGGCCGTGCTCTTTTCTCACTGCTGACATCTGGAAGAAGATTCAGGAGCCTCAAGACCCCCCAAACATCAGCAATTGAAGCAGAGGGGATAACTTCACTTGCCCCAGCACTGAACTGTCCCCATTCAACCGGACTCACTTTCAAGGACTCTTCCATCTGATGTTCCTGATATTTGTTGCTTATTTATTCGGCAGTATTATTGTTGTATCTTTTTTCTCTTCCTTTTTGTATTTGCACAGATCTGTCTTTGCTTTTTTGCAGTTGGTTGGTGTCCATCGTGTTAGGTGTTGTATTTCATTGACTCAATTCTGTTTCCTGTATTTACTGTGAACACCTGCAACAGAGCGAATCTCACGGTTGTATCTGGTGGCAAATATTTACTTTGATAATAAACTTACTTTAAACTTTGATCAGCTTCAGTGTGTCTCTCGCTGTACCTGGGTCACAGCTGATGTTTACAGCACCTCATGCAACAAATAACCAGGACACAGCATTCCAATTCTCTTTTAGCAACAAAAATTTCCACTTTTGTATTAAATGGCCTTTTCCTTTTTAGTGGTCTGAGAGGTATTTGACAAATCGTGAAACCCTTTTTACTGGGCGTCTCTGGAAATGCAGCTTGTCAGCCGCTCGTTAACAGCCACGGAACTCCACGGTGAGAAACCCACCTTTCCGGTTTTGTATGTCTAGGGTGTAAACGACCTTTGTCCCACCAAATCAGTGAGGCTGGGATGTCGCGCCCACCCAGACCCTGGTTTGTGTGAATTAATGTCCTCGGCAAGAACTAACAAATCATACACTGCATACAATTATAAAGAAGTACAATTAAGAATGTTAACTTAAGCAAATATCTATTGAAGGAAAGAAAGAGAAAAAACCAAAAGGGCCCATTATACTTAAACAATCAAATATGCACACAAGTGGAGCTCATCTGTAACTCACTCACAGGACCTTTGATCTGCATGAAAGCACACACGACCTTCCGAATGTCTCTCAAAATCCATATTGAACAAACGGGTCCCCCACGAGAGTGCTGGTCCTTCCTCCTTGAAGCCATTCATCCACACAAAGCACCTTGTCTCCCAGACAACCTTGCCCAGGCCTGAGCCCTGGAAAACTTCCAAGGCGCAAATCCATGGTTTCACGAGACTAACGGATGCCTACTCCTGGAGTAACCAACATCAGCTGCATCAGTAGAAAATGCATCTTCATGTCCCAACACCTACTCAGTTAATCTTCTTATCCATTCCTCAGACATTCTGGCAAATTCTGGGGCTCCTGTCTAGCTACTCTTCCAGGATGTAACATGACAGGTTTAGACCGGGTGCACCACACAGTTCCTTGTTTCCATTCATCGTCCTGCTTAGCAGAAACTTGTACCTTCTCAAAAGCATCTCTGAACACAGGGTGAATGGACAAGGTTTTCAAAAAGTTCTCTCCATTTGTCTCCTTGCACGCTCCCAGGAGCCTCCTCACAATGACAGTATTTGCCCCACAAGAATGGAAGCTCCACCCTTTTCGATCAGATCCGGGCAGACCGATACGGGGTGTGTCAATAGTCTCAGTTACTCCAACATCTGCTTCCGGAAACTTCAGTTTCAAAAAGAAGTAACCATCGTAATGGTACTCATCAGTACTAGGTTTCCGAATCTCAAGGGCACAGAGTGGCGTCAATGATAAATGCATCGAATATGGTTGTAAAAGGATATATAAAGAAAAGTAAAAACACAAAATGCTGGCAGAACTCAGCAGGCTAGACAGCATCTATGGGAGGAGGTAGTGATGACGTTTCGGGCTGAAACCCTTCATCAGGAGTCACTACATCCTCCAATAGATGCTGTCTGGCCTGCTGAGTTCTGCCAGCATTTTGTGTTTTTATTTATTTCCAGCATCTGCAGATTCACTCGTGTTGCCTATAAAGCAAAGTAACTTGAGCACCTGTGTCAAGTATGGTTCCAGCATAAACACCTTCAATCAGTATGGATACATCACAGCCTGGAGTTTCTAAACCTTCAGGAATAGTGTTTGATACTTTAGTATTTACCTTGATACATTGATAGGAATGTATAGTCTCTGAAGAATCAGTCCGTTCCTTTACTGGGTCCCTACGAAATTTTAATTCTTTTCTTCTCTTTTTGAATAACCGCTGATTTACTTTCTGAAAATCTTCCTGTCCTTCGCACTCCCACTTGAAATGTCCATCTTCTCCACAAGTGTAACAGGTCACTTCTCTCGTCAAGGGACCCCACTCAGGAGCCGCCCTCGCCTTGATACATCCCACCAGTGAGTCCAGCTTCCTATTGGCCGTGTCAGGCTTGGTGACAGCACCAACCGATATCATCGGAAATTCCTCAGCTCTCAGATTTTTCCCAATGTCCTGTAACCCCTGCGTCTGTGGCTTCAGGGTTCACTTTAGCAACAGAGGCTACTACTGAGGACTGTGCCCCATTGACGGAAGCCTCCCGCTCCTCCATTACGTTTTCCTTCTCTCTAACTTCTGTGAGTAACTCGGTAAAAGATGGCAGAGTTAATCGAATACTTTGAGCAATCATGACATGTGACAGCACGCCCTTCGCAACTTGCTCGATCATCAAACAGTTTCTCCCAGACAAGTTGAATGCTCCCTTTGCGGCACCAACAAGGCAGCAGCTTCTCCAGCTTGAAAATGTGGACAGACAACTACCGTCCTTCCTCCTGAAATGTGTTCCTGAATTTCATCCGAAGATCGGCTGCACTTCCAGCAGAGCCAGAAGCATCTTCCACAAAATGCTGGAGGAACTCAGCAGGCCAGTCAGCGTCTATGGAAGAGTACAGTTGACATTTCTGGCTGAAACCAAACCATCAACTGTACTCTTTACCATAGATGCTGCCTGGCCTGCTGAGTTCCTCCAGCATTTTGCGTATGTTGCTCAGATTTCCAGCATCTGTAGATTTTCTCTTGTTTCCAAAAGTATCTTCCAGAGCTTGTAGGTAATTAGCTGACATGGCTAATGGATTTCCTTCCTTGAGGAACTTCACTATATCAGCCGCCGACCCTTCAAGCTCTCTACCAGCCGCTGTCTTTTCATATTATCTGAGCACAGTCATTCATCCCATAACTGAGATGTCTGCTCAGCCCAAGCCTCATATTCTTCTTCCCCATCGGGTGTGGGCTTGACTCCAGAGAACACTCCCAGCCTGCAGTAACTTTGCCTCTCACCAGGTACACCTCTGCATTTATCAGCCAGTGATATAATAGCCAAAACGAGCTCAGGATTTAAATCAACAGCTGAAGGAATCAGTAGACCTCTCACATCAGACAACTCCTTTCCCACACTCCGCAGAAACGAGAGCAACTTTTCTTTAACATCCCCACTCTCAACTATGGGAAACACAAATTCCAATTGGGCACCCTCACCTCCACTCCCCTCTTCTCTGAAAGTATGGACGGCCTCTCCCGGGACCCCAATGGTAAGAGGCAGATCCATTCCTGTTACGTCAGCTCTGGTCTGAACTAACACCGCATCTTTCCCCTCCGTTTGGTCAAATTGCCGCTTCACGATCGTAACTTCCCTTCATGCTCCAACAGTACTTAAAACCCCAATCAACATTCATCTGGGCTGTGGAAGCACAGGCAAATCTTACTCTGCTGTGCTGACCACTGCATTGGTGCTGCTTCATGTACCCATGCTGAACTCATCAAATTCATCAGCTTTGCCTCTAAATTATACCCCGTCCTTAAATTCACTCAGTCCATTTCTAATAGCTCCCTCCCCATCTCCGGAGACACCAATATCTTTAATAAACCTACTGATTCCCACGATTACCTTAACTAGACCTCTCCCACCCTGTCTCCTGAGTGGGTGGGATGGTGGGAAAGAGCCTTGTCTTGCTGTTGTCTTATTTTCTTCTGTTGTTGTTGCTGTTTGTGTTATTGTGTGTTGTGTTGTTGTGCTGAACATTGTAGACGTGCTACTTTTGCGTTAGAATGTGTGGCAACACTTGCAGGCTTCCCCCAGCACACCCTTGGGTGTGTTGGTTGTTATGACATGTTTAACTATATCATTTGATGTTTACGTGATAAATAAAATGAATCTGAATCTAATGTCACTATTGCAAGAGTCTGAAGTTATGTCACAAGAGAGACTACTGACACTAGAAGTGTAGTGTAATGGTTATACACTTCACAGTACCAGCGACCCGGGTTCAATTCCCACCGCTGAACGTAAGGACTCAGCACGTTCTCTCCATGACCATGTGGGTTTCCTCCAGGTGCTCTGGTTTCCTCCCATAGTCCAAAGACGTACCGGTTGGCAGGTTAATTGTTCTTTTTAAATTGTCCTACGATTAGACTAGGGTTAAATCGGGGGCAGCAGGGCAGCACAGCCTGGCTAGAATGGTCTGTTCCTTGCTGCATCCCAATAAATTAAAAAAATCTGGATCAATACACACACAAAATGCAGGGGGAAATGAGCAGCTGGAAAGCATCTACAGAGAGAAATGCACAGTTGATGTTTTGGGCCAAGACACTTCATCAGACAGGAAAGGTAGGGGTAGAAACTAGGAAGAAAAGGGAGGGGGCTTGCAGGTGATAGGTGAATCAAGGTGAGGGGGAAAGGCAGGAGGGAGGGACAATAAGGTGAGAGTAATGTGAGAAGCTGGGAGATGTCTGCAAGACAATGAATCTCAGTGTAGCACATGGTGACAGAGACACCCAATGATAAATTGACATTGAACCTTGAACTTAGATAGGCAGAGGGCTGAAATGGAAGGAATCTGATAGGACAGTAGACCATGGATTAATGGGAAGGGGAAGGAGGTGGGGGCCCAAAGGGAGGAAGATGAAGTTGATAGACAGGTTGGGAGGGTAGGGAGAGGAAAGACAGAGAGTTAACGGGGCCGCTGTTAACCACGTTGTGGGTTTGCTTCTTCTTCCGAATGTTAACATTTTATCACCTTTGTGTTTATTTACATCCACTGCATCGTCTTAAACAATCTTCTCCACAAACTCGTGTCAGACCCATCTGATGTAATTGCTGCAGAAAGAGGCTAAAGTTATGTGCTGATGGCTTTGTTTCTGTTGTCTTCAGAAAACTGTTGTTCATTTCTTTGTTAGCCTGAAGTTTTGTGCCATTAACTCAATCCACCCCCACCCCCACTGAGATTTGGAGTTATTTCCCTCACCTATTGCTGTCTCAATTGTCACCCATACCAATAGGCTCTGCTGTTGGTGTGTGGGGCTCTCTAGAATAACCCCCGTAGGGTGATTGCTCCATTCCTATTTCCAATCCCACCAGGACGTCCACCAGCTGTGATACTCTCCCTGATTAGCAATGCCACTCCCCCATCTCTTTTACCTCCTCCCTGTCTCATTTTAAACACCTGGAACATCCAGTAGCCTTTCCTGCCCTTGTGACAGCCAAGTTGCAACATCATAGTTCCATGTACGGGCCTTTGATCTAAGTTCGCCATCCTTGTTTCTCATACTTCTTGCATTAAAAAAGCCACACTTCAGTTTTGCTGTGTCAACTGCCTGTCCTTCCTCACCATTTCCCTATATCCTGTTTCTACCTGTAAACTAATTGCCCATCCTCTGACCCAGCCTTTCTCAACCTTTTTGCCCTGGAGGAACCCTTGAAATAATTTTCAGTTCTCAGGGAACCCCAGTATAGAAATCATTATATCTACAGTTCATGGTACATTAGGATGAACAGCAATTTGTAGATACTTATTTATTACTATTATTTTATTTTTTCTTCTGTATTGTGTATTGCATTGAACTGCAGTTGCTAAGTTAACAAATTTCACATCACATATCGGTGAAAATAAACCTGATTCTGATTCTGATATAATAATCCAAAATAATTGTCAATGCTGTTTTGAGGAGGGAATACATTTTTAGTTTACATTTCTTGAAATTAAACAAGAAAAAGCTTGCTCACACATAAATGACAGGATACTCTTCTTTCACAGAAATTCAGAACTTGTCCAGGGGCAGGTCAGTAAATCCCATCTTGAGTGCACGATCAGACTGCATCTCACGAAGTTCCTCCTCTTCTCTCAAAGTCAAGTTCTCAGGTTGAGGAGAAGATTCAGAGAAAGGGTCCCTCACCCAGTCATACACTTGTGTTGAAAGGGAGGAATAATACTGTTCAATTTAGTTCTCAGTTCTTCAGGTGATTTTCAATAAGACTCGAGACTCTCTGATGTCCTTCCTCACTCTCAAGCCCAACAGCATTGGAAACATTTCAAGATTTCCTTTTGCAAAATGATTTTTCCAAAGATTCAGTTTCCTTTTAATTCCAAGAATCTTATTACTTGAAGTCAAAACGTTTTCTCCAGAGCCTTGCAGAGACTTGGTCAACGAGTTCATATGAAGAAAAATGTTTGCTAAGTAGGCTAGCTTCTGCAGCCATTCTTCACTTAGCAAGATGTGTCTATTTTCACAGTTTTTATTTTAATAAAGGGAACCATAGGAAGACATGAAGGGTAGGTTGGCTGTGACAGGTTGGGAAAGTACTTCAAATGAATGTCAATGTAGACAGAAAATGGCTCAAACTCAAAGAAATGACACATAATTTGACACAAATATACCTGTGTTAGGGCAGAAATATTGGTTCAATTTGAATTACAGGAGACATTAAAGATGGATCAGGAACAAAGGAAAGGTAGTAAATCTGGTGATTGGGAACATTAGAATTTATGGAGTCATAGAGCACTACAGCACAGAAACAGGCCCTTCAGCCCATCTCGTCTATGCCAAACTATTAATCTGCCGAGTTCATTGACCTGCACCAGACCACAGCCCCCCCTTACCCCTCTCATCCATGTACCTATCCAATTGTCTCTTAGTTGTTGAAATTGACCCTGCATCCACCACTGGCAGTTCATTCCACACTCTCATCACCCTCTGAGTGAAGAAGTTTCCCATCATGATCCTTTTAGACATTTCACCTTTCACTCTTAACCCATGACCTCTAGTTGTCATCTCACCCCACCTTGTATTCACTCTATCTATGCACATTCTTCATAATTTTGTATATCTTTATCAAATGTCCACTCAATATTCTATGTTCTAGGAAATAAAGTACTAACCTATTCAACCTTTCCCTGTAACTCAGATCTGTAAGATCCAGCAACATCCTTGTAAATCTCCTCGGCACTCTTTCAATCTTCTTTACATCTTTACTGAAGATAGGTGATGAAAACTGTACACAATAATCCAATTTAGACCTCACCAGTTTTTAATATAATTTCAACATAACATCCCAACTCCTCTATTGATTTATGAAGGACGATGTGTCAAAGGGTTTTTCACAAACCTAAAACCCTAACTACCTGTGATGTCACTTCCAAGGAATTATGGATCTGTAGACTGAGACCCCTCTGTTCTACCACAGTGCCCTACTGCTCACTGTGTAAGACCTACCCTGGTTGGTCCTCCCAAACTGCAGCAACTTGTACTTGTCTGCATTAAATTCCATTTGCCATTTTCCAGATCCCACTGCAAACTTTGATAGTCTTCCTCACTGTCCACTACACCCCCAAACTTAATGTAAACCCTAAATTTGCCGATCCAGTTTACCACATTAACATCCAGATCATTGACATAGATGACAAACAACAATGGACAAAGCACTGATCTCTGCGGCATTCCCCTGTTCACAGGCCTCCAGTCTGAGAGACAACCATCTACTACCACACTCTTGCTTCTCCCACAAAGCCGTCTAATCCAATTTACAACCTCATCTTGAATGTCGAGCAACTGAAACTTCTTGACCAACCTCCCATGTGGCAGCTTGCCAAAGGCTTTGCTAACATCCATGAAAACAAAACCCACTGCCTTGCTGTCATCAGCTTTCCTGGTAACTTACTCAAAAACTCTATAGATTGGTTAGGCACAAATTACCACACACACAGTCATGTTGACTGGACATAATCAGTCTCTGTCTATCCAAATATATCTGGTCCCTTAGAATATCTTCCAATAATTTTCCCAATATTGATGTCAGACTCACCAGCCTATGGTTTCCTATCTTTTTCATAGAGCTTTTCTTAAGCAACAGAACAACGTTACCGATCGCCCAATCCTCCAGCACGTAAGGATGTGTTAAATATCTCTGCTGAGGCCCTTGCAGTTTCTGTACTAGCCTCTCACAGGGTCCGAGGGGACACATTATTAACCCTGGGATTTATCCACCTTAGTTTGCCTAAAGACAGCAAACACTTCCTCCTCTGTAATCTGTGTAGGGTCCATTAACTCACTGCTGCATTGCCTCACATGTGTAGACTCTGTGCCTCGCATCCATCTCCCAAAACAGATGGAAAAAAATCCATTTAAGATCTCCTCCATCTCTTTTGGCTCCTCACATAGGTGACCACTCTGATGTCCCAGAAGACCAATTTTGTGTCTTTCTATCCATTTTCTCTTAACATATCTGTAGAATCCCTTAGGATTCTCATTCATCATGTCTACTAGAGCAACCTCATGTCTTCTTTTAGCCCTGCTGATTATCTTCTTCAGTGTCCACTTGCATTTCCTATACTGTTCAAGTACCTCATCTGTTCCTGGTCCTATACTTGCTATGCACCTCCTCCTTTTTCTTAACCAGGGCTTCCATATCTCTTGATATTACCAAGGTTCCTAAACCTGTTGTCCTTGCCTTTTATTCTTATAGGAACATACAAACATTGTACTCTCAAAATTTCACTTTTGAAGGCCTCTCTCTTACCAAGTACACTTTTGCTAGAAAGCAACCTGTCCCAATTCACGTTGGCCAGATCCTTTCTAACACCATCAAAACTGGCCTTTCTCTAATTTAGAATCTCAACCCAAGGACCAGATCTGTCCTTTTCTATAGTTACCTTGAAACTAATGTCATTGTGATCACTAGATGTAATGAACTTCTGCCACCAGCCTTGTCTCATTCCATAATAGTAGATATCGTACCACATTCTCTCTAGTTGGGACTTCTATGTATTCATTAAGGAAACTTACCTAAACATATTTGATAAGCTCTTTCCCATCTAGTTCTTTCACAGCATGGGAGTCCCAGTTAAAAAGTGGCAAATTAAAATCACCTACTATCACAACCTTATGTTTCTTGCAAAAGTCTACAAATTCCCTACAAATTTGCTCCTGTAAATCCCGCAAACTGCTGGGTGGTCTATAATATAATCCCATTATCGTGGTCATACATTTTTATTCCCCAGTTCTACCCACAGAGCCTCACTGGACGAGCTCTCCTGTCTGTCCTGACTGAGCACTGTTGTGACATTTTCCCTCACGAGTAAAGCCACCCCTCCCACTTTATTCCCTCCTGCTCTTTCACATCTAAAACAATGGAACCCCAGAACATTGAGCTTGTCCCTTCTGCAAACAAGTCTCACTAAAGATTACAATGTTATAATTCCACGTGCTGATCCATGCCCTAAGCTCATCTGCCTTTCTTACAATACTCCTGGCATAGAAATATACGCAGCTCAGGATATTAGTCACTCCATGGTCCTCTAGACTTAACAACTTCCTTCTCCACAACCACTCCACTATCTGTTCTGGTGCTGCAGTTCCCATCCCCCCTGCAACTCGAGTTTAACCCCTTCTGTGCAGCACCATCAAATCTTCCTGTGAGGATATTAATCCCCCTCCAGTGTAGGGGTAAACCGTTCCTCCTGTACAGGTCCAACCTTCCCCAGAAGAGAGCCTAATTTTCCAAAAGGGTCAATTCCTTAAAGGATCAGCAAAAAATTGATGAAGAGAATATTTAGTGAGTGTAAATCAGCTTGAGGCAGAACAGGCTGACTCGATATGTGAAAAGGAAGAGAGTGGACGGCAAAAATACATCACACAAACACACACACACACACACACACACACACACACACACACACACACACACACACACACACACACACACACACACACACACACACACACACACACACACACGTACATACCGTACCTTGCACTCAATAGCCACTTTATTGGGTGGGGTATTCTGCTGCTGTTACCATTCACTTTAAGTTACGATGTGTTCTGCATTCAGAGATGCTCTTCTGCACTGTACTGATGTAATGTGTGGTTATTCGAGTTACTGTCAACTTGAACCAGTCTGGACATTTTCCTTTGACCTCTCTCATTAACAAGGCATCTCAGCTGACTGGATGTTTTATTTTTCTTCCCACCATTCTCTGTAAACTCCAGAGACTGTTGTGAGTGAAAATCCCAGGAGATCAGCAGTTGCTGCGATACTCAAACCACCCCATCTGGCACCAACGATCATTCTATGATAGAAGTCACTTTGATCAAATTCTCTTCCCCTTTCTGATGTTTGAACTGAACTGATTGACCATGTCTGTTATGAATTGAGTTGCTGGCACAAGATTGGCTGATCAGATATTCACATTAATGAGCAAGTGTAGAGGTGTATCTAATGTTGTGGCCACTGAGTGTATCATGAGGAGGCAGAAAAGGCACATTGATTCAAACAAAGGCTTTATGTCCATCTGCATGAAAGAGAAAAGTCCCAGAAACAGCGAACTGAGGATCATCTGATGGAGAAATAGGTATCAATACTGAAGAAGTTAATGAGAATAAAACTCGTCAAAACCCATTGGATACATGAACTACAATCAAAGGTTTGAAAGAGCTGGATAACTGAGAAAGTGGATCCTCTGGGGATCATCTTAAAAAAACATATTCTAATATGTCTTCTGTAGATAGATAGATAGATAGATAGATAGATACTTTATTCATCCCCATGGGGAAATTCAACTTTTTTCCAATGTCCCATACACTTGTTGTAGCAAAACTAATTACATACAATACTTAACTCAGTAAAAAAAAATATGATATGCATCTAAATCACCATCTCAAAAAGTATTAATAATAGCTTTTAAAAAGTTCTTAAGTCCTGGCGGTAGAATTGTAAAGCCTAATGGCATTGGGGAGTATTGACCTCTTCATCCTGTCTGAGGAACATTGCATCGATAGATCTGCATCTGTAGATGGATGCAGGTAAACGTGGCCCATTTCAAAAAGGAGCAAGATAGAAAATATGCAAGTTCTAAATCTGTTAACCTGAAATCAGTATTTGGGGAAAATCCTGGAATATTATACAATATTATATTGCTTAGAAAACAATCAGCATTGAAATGGGATTCCTGAAAGGGAAATCGTGCTGTGATGTAAAGATTCCAACAATAGGTGAGTGAACAAGATTCTCCCACTTAGTATTGTGGGATGGTATATACCAGTGAAGATTCAGAGATGAATGTTGTTACTTTTGTTTCTCAAACACCTCTCAGTCCAGTAAAAATGAACAAACTCTTCAACATAAGAATGGAAATTTTCTTCACTCAGAGGACTGTAAACATTTGGAATCCTCTGTCCTGGTAATTTATTGCATTAGAAATTGTGAATAATTAAACATAAGATGTTTTATGAAAAGGTGGAATCTTGAACTCATAATCTACCTTGCTGTGACCTTTCACCTTACTGTCTATCTACATTGCACTTTCTCTGTAACACTTTATTCTGACACTGTTATTGTAACACCTCAGTGCACAGTGTAATTAATTGATCTGTACAAACAGTATATGAGAAAAGTCCTTTACTTTATTTGTGACACTAATAAACTAATTTACCAGCTTTTGGTGAGGATGGTTGGAACTTCAGCCATGATCTTGTGGACTGACACAGCAGGTTCTAATGGCATAAACTACCCTTATTCCTCAATACATTGTTCAGTTCCATAATCAGACTGAGTCTACCTTCCTTTCATTTTCACAGGTAGCTGAACCACTCCCTGGTTCAATGTTCAACGTTTATGATTGGAAGCTGTTGTCGATTTTACTCTCCACACATCCCCCAGTCTCAGTGTTCAGAGTCTAAAGTCCATAAATCTGAGTCTGGAAACTTCCCTGAATTGTCAGGAAACTTCGGCTCCGCTCAGAGCTCGGATATGTTGTTGCTCGCTCTTCTCTTCACGCTGGGAGTGTTTAACACAGAAGGTAAGGAGATAGTTTACACTCAATCAGGACACAGGAATGGTTTAGACAGATATCCAGATAGGACATCCCCACTCCGGCACTCAATACCACAGCCCCACCCAGGGACAAGATGGCACCCGCCCGTCACCTCCTCAACAGACTATCCAGGCAGCCTCCTCCTGTACTGTCATGTGGAGGCTAGACACAGATCAGAGGTACAGCACCTCTTATTATTAGAACATTGGAAAGTTTTTGGCAAGAACAGGCCATTCTACCAGCTTACCAAATTCCTATTCACATGGTGTGTTGAACTACTATCAACTACGTAACTAGGTAGTTTGTTCAATGTGTCTGCAACTCACTGTAGAGAAAAATGCTTCCTGATGTTAGTCTGAAATCTCCCTTTAACCGGTCTCCACCTCGTCCTCACTGATGGATTAATTTTGAAGTTGCAGCTGGCTTCCACCTTACTTACACCCTTAATGACCTTGAACACTTCTATCACATCTCGTCTCGTTCTACATCTACTTAGGCTAAAACAATTTAGTTCCTTCAATCTTTCTTCATAGTTCATACCCTGCAGACCTGGAATGAGTCTCATTGCCCATCTCTAAACTCTCTCCTGTGCCTTCACATCCCTCACAGTATATGGAGACCAAAATTGTTCTCCATAGTCAAGGTGTGACCTCATAAGCACATTGTACAGCTAAAGGAGAACGTCTCTAGACTTGAACTCCACTGAGCGCATTATATAGGCCAACGTTCTGTAAGCCTTCCTAATCACTTCTGTGCATTGTCTAGATGTGGATAGTGATGAGTGTACCAGGAAGCCCAAATCCTCTCATAGAGTGCACTTTCTAACTCAAGGCCCCCATTGTATGTTCATATCTATCATTTCCACTCCCTATATATTTTACATTTATTTACAATAAATTTCATCTGCTGTTTATCTGCCCACATCTGGATTTTGTTTAGATCCAGCTGTATTGATCCTGCTGCCTGAATGTTATCATGTTGTTACGTTCTGAATGTTATTATGTCTTGGCAGTCTCCAGCCTGATGGCATGAATACTGATTTTTCCAGCCACCACCCCACTGCCCCTCTACCTCACCCACCAGCCACCAGCCCCAAAATACTATCTCATTTTCCTTCCCACCCTCTCCATCTGTCTATCACCCACACATTCCTCTGTCTGGTTTCCCTCCTCACCTCCTTCCATTGATTCTGTCCTGTCCAATCAGATTATTCATCTTTTCCTCTGTTCAACCTATTACCTCCCTGCTTCTTACACCATTCCCACTTTTCATCCTCCTTCACCTGCTGATCATTCCCCCATACCTGGATCTACCTCTCACCTACTAGATTTTGTTCCACCCCTCCCACCCCACATCTTATAGCTCACTCTCCGCACTTTCTTTCAACTCCTAATGAAGGGTCTCAACCTGAAATGTCAACTGTCTATTTCCCTCCAGAGATGTTGCCTGACTCCAGGTTATGGGTACATCACATCAAACCATGGGGACTTATCAACCTTAATGTTCTTCAAGAGACCCAGTGCCACTTTTTTCTTTATCTGAAAATGCCCTGGTGTATTAGCCCACTCCACACTGATCTTGCTGTCCTCTTCATCCTTCTCCTTGGTACACGCTCCATCCTTTATCCTTACGGTGATGTCTTCCTGGCAGCTTACAAAACCAATAGATATTGCTTTTTATGAACTACCATTGCTGGTATCTGCCACCTATGATTTCTCTTTAAGAAACATGCTTTTGAACTGTCTAAACAAACTGGCAATTTCACCATCTCCTGAAGGATTCTTAGTTGCTTAGCTTAAGTCCATCACCCCTACTGGGGCGTAGCTCACCAAAGTCCTCTGTCCTGGGCCAGTCATTCAAGTATTCCCCAGGTGTAGCCCATATGATGTTTTTCTCTCCCAGGGATAAGGTCTTTGGAGCTTTTGTTGCGGTGTCTGTAGCTCTGGGTTTTTAATGGGATGGGGCTGCTGGCCTGATACCAAACCCCTCCTTTCTCAGCCCGAGCTTGGGACCATCCACGGCAGTTTCCCAAAGGATTCGGCTCAGATTGATTGATTGGTTCATTTATCCATTGATCAATTCATCAATTAATTGATTAATTAAATTTGCACCTTTTGTTTACTTTTGCACGTTGGTTGTTTGTCAGTGTTGGTTTTTGTGCATTTTTCATTGATTCTATTGTTATTTCATTGTTCTACTGTGAATGCCTGCAAGAAAATGAATCTTAGGGCACAAACTAGTTTCGGGGCTGACTTTGGTTTATTTCTTATAATTTTCATGTTTGTTCTTGTAAAAATGATGTTTATCTTTAATATATTTTCTCCTTGTGAACACTGCTTATATTATGTATCAGTGTTGGTGCTGCAAGTAAGTTTTTCATTGCGGCCGTGCACAGATGTACATGCACAGTGACGGTCGAATGGGTGGGAGCTCAGAGTGTGGGTGAAGATATGAAACAGAAAATGGCTGAAAGCATTGATAAGGACATGAGAAAACAGGAGCTGTTAAGGACAGGAAAAAAAATAATAGGAACTGTAGTTGGCCATCCAGCCCATAAAACATACCATCATTTAATCTGACCATGGCTGATAGGCCCCAGGCTTCATCTGACATTTTGCATATTCTTTAATTCCCTAATCATCCAGAAAATCATCTATTTCCTCTTTAGAAGGCAGAGTCTCCATTACCCTTTGGGGTCAAGTATTCCAGTGAGTCTCTGCCTTCTCTGAGAAGAAATTCCTGTGTACATCAGTTTTAAATCAGTGGCCCCTAACCTGCCTGGCCTGCTGAGTTCCCCCAGCATTTTGTGTGTGTTGCTTGGATTTCCAGCATCTGCAGATTTTCTCTTATTTGTGATTTTAACAGTGTCACTCTGTTTGAGATTCTGTCACTACAGGAAATATCTTAACATCTTCCTTGACATGCCCAGTTCTTCTACCTGCAAAGAATATATATGCTCTGTCCACAACCGGTAGGAATTCTGGATGGCCAGCCATTTTAATTCCACTCCCCATTCCCATTCTGACATGTCAGTCCGAGGCCTCCTGTACTGCCATGATGAGGTCACTCTCAGGTTGGAGGAGCAATATACCTTGGGGCAGCACGATAGAGCAGTGGCTAGCACAATGTTTTACAGTACAGGCGACACAGGTTCAGTTCCTGCCACTGCCTGTAAGGAGTCTGTACATTCTACCCGTGACTACATGGGGTTCCTCTGGGTCCTCTGGTTTCCGCCCACAGTCCACAGATGTGCTGGTTGGTAGCTTAATTGGTCATTGTAAATTGTCCCGTGATTGGACTAGAATTAAATCAGGGGATTGCTGGGTAGTGTGTCTCGAAGGGCCAATTCCACGTTATAGCTCACTAAATAAGTAAATAAACCTTTTGGGTATTGATAACATGTATTAATTATATAGAATCCTGCAGGCCAGAAGCCTTGAAAGTTTTGTAGTTCATGTCAGAGGAAGCCTGGATCACCTTTCTGGTTCAGAATGTTGGAAGTTTAAGGTTTACGGGACAAACACAGGCAAGTGGTATTAGCTTTAGATCGGCAACGTCTAGAGATGGGCCAATATGGAGGATGGATTTTTGTTAGGTAGACAAGATTGTTTATGAACTTAAAGCATTTGTGTCAATCTTCACAGAGATTACAAGAAGCTAAGGGAGTGAATCACTGAATGGAATTTGTATTAATAAATAAAAACAGACTGGAAATGTAGAAATAGCAGTCACTGGTACTGGCAAAACTAATGGGATTGAAGGTGACAAATCCTAAGACTCGATGACCTAAATTCAATAGTTTGAGAAAGGTAATTATGAAAAAGGTGGATTGTGTTTCTGGTTTTCCAGACTTCCATGAATTCTGGATGGCTCCTGTGGATTGGAGGGTGGCAAATGTGAACACACTAAGAAAGACGGGAGACAGAAAGCAGGAAACGATAGAGGTGTTGACATCAGTAGAAAGAAAATGTTGGAATTTGTGACAAAGGATGTGAACCATTTGGAAGAGAATAAAAACAGAGAATGTTGGTAACATATGAGACCAAGTAGGTTAATGTGACAGTTAAAGCAGATTCTGCCTCTCTGTCTATGTTATGTGTCACTAATCACAGGGCTAAGGCATATCATGACCACCTGATCAGGCTGTTCCAATGGAGAGTGGAAAACAGAGCCAAATCATAGATGGATGACTGGTAGAAATGGCCAGTTCTGATACAGCCAGGAACAAATTACCAAACATTGGGGAATTCAATATTGAGTCCGGAAGGTTGCACTGTGTAACACTGTGCACTCATTGTAACAGGGCAGGAGGCTGTAGACATTGAGGTCAAAGTGGATGAAGTACTGAAGTGGCAGGCAATAGAGAATGGCTGCTCTCTGTGGACTGAACACCGGGGATCCTAAAGGGATCACACAATGTGCTTTTGATTTTCCCAGTGTCGAGCACTGAATGCAGTCACTCGATTGGGGGAGGTGCAAGTGAATCACTGATCACCTGAAAGACTGCTTGTGCCTCTGAATGATGGGGATGGAAGTGGGGAAAATATACACTGCACACCCTGAGGGTGCAGAAGAAAATGCCACAAGATGGCAAGTGGTTGGTGAGATAAAAAAGCAGAAAATGCTTGAAATACTCAGCAAGTCAGGCAGGATCTCCAGGAAGAGAAAGGTTCAGTGTGAAGGCTGACTATTTCAAGCATTTTTTTAAGTTTTCCAGTATCCGCAGTACTTTATTCTTGAAATGGTTAGTGTGGACAGAGGTAAGCCAAGGAATCAGAGAGGGACCGATATTTCTGAACTGCTGAAAGGGGGAAGGGAGGATGTGCCTGATGGGACTTTGCTGGAGCTGGTGGGAATTGTGAAGGATGTGGAGACCAGTGGGGCGGAAGATGAGGGGCAGGATAGTTTCCGTAGCTGCTGTCTTCATGGGTCAAGTAATATTACACAAAGACCCAATTGTTTTCAGGCCAGGGGTGATCATAGGCAATTAATTACTCCATTTGTGTTTGCAGAGGGATTTTGAATAGGGAAATGCTTGCAGATTTTTAAGATCAGTGTGGGATCGTCTTTTACTGCTGCCAATCCTGATAAAGGGGAATAGTAATAGAAACATAGAAAACCTACAGCACAATACAGGCCCTTCGGCCCACAAAGTTGTGCCGGACATGTCCCTACCTCAGAAATTACTAGGCTTACCTGTAGCCTTCTATTTTTCTAAGCTCCATGTACCTATCCAGGAGTCTCTTAAAAGACCCTATTGTATCCACCTCCACCACCATTGCCGGCAGCCCATTCCATGCACTCACCCACTCTCTGCATAAAAAACTTACCCCTGACATCTCCTCTGTACCTACTCCCCAGCACCTTAAACCTGTGTCCTCTTATGGCAACCATTTCAGCCCCAGAAAAAGCCTCTGACTCTCAACATGATCAATGCCTCTCATCATCTTATACATCTCTATCCCGTCACCTCTCATCCTCCATCGCCCCAAGGAGAAAAGGTCGAATTCACTCAACCTATTCTCATCAGGCATGCTCCTCAATCCAGGCAACATCCTTGTAAATCTCCTCTGCACCCTTTCTATAGTTTCCACATCCTTCCTGTAGTGAGGTGACCAGAACTGAGCACAGTACTCCAAGTGGGGTCTGACCAGGGTCCTATATAGCTGCAACATTACCTCTCAGCTCCTAAATTCAATTCCACGATTAATGCAGGCCAATACACCATATTCCTTCTTAACCACAGAGTCAACCTGCACAGCTGCTTTGAGCGTCCTATGGACTCAGTCCCCAAGATCCCTCTGATCCTCCATACTGCCAAGTCTCACCATTAATGCTATATTCTGCCACACTCCTCCCTCTCCAATAGTGATTGGAAGTGTGGGGTGGGGAAATCGTGCTGTTGGTAGCACAGGCTCTCCTTGGTGTTATGTCAGCGGGAAATCTTCTGAGGGAAGCTTCGCATCATAACCATATCGAGTCGTCTTATCTGCTAAATCATTCTAATGCATATCTCCATATTCATCCACCTCCCCTCTTTCAGATCGAAACGCACATACTATTCCTCTCTCTGCAGCAAATTGCCCCTGCAGCTCTGACTCCATCACACTGAACACTGCTCAGCCCACTGCCATTTACACTGCTAACACATGACTGTGCAGCCAGATTCAAGGAGAACCTGATCATTAAATTTGCTGATGATACCACAGTGGTGGGGCTCATCAGCAAAAATGATGAAACAATGTACAGGGAGGAGGTCAAACACCTAGAGAGCTGGTGCAGTGACAACAACTTGATGCTTAATGCCACCAAAACCAAGGAGATGATCATCGATTTCAGACGGTCTCATCCTGAGCACACACCCCTCAGCATCAGTGGCTCCACAGTGGAGAGAGTGGAAAACATCAAGTTCCTTAGGGTGCAGATCTCGGACAATCTCACCTGGTCCAGGAACACCACTGGGATTGTGAAATGAGCCCAGCAGAGATTGCACTTTCTGAGGAAGCTTAAACAAGCATCACTCCCCACTAACATCTTAACTACGTTCTACAGAGGTGTGGTTGAGGGTGTGCTGACCTTTTGCATCATATTCTGGTACTCCAGCTGCAGTGCTGCCAACAAAAAAGCCTTGCAGAGGGTGGTTAGAGGAGCAGAGAATGTTATTGGGGTCTCCCTACCTTCTGTCCAAGACCTCTTTCAGAGTCGATGCCTCCAGAAGACACGATACATCATTAAAGACCCCTCACACCCTCTCCATGAACTGTTTGTTCTTCTGCCATCAGGCAAACGACACAAGAGCATCAAAACTAAAACCACAAGGCTACGAAACAGCTTCCTCCCACAGGCAGTCAGACTGCTAAATAGCTGCTTTACCTGACTCTGCTTTGGTCACTTTTAACTTGCACTGGACACTTATAACTTGTTTTTAACTGACATGTGGCTATTGTGTTTTACTATTTATTGTTGCGTTTGTTATGTTATGATTGCACTGCTCCTGGGAAACGCTATCTCATTCTGCCCTGCAGAGCTGATGTATGGTTAGAATGACAATAAAGTTTTTGAATCTTGAATCTTGATAATGTATAGCTGCTGTCTTGCCTTCTTTATGCCTACATCCATATGTTGGGACCAGGTTAGTTCCTCAAGAGATCTTGACACCCAGGAACTTGAAGCTGCTCACTCTCTCCACTTCTGATCCCTCGATGAGGATTGGTATGTGTTCCCTTGTCTTACCCTTCCTGAAGTCCACAATCAACTCTTTCGTCTTACTGATGTTGAGTGCCAGGTTGTTGCTGTGGCATCACTCCACTATTTGGCATATCTCACTCCTGTACACCCTCTTGTCACCATCTGAGATTCTACCAACAATGGATATATCATCAGCAAATTTATAGATGGTATTTGAGCTATGCCAAGCAAAACAGTCATGTGTACACAGAGAGTAGAGCAGTGGGCTAAGCACACACCCCTGAGGTGCACCAGTGTTGATCATCAGTGAAGAGGATATGCTATCACCAATCCGCACAGACTCTACGGATCCCTGGGGATGATCCTAGGGAACTGTTCCATGAAGTTAGTTACCAGAAAGCAATTCCTGGTCTCAGTAATGCCGAGGAAAGGTGATTGATTATAACGTGCTTGCATCTGAACATACACTCCACTTTGCCAGAAACACTGTGACATGCTGG
Organism: Hemitrygon akajei; assembly: GCF_048418815.1. Lineage (NCBI taxonomy): Eukaryota > Metazoa > Chordata > Chondrichthyes > Myliobatiformes > Dasyatidae > Hemitrygon > Hemitrygon akajei. The sequence goes on along the minus strand of NC_133125.1, from coordinate 175,785,968 downwards.
GGGAACAAATAAGGAGTTAAATAATGTGGTTCTGACTGTTCTGGGTAATAACAACGGGGACCCAATAGATGAGTTGTATAAATGTTCCCAGAGGAAACGAGAACACACACTGCATTTGCGTCCTCTCTGTGGATGGTGTCCCGAGGGGTGTATGGATCAACATTAGATCGAGATCATTTCATACCAGAACCACAAACAGATGGATAAGTACATTAGTGTCTCATATCACCAACAAATCTAGAAAGATGTTGGAACTGTTTGATCCCAGTGATCCTACACATACTGAGGCACGAGTACTGAGGAAAATGAATGGAGCATGGGAGAAGGAAGTACAGGAGTTCGATGTTAACTTTGGGAATAATTCAGAGGCAGCTAAAGTGTTTTCACTTCAAGAAAATACACAGGGTATCGTGTGAGGAAATGCAGGTCAGGGTAGAAGCCAGCAGAGAGATTGTAAAAGGGAAGTAAGTAACACAGTGCTGGATTTCCCCCATACCCAATTGGGGAAGCTGTTGTTGGGGGCAGGATAATGCTGAAATCTGCTGTTTAGCTGAGGTAACGTGGGCCATTATGCCCGGAACTCTACAGCGGACAGTTCATGTGAGCAGAATCCCAACAATAATCAGTGATTGGGATTACTGAATGGTCAACATATGTTGGAATTTGGGTTAATGTGGGGATTTCATGCTTTAGACTTGTTGAATGTTGTTTACCTGTGCATGATGAATAACTTTCAACATTTCATTGTTTACAGTCTTAGAGTAACACAGTTCCTCAATATTGTTGGATTATAACTCAATATATTTGGTAATGACTTAACCCTCAGGGAAAGAAGATTTTCAGAAATGTTTTAATCTAGGAATAATTTGCATGTTTTAATTATGTGTAGTGTGGCCATGTATGAATTCACTTGTGAGGGAGGGAGAGTGAGGAAGTGTGTGTGTGTGTGTGTGAGTGTGAGAGAGAGAGAGAGAGAGAGAAAGAGAGAATGCAAAGGCTGTTTTTGAAGAGGCTGTGCCTCTAAGAGTTTGCATCAATGTGGTATGTGACAGGGGCACCCACCCAGCAGTTTTTCCCCCTTTCCTCTTTGGTCCTTTGAAAAATGTGTGAAAACTTTTCATGGAGAGGATTAACTGCTGATTTGCAGTCACTGGCAAAGATTCGCAGGAATGAACAGCACAAACATGGATTCTGGATATGAGATCAGAATCAGAATCAGAATCAGACTTTAATCGCCAAGTACCTATGCACATACAAGGAATTTACTTCCGGCAGATGTTGTCTCTCTGCTCATAACAATAATAATGATAAATATAAATGAAAATATAGATTATACATACAGGTAGTGCAATCCAAGTAATAGTTAGCCGACAGTTAACCGGCAGTTAACTGTTCAGCAAAGTGACCGCAGTAGGGAAAAAACTTCTCCAGTGCCTATTAGTCTTAGTCTGGAGGGATCTGAAGCACCTACCAGACGGAAGCAGATCAAACAGTCCGTGCGCAGGATGGGAGGAGTCCTTTATGATGTTCCCCGCCCTCTTCTTCAACCTGGAAGAGTACAGGTCCACAATAGAGGGCAGGGAGGCTCCAATAATGCGCTCGGCAGTCCTCACTGTGCGCTGTAGTCTGGTTCTATCCTGCTTGGTGGCGGCTCCAAACCACACAATGATGGAGGTGCACAGGACAGACTCAATGACTGCAGTGTAGAACTGCAGCAGCAATTCCTGAGGCAGACCGTATTTCCTCAAGAGCCGCAGGAAATACATCTGCTGCTGGGCCTTCTTCAGGATGGAGCTGATGTTCTGCTCCCACTTCAGATCCTGAGAGATGGTGGTTCCCAGGAACCTGAAGTTCTCCACGGTGGACACAGGGCTGCTGAGGACTGTGAGGGGAGACATAGCGGGGGGATGTCTCCTGAAATCCACTATCATCTCCTTTGTCTTGAGCGTGTTCAGCTCCAGATTGTTCCGACTGCACCAGAGCGCCAGTTGGTCCACCTGCTGTCGATATGCAGACTCATCACTATTCTGGATGAGTCCGATGATGGTAGTGTCGTCTGCAAACTTCAAAAGCTTCACATAGGGGTTGGAGGAGGTGCAGTCATTGGTGTAGAGGGAGAACAGCAGTGGAGAGAGGACACACCCCTGGGGGGCGCCGGTGTTGGTGATTCGAATATCCGAGGTGACCTGTCCCATCCTTACCTGCTGACTTGTGTTGGTCAGGAAGCTGTAAATCCAATCGCAGAGGTCAGGTGGCACAGTAAGGTGAGACAATTTGGAACAGAGGGTATGAGGGACGATGGTGTTAAATGCCGAACTGAAATCCACAAACAGCATCTGAGCATAGGTCCCAGGACGATCCAGATGTTGCAGGATATAGTGCAGTCCCAGGTTGACTGCATCGTCTACTGACCTATTTGCCCAGTAGGCAAACTGCAGGGGTTCCAGCAGGCTGCTGGTGAGGGTCTTCAGGTGGTTCAACACCAAGCGTTCAAAGGATTTCATAACTACAGATGTCAGTGCAACAGGTCTGTAGTCGTTCAGTCCTGTGATGGTGGGTTTCTTGGGGACCGGGATGATGGTAGAGCACTTGAAGCAAGTCGGAACCTCACTCAGCTCCGGAGATCTGTTAAAGAGCTGAGTGAAGATGGGAGCCAGCTGATCAGCACAGGCTCGTAGACAAGAGGGGGAGACCCCATCTGGGCCTGGAGATTTTCGGGTCTTAAGTCACTGGAACAGTCGACATACTTCTCCTTCGCTGATTCTAAGCTGTGATCCAGGGGGGCTGGGCAGAGATGATGGGGAGGTGATTGCAGTGATTGGGGGATGAGTGCCAGTGAGTGATGGTCAAGGGAAGGCAGGAAGAGAGACCGAAGAGGGGGGAGGGACAGGTGTAAGATGGACCCTCTCAAATCTACAGTACATACAGATGCCCATATTTCAGAGGGAAATGGACATTCAGGAAAACTGTTTACGAGTGGACAGTTAAGTCTGGAATTAGAATTTAACATCTTGGAAAGACTGGAATATTTGGGGAGCAATTCTACAAACAAGAGAACATTTGCAGACGCCAGAAATCAAAGCAACACACACAAAATGCTGGAGGAACTCAGCAGGTCAGGCAGCATCTATGGGAAAGAGTACTGTCGATGTTTCGGGCAGAGATCCTTCAGCAGGGCTGGAAAAAAGAGATGAGAAGTGTCAGAGTAAGAAGGTGAGGGGAGGGGAGGAAGAAATACAAGGTACTGTAGCAGGTGATGGGTGAAACAGGGAGGGGGGAAGGGTGACGTAAAGAGCTGGAAAGTTGATTGGTGAAAGAGATAAAGGGCTGGAGAAGGGAGAATCTGATGAGAGCATGGAAGAAAGAGAATAGGGGAGGAGCCCTAGAGGAAGGTGATGGGGAGGTAAGGGGATCAGATGAGAGAGGGAAATGGGAATGGGGAATGGTGAATGGTGATTGGTGAAGGAGGGAGGGGAGCAGTTACTGTAAGTTTGGGAAATTGATGTTTATGCCATAAGGTTGGTTAGGAAGGTTTTCAAAGCCTGCAGAGGGATTTGGACCCGCTGGGAAAATGGGCTGAAAAATGGCAGATGCAGTTTATATTTGCTGCACAAATCACTCTCTCACCTAGATGGGGTCAGTTGTGCTGTGAGGATTACATTCCTGGACTTCCCTAGTGCCTTTAACACCATCCAGCCCAAGATCTTAAGGCACAAACTAACGGAGATGGGAGTAGACTCTCACATGGTGGATTGGATAGTGGACTACTTGACAGATAGACCTCAGTATGTGCGGTTGGGAGACTGTAGGTCTGACACGGTGGTCAGCAGCACAGGAGCACCGCAGGGGACCGTGCTCTCTCCGGTCCTGTTCACCCTGTACACATCAGACTTCCAATATAACTCGGAGTCCTGCCATGTGCAGAAGTTCGCTGACGACACGGCCATAGTGGGGTGTGTCAGGAATGGACAGGAGGAGGAGTATAGGAAACTGATGGCAAAGTACTGGAGAGTTTAACATCGGTAGCTGAGCGAAGGGCGCTGAGTAGGCTACGGTCAATTATGGAAAACTCTGAACATCCTCTACATAGCACCATCCAGAGACAGAGAAGCAGTTTCAGCGACAGGTTACTATCGATGCAATGCTCCTCAGACAGGATGAAGAGGTCAATACTCCCCAATGCCATTAGGCTTTACAATTCAACCGCCAGGACTTAAGAACTTTTTAAAAGCTATTATTAATACTTTTTGAGATAGTGATTTAGATGCATATCATATTTTTTACTGAGTTAAGTATTGTATGTAATTAGTTTTGCTACAACAAGTGTATGGGACATTGGAAAAAAGTTGAATTTCCCCATGGGGATGAATAAAGTATCTATCTATCTATCTATCTATCTATCTATCTATCTATCTAATGCAGACAAGTGTGAGGTATTGCACTTTGGAAGGACGAACCAAGGTAGAACATACAAGGTAAATGGTAGGACACTGAGAAGTGCAGTAGAACAGAGGGATCTGGGAATACAGATACAAAATTCCCTAAAAGTGGTGACACAGGTAGATAGGCTCGTAAAGAGAGCTTTTTGTACATTGGCCTTTATAAATCAAAGTATTGAGTATAAGAGTTGGAATGTTGTGGTGAGGTTGCATAAGGCATTGGTGAGGCTGAATTTGGAGTATTGTGTGCAGTTCTGGTCACGAAATTACAGAAAAGGTTTACAAGGATGTTCCCAGGACTTGAGAAACTGAGTTACAGAGAAGGGGAGATTTGATAGAGGTGTATAAAATTATGATGGGTATAGATAGGGTGAATGCAAGCAGGCTTTTTCCACTGAGGCTAGGGGAGAAAAAAAACAGAATACGTGGGTTAAGGGTAAAGGGGGGAAAGTTTAAAGGAAACATTGTGGGGGGCTTCTTCATGCAGAGAGTGGTGGGAGTGTGGAATGAGCTGCCAGATGAAGTGTTAAATGCGGGCTCACTTTTAACATTTAAGAAAAACTTGGACAGGTACATGGATGAGAGGGGTTTGGAGGGATATGGTCCAGGTGCAGGTCAGTGGGACGAAGCAGAAAAATGGTTTGGCACAGCCAAGAAGGGCCAAAAGGCCTTTTTCTGTGCTGTAATGTTCTATGGCTACCCTGATGGAATATAAGTTGCTTCTCCGATGTCGCCTCATCGCAGCAGTAGAGGAGGCCATGGACTGACATGTCAGAATGGGAGTGGGAAGTTGAATTGAAATGGGCGGCCACTGGGAGAAACTGCTTTTTCTTGCAGACAGAGCAGAGGTGCTTGTCAAAGCGATCTCCCAATCTACGTCAGGTCTCTCTGATATACAGGAGGCCCAACGGGTGCACCAAATACAGTAGATGACACCAGCAGACTCACAGGTGCAGTGTTGCCTCACCTGGAAGGACTGTTTGGGGTCCTGAATGGTAGTGATGGAGGTGGTGTAGGGGGAGCTGTGGCACTAGTTCCGCTTGCAAGGATAAGTGCTGGGAGGGAGCTCAGTGGGGAGGGATGAATGGGTGGAAAGCCCCCACCCATTCTGTGCTCTGTTATGGTATATATTTGCAGAAGAAAAGAGGAAAGAATATGGACTTACAAAGGTGAAATTGAATAAAATTAGAAATAATCATACAATATTGATTACCAGTTATATTTTGGGCCATTTTGCTGATAAGGAGGTGTTTAGTTGCTATTCTTAGACCAGAAAACAATAAAATAATTAAAATTCTTGTTTAGACCCTAAGAGCATAAAACATAGGAGCAGAATTAGGCCATTTGGCCATCAAGTCGGCTCTGCCAATTCATCCCGGCTGATCCATTTTGCTCTCAACCCCATTCTCCTGCCTTCTCCCCATAATCCTTTATGCCCTGAGAAATTAAGACCTGATCCATATCTGCTTTAAATACACCCAATGACATGGCCTCCTGTGGCAACAAACTCCACAGATTCCCCATCATATGGCTAAAGGAATTCCTCATCTCCATTCTCAATGTTTGTCTTTTTATTCTGAGTCTGTGCCCTGTGCTCCTAGATTCCCTCTGACTCCTAGATAGGAAACATCCTCTCCACATCCACTCTATCTCTGCCTTATTTACCATAAGTGAATCATTTTTATTTATGTTTTAACAACTGTACCTATGAAAACTGCAGCAAGGGAAGGGTTAAGATGAGGTGCTGACAGAACAGTGTGCAGACATTGTTCAGTTACTGAGCTGAACATGGTTCCCCAAGGAAAACTCAATCCCTGAGAGCCCAGCTCCTCTTTGCTCAGCTTCTTTGCCACACTGGGACCCAAGGCCACCGGGCATACCAAGACAACGTAAGAACGTAAGACTTGTTCATCAGTCACTGAAGGTGAATGAGCAAGTGCAGCAGGCAGTGAAGAAGGCTAATGGAATGTTGGCCTTTATTACAAAGGGAATTGAGTACAAGAGCAAGGAAATCCTCTTGCATTTGTACAGAGCCCTGGTGAGACCACACCTGGAGTATTGTGTACAGTTTTGGTCTCCAGGGTTAAGAAAGGACATCCTGGCTGTAGAGGAAGTGCAGCGTAGATTCACGAGGTTAATTCCTGGGATGTCTGGACTGTCTTATGCAGAGAGGTTAGAGAGACTGGGCTTGTACACGCTGGAATTAAGGAGATTGAGAGGGGATCTGATTGAAACATGTAAGATTATCAAGGGATTGGACAAGATAGAGGCAGGAAATATGTTCCAGATGCTGGGAGAGTCCAGTACCAGAGGGCATGGTTTGAGAATAAGGGGTAGGTCATTTAGGACAGAAGGAAAAACTTCTTCTCCCAGAGAGTTGTGGAGGTCTGGAATGCACTGCCTCGGAAGGTAGTGGAGGCCAATTCTCTGGATGCTTTCAAGAAGGAGCTAGATAGGTATCTTATGGATAGGGGAATCAAGGGATATGGGGACAAGGCAGGAACCAGGTATTGATAGTAGTTGATCAGCCATGATCTCAAAATGGCGGTGCAGGCTCGAAGGGCCGAATGGTCTACTTCTGCACCTATTTTTAAAAATAAATAAATAAATATATGAAGGCACACTAGCAATTGGACAGTGATTTTACTAATTCTAGTGCATGATTGGCATTTAATTCATACATTTTTGCTGGTTTATGGTACCTGAAATATGTATTATGATTGGAACTTAATTATGCAAGTAATGGGATTCAGAAGTACGTTAACTTATTATTGGATCAATATCTGTATAAAACTCGTCAATTTTGAGCTGAAACTTCAGAGCAGTTCAATTACCCTGACTGAGCTCTTCTCCTTGTGCACAACTAAATAAAGTGTGATTGACAAACGAGTGCAAATTGTAAAATAACTATCCAATAGCCCATGTGTGGATGTCTGAATGAATTTGACATAGGATGTGTAATCATACAATCGTTCATTATTGTCCTCCTCAATGTGAATATTACATGCTATTTGTAAATCAATGAGATATTTTGTCATTCTGTTTATTTCCTGTTTCACTGTCAGACATGAAGATTCCATTGGAATTGATTTTTCTTTTTGATAAAATAAATGCAATGTTTCACACAGATCCAATCAAAACATTGCACAGTTGTAACAAGACCACCCTACTTTTGTACTCCTTCCTTCTTATGTTAAAGGTAGCATTATGTTTGCTTTTCTAGTTGTATTTGAAAATTCACTTTGTGTTTTGCTTCTGAGGGTGTCTGATCTCCCTCATCCTGAATATTCATTAGCCTCACTCCATTTTAAATTCCAATGTGGCTGTTCTTCGATCATATTCCAATTACTATATGGTCCTCACTCTGTAACCATTCTTTATCCTGCCTTAGGATTCTTTTGTCTTCTTGCAGTTTATTTTTCAACCTACATCCTTTCATTGTGGTCATTCATACAACTCTAACCAAGACTAACTGGAAACACAAGAGATTCAGCAGTTGCTGGAAATCCAGAGCAACACATAGAAAACACTGGAGGAATTCAGCAGGTCAGGCAGCATCTACAGACATAAACAGTCAATGTTGGGGTGAAATCGTTCTTCAGGACTAATTGTTCCCCTTTACTCATTCTTCATCCAGCAAAACTATAAAATGATGAATTATATTGTTTCCCTGTTTTTGCACAGTAACAAATCTTCTGTCTATGCTAATACATTTTTCTCATTTGGATGAGTTTATGGTGTGTGATTTTTCCTTAATGGGGTCTCCATCCCTCTGGAGATAATGAGAAGAGGCCATGTTCCAGCTGGTGAGGATCCTTAATGATGGGTGTCACCCTCTTGAGACACTGCCTTTGGAAGTTGTCCTCGGTGGTGGGGAGGGCTGTGTCCGTGATGGATCTGATTGAGTCTACAACTCTCTGTAGTCTCTTCCCCCTCATTCCCACTCATTCTTCCCATGCCTTTCTTAACATTCATAAGTTCATGGCTGGCATTTTACCTTCGTACCACTCTCCTGCACTAATCCCATCATTCTCTTCATATTTAAAATCTTCCTCTTTCTGTTTTGAATGGATTATACTCAATGATGAAGCCCGTGTGTGAAGAAACTTGTCATTTCTGTACTGAGTAGCCAACTCCTTATTTTGAGGTTGTGGACACCCTTGAAAACGTAATCCTATCTTTAGCAGATTTAGTAAATCTTATTTGGATTATATTTTGTTGTTTTGAACTCTGGCAAGTACAGACCCATTCTGGTTAACCTCTCCCCATTCAACAAGCTTGAACAAACTTTCAAAAGAATGCACTCCAAAACTCAAGCCAACTGTCATAGTTTCACAACTGGTTTTTGAAACTTAAAAATAAATTTTCATAATACAACATATATACAAAAAGATTTGTTACAAAAAGAGTATGTAATTTATTTTTAAATGCTTAGTATCATCTATTCAATGTATTCAGTAGTTTTAACTTCTCTTAAACACATCACAACTGATGTGGCCCTCTAAGGTGATGGTCAAAGTTCGAGGGGCTTCCCCACCCAAATCTGCCCCTCTGCCCCTCCACACATGTTAGCAGAAGGAGCTTAGACTGTGATCTTCTCCCACAGAGCCTTTGCATTGGCTGCACTGAGCCTCAGCACAAACTCCCATAGCTTGGAATGTGTCAGTCAGGAGCATTCCCACACGGAAGCATTGCTGAGAATCCCTACCACCCATCCCACGATCTCTCTGACCCACTACTGTCAGGAAGGAGGTGCAAAAGCATCAGGACTTGGACTGCCTGGCCGGGTTAACAGTTTTGTGGAGGAAAATTACGCTTGAGAACTAAGGGTTAATAGAATCATGGGGATAACATAATAAAAAATAGAACGGGTCGAACGTCCTTGTACTAACTAACAATAGATCATGTCATCAATGAGAAACCGATCGGATCGGCGCTAATCGTCTGAGAGGCAACGTGATTACCGGTGTTTTTGGTACTCTGGTCAATGAGAAACCGATTGGATAGGTGCTAATTTTGTGTCATTTTGCCGTGCTGGAGACCAATGTATTCCGTGCAGACCAAAGACAAGGATCCTTGCGTCTGTCTCTATATCACAGTTGTTACAGAGGTGGACGGCCATCTCTTCCTCACCACAGCTGTTCTGAGGGCAGTGTCCCATGGGATTTAGATTTCATGTACCAGCCAAGCGGTGTCTCAGTATGTGGGGAGTTCTGGTGATGAGGCATTCTGTGAGATGGTGCTTGGGAAACTGACCCACAAATCCCTGCCCTGTAGTGTCTGTAGGACATTCCATACTGACCACCGCCTGATGGACTTGTGCTCAGAAGTGTTTCCCTGGAAAAACTCTTTCACAAAGGACAGGCCATGCGGCACCGTCCAGCTGACTGTGACGTTGTACATCAACAGGACCAGACCAGTTCTCTGCAACATTATGGACAAATAAAACCTCGCACCTGGTATCCATGTACTTTGCTTCTACATGCACCCTGATGCAGCCACAGAAGGGAACAGGTTACACCTCTGCCAAGTACCACAGAGCTGACAGAACATCCGAAGCTGAAGGCTAATTTCTTTGAAGTTACTGACAGAGAACGCCATTTCCACAAAGACAGTTTTTGTTTTACCGTCCCAGTCTGCTCCAGCCATTTTGTTACATGCTTCAGCAACTCCAAACAAGATGCCCGGCTCCTTCAGGTCATCAGACCTGATGGTGATTGTGACATTAGATCGGTCCAGTGACCTTGCTCTGACCAATGATGGTGATTCAGATGGTCATAGATGCCGATGAGTCTGTGAACTGACCATGGATCTGAGCACAATACAGTGACATACTTTTAATTTTAATCATAATTTTATATACCTTTATCAAATCTCCCCTCATTCTTCTATGCTCCAGAGAATAAAGTTCCAAGGTAGAACATACAAGGTAAATGGTAGGGCACTGAGGAGTGCAGTAGAACAGAGGGATCTAGGAATACAGATACAAAATTCCCTAAAAGTGGCGTCACAGGTAGATAGGGTAGTAAAGAGAGCTTTTGGTACATTGGCCTTTATAAATCAAAGTATTGAGTATAAGAGTTGGAATGTTATGGTGAGGTTGTATAAGGCATTGGTGAGGCCAAATTTGGAGTATTGTGTGCAGTTCTGGTCACTGAATTACAGGAAGAATATTAATAAGGTTGAAAGAGTGCAGAGAAGATTTACAAGGACGTTGCTGGGATTTGAGAAACTGAGTTACAGAGAAAGGTTGAATAGGTTAGGACTTTATTCCCTGAAGCGTAGAAGAATGAGGGGTGATTTGATAGAGGTATATAAAATTATAATGGGTATAGATAGAGTGAATGCAAGCAGGCTTTTTCCACTCAGGCTAGGGGAGAAAAAAATCAGAAGACATGGGTTAAGAGTGAAAGGGGAAAAGTATAAAGGGAACGTTGGGGGGGGCTTCTTCACACAGAGAGTGGTGGGAGTATGGAATGAGCTGCCAGATGAAGTGGTAAATGCAGGCTCACTTTTAACATTTAAGAAAAACTTGGACGGGTACATGGATGAGAGGGGTTTGGAGGGATATGGGCCGGGTGCAGGTCAGTGGGACTAGGCTGAAAAATGGTTCAGCACAGCCAAGAAGGGCCAAAAGGCCTGTTTCTGTGCTGTAATGTTCTATGGTTCACAGTAAGGCGCCTGTAAGGAATATGCCAGCACACTCAGGCTTACATGAACAAATAAACACAACCACGTTGGTGCCAGCTGAGAGAGAGAAAGAGGTAGTGTTCGGGATTTTCAGTTCAATTCCAGACCCTGACTGTAATGGTAAATTGGAGGGACATGTAAAACTTTTCTTTTGCATGTCATACAGAACTCCCGCGACATCAGTACATTGAGGTGGTACAAAGGAATATGTACAACAACGGAATGAGGTATGAAGTGTTACAGTTCCCCAGAAAGCTCAGTGCAATCAGACTGTGAGGTGAAAGGGCATGATGAGGTCAATTGTGAGGTCAAGACTCCATGTTATCACTAGGGAACCATTTCAGGATCTCGGAGGAAATCTAATCGCCATAAATATTGACACGTGTTAGGAATTTGCTGTAAATACAAAAGCTCCTAATGAAGAGTGTCAGCCCAAAATGTTGACTGTTTATTCATTTCCACAGAGACTGCCTGACCTGCTGAGTTTTTCCAGTGTTTTGTGTGTGTTGCTAGGAATTTGCTGTTGGTGTGCTGGTGTGATATGCAATTGAATATTTAATAACGATAAAGAATTATATAAAATAAATTTAGAAGTTAAAGTATGAATATGGAAGGAAATGTGTGTATATATACACAAATACCAGCATCTATTTACAATGTAATATACACTGGAATTTAGAAGAATGAGAGGGGATCTGATTGAAACAGATAAGATGATTAAGGGATTGGACACGCTAGAGGCAGGAAACATGTTCCTGATGTTGGGGGAGTCCAGAAACAGAGGCCAAAGTTTAAGAATAAGAGGTAGGCCATTTGGAATGGAGTTGGGGAAAAACTTTTTCACCCAGAGAGTTGTGGATCTATGGAATGTTCTGCCTCAGAAGGCAGTGAAGGCCAATTCTCTGGATGCTTTCAAGAAAGATTTAAATAGAGCTCTTAAAGATAGTGGAGTCAAGGGATATGGGGGGAAGGCAGGAACGGGGTACTGATTGTGGATGATCAGCCATGATCACATTGAATGGTGGTGCTGGCTCAAAGGGCCGAATGGCCTACTCCTGCACCTATTGTCTATTGTCTATATTGTAAACAGCACTCAAAAACATAGTTCGAAGTATTTACAGTGCAGAATTCGGGTAACAGATGGAGATGGTGCTAATTTAAATGATTACTCATTAACTACTGAGGGAGGAAACTTTTTAAATGGTGTGAAGTTTTTGTTTCAATCATCTCAAACCAGTGGGTAAATTGAATTGACTTTATTACTTACATCCTTCATATACATGAGGAGTAAAAATCTTTATTTTGCATCTCCATCTGTGTGCAATTTATAGTAATTTATAATAAACAGTACGTACAACAGGACAGTCAATATAACATAGAAATACAACTGTATCAGCATGAATTAATCAGACTGATATCCCGGAGGAAGAAGCTGTCCCGGAGCCTATTGGTCTTGGCTTTAATGCTGTGGTGCCGTTTCCTGGATGGTAGCAGCTGGAATAGTTTGTGTTTGGGGTGATTCGGGTCTCCAATGATCCCTCGGGCCCTTTTTACGCACCTTTCACTGTAAGTGTCCTGAATACTGGGATGTTCACATCTACAGATGCACTGGGCTGTCCACACCACTCTCTGCAGAGTCCTGTGATTGAGGGAAGTACAGTTCCCAAACCAGGCAGTGATGCAGCCAGTCAGGATGCTCTCAGTTGTGCCCCTATAGAAATTTCTAGTATTTGTGGGACCATACCGAACTTCCTCAAGCATCTGAGCTCCTTTGTTTTTGTGACATGGAGGGAGAGGTTGTTTTCTTGACACCACTGTGTCAGGGTGATGCTTTTTTCTCTGTAGGCTGCCTCATTATTATTTGAGATTAGGCCAATTAGTGTGGTTTTGTCAGCAAATTTAATTAGCAGATTGGAGCTGTGGGTGGGGACACAGCCATGGGTATACAGAGAGTAAAGGAGGGGGCTTAGTACACAGCCCTGAGGGCTCCTATGTTGAATGTCAGAGGGGCAAGGTGAGGGAGCCCACTCTTACCACCTGCTGGTGATCTGACAGGAAGTCCAGGATCCAGCTACACGAGGCAGGGTGAAGGCCGAGGTCTCTGAGCTTCTTGTTGAGGCCGGAGGGAATTATGGTGTTGAACGCTGAACTGTAGTCCAGGAACAGCGATCTCATGTGTAATGCCCAGGCTATCGCTTGTGTATGTCTCGGGGAAAATCCGTCCACCCGCCAAACCAGGTCTCCCGTTTGTGTGGATGCTGTGAAATGCACACTGATACAAACTCACACTCACAATATCAGACAGCACACAGCGTACTTTTACAGAATACACTTTATAAATCTTACTAGAACTAGGTAATTAATAGCGATACAATATAAAAAGAAAAGGCGCCAAAACTTATCAAAGTTCAATCAATTCGTGCACAACCGTTGGAGCTCAATTATCAAAGTCTTCGGTCCACCATTAGATCTTCTCCGACCTCCTCGACCCACCACCTGGGACCAACCTCAGTGGTTGACCAGAGCGTGTCTGGCACGTCCTTCCTCTTCGGTTCTCCTCCCGGAAAACCCCGCACTCACTCCAGGTTCCCACACATACAGACAGAACAACATTGCTACCATTGGTTAGTTGCTCCGTTATCAATAATTATAACCCAAACGTTCCAACTAAGCAGAGCATTACCCCATCAGTTACGCACAAAGAGGCCATTTCATTGTAACTCTACAGAGAAGCTATTTTATATATGCAGTTAGCAGTTAACATACAGTTAATAATGTAAGAAACCTACAGACGTAAGCATCTCTCTTTTCCAGATGTGTAAGGACGGTGTGTAGGGCTGTGGCTATTGCGTCATCTGTCAATCGGTTGCGTTGGTAGGTGAATTGTAGCGGGTGCATTGTGGGTGGTAGTATCCTGCAGGTATAGTCCTTGACCAGCCTCTCAAAGCATTTGCTTATTAATGAGGTTAGATGTTTTCTTGAGCCCGGTGGGATGTGCTTTCAGGCTTTTGTATCTACTGCCCAATGGGAGAGGGGAGAGGAGAGAGTATCCGGGGTAGATGGGTCTTTGGTTTTGCTGGCTGCTTTCCAGAGGGAGTGAGGAGCGTAAACAAAGTTCAGAAACTGTTGTTGAACATTGAGGTGTCGGTCTCTGGGCTCCTTACCTCCTCTCTGATGAGGGCTTGGCTGGGACTGTCGGTGTCCTTGATGATGGAATTCCCAGAAGTTTCATTTTGATTTTTATGTACAGTACTGTGCAGAAGCCTCATGCATATTTATATCACTAGAATGCCTTTGACTTTTGGACAGTCCTGGAGTGATATGTATTGTGTTGTACTACTGCCGAAAACAAAAACTAATTTTGTGGCATTTGTGAGTGATGATAAACCTGATTCTGATATGGGTCTCTTTTGCTGACTGAGAGTGGGATGGGGGCAGGGAGAGGGAAGGGACTGGAAGCCCCTGAGAGATGTTTTGTAACGATCAATAAACCAATTGTTTGGAATGAAATGCCCTTGCCTGGTGTCTGAGGGCTGGGTGCGTATGTAACTGTGCCATCCCTGCCCCGGCAGGCTTTCTCTGCCACCTGTTCTATACCCTTCCTGTGGTGCTCTACACTTGCCATTCCCAACATCGTTTAATGCCACCAGATTTAAAAACTCACTCTTTGCTCCTCGTTGACAAATGCAGTATTGTGCAAAAGTCTGAGGCACCCTAGAATAGATCTGTGTCTGAGACTTTTACACAGTACTGTCATTGTGTGTGTGTGTGTGTGTGTGTGTGTGTGTGTGTGTGTGTGTGTGTGTGTGTGTGTGTGTTCAATTCAATTGTATTCAATTTTGTATGAAAGATGTCCAGTCAAACTCTGACAATCAGACACACGCGGGACATTGGTGCTGGACTGTCAGAATCAGAATCAGGTTTAATATCACCAGTATATGTGGTGAAATTTGTTGTTTTGTGACAGCAGTTCATTGCAGTACAGAGTGATAAATCTGATGGTGGAGGGGAAGACTACCAGACCTTCAGGACAATCGAGTGTGATTCAGTGTTAATGCCCCAACAGACTTTTTGGTTGAGGTGTTTCACGGTATTAGAAATTCTCCACAGAATCTGGTAAGTGTCAGGGGAAAGTGAAACCTGGAGAGCCTCGGGGATAGTGTGGGAATTGTTACCAGGTGAACCAGATCCCAAACCACCGGAATATCTGACTGGTTGATTGTGAATGATTGGATTTTTATTTTACCTTTAGTGCCCATTAGGACAGAGACTGCACAACAGTATGTGTGTCCTCTTCTGATTAGTCCTGACATGCAGTGGGGAATGGGTTCAGTGACTCAGGTCTTGGTCCATGGAACCTCCAGACCCTGGAAACTTTGCCCTTGGATCAGTAGGAGGCTTCACCTCCTGTTCAGTAACTGGATGTTGTCTGTCACTGGCCTTTTCCAGCTGCCATTCCCACCTCTGTGTTCAATGCACAAGTTAAGGAATTGAGACAAAGAATTAATGGATTCCAAAAGAATTTAGAGAATAAAGTTCAATGCTCAAAGTACATTTATTATCAAAGTATTTGTGCAGTATACAACCCTGAGATTCATCTTCCCACAGCCAACCAGGAAACAAAGAAACACCATGGAACCCATTCAGAGAAAACATCAAACACACAAACGGCAAAAAACGAGTGAACAACACACAGAACATTAAACATCCAACCACAGAGCCCAGTAACAGTCCAGGAATGTTCCGTTTAGTTCAGTTCAGTTCAATTCAGTGCAGTGTTGTTCGTTGACTGCAGACAGCAGAGCTGCTTCGATCAAAATGGGAAAAAATAGCAATGAAATGAGAGCAACCAGAAACAGAAACCCACATAACATGAACTGCAGATTCTAAACAAGTCCAGCCCACAAACTGTGCAGATCAAACCTTGTCCAGGGTCAAAGACTCCGGCACCTTCCTCCAGCAGCAGTGAGTGAGAGGGAGAGGAAGGCCGGTCAAACATTCTGAACACCTGCTTGCCTTTTGCTCTCGTCTTCGTTGATTTCAATCTTACTAGATGCTTTCATCTTGGCCTCAGGCTGCACACTCCAGTCCAAACCTCACCAAACTCCCTCAGAGACTGCAAAGTGCCAGATCACACAATCGGCCCAAAAACTCACCGTCAAAATGTAAATCACAGGTTCCAATCCCTTGCAGTTTAGTAGAATTATATTTGAAAGGAGAAGGAGTAAAGGAATTAGTTTTGTGAACCATCTGAAGGACGTTGCCGTTGGTCACGTTGTTTGCTAATGCCATCTTCTATGGTCGATCCAATGGCGGGAAACATAAAAAGGCAGAAAAAATAGCAAACCTGAGGATTGGGGGTGGTATTAGCAACTGAGGGGAAAAATACAATGGGAAGGGAGAAATAGCACAAGATCGAGTTTGCGGGTTACATAAACGGAGTGTAAAAGCTGCTATAAATGTGTGAAGAGAAAAGGATGAGAGAAGGTCAATGTACATCCTTGTGGGCAGAAACAGGGAAATGAAAAGTGAAGAACAAAGAAATGGTCCAATTAGATTTATTTTCGGTTCTGCCATTACAATGAAATATACACTCATCTCCCTGGTCATGATGGTGAACGAAAGGAATGGTGAGAGGGATGATACAAATACACTTGACTCCTGTGAATTGCCCCCAGTGTGTAGTTGAGTACTGGGATTTGGGAGAGTTGATGGGACGTTGAGATAAACAATCGATGAGATGAATGTGGAATTGGTCTAAATGTGTGGTGGGTTGTCGGTGGAGACTTGGTGGTCTGAAGGACAATGCTGTGTCTCTCTCTGACAATGACTAACTGTGATCACATTGTGAACTCCGAATGCAGGACATGAATTTGCAGGAAGTGCAAGTTAGTCACTGCTTCACCTGGAAAGACAGTTTGGTTACGTGGGTGTTGGGAAGGCGAGAGGTTAAAGGACAGGTGTTACATTTGAAAACTGCAGATGCTGAAAATCTGAAAGATAAACAGGAAATTCCAGAAAAGATCCAACAGTTCAGGCAGTATCTGAGGAAAGAGAAACAGTCATTGTTTTCTGTCTGCAAACCATCATCAGTAACTGTTCAGTGTTTCCTGCATTTTCTGTGTTCCATTTTGGCATTGCATCTCCTGTGGTTGTATGGGGAAGCACCCCAGGATATGGAAGTGTTGATTAGGGTGGAAGAGTGGACTAGGGAAACCTGAAAACCTGGAAGGAGATGGGATGGGAGTATGGTTCTGCTGAAATCCTGGCATCAATTGTGAAGGATAAACTCATAAAGGCTGATGGAGGAGAAGGTGAGGACCAGGGGAACTTTGTTAATGCTCTGTCCAGGAGGAGAACAGGGAGAAAACAGATGTGTGTGATTCAGTCAAGGGCCTTACCTGTTGAGGGGAAGCCACTGTTTGGGAAGAAGGAAGACCTTTCTGAGGCAACTGCAGAATGATCATCACTACAACAAATGCAATAACTTGTGTTACATCCCCCGTGGGTATCTTGTGACTGTCTTATGACCATGATGTAGTTGAGTATCTGGTGAGCATGATGTAATGGTCTTGTGATGGTGGGGTGATGTAATTTCCCGCCAGTGTGAGATCACATGATGTAATTTTCCCACCAGTGTGAGGTCACGTGATGACATGTTATCAATAGCTATAAAACTGGAAAGCCTGCTGTGACATCAGAGTTTTTGTGTTGAAACCTTGTTTAAATCGTCGGTTACCCTGTTATGCTGCGTATTTGGTTTCATGACGCAGTTTTGTTTTAAAGTGGAGTTTTACCTTCTCTCTTAAGTCTCAAAGGTTATTGATGGCAGTTTCACCAAACATTGCCAGTTTTGGTTTGATCTACCTTTGCAATTCCGTTGGAGAGTGAATAATTTAACGAAGTACGGGAACCCAAAGGATCGAGTAAAGTTGGTGTCATCGGTGGTTTAATACAGGATCAACCTTATTGGATCTCCGTTCAAGGAAGTAGTAACCTGCATCCCAGATAACCCCTGCCTTGTAAGAGCAGAAAGGGTTGGGGCAGTGTTATTTGCCAAGGAAAAGGTCAGTTACTTTAAGCCAATTTAATTTCCTTCATCGTGAGTCTTTTGGGCAAGGCATATTTCGGCTGGGATCAGCAGTAACATCACGTCGTTGAGGAATTCGTTACTTCAGGAAAGTCTCTCCTAATTGACTGTATAAATAATCTGGACTTTCACATTTACCACTTTAAGAACTGTGTTCGCATTTATTGCTTTAAGACCTGTTGGAGTTGCCATATAGCAGTTAACTTCTGGTTAAGTTAGTCGTTTGTTTATTTTTAATTTTTGTTGAGCAGAGTTTAATAAATTGTTTACTTGTTTATAAAATACCTGTGTCAATTCTATATTCATTGTTGCCAAAGATGTACCGTGACAATTGGGCACTCATTTGGGATATGTTCCGTTTTTGAGTTTCAGTGCTTGTTTAGTTATCAATCTGATTTGGAAAAGGGCAATACCTGATTCTTTTGTTTGATTGGTTGTGGGTGGTATTTGGCAGCAATGAATATTGATGATTTTCTGGCATCGCTAGATCTGGAATTATTAGTGAAGGCGAAAAAGAGTGATGTATCTGAGATTGCTAGTAGGTTTGACCTTAAAGGTATTTCGAAGGCTACGACAAAGCCTGTAACTCAGAGAAAAATCGTGTCACACTATGTAGATTCGGGTGTTTCTGATGAAGCGATAAGTTTCCAATAAGTAAACTAGAGATTCAGTTACAAATCGAACAAATGAAGTTAGAACAATGTAAAGCTGACTTGGAACTAAGTTGGTTAGAAGCTGCAAATAATCAGAGGGAATTTGAAGAAAGAGAAGCTGAGAGAAAGAGGAAGTTCGAGCTAGTGATGGAGAAATTAAGTTCTGAGAATCAGTCCTCTGGTCCTAGGAAACAGTTTGTTGCTAGCTGAGAAATTCTATTAGCTCCTCCATTTAATGAAACAGAAGTGGATAAATATTTTCAACATTTCGAAACTTGCTCTGATTTCAGAGTGGCCGAAAGAGTGGCCAGTGATGTTACAGAGTGTAATTAAAGGCAAGGCACAACAAGTTTATACAGCTTTAACTGCTAAGCAAGCTCTTGATTATGATATTGTGAAGCAGCATATACTGAAAGTGTATGAACTGGCTCCAGAAGCTTATAGAGAAAGCTTCAGAAATTTGAAGAAATCAGTGGAAAAAAACTTACATGGAATTTGCCTACAATAAAGCTGTGTGTTTTGAGAGATGGGTTTCCTCTAAAAATGTGAATGGGGACTATAATAAATTGAAAGAGTTGATTTTAATGGAGGAATTTAAAAGGAGCATCCCTGTTGAATTAAGGACATACTTAAATGAGAGGGACACTGCTACATCAGGGTAGAACTTTTAAAAGGAAAAATAGCACAGAGTGAAGGTAAACTAGAAATTAAATCAGAAGTTAGTGAGAAAGGTAAGGAGGAAGGAAAACGTGAAGGAAAGACAGTTTGGTCCCATTTGTAATTATTGTGAGAAACCTGGTCACGTAATACTAACTGTTTCCGATTGAAGAAGAAGGAGAAGGAAGCAGTCCCAGATGCTTGTGTGCAACATACCGAAACACCTGTGAATCCACAGGGTTCGATAAATACAAATGAAGCTTTGTCAGAGTCTGACCATTTAAGGAGAGATATGATCATTTTATAACTGAAGGATTTGTATCCTTGAAAGAGGGATCCACTCCGGTGCCAATAGAAATACTGGAGCTTCTCAATCACTGACATTAGACAGTGTGTTAATGTTTAGTGATGAGTCTGACATTGGTGAGGTAAATTATATACGAGGTGCTGGGAGTGCCCTTATGCCTGTACATTTGCGTAGAGTAAATTTAAGGTCAGTGTTAGTTACAGGACCTGTTAAAGTAGGACTACAACCCAGCCTACCAGTAAATGATGTTTCTCTATTGTTAGGGAATGACAGCAGATGGACAAGTTTTTCCTGAAGTGCATGTGACAATAAAGTCAGAGGGACCACGGATGAATTCTAACACAGATTCTTCCTGTGTTGTGACTAGAGCTATGGCTAAAAAGATTGATGCGCAGAATGAGGTTGTTACCCCTGACTGTTCAACTCGGGATTCGAATTTTGAGGATGTGTCAGAAACATTCTTACCTTCATTGTTTGATCAAGATTCTTCGAGTAAGCCTGACCATGAAGATTTGTCTCTGTCTCGGAAGGAGATGATAGCAGATCAGAGTAGAGACCCTGACATTATCAAATTAAAGGAACAAGCTCTCCCAGATGGTGAGACTGATAAGATGCTGGGAGGATATTGTTTTGAGAAAGGAGTATTGATGAGGAAGTGGAGATCACCTACAATTCCTGCAGGTGATGAATGGAATATTGTTCACCAGGTAGTTGTTCCTAAAGTTTATCAAACTGAGGTTTTAACTTTAGCTCATAGTGTGCCCTTGGGTGGACATCAAGGGGTGAAGAAAACTGTGAACAAGGTTTTTAAACATTTTTACTGGCCTGGTTTGAGAAAAGATTTGGTGACATTTTGCAGAATGTGTCATACTTGCAAAATTGTGGGTAAACCTAATCAAGTTACTCCAGTGGCCCCACTGCAACCTATTCCCACATTTGGTGAACCGTTTTCCAAAATTTTTGTAGATTGTGTAGGCCCATTACCAAAAACCAAAGTTTGCCATCAATACTTGCTGACCATCATGTGCACTGCATCTAGGTTTCCAGAGGCAATACCATTTGGGAATATAACAGCTAAAACTGTAACAAAGGCTCTTATAAAATTCTTTACTTATTTTGGGTTGCCTAAGGAAATACAATCTAATCAAGGTAGTAATTTTATGTCTGGATTGTTTCAACAGATAGTTTATAAACTGGGAGCTAAGCAGATTACCTCATCTGCATACCATCCAGAATCACAAGGAGCCTTGGAGAGGTTTAATTCTACCCTCAAGATTATGATTAGGATGTATTGTGTAGAAAATGAAAATTATTGGGATGAGGGCATATATATTTGCTTCTATTTGCAGTACGGGAGTCAGTACAAGATTCATTAAGTTTTAGTCCATTTGAACTTGTATTTGGGCATAGAGTTAGAGGACCTTTGGCCTTATTAAAAGAACAATGGAGTAATAAAGAGGTACACAATCATTTATTGGATTATGTTTTAAAATTTAAGGACAGATTACATAAAGTTTGTAGCTTAGCCAGGGAAAATTTAAAATCAGCTCAGTAGAAAATGAAAACCTGGTATGATAAAGAAGCTAAAATGAGGTCATTTAAGCCTGGAGAAAAGGTGTTGGTTCTTTTCCCAGTGTAAATGAATCCTTTATAAGCTAAATTTCATTGTCCTTATGAAATTATGTCTAAAGCTAATGATGTGGATTATGTGATAAAGATACCAGATTGAAGAAGGCCAACACAATTTGTCATATAAATATGATAAAACTATATTATGAGAAAGTCTGCTACTGTGACTGTTGTGGTCAATAGTAATGAGTCTGATCTCACTAGGAACTTAATGGATGATTCATCTGAAACTCATTTTAAACCCAATGTTATTTCTGCCAGATTACCAAACTCAAAAATTCTGGAAAATATTGATGAGAAATTAGCTCATTTACAGCCGGAGCAGAAGCAGCAGATGAAGAATATAGGGATTTATTTCCAGACATTCCTAAAAGAACTACAGTAGCTTCACATGATGTAGATGTTGGAGATGTCAGACCCATAAAGCAACATCCATATCGGATGAACATGGAAAAATGTGAACTTGCTGAGAAAGAAATTAAGTATATGTTAGAAAATAATATTATTAGACCTTCTAATTCAAATTGGAGTTCACCTTGTGTCATGGTGTCTAAGTCAGACGGTAGTATTCGGTTTTGTACTGACTACAGGATGGTGGATGCTGTAACAAAAACAGATGCGTGCCCAATCTCTAGAGTGGATGATTGTGTGGATAAAGTCGGAAAATCAAAGTTTCTTACAAAGGTTGATTTATTAGAAGGGTATTGGTGTGTTCCATTGACGGATAGAGGTAGAGAGATTTCTGCATTTGTAACCCCATCTGGGTTATATGAATATAATGTTCTTCCATTTGGGATGAAGAATGCCCCAGGTACTTTCCAGTGGGTGATTAATTCTGTGATTCATGTGTTAAAAGATGCAGATGCCTATATTGACGATTTAGTTACAGGAAATGATACTTGGGAAGCACATGTTACTGCGGTGGAGAAGCTATTTGAAAGGCTTTCAAAAGCTAACTTAACTATTAACTTAGCTGACAGTGAATTTGGTCATGCCAATGTGACTTACCTTGGTTATGTTGTAGGTCCGGGCTTGGTTAAGGAAAATAGTTAAGGAAATAAATCAAACTCCAATTTAGCAACAAAGGTTTGATGTTACAGGAGTATAATATTTTGATAACTCTTATTAAAGGCAAAGATAATGTGATTGCTGACTGCTTATCTAGATGTTGAATGTACAGTGTAATTTTTTTATGGAATAGTATGTCAACATTTGTAATACTCCTATATATTAATTAATAAGGTGCTGTATGATAATACTATATATATTGTGTAGGTTGTAGATTTTATACATTTGTATGTTTTTTGTAAATAATTGTTAAAATTTTGCTCTTGACATATCAATATTTTTTTTTTGGAGGGAGGTGTAACATCCCCCGTGGGTATCTTGTGACTGTCTTATGACTATGATGTAATTGAGTATCTGGTGAGCATGATGTAATGGTCTTGTGATGGTGGGGTGATGTAATTTTCCTGCCAGTGTGAGGTCACGTGACGACATGTTCTCAACAGGTATAAAACTGGAAAACCTGCTGTGACGCAAGAGTTTTCGTGTTGAGACCTCGTTTAAGTCGTTGGTTACCCTGTTATGCTGTGTATTTGGTTTCATGACACAGTTTTGTTTTAAAGTGGAGTTTTACTTTCTAACTTAAGTCTCAAAGGTTATTGCCAGCAGTTTCACCAAATGCTGCCAGTTTTGGTTTGATCTACCTTTGCAATTCAGTCGGAGAGTGAAGAATTTATCGAAGTACGGGAACCTGAAGGATCGAGTAAAGTTGGTGTCGTCGATGGTTTAATACAGGATCAACCTTATTGGATCTTCGTTCAAGGAAGCAGTAACCTGCATCCGAGATAACCCCTACCTTGTAAGAGCAGAAAGGGTTAGGGCAGTGTTATTTGCCAAGGAAAAGGTCAGTTACTTTAAGCCGATTTAATCTCCTTCATCGTGAGTCTTTTGGGCAAGGCATATTTCGGCTAGGATCAGCAGTAACGTCACGTCGTCGAGGAATTCATTATGTTGGCCAGAAAGAATGACAATCTTCAAATCAGTGAATTCAAATGAAACAAGGACAGTGGAAGCGGTCTTTGTCCTTGTCGTGTGCTTGGGAGGCTGCCATTTTGTGAAGACACTCGATTCTCCATTTTGTGAGCTTGACATGCTGGACTTGATTAGTGTTTTAAAGAGGGCACAAAGACTTTTCAGGTAATCTGCTGGACTGGAGGTCATTTCCAAATAAGGAGTTATTTGTGAGGTGTTCTTTGGTTGGCTATAACATGCAGGATTGTGAATGCCTGAGGCGATTCGAGCTCATTGCTGACTGAGAACAAAGAGCCATGAGTCAGCAACTGTCCCTTGATGGGAAGAGGACAATAGATGGAGGCTGCTTTGGACCAGAGCCAATGACCAGGTGTTAAAGGCCAGACACATGACCTGCGGCCAATGGCACGGGAATGCGACATTTGAATTGATAAGCGATGGATATAAAAGTGGTTGCTTTGTGTGCGCCAGTGGTGGTAACTTCGAAGAATAACCATCGCAGACACAAGCGAGAAGAACCCTGCGTGAAGCACGTGGAGAGTGAGTCGGGACCACAAGGAACATGGAGCGCCTGGCCAGCGTAAATTCCTCCACCCGGGTAATAACTTTGCTATTCTTTAACCAGGAGGGTCAGGGATACTTAGCAGGTGTGCGCACAAGGTGTTTAGTGTATGAATTCACGTATTTGTTAGTTTGAACAATAAAGGTAATTGTCAGCAAATACAGATTTCTCTGTGCCTCACTCAGAAACGTTGGAAGAGGTAGAAGTGGTATCCCTCTCGCTCTCTCTTTTTCCAACAGTTACTTCAGGAAAGTCTCTTCTAATTGACTGTATAAATCATTTGGACTTTTACATTTACCACTTTAAGAACTGTGTTTGCATTTATTGCTTTAAGAACTGTTGGAGTTGCCATATAGCAGTTAACTTCCAGTTAAGTTAGTCGTTTACTTTTCATTTTTATTGAGCAGAGTTTAATAAATTGTTTAGTTGTTTGTAAAAAACCTGTCTCAATTCTATATTCATTGTTGCCGGAGACGTACCGTAACACTTGGAGAAACTGGGAGAATGGAATGGATTCACTCATGACAAGAAGCTGGGAGGGAAGTACAGACAAGATGGGTGTTAGAATCTTGGCTTGTAATGGATAGCGGAGATCAGTGTATCTCCTGAACTATGATGGAGAGATCCAGGAAGGGAAGAGAAGAGACAGATGCACCAAGGAAAGATGAAGAGAAGGTGGAAATTGGCAACTGTGGAACTTCTGCATTGACTAAGCGCAGGAAACAGCACCAACAGATTTGTCAATGTACCAGAGAAGGTGTTGTGGGAGTGAGATACTGATGTTCCAAACATTACACAGGAGGACGATGAATGTTTTGGCTGAAGTGAGTGTCCATAATGAGGCCTTTGATATGGGGAATGCAGCTGAAGGAGAAAGTGTTCAATGTTAGGATGAATCTGATCATCAGACCCTCCTGATCTGAGACACCAGTGCAGATGAATTGCATATCCATGGTGAGGATAAACTGACTGGGAACATGGAATTGTCAATATTCTGATAAAATTCAAAGATCATTTTTACTTTGATGCTCAGTTTATATTAACTTTCAAGCTGATTTATTTATTCAGTGATACAGTGCGGAGTAGGCAACAACCAGTGCCCGTGGGTGGGCTTGTTAAAAATAAAAGTCGTTGGGTGATTAAAAATGAGTGTATGTTTGTGTTCTGTTGCTGATATCGCCAATCCACCGCTAGGTTTGATGTGTTGTGCTCTCTGAGATGCTCTTCTGCATACTGCTGTTGTAACAAGTGGTTATTTGAGTTACTGTCGCATTCTCGTCAGCTTGAACCAGTCTGGCCATTCTCCTCTGACCTCTCTCATTAACCCACAGAAATGCCACTCACTGGATATTTTTGTTTTTCACACCATTCTCTGTAAACTCCAGAGACTGTTGTGCATGAGAAAACAGGAGATCAGCAGTTTCTGAGATCATCAAACCATCCCATCTGGCACCAACAATCATTCCACAGTCAAAGTCACTGAAATGATATTTATATTATATTAAATTATATTTCTTCCCCATTCTGGTGTTAGGTTTGAACAAGGACTGAATGTCTGTGTGCTTTTATGCATTGAGTTGCTGCCACATGATTGTCTAATCGGATATTTGTATGAACGATCGGGTTTTGGGGTCTATCTGATAACTGGCCACTGGGTGTGTTAGACAAGATGGCATTCAGTGATCAGTGAAATATCGGAAAGATATTCTTCACAATTCGTTCTTCAGAAGTATCCTCATTACTGTACTTGGTCAGGGACGACAGATAACAGGGATGAAAAGTTGGAGTAAAAACTAAATGATAAAAGAATGATGGAAATAAAATATTTAACATAATCAGTCCCACAAGCTGAGCTTTTGAAGAAATACACATGAACAGTAGAAAGCAGAAAACCCTGAAGGGAGGCAGAGATAGAAAAACAGCAGCTGAAAGTACACTCGACCAAAACTTAGTGAAACGAGATGCATGCTAAAGAAATGTTTACAAAATCAGGAGCTCATCTAACCAGCCCTACCTCTGGGAAAGAAAACCTGTTGTTGATCCACTGCTTTCACCAGAATGGAAAGGGAATGAATCATCCCCCTTGTCTGATTTCACACTCTCCAAAACATTCCTACCTGGGGCGAGGTGGGAATTCCCCTGAGTGTGGCGCAGGATGTACTGGTTGGTAAACAAAGTGTAGAAATACACAAATGCCATAGTATGAGTAACAAATGTTTTGAAGGTATCATTTGTACCAAAAGTATACAGGAGATGTTCAGAGTCAGGAAAACAGACCCTTTAAAAATGTTCCACAGATGGATGATCTGTGAAGTGGATAAGTGTAGATGGGTGGGTTAATAAGTTTGTAGTAAGTTAACGACTAGTAATGTTGTGGGTAGTGTAGAAGACCGTCAGAAATTATAATGGGACATAGATCATTTGCAGATATGGACACAGAAATAGCAGATGGAGTTTAACCCGGCCAAATGTGAAGTGTTGTGCCTTAGTAGGTCAAATGTAAAGAGACACTATACTGTTACTGGCAAAATCCTTAACGGCATTGTTGAACAGAGGGATTTCAGGGTCCAAGTTCATAGCTCATTGAGAATGGCTACACAGGTTGATGGGACAATTCAGAAGGCATATGGCACGCTTGCCTTTATTATTTAAGGCATTGAGACCAAAGTCAGGAAGTTATGTTGCAGCTTTACGCAATACTCCAGATGCAGCTTAACTAGAGATTTGTAGAGTTTCTGGCCGCTCTTATAAAGAGAAAGGTCTCTGCTTCCACATTTATTCATGGGTGGTCTCATAAATAAAACCATGGGGTAATGTAAAATTGAGCAAACGAATCAGTAAGGGAACGAGACTGATCATACACTCAGTGTTACTGGTGATACCTAATGAAACTCATAAAGGGGGTGCTGTGTGTGTGTGTTTGTGGTCTTCTGCTGCTATAGACAATCTGCTGCTAGGTTTGATGAGTTGTGCTTTCTGAGATGCTCTTGCACACCACTATTGTACGTGTGGTTATTTGCGTTACTGTCACCTTCCTGTCAGTTTTAACCAGTCTGACCATTCTCCCCTGACCGCTCTCATTAACAAGGTGTTTTCACCCACAGAACTGCTGTCCACTGGATGTTTTTGTTGTTCACACCACTCTCTGTAAACTCGAGAGATGCTGTGCATGAAAAAAACAGGAGATGAGCAGTTTCTGAGATCCTCTCACCATCACCAACGATTATTCCACAGTCAAAGTCACTGCGTTTCTTCCCCATTCTGAAGTTGGGTCTGGACAACCAGTCAACCTCTTGACCATGTCTGCATGCTTTTGTGCATTGAGTTGCTGCCACATGATTGGCTGATCAGATTTTTGCATTAATGGTCAGGTCAAGTCAAGTCAACTTTTATTGTCATTTTGACCATAACTGCTGGTACAGTACATAGTAAAAAGGAGACAACGTTTTTCAGGACCATGGTTTACATGACACAGTACAAAAAACTAGACTGAACTACGTAATTAAAAAAAACAGAGCAAGCTACATTAGACTACAGACCTACACTGGACTGCATAAAGTGCACAAAAAACAGTATTACAATAAATAATAAACAGGACAGTAGGGCAAGGTGTCAGTCCAGGCTCTGGGTATTGAAGAGTCTGATAGCTTGGGGGAAGAAACTATTATATTGTCTGGTCGTGAGAGCCTGAATGCTTCGGAGCCTTTTCCCAGATGGCAGGAGGGAGAAGAGATTGCATGAGGGGTGCATGGGGTCCTGCATAATGCTGTTTCCTTTTCGAATGCAGCATGTAGTGTAAATGTCCGTGATGGTGGGAAGAGAGACCCCGATGATCTTCTCAGCTGACCTCACTATCCGCTGCAGGGTCTTGCGATCCGAGATGGTGCAATTTCCGAACCAGGCAGTGATGCAGCTGCTCAGGATGCTCTCAATACAACCCCTGTAGAATGTGAAGAGGATGGGGGGTGGGAGATGGACTTTCCTCAGCCTTCACAGAAAGTAGAGACACTACTGGGCTTTCTTTGTAATGGAGCAGGTGTTGAGGGACCAGGTGAGATTCTCCACCAGGTGAACACTAAGAAATTTGGTGCTCTTTACGATCTCTACTGAGGAGCCGTCGATGTTCAGCGGGGAGTGGTCGCTCCGTGCCCTCCTGAAGTCAACAACCATCTCTTTTGTTTTGTTCACATTAAGAAACAGGTTGTTGGCTCTGCACCAGTCCGTTACCGCTGCCCCTCCTCTCTGTAAGCTGACTAGTCGTTCTTGCTGATGAGACCCACCACGGTCGTGTCATCGGTGAACTTGATGATATGGTTCGAGCTGCGTGTTGCAGCACAGTTGTGGGTCAGCAGAGTGAACAGCAGTGGACTGAGCACACAACCCTGGGGGGCCCCCGTGCTCAGTGTGATGGTGTTGGAGATGCTGCTCCCGATCCGGACTGACTGAGGTCTCCCAGTCAGGAAGTCTAGGATCCAGTTGCAGAGGGAGGTGTTCAGGCCCAGTAGGCTCAGCTTTCCGATCAGTTTCTGAGGGATGATTGTGTTGAATGCTGAACTGAAGTCTATGAACAGCATTCGAACGTATGTGTCTTTTTTGTCCAGGTGGGTTAGGGCCAGGTGGAGGGTGGTGGCAATGGCGTCATCTGTTGAGCGGTTGGGACGGTACGCAAACTGCAGGGGGTCCAGTGAGGGGAGCAGCAGGGTCTTGATTTGCCTCATGACGAGCCTCTCGAAACACTTCATGATGATGGATGTGACTGCAACGGGACGGTAGGACACTGAAGACTTCTTCAGCACGGGGACGATGGTGGCGGCCTTGAAGCACGTTGGAATGGTGGAGATGTTGAAGATGTCAGTGAGAACATCTGCTAGCTGGTCTGCACATCCTCTGAGCACTCTACCAGGGATGTTGTCTGGTCCAGCAGCCTTCCGTGGGTTGACCCTGCACGGGGTTCTTCTCACGTCGGCCACGGTGAGACACAGCACCTGGTCATTCACAGGAGGGGTGGACTTCCTCGCCGCCACGTCATTTTCCTCCTCAAACCGGGCTTAGAAGTTATTCAGCGCATTTGTGAGGGAGGCATCACCTGCACAGTCAGGTGATGTTGTCTTGTAATTGGTGATGTCCTGGATGCCCTTCCACATGCATCGCATGTCACCTCTGTCCTGGAAGTGACTGTGCATTAGCTGGGCATGTGCACGCTTTGCCCCACTGATGGCTCGGGACAGTTTGGCCCTTGCTGTTGTTAGAGCTGCCTTGTTGCCTGCTCTGAAGGCGGAGTCGCGGGACCTCAGCAGCACACGCAGCTCTGCAGTCATCCATGGCTTCTGGTTGGCAGGTATAGTGATGGTCTTGGACAGAGTAACATCATCAATGTACTTGCTGATGTAGCTGGTCACTGATGCTGTGTACTCCTCTAAGTTGGTAGAGTCGCTATCATGTGCCAGTCAGTGTGCTCAAAGCAGTCTTGAAGAGCAGAGATGGCTCCTGCTGGCCAGGTTTTCACCTGCTTCTGAACTGGTCTGGAGCGCCTGACGAGCGGTCTGTATGCTGGGATTAGCATAACAGAGATGTGGTCTGAGTATCTGAAGTGGGGGCGGGGCTCTGCCCGGTACGCGTCGGGAATGTTTGTATAAACCAGGTCCAATGCGTTCATCCCCATCGTTGCAAAGTCCACATACTGATGGAATGTGGGGAGCACTGACTTAAGGTTCGCGTGGTTAAAATCACCGGCAACAATAAACAGACCATCAGGGTGTGCGTTCTGCAGTTCGCTAATAGCCCTGTACAGTTTACAGAGCGTCTCCTTAGCATTAGCGCTGGGGGGAATGTAGACACTGAATATAAGAACAGAGGTGAATTCCCGTGGCAAATAACTGCCACAAACTCCACTAGCGATGAGCAGTGTCTGGAAACCAGCACAGAGTTCTTACACCATTCCGTGTGGATGTAAACACAGACACCGCCACCGTGAGTCTTACCGGAGACAGCTGCATCTCTGTCCGAACGAAACAAAGCTAGCCCGTCTAGCTGGATGGCAGCATCCGAAATCCCATCAGTGAGCCATGTCTCTGTGAAGACAAACGCGGAGCAAACTCTGTACTCCCGCCGAGTATTACTGTACTGTTCCATGTTCTATGTATCATCCATGGTGGAAGTTGAGAAGAAAACGGGGTTCAGTGTTTCTCTTGAGGATTTTTTATTAACGTGTCGCACCAGACAGTCAGTCGTTCTTGTCTGGCGTGTGGTGTCAGGATTGGTCTCCTTTCGGATTAACCAGATCACGATATGAACGGTCCTGACTTGACCCTTTTTTTTCCCGAGGCCGAGTGGCTAGCTCGACGCTCACCGGCAAGGATGGAAACCGTGCTCGGGGGGTGGCCTGACTAGGATTCGAACTCGGGAGCCTTTGCTCCGGAGTCCGGTGCTGATGCCATTGCGCCACCTGCTGGCCGCTGTTCAGGATGACAGCAGACCAGAGATTATGACAGCAGCTCAAACTATCAGAAACCACGAGTGCACAACACACTGAATTAGTGACGGTGACATGGACAGTTAGTGATTCAGAATAATTGGGGAGTCATAGAATCATTGAGCACTACACCACAGAAACAGGATCTCCAGCACATCTAGTCTGTGCTGAACTGGTATTCTGTCCAGTCCCATTGACCTGCACCTAGAACACAGCCCTCCATACCCCTCCAATCCATGTACGTATCCAAACCTGTCTTAAACGTTCCAGTCAAACCCTCATCCACCACTTCTGCTGGCAGCTCGTCCCATGCTCACACCACCCACTGAGTGAAGAAGTTCCCTTTCAGGTTCCACTTCAATATTTCACCTTTCACCCTTAACCTATGGCCTTGCTCCTTACTGTCTGCATCACCCAGGACATGTCCTCTTCTCATTGCTACCGTCAGGGAGAAGGTACAGGAAACTGAAGGCTCACACTCAACGATTCAGGAACAGCTTCTTCCCCTCTGTCATCAGATTTCTGAATGGACATTGATCCCATGAACACAACCTCACTACACTTTTTGCTCTTGTAGCACTATTTATTTAATTTAACTATATATACTGTAATGACTGTATATAGTTACTGTCATGTAGTTATTTTATTATTATATATTGCAATGTACTGCTGCCGCGTAACAAAAATTTCATGACAAATGCCAGTGATATTAAACCTGACTCTGATTCTGCTCTTCACTTTGTTTGTCACGTAACAAATTATTCGGCATTGTTACTGTGATGAATTGCTCTGGTGTTAAATCTGCTCTTCAGTGGGAGTTCAGTGAAACCCTCTCTCACTGCTTCTCCTCTGTGATCACAAAATACTCTGCAGACGCTGGGGTCAAAGCAACACACACAACACGCTGGAGGAACTCAGCAGGTCGGGCAGCATCCGTGGAAACGAACAGTCAACGTTTCGGGCCGAGACCCTTCGTCAGGACTGAAGAGGGAGGGGGCAGGGGCCCTATAGAGAAGATGGGGGAGGGTGGGAAGGAGAAGAGTGGCAGGTGTCAGGTGAAAAACCAGTAAGGGGAAAGGTCAAGGGGTGAGGGAGGGGAAACAGGGAGTGGATAGGCAGGAAAGGTGAAGAAGGAGCATAAGGAGAAAGCACTGTGTATAGTAGAAGGAGGCAGAACCATGAGGGAGGTTTGAAGTAAGTAAGCAAGAAAGTTTCTGGTAATATTTTTTCATTTAGTACATAGCTAGTGTGCTGAGAATGGGTCCGGAGTTAGTGTGTGTTACTTGTAGAGATGTGGGAACTCTGGGAGACCTGCGGTCTCACTGATAACAACATCTGCATGGAGTGCACCGAGTTACATCTCCTCAGAGACTGTGTTAAAGAACTGGAGCTGCAGCTGGATGACCTTCAGCTCATACGGGAAAATGAGGAGGTGACAGACAGGAGATACAGGGAGATAGTCACCCCTCAGGTACAGGATGCGGGTACCTGGGTGACTGTCAGGAGAGGGAAAGGGAATAGGCAGCCAGTGCAGAGTACCCCTGTGGCCGTTTCCCACAATAATAAGTATAACACTTTGGATACTGTTGAGCAGCGGCTGGGTCTCTGGCACTGAGTCTGGCTCTGCAGCTTCGAAGGGAACGAGGAGAAGAGGAGTCCGTAATGACAGGGGATTCCATGATTAGAGGAGCAGAAAGCAGATCTGTGGACGTGAAAGAGAAACGCGGATGGTCTGTTGCCTCCCAGATCCCAGGGTTAGAGTTGTCTTGGATCGAGTCCATGGCATTCTAAAGGGGAGGGTGAACAGCTGAAAGATGTGGTTCATATTGGTACCAATGACATAGGTAGGAAAAGGGAGGAGTTCCTGAAGAGAGAATCTAGGGAGTTAGACAGTAAGCTGAAAAGCTGGACCATCAGGGTAGTAATCACTGGATTATCACCTGTACCACGGGCCAGTGAGGGTAAGAATAGGATGATCTGGCTGAGGAATTGGTGCGGGGGGCAGGGTTTCAGATTTCTGGTTCACTGGGATCTCTTCTGGGGAAGGAACCGCCTGTACAAAAGGACAGGTTACACCTGAACCTGAGGGTCCAATATTCTTGTAGGCAGGTTTGCTAGAGTTGTTGGGGAGGGTTTAAAGTAATTTGGCAGCGGGATGGGAACCGCAGTGATAGGGCTGAGGATGGGCAGTTGGTATACAACTAGTTGCAGTGTGCAGTGAGGCTGTGAGGACAGACAGACAAACGATAGGGCAAAATTGCAGTCAGTAGGAAGAGTTAAATTGTAACAGGGGCCAGAAACAAAAAGGGTGATGAAGGTGTTATATTTCAATGTGCACAGTAGATGGAATAAGGGAGTTGATCCTGTGGCTCAGTTAGAGATTGGTAGGTATGATGTTGTGGGCATCTGAGTTGTGGCTGAAAGAAGATTAGAGTTGGGAGCTTAATATCCAAGTGTACACATTGTATGGAAAAGATAGGCAGGTAGGCAGAGGGGTTGGGGTGGCTCTATTGGTAAATATTCAATTAAATCCTTGGAAAGAGATCGACATCAGAAGATGTAGAAACCTTGTGGGTAGAGTTAGGAAACTACAAGGGTAAAAAGATCCTGATGGGAATTATATACAGGCCTCCAAGCAGTAGCCAGAATGGGGGCTGCAAATTACAAAGGGAAATAGAAAACGCATCTAAAAAGGGCAATATTTTGATAATTATGGGGGATTTAACTATGCAGGGAGATTGGGAAAATCTGACTGGAAGTTAGGTTTCTGCAGAGGGGCCATTGTGTGAGTGGGCCAGTGTTAGAGTGGAATTTGAGGGTTTGGCTCATCAAGGCTTAGGGGAGGATTAGTCCGTAGGTAGATTTTTCTTTGATATTTATTCTTTCATTCTTTCTTTTTGAAAATTTAGAGCAGTGGGGGTGCCAGACAGGGCAGTGGAATTCTCTTCTTGCAGGATGTGGGAAGGCAGGGAGACCTTCAGTGTCCCTGCCGACAAAACCTACAAGAAGTGCATCCAGCTGCAGCTTCTAATAGACTGTGTGAAGGAGTTGGAGCTGGAACTGGATGAACTCTGGATCATTCAGGAGGCTGAGATCATTTGATAGACAGCACACACAGTCAGGTAGTTCTACACACTGTGCAGAACACGAGTAAATGGGTGACTGTCAGGTGGAGAAGGTGAGAGGCAGCCAGTGCAGAGTACCCCTGTGGCCTTTCCCCTCAACAGCAGGTAGGATGTGTTCGATACTGTTGAGGCGGGGTATCACCTAGCAGAGGAAAGCCACAGCAGTCGGGTATCTGGTACTGAGTCTGGCTCTGTGCCTCAGAAGGGAAGAGGGAGAAAAGGCAAGCGGCAGTGATAGGGGATTCAGATTGATGAGGGTAACAGAAAGGAGCTTCTGTGGCTGAGAGTGAGATTCCCAGATGATATGTTGCCTCCTGGGTGCCAGGATCAGGGACATCTCAGATGAAGTCCACAGTATTGTTAAGTGGGTGGGTGAGCGGCCAGAGGTCGTGGCCTAAGTCAGTACCAATGACATGGGTAGGAGGGTGACGAGATCCAGCAAAGTGAGTTCGGGGAATTAGGTGCCCAGTTAAAGGGCAGGATCTCCAGGGCTGTGATCTCAGGATTGCTACCCAGACCATGTGCTAGTGAGGCCAGAAATAGGAAGATCATACAGTTTAACATATGGCTGAGGAGATGGTGCAGGATGGAGGGTTTCAGATTTTTTGATCATTGTGCTTTCTTTGTGGAAAGTGAGACTTGTACAGAAGGTATGGTTTATACCCGAACTGGGAGACTAATATCCTAGTGGGAAGGGTTACTAGTGCTGCACAGGTGGGGAGGGGGAGGGGGTTGAGTGGTGGTGGAGTTTAAACTCGAGTTGCAGGGGGATGTGAACCAGAGTGCCCAAACAGATCATGGAGTGGTTGTAGAGAAAGGTGTTGTTCAGCCCATGTACAAAGTCAGGTAATTGAAAGATTGAGCATAGTGGGGCAAATGTCCTGAGCTGTGTATATTTCAATGTAAGGAGTATTGTAGGAGAGGTGGGTGAGCTTAGGGCATGGATCAGCCTGTGGAATATGACATTGTAGCCATTACTGAGATTTGTTTGCCGGAGGGAGGACTGGCAGCTCAGTGTTCTGGGGTTCCGTTGTTTTAGACATGATGGAGCAGGAGGGGTGGCATTACCAGTAAGGGAAAATGTCATGGCCGTGCTCAGTCAGGACAGATGGGAGAGCTCATCTCGTGAGGCTTTTTGGGTAGAACTGAGGAATAAGAAAGGTGTGGCCAAGTTAATGGGATAATGTCATCGATCATCAGCAGTCCACGGGATTTGGAGGAGCATATTTGCAGAGATTGCAGACTGTAGGAAAAAGAACTCAAGGTTGTGATAATAGTCAATTTTATCTTTCTACATATTGACAGGGACTCCCATGTTGTAAAAGAGGTGGATGGGAAAGAGTTTGTCAAATGTGTTCAGTGAAGTTTCCTTAATCAGTGCATAGAAATCTCAACGGGAGAGAATGTGCTACTACATCTCCTATTAGGGAATGAGACAGGGCAGGTGACAAAAGTATATGATCATAATGCCATTAGTTTTATGGTAATTATGGAAAAGGATTGATGTGGTCAGGTTAAGATGTTAAATTGCAGAAAGGCTAAATTTGATGGTATCGGAAAGGATATGGCAAATGTGGATTGGGACAGGTTGTTTTCTGGGAAAGGTATACTTGGGAAGTGGGAGGCCTTCAAAAGCGAAATTTTGAGAATACAGAATTTGTATATTCCCATCAGAATTTAAGACAAGGATAATAGATTTTGTAATCTTGATTTTTGAGGGATATTGATGCCTTGGTTAAGTAGAAGGAGATGCATAACAGTATAGACAGGTAGGAACAAATGAGATTGAGCAGTATAAGAAATGGAAGAGAACAATATAAAGAATCTAAAGAATGTAAGAAGAATCTTGGGAAAGAAATTAGAAATTAGAAAAGCTAAAAGAAGATACGAGGTTGCTTTGGCAAGTAAGGTGAAAATAAATCAGAAGGGTTTCTACAGTTATATTAATAGCAAAAGTATAGTGAGGGATAAAATTGGTCCCTTAGAGAATCAGAGTGGACAGCTATGTGTGGAGCCGAATGAGATGGGGGAGATTTTGAACAATTTCTTTTCTTCAGTATTCGCTAAAGAGAAGGATATTGAATTGTGTAAGGTAAGGGAAACAAGTAGGGAAGTTATGGAAACTATGATGATTAAAGAGGAGGAAGTACTGGCACTTTTAAGGAATATAAAAGTGGATAAATCTCTGGATCCTGACAGGGTATTCCCAAGGACCTTGAGGGAAGTTAGTGTAGAAATAGCAGGGGCTCTGACAGAAATATTTTCAAATGTCATAGGAAATGGGGATGGTGCCAGAGGATTGGCGTATTGCTCATGTGGTTCCATTGTTTAAAAAGGGTTCCAAGAGTAAACCTTGCAATTATAGGCCTGTCAGTTTGACGTCAGTGGTGGGTAAATTAATGGAAAGTATTCTTATATAATTATATGGATAGACATGGTCTGATTAGGAACAGTCAGCATGGATTTGTGCGTGGAAGGTCATGTTTGACAAAACTTATTGAATTTTTTGAAGCGGTTACGAGGAAAGTTGATGAGGGTAAACCAGTGGATGTTGTCTATATGGACTTCAGTAAGGCCTTTGACAAGGTACTGCACGGAAGGTTAGTTAGGAAGGTTCAATTGTTAGGTATTAATATTGAAGTAGTAAAATGGATTCAACAGTGGCTGGATGGGAGGTGCCAGAGAGTAGTGGAGGATAACTGTTTGTCAGGTTGGAGGCTGGTGACTAGTGGTGTGCCTCAGGGATCTGTACTGAGTCCAATGTTATTTGTCATATACATTAATGATCTGGATGATGGGGTGGTAAATTTGATTAGTAATTATGCAGATGACACTAAGGTAGGTAGCGTTGTGGATAATGAAGTAGGTTTTCAAAGTTTGCAGAGAGATTTAGGCCAGTTAGATGTGTGGGCTGAATGATGGCAGACGGACTTTAATGCTGATAAGTGTGAGGAGCTACATTTTGGTAGGACTAATCAAAATAGGACATATATAGTAAATGGTAGGGCATTGAAGAATGCAGTAGAACAGAGTGATCTAGGAATAATGGTGCATAGTTCCCTGAAGGTGGAATCTCATGTGGATAGGGTGGTGAAGAAAGCTTTTGGTTTGCTGGCCTTTTTAAATAAGAGCATTGAGTATAGGAGTTGAGATGTAATGTTAAAATTCTACAAGGCATTGGTAAGGCTGAATTTGGAGAATTGTGTACAGTTCTGGTCACCAAATTATAGGAAAGATGTCAATAAAATAGACAGAGTACAGAGAAGATTTACTAGAATGTTACCTGGGTTTCAGCATCTAAGTTACAGAGTAAAGTTGAACAAGTTAGGTCTTTATTCTTTGAAGCGTAGAAGGTTGAGGGGGTACTTGATAGAGGTATTTAAAATTATGAGGGGGATGGCTAGAGTTGATGTGGATAGGCTTTTTCCATTGAGAGTAAGGGAGATTCAAACAAGAGGACATGAGTTGAGAGTTTGGGGGCAAAAGTTTAAGGGTAACACGAGTGGAAATTTCTTTACTCAGAGAGTGGTAGCTGTGTGGAATGAGCTTCCAGTAGAAGTGGTAGTGGCAGGTTCGGTATTGTCATTTAAAGTAAAATTGGATAGGTATATGGACAGGAAAGGAATGGAGGATTATGATCTGAATGCGGGCCAGTGGGACTAGGTGAGAGTAAGCGTTCGGCATGGACTAGAAGGGCCGAGATGGCCTGATTCTGTGCTGAAATTGTTATATGGTTATAGGTTTATATAGTTTATTTACCTGTGTCCTGCACAGAGTGCCATGGGAAGGAGAGTCCCCATTGCAAGAGGTGCTTTGTGCAGGTGGATATCTCCAAGGATGAGTGCCAATACTCATGAGAGAAAGCCAGCTTGCTGAAGATGGCCTTCAAGGAAAGTTAGGACTGTGGTGGGTGCTTTCAGGGAGACCGGGGGTTCAGCACCGTGAGTAACGGTCATACCCAGCTTTGGAAAAGATGAGCTCCAATATTTAGACAGGTTTAACTGTAATAAGCCCTTTTTTAACTTCTTTCTTTTCTTTAATAACTATTTGATGAAACTGAAATTGGTAAATATACTTTCTTTATAATATTATGCGATGTACAATCTGTTATTTCTTTCCAATTGATAATTGGGTTTGGGCAGAATTTACAAAGTATTCGCTCAAATTGAGGTTTCTTTAATGAGAACATCATGACATTCCTGTTTGGTTTGAACTTGAAATCATACCGACCCCAGATGTATATTGTTTATGAAAGGTGGCTTCTCACCGCAGAGTCACGTGGCTGTTGTTGCACCAGGAACGTTGAAGACAAGGCATGGATGTTGTTTACATAGACTTTAGCAAGGCCTTTGAAATGGTCCCACATGGGAGGCTGCTCAAGAAGGTTCAGTTGCCTGGCATTCAAAATGAGGTAGTAATTTGGATTGGACATTGGCTTCACAGGAGAAGAGAGAAGCCAAAGAGTGGAAGTAGACAGTTATCTCTCTGACTAGAGAGCCATGACTAATGGTGTGCCACAGGGATCACTGCTGGGTCCATTAGTTGTTTGTCATCTATATCAATGCTCTGGTTGATAATGTCGTATTCTGGATCAGCAAATTTGTGGATGATACCAAGATGGGGGGTCTGGTGGATAGTGAGGAAGACTTTCAAAGTTTGCAGCAGGATCTGGAGCAGCTGGAAAAATGGGCTCAAAAATGGCAGATGGAATTTAGTGTAGACAAGTGTGAGGTGTTGCACTTGGCAGGATCATCCAGGCTAGGGCTTGCAAGATGAGGGGTCGGGCACAGAGGAGTCTTTGTAGAACAGAGAGATCTGGGAATGCAGATGCATAATTCCGTGAATGTGGTATGACATGTAGATATGGTCGTAAAGAAAGCTTTTGGCACATTTTGAGCACAGGAATTGAGATTCTATATTGAAATTGTATAAACCATTGGTGGTCATAATTTGGAGTATTGTGTCCAGTTGTGGTTATTCCCATAAGATATAGGAGCAGAATTTGGCCCAGCAAGTCTGCTCCACCATTTCATCATGGCTGATCCAATTTTCCTCCCAGCCCCAATCTCTGCCCTCTCCCCATATCCCTTCATACTCTGATCAATCAAGACTCTATCAACCTCTTCCTCAAGTATACCATACATAAATACTTGCCCTTCACAGCTTCCTAGAAGCATAGAAACGTAGAAAATCTACAGCACCATACAGGCCCTTCGGCCCACAATGCTGTGCTGAGCATGTCCTTGTTTTAGAAATTACCCAGAGTTACCCATAGCCCTCCAATTTTCTAAGCCCCATGTACCTATACAGGAGTCTCTTAAAAGACCCTATTGTATCCGCCTCCAACACCATCACCGGCAGCCCATTCCACGCACTCACCACTCTCTGCATCAAAAAACGTACCGCTGACATCTCCTCTGTACTCACCTCCAAACATATTAAAACTGTGCCCTCTTGTGTTAGCCATTTCAGCCCCAGGAAAAAGACTCTGACTATCCACACAATCCTTGTAAATCTCCTCTGCACCCTTTCTATAGTTTCCACATCCTTCCTGTAGTGAGCGGACCATAACTGAGCACAGTACTCCAAGTGGGGTTTGACAAGGGTCCTGTGTAGCTGTAACATTTCCACTAGACTCTTGAACTCAATCCCACTGTTGATGGAGGCCAGTGCACCATTGCCTTCTTAACCCACAGAGTCAACCAGCGCAGTAGCTTTGAGTATCCTTTGGACTCAGTCCCCAAGATCCCTCTGATCCTCCACACTGCCAAGAATCTCTCCATTAATACTATATTCTGCCATCATATTTGACCTACCAAAAGGAACCACTTCACACTTATCTGGGTTGAACTCCATCTGCCACTTCTCAGCCCAGTTTTGCATCCTATCGATGTACCACTGTATCCTCTCCAGTCTTCCACAATCTCCACAACACCTCAACCTTGGGGTCATCAGCAAATTTACTAACCCATCCCTCCACTTCCTCATCCAGGTCATTTATAAAAACCACAAAGAGAAGGGGTCCCAGAACAGATCCCTGAGGCACACCACTGGTCACTGACCCCCATGCAAAATATGACCCATCTACAGCCACTCTTTACCTTCTGTGTGCAGGCCAATTCTGGATCCACAAAGTGAGGTCTGCTTGCATCCCATGCCTCCTTACTTTCTCAATAAGCCTTGCATGGGGTAACTTATCAAATGCCTTGCTGAAATCCATATACACTACATCTACTGCTCTACCCTCATCAATGTGTTTAGTCACACCCTCAAAAAATTCAATCAGGCTCGTAAGGCATGACCTGCCTTTGACAAAGCAATGCTAACTATTCCAAATCATGTTATGCCTCTCCAAATGTTCATAAATCCTGCCTCTCAGGATCTTCTCCATCAACTTACCAACCACTGAGGTAAGACCCATTGGTCTATAATTTCCTGGGCTATCTCTACTTCCTTACTTGAATAAGAGAATAACATCTGCAACCCTCCAATCCTCTGGAACCTCTCCCATCCTCATTGATGATGCAGAGATCGTTGCCAGAGGCTCAGCAATCTCCTCCCTCACCTCCCACAGTAGCCTGTCGTATATCTTGTCCGGTGCCTGTGACTTAATTAACTTGATGCTTTCCAAAAGCTCAGCACATCCTCTTTCTTAATATCTATATGCTCAAAATTTTCAGTCCACTGAAAATCATCCCTACAATACCAAAGTCCTTTTCCGTAGTGAATACTGAAGCAAGGTATTCATTAAGTACCTCCACTACCTCCTCCGGTTCCATACACACTTTTTCACTGTTACACTTGATTGGTCCTATTCTCTCATGTCTTATCCTCTTGCTCTTCACATACCTGTAGAATATCTTGGTGTTTTCCTTAATCCTGCTTACCAAAGCTTTCTCATGGCCCCTTCCAGCTCTCCTAATTTTGTTCTTAAGCTCCTTCCTGCTCGTCTTATAATTTTCTAGATCTCTATCATTACCTAGTTTTTTGAACTTTTCATAAGGTTTTCTTCTTGACAAGATTTTCACAGCCTTTGTACACCATGGTTTCTGTACCCTACCATCCTTTCCCTGTCTCATTGGAATGTACCTATGCAGAACGCCACACAAATATCCCCTGAACATTTGCCACATTTCTACCGTATATTTGTCTGAGAA
The DNA here is from genome assembly GCF_048418815.1 of Hemitrygon akajei. Classification (NCBI taxonomy): domain Eukaryota; kingdom Metazoa; phylum Chordata; class Chondrichthyes; order Myliobatiformes; family Dasyatidae; genus Hemitrygon; species Hemitrygon akajei. Next base: position 175,745,150 of record NC_133125.1, on the reverse strand, counting down.
CATCTGTTCCCAATTTATGCTTCCAAGTTCCTGCCTGGTAGCTTCATATTTCCCCTTACTCCAATTAAATGCTTTCCTAACTTGTCTGTTCCTATCCTTGTCCAACACTATGGTAAAGGAGAGAGATTTGTGATCACTATTTCCAAAATGCTCTCCCACTGAGAGACCTGACACCTGACCAGGTTCATTTCCCAATACCAGATCATGTACAGCCTCTCCTCTTGTAGGCTGATGTACATACTGTGTCAGGAAATTTTCCTGAACACAGCTAACAAACTCCACCCCATCTAAACTCCTTGCTCTAGGGAGATTCCAATCAATATCTGGGAAATTAAAATATCCCATCACAACAACCCTGTTAGACCATAAGACCATAAGATATAGGAGCAGAAGTAGGCCATTCATCCCATCGAGTCTGTTCTGCCATTCATTCATCGGCTGATCCAATTCTTCCAGTCATCCCCACTCTACTGCCTTCTCCCCATACCCCTTGATGCCCTGGCTAATTAAGAACCTATCTATCTCTGCCTTAAATGCACCCAATGACTTGACCTCTACAGCCACTCGTGGCAACAAATTCCACAGATTTACCATCGTCTGACTAGAACATCTCTGTTCTAAATAGACGTCTTTCAATTCTGAAGTTGTGACCTCTTGTCCTAGACTCCCCTACCATGGGAAATCACTTTGCCATATCTAATCTGTCAGGCGGCCTTTTAACATTCAAAACTGTTATTACTGGATTGTTCCAGAATCTGTCTCCCTATCAGCTCTTCGATGTTCCTGTTACTATTGGGTGGTCTATAAAAAACACCCAGTAGATTTATTGACCCCTTCCTGATTCTAAATTTCACCCGTGACTTCCTCCTGTTCTGCAGCCGTAACACTATCTCTGATCAATTGTACCACGTCCACACCTCTGTAGCCTCTCTCTCTGTTCTTTCTGAAGCATCGAAAGGCTAGCATTCTAAGTAGCCATTCCTGCCCCTGAGCCATTCAAGTCTCTGTAATGGCCACAACATTATAGTAATGATCCACGCTCTAAACTCAGCCGCTTTGTTCATTATACTCTTTGCATTAAAATAGACACATTTCAAACCATCAGTCTGAGCGCATCCCTTCTCTATCACCTGCCTATCCTCCCTCTCACACTGCCTACAAGCTTTCTCAATTTCTGAGCCACTTCCTCTGTCTCTTCAGTTCAGTTCCCACCACCCCAGCAATTCCAGTTTAAACTCTCCCCAATAGCCTTCAAAAACTTCCCATCCAGGATATTGGTCCCCTTCAGATTCAAGTGCAACCTGTCCTTTTTGTAAAGGTCATGCCTGCCCCAAAAGAGGTCCCACTGATCCAGAAATCTGAATCCCCGTACCGTGCTCCAATCTCTCAGCCACGCATTTACCCTCAAACTCATTCTATTCCTATACTCACTGTCATGTGACACAGGCAGTAATCCTGAGATTACCACCCTTGTGGTCCTGCTTCTCAGCTTCCTTCCTAACTCCCTGTAGTCTGTTTTCAGGACCTCCTCCCTTTTCCTACCTATGTCATTGGTACCAATATGTACCACGACCTCTGACTGTTCACCATCCCACTTCAGGATATTGTGGATGTGATCAGAAACATCCCGGACCCTGGCACCTGGGAGGCAAACTACCATCTTTGTTTTTTTCTGCGTCCTGTGGCAAAGAATTCCTCGGATTCACCACCCTCTGGCTGAAGAAATTCCTCCTCATTTTCCTTCAATACACGATTAAGTTTTTTATGGATCCCCCAAAACCTAAGGACTTTCTACAGGAGCACAATTGAAAGCATCCTGACTGGCTGCATCACTGCCTAGTTATGGAAACTGTACTTCCCTCAATTGCTGGACTCCGCAGTGAGTGACGCGGACAGTGGTGAGTGTAGATGTGGAGTGCAGGTAGTTTTGAGGAAATAAGGAGGCTACAGAAGGACTTGGACAGGTTAGAAAAATGGGGAAAGAAATGGCAGATGGAATGTGGTGTCAGGAAGTGTATGGTCATGCACCTCGGTGGAAGAAATGAAAGGATTGACGATTTTCTAATTGGAGAGAAAATACAAAATTCTGAGACACACAGGGATTTGAAAGACCTTGTGTAGGATTCCCTGAAGTTTAATTTGCAGGTTGAGTCTGTGGTGAGGAAGGCAAATGTGATGTGAGCATTCATTTTGAGAGGACTAGAATATAAAAGCAAGGTTGTAATGTTTCCAGTCAGAACCGTGGGAATGATTGTATTAAACACTGAGCTGAGGCCAATAAACAACATCCTGACGTAAGTATTAGTATTGTCCAGGTGACCAAGGCTACAGATCAAGTCGTCCTACACAGCTTGGTCCTGAAACTGCAGTAAAATGTCCAATAACATCTGTTCATGTAATATTACTCCTGTGCTGTAATTGTCTCACTTTCACCTGCTCAACAGTTTAAATGATTATATTTTCCTTTTATTCTAATCAGCTGAAAGGGAAGAAATGGTTGGTGTCCTTGGTTCATCAGTTTTACTGGATCCTGAAATCACCGTTGATTACAGCAAGAATGAAATCGTTTGGACTTTCAAAGCCAGCAACAAAAGCCATGATGTTATTTTGGATCACGTCCCTGGTGTCGCCACATCGGAACCAAGTGAACAGTTCAAGGACCGTTTACAATTCAACGCTTTGAGTGGTGCATTGACGATAAGCAGATTAAATGCCCGTGACCAAGGAGATTACACCTTCACTGTCGATAGGAAAGAGTTGAAAGTAATGAATTTGCTTGTCATTGGTAAGAAGTTTCAGATATTTGTGATGCAGTGTGTGATTTATTAATGGCAGAATCTGCCATAGAAACTATAATCTCTGATTTTTATTTCCATCAAAGTCTAAGCAGGATAACCTCTGCTGTGACTCATCAACTGAGTCATCGGAGAGACATTGAAGCTGGTGATATAAAAACAGCAGAGTTTCTGCAGAGAATCTGATTCTTCTCTCATCACACACAGTCTTACATTTTTTTAGACATAAATAAAGTGATAAATGAGTCACCACAATTTCAATAGCTATGATTTCCTACCGACCTCTAACATTTTGAATATTTGTAGAATTACATATTTACAATAGTCATACATCCCAGCCAGTAGAATCCTTTTGAAAGCTTCAGAGCACAAACTCCAAACACCCAAAATACATCTCTCTTGTGAAAGTGCTGAAGGATGGCTCTCTGAATACAGAACCGGCCAGAATATTAACTATGTATTGCATTAAACTGCTGTGCTAAGTTAACAAATTTCACGTCACATGCCGGTGATAATAAACCTGATTCAGATTCTGACAAAACAGACCCATCCCATTGTGACAGGGATACACTTTGACATTGTGCTAATGCAGACAATGGCCACTTAACGACTTCCCTGATCACACCTCGAGGATTTAAATGACCACCAATCAACATGAAAATTCATGTATTGTCTTCCCCTGGGGCCGACTCAGAATGTCCCAGAAGCTCCAAAACCTGGGCCTCTGTACCTCCCTTCTTGACTTCCTCACTGGGAGACCAGTCAGGGCAAATCATAAGTAACATCTCCACCTTGCTGACAATCAGCACTGGACCATGTCTGAGATGAATGCTTAGCCACTGTTGGTGACAAGGAGGTGTACAAGAGTGAGGTAGATCAGCTGGTTGAGTGGTGTGACAGCAACGACCTTACACTCAATGTAAGTAAGGCCAAGGAATTGATTGTGGACTTCAGGAAGGCAAAGAATAGAGAATACTCCCCAGTCCTCATCAATAGATCAGCCATGGAAAAGGTGAGCAGTTTCAAGATCCTCGATGTCAACACCACTGAAGATCTGTCCTGGGCCGAACATATTGAAGCAATTACAAAGAAGGCACAACATCGGCTATGTTTCATTATGAGTTTACGGAGTCTTGGTATGTCATCAAAGACTCATGCAAGTTTCTACAAATGTACGTGGAGAACACAGGATCAGAAAAAGCAGCAGAAAATTGGAAACTCAGCAGCTCCATCATGGGCACTAACCTAGTATCAAGGACACCTTCAAAAGGTGATGCTTCAAAAAGATGGTATCCATCATTAAGGAGTCCCATCATCTAGGACATGCCCTCTTCTCAATGTTACCATCAAGGAGGAGGTACAGGAGGCTGAAGACACACACTCAGCATTTCAGGAACTGTTTCTTCCCATCTGCCATTACATTTCTCAATGAACAATGAACCCATGAAATATACCTCACTTTTTTTGCTCTCTTTTTGCACTATTTATTTAATTTATTTTTTAATATACACTTATTGTAATTTATTGCTTTTTTAACTAATTTTTAATTGAAACATCAACAAATTACATTCAATACAACCAATTGCCAATTACATTTTGCCTGTTTAACCCAGCCACCCCCCAACCTTCTTCACCATTGCCCCTCTACCCCTCCCCTCCACCCACCAACTGAATAGTAGTGCATACACAGACAAAGCATTCCTATTTTAACAAAAGAACGTTTAAGTTAGATATCAAATTTGTCCACATTAAGATTGTGTTTGGTCGTGCATCATTTACTCTCGCTGATGATAATTCCAGATACAAAATGTCCAAAAAGCTCTGAAGCCAGTGAGTATATGAAATATCATGGGGAGGTTTCCAACGCTGGACTACAATCTTCTTAGCTGCAGTCAGGCCTGCCAGCCTGATTTTGCGTGTTTTTCCGTAAGGGAAAGGTGGGAGTCATCATTTAGAAGATGTACAGTGGGGTCCATTGGTAATTGTACCCCCGTTAGTTCTGTAAGAGTACTGATAACCTTTCCCCATAAACCAAAAACTCCAGGACATTCCCATACAACATGTATAAAAGAGCTAATGGTTTCGTGGGGGCAAAATGAGCAACATGGGTCAGGAACCAGTCCCATTTGATGTCTAATTCTCGGTGTTAAATATGCTCTATGACAAAATTTCAAGTGTATATACCGATGATTTGGGTTTTTCGAAGCACCGGCAGCATTATCCCAAAACGCATCCCAGTCGAAGTCTTGTCCCAATTCAGATATGTCCCTATCCCAGGCTTTCAATCCTGACGTGGGCATATAATTCTGGGAGTTTAATTTATCATAGATATATGACACTATCTGCCCTGGAGCACCCTGTGTCCAACTTAAAATGGGATGGTCCTTTAAATCTGACCCCCAGGGTACGCCGTAGGCTTTACAAGCTGATCTTACTCTATAGTAGAAGAAAAGAGATTGTTTATCAAAATTATATCGAGATTCCAGTTCTTGAAAGCTAAGGATAGTATTTGCCCCATTAATATCTTGAAGAGTAGCAATACCTTTATCCTCCCAAGTTCTGTTAGTGAATGGTTTCCCCCCAGATAGACAATGATTATTGTTCCATAATGGAGATTTGTACCATACACTTTTAAATTTTAGGAATTTTTCTGCTGCTCTAAACACTTGTAGCATATGGGTTAAAAATGGACCGTAATACAAATCACATTTTTTGCTTATTATTATTGTCATTTATTATTATCATTTCATTATTATCATTGCTTTTTATTATTATGTGTTACAATGTACTGCTGCTGTAAAAGAACAAATTTCATGACCTTTGTCGATGATATTGAACCTGATTCTGATTCTGATTCAATGATTAGTTTCAGTTGCCTTAAACTGTCAGTTGAAGGTGGAGGGGCCGGTCGTGTTGAGGAAGCAGAGAGGCTGCGGAAGGACTTTGACAGATTTGGAGAGGTGTCAGATGGAATACAGTGTCAGGATTTGTATGGTCATGTGCTTTGGTAGAAGGATTAAAAACATAGATTATGTTCTAAATGGGGGAAAAAATCAAAAATCTGAAGTTCAGAGGGATTTGGGACTCCGCGAGGATTCCTGAAAGGTTAATTTGTAGGTTGAATTGGTGGTGAGGAAAGTGAATGAGATGTTCACATTCATTTCAAGAGGACTGAAACATAAACACAAGGATGTAATGCTGATGCTGTATAAATTACTGGTGAGGCCTCACTCGGAGTATTGTGATTAGTTTTGGGCCCCTTATTTAAGAAAGGATGTGCTGACATTGGAGAGGGTTCAGAGGAGGTTCACAGGGATGATTGCTGGAATGAAAGAGTTATCATATGAGTAGTGAATGAAGTTTCTGGGACTGAACTCAGAGGAATTTAGAAGAATGAAGGCGATCTCATTGAAACCATTTGAAAGTTGAAAGGCCAAGATAGAGTGGATGTGATGAGGATGTTTGCTTTCGTGGGCGAATCGAGGAGCAGAGGGCACAGCCTCAAAAGAGAGGGATGTTCGTGTTGGCTGAGGCCGAGTGACCTGGACAAGAAATATAATTCAAGAACTAATCATAGACGCAAAATTGGCATCTTTGAATGTGATCAGTGTAAAGAGAACAGTGTGATGTGTCAACACCTTACAATAACTGGCCAAGGTCAAGGCTGATGTGAGTTTTTTACAGGAGTGTGGACTAACACACTCTGCAACTACCAGAGTTGGTTGTGATGGTGGCCCCATGGTCCATCTGTGTGGTTGGGGGCAACGATTGTCATCCTTCCATCCTGGGAATTCTGTTACAGGGTGACAACTTCTCAATCACCCAAGTCAGAGAGGTGGTTGGGGTGTGGCTCCTTGTGGCATACATAATGTACTGAAACACTCTGCTCTGGTTAATGAACACATACACCTCACCCGTGCGGAGCGAGCGGCTGGCCATCCTCGAGCCGCTCCCACCACTGCCGGTGACATCACAGCTGGTCATTCTGGTTGGTGACATCATCGATGCAGCTGGTAGTGCCGACAACAGGCTGGACAGCACCTCCAGATTCCTGATGGAAACAGTTAAAATAGACAAGCTGCACAATGCCTTCAGCTCCCCTTCAGAAGGATGGACTGGTTTACTGACTGAGTTGTACTCGGCTACGTGGGACTGGAAGTGTGGAGTTTGCAAAAATTCAGCATGACATCTAAAACTCTGACAAACCTCTATAGATGTGTGGTGGAGGGTGTATTGACTGGTTGTGTCACAGCCTGGTCTGGAAACACCAATGCCTTTGAATGGTAAATCCTCCAAAAAGTATCGGATATGGTCCAGTCCATCATCAAGGAAAGCCCTCCCAACCACTGAGCACATCTACACTGAGTAATGTAGCAGCAAAGTAGCATTCGTCATCAGGGACTCCCACCACCCAGGTTGTGCCCTCTTCTCACTACTCTCATCAGGAAGAATTACAGGAGCCTCAGGACTCACACCACCAGGTTCAGGAACTGTTATTACCCCTCAACCATCGTCAAGCTCTTGATCCAAAGGGGATAACTTCACTCAACTTCACTTGCCCCATCACTGAAATGCTCCCATTACCAATGGACTTGCTTTCAAAGACTGTTCATCTCATGTTCTTGATATTTATTGCTTATTTATTATTACTATTATCTTATTTGTATTTGCACAGTTTGTTGTCTTTTGCACATTGGATGGGGGGGGGGGTCATTTGTGTTTCTTGTAGTTACTGTGAATGCCTGCAAGAGAATAAATCTTATTGTTGTATATGGTTACATACATGTACTTTGATAATAAATTTACTTTGTATTTTGAACTTTGAATAATTGCCTGGACTGGACTGAGAGGATAAAACTGAAATTGGGACTGTGGGGAGGACGCTCCCTATCGATATCTGGGAAGAACCTGGTCAACAAGTGTGAGGTTCTCTCAGGCTGCTGTACTTGGTGCAAGTGTTGCCCATGCCCCGCTCCTCCAGCTTGAGAATCACCCGAGCTGTTTTCAGGTTCATCTGGGGGTCCGAGATGGAGTAGGTGAGGCACAGATCACAATGCACAAATCCCTGTATAACGGGCGCAACAATTTACCCAATGTGTCCCTCACCCTGATGACCAGCTTCATGTGTGTCTGCATCAGGCTGTGTGTGGAACCTAAATACATGGGCACCAGGTACCACTACGTGCTGAGGTTCTGCCTGTCCCCTGTGTTGCCAAGGTGTTGAAACTGGGGGATGTTCCTGAAAAGGGAATGAATGGACCCCAGAGAAATCTGAAGGTGAGGCAATTCAACTTTCTGTGAGATGGAGAATAGAGAAATCTGAAGCCAGTGAATTGCCAGTTTTGGAGCCAGTGTAGATCAGAAGCACTGGGGTCTGACTTGAACAGGTATAGTGTGAGAGTCTTGTTTCAGCCAAAGTTGAAGAGGGGTTTGAGTTGGGAGGCTGGGCCAGAAAGAATTTCCACAACATTCTTGTCTGAAAGACAAGTTCCTGTAACACCAGTAAAGAGTGGCACAATATCTATTCAGTAGTATGTTCTCATTTGCTGTAGTTTCACAAAGTTCTCTGTTTAAGTGTTTCACAGCCACCACATTTTAAATGAGTGCAATTATTTTTATTAACAGATAAAGTTAAAGAAGAGTTTGGTCTCCTTGGCTCATCAGTTTTACTGGATCCTGATCTCAAAGTTGATTCCAGCAAGAGTGAAATAGTTTGGACCTTCATCGGCAGGAGCATTTTGCGTCATGTCCCAGGTCACAGCTTAGTGGAACTGAGTGAGCAGTTCAAGTTTCGTCTGCACTTTGATACTTCTAATGGTGCTCTGACTGTGAATGAAGCAGAACATGGTGACCAAGGCGATTACACCTTCATTGTGGATGGACAAGAGCTGAGAATAATACAACTACACCTTGTTGGTAGGTAGTTTTATGTTTCATAGAACGTAGAACAGTACAACATAGTTCAGGCCATTTGGCTAAGTTGGGTAACTCACCTGATTGAATAAACACTGAGGTGTCAGATATTGAATGCAGCCGTCATTCTACCCCGATCTCTGTGAGTACCTGTCATCCCAGGGAGGAGCCCGTTCGGGATTTGATCCAACAATCATTGCTGCACTGGTGGGATGAGAGAAGAACTGTTTGTCAAACCTGAGGCTTGGGTTTTCTGTTGGAGAGAACAGAAGGAAATGGTTGTGAAGTGAAAGTGTGGATGGATGGAAAAGGTGGAGAAATGGAAAATGTAGCAAGAGAAGGGATGGGACGGGAGGGAGGTACAAAATGCATTAGATTAGTGTGGGAAATGGAGACAAGGACATAACATGATGGTGAAAGAAACTTCAATGACAATGATAAATGAAAGAAGATGAAATTTATTTATCGAGCACTTTTCACACAGATGTAGTTCAAAGTTATTTGCAATGGGATAAAAGTACAAATATGAAAAATAAAATAAAATAAAAATAAATGTAAATAAAAGACAAAACGATGCTCATTGAAAGCAAGATTAAATAAATAGATTTTAAGCTCTCATTTAAAGGTGTCAACTGAGTCTGCATCCCCTATGGTTTTAGTATTGAATTCAACAATTGAGGAGCGCAGTTCAAAAAAGCTGACCTGCCTATTTTCTTCTGAGGGAGATTTTTTTTTAATTTAAGAGACTGGTGGCAGAAAACCTGAGAGCCTGAGCAGGATTATGAAAGGAAAGTGATTCTGTGATGTAATCTGGTCACAAACCATTAACAGTTTTAAAAACAGGGAAGACAAGATTAATGTTAATTTTAAAAGAAAGAGAAAGCTCCTAGAGCTGCCAAATTCCACCCCACCAAATTTTTATTGGCGTGTTTATGTGGGATAAAGCCATTCTCTACACTGTGAAGTCAGCAATGTATTGTAATAAACTTTTTGATTCTGTTTGGTAATTCCAGGTACTGAGATAAGGACTAGAATTTTGGGAAATTGACCAGGAAGGAAGATGGAGAATATAAAAAGAATTAAGATTGGTGTCTCTGTTTATGTTTTTGAAATCCATACAATGCTCACAATGATCACATTAATCTTGTTGTTTAAACCCTGCTTCTGACATAAACATTCAGCCCCTGTAGAGGGTGATCTGTGAGAAATATTTCGAGCCTGTCTGACAAAAAGGCAACAAACCAGAGGATGTTCTCTGAAATAACAAGACCAGAATCTTATTGAAAATGCTGAGATGTCAGGGTATCGATGTTCCCTGTGCAGATGGGTCACCGGTGGGTCAAAATGCACTAATGGAGTGTGAGGGAGGGGGTAATTCCACAGCCTATTAAATGTACACCTTCCCCTTCCTCCTGAGGTGTCGTGTCTGATGGTTTCCACGGCAGTGCCCGTTTCATTGATTTCAATGTCTGTTCCTCATGACAAAAGTCAGTAAAGCATTTCCATGTGTGAGGCTGTTCAGAAAGATTCGGCAATGGATAGCAGAATGGCTGGCAGCCAGGGGGCAGTGAGTGGGGAAAAAGGGGCCTTTTCTGGTTGGCTGCCGGTGATGAGTGGTGTTCCTGGAGGGGGGGGGGGCGGTCGGTATTGGGACCGCTACTTTTCATATTGTTTGTCAGTGATTTAGATAATGGAATTGATGGCTTTGTAACAAAGTCTGCAGATGATATGAAGTTAGTTGGAGGGGTTGGTAGTGCTGAAGAAGCAATGTGATTGCAGCAGGACTTTGACAAATTGGAAGAATGGGCAAAAAAGAGGCAAATGGAATAGTGTTGGGAAATATATGATAATGCATTTTGTTAAAAGGAACAATAGTGCGGACTATTATCTGAACGGGGAAAAGGTTCAAACGTCACTTCCTGAGCCACTCATTCATCTGTACCATCATCCTATTCCTGCTCTGACTGGCACGTCTATGAACTTGCAAATGAACATCTAAAGCAGAGATGAAACAGTTTTGAGTTTTTGCTTCCACAGCTCGGAAGAAGATCATTTGGAATCTTTGAATATTTTTCAGGCAGAGGTAGATAGATCCTGGATAAGCAGAGAGGTGAACTGTTATCGTGGGAGATGGGAATATCTACCATCAGGTTAGCTGTGATCTTGTGCAATGACAGAGCAGAGTTGCGGGGTTAAATGGCTTTTGTGTTTGTATGTATTTGGTGTGTAGAACCGACTGTGCTTTCATTCCTTTGTACATATCTGATGCAATGTCACACGGTAAGATTGCATTCTACATCAAGATAGGAATATCATGGTTTCATATTCTCTCCTTTAGATGAGCTGTCAGAAGCTTCCATATTTACCAACATCGAATCACTGGGTTTCACGGTCGAACTCACCTGTGATGTCTTTGGAGATTCGAAAGTGTATCAGTGGCAAAAGAATGGAGGGGAAATCTCCCAGCGTCACCAACTAACAGATAAAAACAGAACACTTGTTATCCCAAGTGCTTCATCTGAAGACTGTGGAGTGTACACCTGCATCACAACCAATCCTGTCAGCTCCATCCAGACAAACTACACCTTAATGTTGCGAGGTGAGCTTCATTTATGAATGACATTTTGCAGTTAACATTCAGACCATATTGGTGGGCTATTGAATGCAGTCGATGCAAATCAGTGTTGCAGCAGAGAGAGGCAAAAGCTGAATTAATTGGGTCCATGGAATCCCAGAACAGTTTTCACAGAGAAGAAAGCCATTCAGCCCTTTAAGAATGGATTGGTTCTATCACTGAGCAAACAACTGAATCCTATTGTTCTGTCCTCTCCCCACAGCTCTGTAATTTCTTTCTTTCAGATAATTATCCAGCTCTCATATGAAATTACAGTTGAATATCCCTTCAATATTCTTGACAATGAATTCTAGATCCGGTCCACCACTGTGCATAAAAAAAATCCCCAAGATATTTTCTGTTCTTCCCCCAATCACCTTCATTCCGAGTCATGACTGGTTTTAGGAAGTTTCACTATGATCTTCTTCCTCTTTATGCCTCTATTCATGAAGGGAAAGGGCCTCACTTTGTTAAACTACTTTCTTAACCCTTTCTACAAATGTCTTGTTGGTGTAATCCTTTTAGAATTGGCTCCTTGAGTTTGTATGCTCTTCTCATTCTTCCTACTCTCGGGATGGATCAATCGGCAGATAATGCACTTCACCGATCAATTGGAACAAACTGCCCACATGTGCATTTGTGTAGCAGCCCCTGACATCAGGTGGAAAGTAGCACCAGAGTGTGTGGTGACACTTGCAGGCTGCCCTGCCCTCAGCACATCCTCAGCTTGTGTTGGTTGTTAATGCAAACAATACATTTCATTGTATGTTGTGATGTACATCTGATAAATAAATGAATCTGAATAATCCATTCTTGACTGGTATAACGATGCATTGTGATTAATGATTCTCAGAGTAGAGTCAGTTGGTGTCAGCCTGGGTCACAGATCGGTGAGATTAGACGGGGGTTGGAACATTCCCTTCTCAGCAGGAAATTATGGAACATTATGGTTGTTGCATCATTTGTCATCCACTGCCTGTGAGATGTTTAATGATTTGAATTTAATTTTAATTTCAGGGTTTTCCCTCAAGGATGTTATACTGATCGCTGTATTGACTGCAGGACAGGTGATTTCTGCAGCATCTCTTCATTCAGCCATGTTACCGGACCAGTTGAGGTGGAAAACCCTCGGAGGTATCTGTCATTGATTAATTTGCTCTTGCATGAACTTTCAGACACCACTCAGTAAACATGAATGAACTTTAACAAAAGCAAGAGAAAATGTGGGAAATCATTTACACCACCGACCTCTCCCCCCACCTCCCCTCTGTCCCTGTGACCTGTGGTATGCAATTGCCCATTTTTTCCCAGTTTTGAGGTGCTTTGCAGTGACATGGAATACCTGAAACAGTCCTGGAGTCACCTCTGACCAAACTGCAGAAGATATTTGGGAGAAGTGGCCATGAGAGGAGCCGTCTTCATTCACTCGTGTTTGCTACATTGTGTTGTCTCATCTCACTGTGTCACCAAGTCTGTTTAGAGGTGGGACTGAGGGAAAGATGCCCTTTCATCCTGATGGTGACTGTGCCTTTGGAAACAGGGGCCTCATTCACACAGAGGGCAGAGTTGTGAAGGGAGTTCTACTCCCCATCGGTGTCAGGGGATTGAGCAGTTGTCTCTCAGACCTGCTGGTGAGCGTACAGTACATGTGGCTCTTTCTTTCAGACTTGGCAATTTCTCTTGGGTGTTTGCAAAAGTTTATTTGAAAGGACCTCTCTTTCCAATGCAGTTTTCCACATGGGACACCTCTGTCTCCCAGAACCAAAGAAGATGCAACACCTGCTTTATTACCTCTTCCCTTTCCCCATTCCTGGCACACATATAACCCTCCAGGGAAAGCAGTGAGTGACTTGTACTTCCAATTCTGTGTCCTCACAGCAGTTTCCTGCACATTGGAGAAACCATTACAGGTTGTGTGACCACTTTGCAGAACACCGAGGGTAACAGTGAGCTTCCAGTTGCCGATCACGTTAGTTTTCTCTCTGATTTCCCATCTTTAACCTCTTCCCCAGTTCCAGCAAAGCCCATTGAGGAGCAGCATCCCTTATTCCACATTGAGTCCCAGGAGCTGCAATAATGAATTCATCAATTTCAGATAACCAGCCATTCCAGTTTATGTTCGAACTGACCACTTCTGATACAAGATCAGAGTTTGTGACCATAACTCTGTTTTCCACTCTCCACAGATGCAGAAATGGAAATCTAGGATTCTTCTTTATTCCAAATTTCCAGCAACTGCAGTGTATCGTACACCGTTGTTTCTCTTTCTCTTGTATTTCTCAGGATTTCTCTCACTCTTCTCTGTGACTAGAAACATCAGATCTCTGCACAAATGCGGCTTCTACTGCAGTGTACCTCCAGCATTTTTTCTGATACACTCAGTGACCACTTTATCAGCTCCCTCCTGTACCTAATAAAGTGGCCACTGAGTGAGTGTTCATGGTCTTCTGCTGCTGTAGCCCACCCACTTCAGGGTTCGATATGTTGTCTGTGAAAGATGTTCTGCTGCACACCACTGTCGTAACACGTGGGTATTTGAATTACTGTCACCTTCCTGTCAGCTTGATACAGCCTGGCCATTCTCTGACAAAACATTTTCAGCTACAGAACTGTCACTCACTGGATGTTTTATTTGGCTTTTTGGACCATTCTCTGTGAACTCTAGAGACTGTTGTGCATGACAATCTCAGTAGATCAGCAGTTTCTGAGATTCTCAAACCACCACATCTGGCACCAACAATCATTCCACAGTCAAAGTCACTTAGATCACATTTCTGCCCCATTCTAGTGTTTGGTCTGAACAACAATTGAACCTCATGACAATGTTTGAATGCTTTTATGCATTGAGTTGCTGCCACATGATTGGCTGATTGGATATTCACATTAACGAACAGGTGTACAGGTGTACCTAATAAAGTGGCCACTGAGTGTATTTCAGATTCTCAACACGTGGGGTTTTCCAGTCACTATATTGTTTTGGACACATTGTGTTCAGCTCCAGTCACCAGGCAACCGGATGGATTTGAATGACCAGACAGTGATGTTGCCATGGCTGAGCTGCAGGATTTTGCTTTTATTTAAATGCAGAGAGGTGACGATGGGAGATTTCAAAGTAGGAGGATCAATATCTGAGGAGAAGGAACCATTAACAATGTCAGTTAACATTTGCCCTGGAAGAGAAGTTGGCAGTGAAGAGGATCAATTGAACAATAAGGGGCAGGATTAGAATGGGGATGGTACATCAAAGTTGAAAGTACATTTATTATCAAAGTATGTGTACGATATACAACATTGAGATCCGTCTCCTTACAGGCAGCCACAAAACAAAGACACACAATAGAACCCATTAAAAAGAAGACTGTCAAACACCCGATGTGTAGAAAAAAATGCAAACAATAAAATTAAACAGATAACATTCAGAACTGAAGTTGATGAAAGTGAGTCCACAGACACGAAACCTGACACAGACACACGGTGGCTTTGTAGAGAAACTGAAATTAGAACTGAGATGGGATAGAATCCAGTGAGAGAGAGATGCAATTTCAACACCAGGGCAACAGGAACATTTGGGAACATTGATCCAGGGGGCAAAGGGATGGGAGGGAACCACAGAGACAGGTGGACAGTCTCAGTCACACCCATCGATGGGCATCGAACATGTTGTTGGAGCAAAATTACAGAGACAAGATCAGATCAGGGATTATTCTTGCACTTCAGGTTAATCTTTGATCAAATAATTTAGTGATGGGGAGGAAGACCGATGATGCTGAATCAGGTGCAGCTGGATCTGATGGTTTAAAACAGTTCCCACCAAGGACATTTACTGTTATGTATTTTACATTTGGGGAGATGGGATGGAGGGTTTGCCATTGGTAACAACTGGGGTGAGAGAGTAACAGTTAAAGTGGGGTCAACGGTGGGATTGTGATTGCTTCCTGAGGAGCTAGCATTGATTGATGTCCAGAATGGCCTCCAGTGTCATAATCAGTCTGCACAGATTGTTAACGGCTTTCATATTCTTTTTTTATTTCTCCACAGGACATCTGGGATACAGATTTTATTTTCTAAACCTGTGGACCTGTAATACTTTGTCACTTATCGCCATGTACATTGCGTTAATGTATTGGTTTGTGGTTGAAGGTACGTGACCAGTATTCTTATGATTCACAATTGTTTAATTCAAAATTTTTTAATGTAGTTTCCTTGTACACCAATGTTAAGGAGAGCAAAATAATTATTATTCTGGAATGATGCAGCTAAATAATAAAATTTTAATAATAATATTCATTTCAGATCCCATGGTATTGAGGTGGAAACAGGTCAACCCTAATCCTGAGGGGCTGCTGATGTGCCGGATTTGATTGAGGTTTAATTGTGTTCATACAATGATATCACAGTGTCAGCACACAGAGACCAGTAGTTTATTGTCTCTGGGTTAGTTTCCTGGAGTCTCTACCCAGTTCCCATTATGAGAGATTCCAGTGGGATGCTCAATATCAGCCTCTCAGGACAAGCTGAGGGGAGTAACTACAGGACCCACATCCCCCAAACCAGTGCGAGGGAAGTGTTGCATTTTCAGAAGTCTGGTCTTGGCCATTTAAACAAGTGATGGGGACTTCAGATGGTGTTACTGAGGCTACATTTACTCACTGAGAGGAGACCATGGCAGGTAGTCAGGAGCATCTCCAATTTCCAGTCTAATGACACTGCAGTTTCCCGACAGGAGGATGTTGCACAGGAAATGACATCACCAGTGTTCCGGATGTGGAAACCCCATTAGGGTGTGAGGATGACCACTGTACACAGCACACTATTGAATTCCTGTGGAGGGCATTTCCACTCTGGAAAATGTAAATCCCAACTGTAAAACACTGAATCAAAACGGTGCTTTGTAAGGGAATTTCTGTGGTAACGTTTCTCAGTCCCAATGTTTGGAAATAGCTTCCATCTACCATTAATATCTTGAAAACTCCAATTACAACTGAGTAGACGGCAGGGAATGCAGTCCTAGTCTGTGTAATCTCTCATAATTTAACACTCCAGTACACCTCTGCCTTTGGATGAGACATGAAACCAAGGAACCATTTATGTTCCCTGGGAGAATGTAACGGATCACATGGTGATATTTCCTAAAGAGAAACAAAGTTCTCACCAGTATCCAAGAAAATAATTCTCCCAACCAGCATCATTGAAGCAGATTTAGCTTGGTTGTCAGAGGCAGGAGTGGCAATGGATGACAAATATAGCCATATAACAATTACAGTACGGAAGCAGGCCATCTCAGCTCTTCTAGTCCATGCTGAACGCTTACTCTCACCTAGTTCCAGCAACCTGCACTCAACCCATAACCCTCCATTCCTTTCCTATCCATATATCTATCCAATATTACTTTAAATGACAAAATCGAACCTGCCTCTAACACTTCTACTGGAAGCTCGTTCCACACAGCTACCACACTCTGAGTAAAGAAATTCCCCCTCGTGTTACCCTTAAACTTTTGCCCCCTAACTCTCAACTCATGTCCTCTTGTTTGAAAATCCCCTACTCTCAATGGAAAAGCCTATCCACGTCAAACCTATCTATCCTCCTCATAATTTTAAATACCTCTATCAAGTCCCCCCTCAACCTTTTATGCTCCAAAGAATAAAGAGCTAACTTGTTCAACCTTTCCCTGTAACTTAGGTGCTGAAACCCAGGTAACATTCTAGTAAATCTTCTCTGTACTCTCTCTATTTTGTTGACATTTTTCCTATAATTCGGTGACCAGAACTGTACACATTTCTCCAAATTTGGCCTCACCAATGCCTTGTAGAATTTTAACATTACATCCCAACTCCTATACTCAATGCTCTGATTTATAAAGGCCAGCATACCAAAAGCTTTCTTCACCACCCTATCCACATGAGATTCCACCTTCAGGGAATTATGCACCATTATTCCTAGATCACTCTGTTCTACTGCATTCTTCAATGCCCTACCATTTACGATGTATGTCCTTTTTCGATTATTCCAACCAAAATGTAGCACCTCACAATTATCAGCATTAAACTCCATCTGCCATCTTTTAGCCCACTCTTCTAACTGGCCTAAATCTCTCTGCAAGCTTTGAAAACCTAATTCATTATCCACAACGCCACCTATCTTAGTATCATCTGCATACTTACTAATCCAATTTACCACCCTGTCATCCAGATCATTAATGTATATGACAAACAACATCGGACCCAGTACAGATCCCTGAGGCACACCACCAGTCACCGGCCTCCAACCTGACAGTTATCCACCACTACTCTCTGGCATCTCCCATCCAGCCACTGTTGAAACCATTTTACTACTTCAAAATTAACACCTAACGATTGAATCTTCCTGACTAACCTTCCATGTGGAACCTTGTCAAAGGCCTTACTGAAGTCTATATAGACAACATCCACTGCTTTAACCTCATCAACATTCCTAGAAACCTCTTCAAAAAATTCAATAGGATTTGTCAAACATGACCTTCCATGCACAAATCCATGTTGACTGTTCATAATCAGACCCTGTCTATCCAGATAATTATATATACCATCTCTAAGAATACTTTCCATTAATTTACCCACCATTGACGTCAAACTTACAGGCCAATAATTGCTAGGTTTACTCTTAGAACCCTTGTTAAACAATGGAACAACCTGAGCAATACACCAATCCTCCAGCACCATCCCTGTTTTTAATGACATTTGAAATTTTTCTGTCAGAGCCCCTGCTATTTCTACACTAACTTCCCTCAAGGTCCTAGGGAATATCCTGTCATGACCTGAAGAGTTATCCACTTTTCTATTGTTTAAAGGCACCAGTACTTCCTCTTCTTTAATCATCATAGTTTCCATAACTTCCCTACTTGTTTCCCTTACTTTACACAATTCAATATCTTTCTCCTTAGTGAATACCGAAGAAAAGAAATTGTTGAAAATCTCCCTATCTCTTTTAGCTCCACTCATAGCTGTCCACTCTGATTCTCTAAGGGACCAATTTTATCCCTCACTATCCTTTTGCTATTCATAAAACTGTAGAAATCCTTTAGATTTATTTTCAACTAATTTTCATCTACTTGCCAAAGCAACCTCGTACCTTCCTTTAGCTTTTCTAATTTCGTTCTTAAGATTCTTTTTACATTCTTTATATTCCTCGAGCACCTCTCTTACTCCATGCTGCCTTTATTTATTGTAGATATCTCTCTTTTTCCGAACCAAGTTTCCAATATCCCTTGAAAACCATGGCTCTCTCAAACTTTTAAACTTTCCTTTCAACCTAACAGGGACATAAAGATTCTGTACCCTCAAAATTTCACCTTTAAATGACCTCCATTTCTCTATGACATCCTTTCCATAAAACAAATTTTCCCAATCCACTCCCTCTAAATCCTTTCGCATCTCCTCAAAGTTAGCCTTTCTCCAATCAAAAATCTCAACCCTGGGTCCAGTCCTATCCTTCTCCATAATTATATTGAAACTAATGGCATTGTGATCACTGGACCCGAAGTGCTCCCCAACAGATACCTCCGTCACCTGACCTATATTATTCCCTAACAGGAGATCCAACACTGCTCCTTCTCTAGTTGGTACCTCTATGTATTGCTGCAAAAAACTATCCTGCACACATTTTACAAACTCCAAACCATCCATCCCTTTTACAGTATGGGCTTCCCCGCCTATGTGTGGAAAATTAAAATCTCCCATAATCACAACCCTGTGTTTGCTACAAATATCTACAATCTCCTTACAAATTTGCTCCTCTAATTCTCAGTCCCCATTAGGTGGTCTATAATACACCCCTATAAGTGTTACTACACCTTTCCCATTCCTTAATTCCACCCAAATAGTCTCCCTAGACGAGCCCTCTAATCTATCCGGCTGCTGTAATATTTTCTCTGACAAGCAATGCAACACCTCCCCCTCTTGTCCCTCCAATTCTATCAGTCCTGAAGCAACAAAATCCAGGAATATTTAGTTGCCAATCACACCCCCTCCCACAACCATGTTTGACTAATAGCTACAACATCATATTTCCAGGTATCAATCCATGCTCTAAGCTCATCCACCTTTCTTACAATGCTCCTAGCATTAAAATAAATGCATTTAGGAAATTCTCCACCTCTTACTTTCTGTTTATCAGTAAAGGTACAAACAATTTTACTATCTTCTTTTTCTTCCTTCTCCCATACATCTGTTCCTACACTCTGGTTCCTCTCCCCCCTTGCATCTAGTTTAAATCCTCTGAAGCCTCTCTAACAAACCTACCTGCAAGAATATTTGTCCCCCTCCAGTTCAAATGTAAACCATTTCGCTGGAACAGGTTCCACCTTCCCTGGAAAACTGCCCAATTATCTATAAATCTGAAACCCTCCCTCCTGCACCATGTCTTCAGCCATGTGTTGATGTGCACTATCTTACTATTTCTAAACCCGCCTGCACATGGTACTGGTATCAATCCTGAGATTGTTATCCTGGAGATCCTGTCCTTTAACTTGGCGCCTAACTCCCTAAACTCACCTTTCAGGACCTCCTCACTCTTCCTACCCATGTCACTGGTCCCTACATGGACCACGACATCTGGCTGCTCACCCTCCCTCTTGAGAATACTGAGAACTCGATCCGAGATATCACGGACCCTGGCACCAGGGAGGCAACAGACCATCCAGGATTCTCGATCTCTTCCACAGAACCTCTTATCTGTCCCCCTAACTATTGAATCCCCTATCACTATTGCTCTCCTCTTTTCCCTCCTTCTTTCTGAGCAGAGGGTCCAGTCTCGGTGCTAGAGACACAACCACTGCAACTTGTCCCTGGCAGGTCGTCCCCACCAACAGTATCCAGAACGGTATACTTATTGTTGATGGGAACGGCCACAGGGGTGCTCTGCTCTTCCTGTCCATTCCCCTTCTCTCTCCTGACAGTCACCCAGCTACCTGTCTCCTGACTCTTAAGGCTGACTATCTCCCTGTAAACTCCTCTCTATTTCTGCCTCTGCCTCCTGAATGATCTGAAGTTCATCCAGCTCCAGCTCCAGTTTTCTAACTCGGTTTGTCAGGAGCTGAAGCTGGATGCACCTTTTGCAAGTGTAATCATCAGGGACAATAGTGCTCGCCCTGACTTCCCACATACTGCAAATGGAGCAGTCGACTGCCCTGACTACTCCTAAGCTAATTAGATCAACTAAAGCTTACCCGACCTTACCTAAATGGGATCAAGCTTGTCCTCAGCCTCTGCTCGCTGAAGCTTCTCGAGCCAAAGCCTTCCTACTCTGTCTTCCTCTACTCCGTCATCCGCTCCATCAATCTGCTCGCTTTTTAAATTCTCCTGCGGCCTCACGGGCTGACTTTCACGCGTCGTGCCCCGTTCAAACTGCCAAAGAAATAGTGTACTGCAGTGGTCTCCTGTTGTTTGTCATTTATGTTAATGATTTGGACAAAAATTTAGGTGACGTGATCAGTATATCTGTGGACAACAGCAAAATTGGTGTGATAGTGGACAGTGAAGGAAGTTCTTTTAGTGTACTGTGTATGTGGGCATAGGAATGGGAGATGGTAATTAACTTAGGACAAGTACATAGTTCCCTGGAAGTGGTGACACAGACAGACAGGATTGTAAAGAAGGTGCGTGGTGTGCTTGCCTACATTGGTAGGGCATCGAGTACAAGGTTGGGATGTCACGTTACAACTGTACTATCTTTAGTCAGGCCACACCTGGAGTATTCTGTTCCAATCTTGCAGACATAAATAAATGTAATCATAAATGAATATTACATAATCAGAATCAGGTTTATTAGCACCAGCATGTGTCATGAAATTTGTTAATTTAGCAGTGGCAATACATAATATAGAAGAAAATAATAATAATAACTAAATCAATTACAGTATATGTACATTGAATAGATAAAAATCGTGTAGAAAAAACAGAAATATATTTAAAAAGTGAGGTTGTGTTCAAGGGCTCAATGTCCATTTAGGAATCGGATGGCAGAGGGGAAGAAGTTGTTCCTGAATCGCTAAGTGTGTGCCTTCAGTCTTCAGTACCTCCTACCTGATGGTAACAGTGAGAAAAGGGCATGGCCTGGGTGCTGGAGGTCCTTAATAATGGACGCTGCCTTTCTGAGCCACTGCTACATGAAGATGTCCTGGGTACTTAGTAGGCTGGTAGCCAGGATGGAGCTGACTAAACTTACTACCCTCTGCAGCTTCTTTCGGTCCTGTGCAATAGCCACTCACCCCACTCACACCAGACAGTGATGCAGCCTGTCAGAATGTGATTAGACTAGAAAGAGTGTAGAAAAAGGTTCACCAAGATGGTGGGCAGAGTTAAAGTAGATTTTCACTGTGGCTCCCATTCACAGAATTTGTCTGAATTGTTCAATCTACGTACATCAGTGAATAGATATGCAGAGTCAAAGCAGCTGTCAGAAACACTCCTGTTTCCTTCCTCTGTTCACCATCTGACATTCCAACACAAACATCTGGAGTGATGGAGCTGGTGACAGCGACTGACATGTCTGAGTGTTCGATGAATGCCATGTACAGCTTTTTCTTCTCTGATGGACTGTTACCACATCAGGAAATGAGGAGAATTAGGTTGCAATCACATTGAATGCAGCCAATGAGGAATTTCCACCAGTGAAGAACTGGCATCGAGCTCCAGTTATGAACAGCAGACACTATGGAAACTGGTCAGAACTGGAATGGAAATTTCAGCAACTTTCTCTGAAATTTATGGGTTTCTCCATAAACAACTGTTGTGGATTTTGGGAGAAAGAAACTATGGACCTTAGTGAACTCTTTAAGGTCTGGCCATTGGAACCAGAAGGAGCAGCCAGTGCAGAAATTGGCAGCAGATGACATTAAAGACTGGGCTGGAGACCCACGTGGAAAATAGAGTGGGCACCGTGAATTCATCATTCATGCCTGGCATTGCAGTTCAGTGTCTTGTTAATCTAGACAGGGTCTGCTGGTGCAGGTCTGGGTCAAAGGTTGGCACACTGGGTGGGAATTGGCATTTTCCCTCACTGGGACATCAGTGTAAGAGTTTGATTGTTGCAGCCATTGGAAGTTTTCATTGACATTTCTCTGGAGTTTTGTTACATGTTTGTTTATTTGATTTATTTTTAATTACAGGCCTTTCACCGTTGGACTTTGTGGTAATTGGTGTGTTGATCGTAGGATTGCAGTTTTCTTCATTTTATATCAATGAACTTCGGTATGTGACCAAGATCTGGGAATTACTGAAAGGTATCTGACATTGTTTAATACACACTTGAATATAAATTTGCAAGCAAGTGAAATGTGATATATTTTCCAAAAAAAAGATACCAAATTAACTCTTGCCTGAATTACCAACACTCTATCCCAACTCTTCCAGTCCTCTACATTTGGGTGAAGTTGTCCTGTTCATTTCAGTTATGAGCTGATGTTTTGTAACAACACAGAATGCCTGGAAATATTTGGGAATTGCCTTTGAACTGACTCTGGAGGGTTTTTAATAGAAGGGGCCCTGAGAGGGGCTGACTCAATTCATTTGGGTTTCACATTGTGTTGAACTTCAATATAACAGAAAATCAGCTTCGAGCTGAGGACGGAGGGAAAGGTTCCCCCTGTGATCCTGATTGTGACGAGTTTGGGAAGGAGTAGGACTGTCTCCGTTGTGTCTCTCTTGGATACTTACAACAACATTTTCATTCAACAGCAGCTTTCAGCTCTGTGGCTTTTACCCCCAAGTTCCTTTCCAGCTTATAAAACATCAAAGTTCAAAATATTGTTATTCCTTCCTCTTGTCCTCATTCAGGAACTTCCTGGCCAAGTCCACTTCACAAATAAACTTTCAACACAGATTATAGTTCAAGAATAGTAACAAAACCTCCAGTTCCTGGAATTAATATAATGAATTATATTAATTCGTAAGGTTGCGCCTTACGAGCCTGATTGAATTTTTTGAGGATGTCACTAAACACATTGATGAAGGAAGAGCAGTAGATGTAGTGTATATGGACTTCAGCAAGGCATTTGATAAGGTACAACATGCAAGGCTTATTGAGAAAGTGAGGAGGCATGAGATCAAAGGGGCATTACTTTGTGGATCCAGAACTGGCTTCCCACAGAAGGCAAAGAGTGGTTGTAGATGAGTCACATTCTGCATGGCGGTTGGTGACCAGTGGAGTGCCTCAGGGATCTGTTCTGGGACCCTTACTCTTTGTGATTTTTTATAAATGACCTGGATGAGGAAGTGGAGGGATGGGTTAGTAAGTTTGCTGATGACACAAAGGTTAGGGGTGTTGTGGATAGTGTGGAGGGTTGTCTGAGGTTACAGCGGGACATTGATAGGTTGCAAAACTGGGCTGAGAACTGGCAGATGGAGTTCAACCCAGATAAGTGTGAAGTGGTTCATCTTGGTAAGTCAAATATGATGGCAGAATATAGTGTTAATGGTAAGACTCTTGGCAGTGTGGAAGATCAAAGGGATCTTGGGGTCCAAGTCCATAGGACGCTCAAAGCAGCTGTGCATGTTGACCCTGTGGTTAAGAAGGTGTACGGTGTATTGGCCTTCATCAGTCATGGAATTGAATTTAGGAGCTGAGAGGTAATGTTGCAGCTATATAGGACTCTAGTCAGACCCCACTTGGAGTACTGTGCTCACCTCACTACAGGAAGGATGTGGAAGCCATAGAAAGGGTGCAGAGGAGATTTACAAGGATGTTGCCTGGATTGTGGAGCATGCCTTTTTAGAATAGGTTGAGTGAACTCAGCCTTTTCTCATTGGAGCGACAGAGGATGAGAGGTAACCAAATAGAGATGTATAAGATGATGAGAGGCATTGATTGTGTGAATCGTCAGAGACTTTTTCCTGGAACTGAAATGCTTGCCACAAGAGGACACAGGTTTAAGGTGCTGGGGAGTAGGTACAGAAGAGATGTCAGGGGTAAGTTTTTTACTCAGAGAGTGGTGAGTGCTTGGAATGGGCTGCCAGCAATGGTGTTGGAGGCAGATATGATAGGGTCTTTTAAGAGACTTTTGGATAAGTACATGGAGCTTAGTAAAATAGAGGGCTATAGGGAAGACTAGTAATTTCTAAGATAGGGACCTGTTTGGCACAACTTTGTGGGCCGACGAGCCTGTATTATGCTATAGGTTTTTTATGTTTCTATGAAAAGTACTGTGAAGCTTCAGAGGCAAATTGCAAAATAATATGTCAGTAATTCACAGGGAACAATAATGACGCCGGTGACCCTGTACTGAACATAGAGTTCGGTTTGAAAGGGAGAAGTACAAGTGCTGAGTTTCAGACAGGTGTTACAATACAGAACCACCAACAATGAATATAGAATTGAAACCGGTTTTTTATAAACAAAGAAACATTTATTTAAACTCAGCTCAACAACAAATGAAAAGTAAACAAACGACTAACTTAACCGGAGGTTAACTGTTATATGGCAACTTGAGCAGTTCTTAAAGCGATAAATGCGAACACAGTTCTTAAAACTGGTAAATGTGAAAGTCCAAATGATTTACACAGTCAATTAGGAGAGACTTACCTGAAGTAACAAATTCCTCGATGACGTGACGTTACTGCTGATCCCTGCCGAAATATGACTTACCTGAAGGATTTCTGGCGAAGGAAATAAAAATGGCATAAAGAAACTGACCTTTTCCTTGACGAATAACGCTGCCCCAACCCTTTCTGCTTTCACAATGCAGGGGCTATCACTACTTCCTTGAACAAAGATCCAACAAGGAAAACCCTGTATTACCACCAAGAACACCAACTTTACTCAATCCTTCGGGTTCCCATACTTTGGCAAATCTTCACTCTCCAATACTTGAGCTTTAAAATTAAATCGAAGATACATCAAACATAACTGGCAGATTTTTTAAAAACTGCTGGTACAGCTTACAATAGAAAGTAAAACTCCACTTTAAAACAAAACTGCGTCATGAGACGAATACGCAGCATAACAGAGTAACTGACGAATTAAGCCACGAACTGACTTGCCTCACATCAAGGCTTTTCTGTTTTATACCTATTGGAACAGGCCATCACATATCCTCTCACTGGCAGAAAATTACATCATGTGACCTCACTCTGGCAGGAAATTACATGACCCCACCATCACAAGACCATTACATCATGCTCGCCAGATACTCAATTACATCACGGTCATAAGACATTCACAAGATACCCCCGGGGTATGTAGCACAGGGAAAGTCAGAGATTGGTCTTGGTGGTAAATCAAAACACACACACCAATGGTGGAGTGATGAAGATCAGGAGTTCACAGGAGAAGAGAGTTAGAGAAGCGAAGAAATTTCAAATGCATCTGGACTAATCTGTTGGAGAACTGGGTCAGGGAATGTGAGGTATAAAGATCTAGCAGGTTCTGAGAGCACAGATGAGATTTTAATCATTAGGCATAATAACAGGACTCCTAAAACAAACATACCTGAATCAGCAAAGATCAACATGGTTTTGTGAGAGGGATATCATGTTTGATCTATTTATTGGCCTCTTTTTACAGCGGTAACGTGCTGTGGGTAAAAGTGGATCTGCTGTGTTTAGATTTCCAGTGAACATTTACTATGGTGTCATATCAAAGGTTATTGTGGAGAAGGTAAGACAGGAAGAAGACAGTCGGCATAAATGGGTCTTTTCTGGTTGTCTGGATGTAAAAGTGGATGCCGCTGTGTTTGGTTCTGGGAACAGAGATTTTCTGTAATGTTCTTGCTGCGGGAGATGAAGGTACCAATGATATGGTGGTTAAATTTGACTCCAGCATAAGGAGGAAAGTAAATTGTGATAAGGACATATGGAAGGTCCAAAGTGATGAGAATAGGCAAATCATCTGACAAATGGAGTGTAAGGTGGCAGAATGTGGAATTGTTCATTTTGTCAGGGAAAACGAAGGAGTGTATTATTGAAATGGGGAGAGGCTGCAGATGCAGAGGGAGCTGGGTTCACTGGGCATCATTTGCAACTGTCTCAATTTCAGCTTCAGCAAGTAATCAGAGAAGGTAGCAGAATGTCACATTTATTGTAGAGTGAACTGACTATACAAGAGTTAAAATTATCTTCAGTTAAACTGGACACGTTCAAGTTTATTGTCATCTGACTGTACATAATACAACCAAATGAAACAAATATTCCTCCAGACCACGGTGCACCCACGAACCACAGATCACTCACAGCAGAGAAAACAAAATAGTACCACAAATACATTAATAAAACATAATTCAGAGTGCATGTAGTGTGCAGCACAGGTAAACAGTAAACAGCTTGCTGAGGGGGAGCAGTTTCAAGTTGCTGGGTGTCAACATCTCTGAGGATCTATCCTGGCCCAACATCTTGATACAATTACAGTGGCAGCGGCACGACAGCGGCTATATTTCCTGAGGAACTTGAGGACAACTGGGATGTCACCACAGACACTCACAACTTTCTGCAGATGCACTGTGAAGAGCTTTCTAACTGGTTGCATCACCGTCTGGTGTGAGGGTCACTGTACAGGATCGGAATAAGCTGCAGAAAGTTGTAAACTCAGTCAGCTCCATCATGGGCACCAGCCTCCCCAGCATCCAGGACATCTTTTAAAGGCGATGCCTCAGAAAGACGGCATTGACCCTTCAGGCCCCCCATCACCCAGGATATGCCCTCTTCTCATTGCTAAGATCTAGGAGGAGGTAGAAGATCTGAAGACACTGACGTGAAGTTCCAAACCAAACCTGAATCAACGATGGGATCCTCGACAGCTGAGGCAGGGTTTGAATGCAATCACCTCTTATAAAGTTAAATCAAGTGACATGGGAGACAGCAGAGCTTCACTTCTAGATGAGCTTAATGTTTTCTCTGCTCACGTTGACTATCAGAACATGGAGGAACCATCGCAAACTCCCACATCCCCCGATGATCTGAAGTGTGGGTTGTCTTCAGGAGGGTGAATCCCAGGAAAGCATCTGGACCGGACTGGGTAACTGGCCACGTACTAAAATGCTGATCGACTGTCTGGTGTGTTCACTGAGACCTTTAACCTCTTGCTTCGGCAGAGTGTGGTACCACCTGCATCAAGCAGGCTTCATTCATATTGGTGTTCAGGAAGAGCGTGGTGACCTGCTTCAATGACTATCGCCCAGTTACACTGAGGTACATCGACAGTGATGACGTGTTTTGACAGGTTGGTGATGAAACATATCAGCTCCTGCCTGAGAGGCGACTTGGATCCACTCCAATTTACATCCGGAGCAACAGGTCTACAGCAGATGCCATCTCATTGGCTCCTCACTTAATCCTGGAACATCTGGACAGCAAAGATGTATGTTTGTTATTAACTACAGCTCAGAATTCAATACCATCATCCCCTCAAATCAATAAGCTACAAGACCTTGGCCTCAATATCTCCCTGTGCAATTGGATCCTGAATTTCCTCACTTGTAAACCCCAGTCAGTTCGGTTGGCAACAACATCTCCTCCACGATCTCCATCAGCACAGGTGACCACAGGGCTGTGAGCTTAGACCCTGCTCTACTTGCTTTACACTTATGACTGTGTGGCTGAGCACAGTTCCAATGCCACATTCAGGTTTGCTGACAACACCACTGTCACAGGCCAAATCAACGTGTTGATGAATCAGCATACAGGAGGGAGATTGAAAATCTGTCTGAGTGGTGTCACAACAACAACCTCTCACTCAATGTCAGAAAGACCAAGGAGTTGATTACAGACTTCAGGAGAAGGAAACCAGAGGTCCATGAGCCAGTCCTCATCAGAGGATCAGAGGCGGAGAGGGTCTGCAGTTTTAAATTCCTGGGTGCTCCTATTTCAGAGGACCTGTCCCGGGTCCAGCACGGAAATGCAATTCTGAAGAAAGCATGGCAGTGCCTGCACCATTTCCTGAGCAGTTGGCAGAGATTCGGCATGACATCTAAAACTTTGACAAACTTCTATTTCTAACTTCTACACTTCTATCGATGTGTAGTGGAGAGTATATTGATTGGCTGCATCATAGCCTGGTATGGAAATACTAATGACTTTGAACAGAAAACCAGACGCAATGTAAGGGATCATCCCAGTACATCATGGGTAAAGCCCTCCGAACCATTGAGCATATCTACATGAAACACTGTCGTAGGAAAGCAGCACCCATCATCAGGGATTCCCACCAAACAGGTCATGCTCTCTTTTCACTGTGGCCATCAGGTAGAAGGTACAAGAGCCTCAGGACTCGCACCACCAGGTTCAAGAACAGTTACTACCCCTCAACCATCAGGCTCTTGAACAAAAGAGGATAACTACACTCAACTTCACTTGTCCCATCTTTGAAATGTTCCCACGACAATGATCTCACTTTCAAGGACTCTGTCTCATGATCTCATGTACTTGTTATTTATTTGCGTTTGTGCAGTTGTTGTCTTCTGCACTCTGGTTGGTCTTTCATTGATCCTGTTATCGTTACTATTCTAGAGATTTGCAGGGCAGCACACAAGAAAGTGAATCTCAGGGTTGTATATGGTGATATTTATGTACTTTGATAATAAAGTTGACTTTGAACTTTGAACAATTGACACTCTGTCAAGTCCCTCAGGATTTTCATGTAGAACAGTACAGCACAGGAACCGGCCCTGAGGCAGAGTGTCTGTGCTGAACATGATACCAAATCAAACTCATCCCTTCTGTCTGAACACGATCCATATCCCTCCATCCCCTGCAGATTCTTCTGCCTGAACACGATCCATATCCCTCCATCCCCTGCAGATTCTTCTACCTGAACACGATCCATATCCCTCCATCCCCTGCAGATTCTTCTGCCTGAACACTATCCATATCCCTCCATCCCCTGCAGATTCTTCTGCCTGAACACGATCCATATCCCTCCATCCCCTGCAGATTCTTCTGCCTGAACATGATCCATATCCCTCCATCCCCTGCAGATTCTTCTGTCTGAACACCATCCATATCCCTCCATCCCCTGCAGATTCTTCTGCCTGAACACGATCCATATCCCTCCATCCCCTGCAGATTCTTCTGCCTGAACATGATCCATATCCCTCCATCCCCTGCAGATTCTTCTGCCTGAACACGATCCATATCCCTCCATCCCCTGCAGATTCTTCTGCCTGAACATGATCCATATCCCTCCATCCCCTGCAGATTCTTCTGTCTGAACACCATCCATATCCCTCCATCCCCTGCAGATTCTTCTGCCTGAACATGATCTATATCCCTCCATCCCCTGCAGATTCTTCTGTCTGAACACCATCCATATCCCTCCATCCCCTGCAGATTCTTCTGCCTGAACATGATCCATATCCCTCCATCCCCTGCAGATTCTTCTGCCTGAACATGATCGATATCCCTCCATCCCCTGCAGATTCTTCTGTCTGAACACCATCCATATCCCTCCATCCCCTGCAGATTCTTCTGCCTGAACATGATCCATATCCCTCCATCCCCTGCAGATTCTTCTGTCTGAACACCATCCATATCCCTCCATCCCCTGCAGATTCTTCTGCCTGAACATGATCCATATCCCTCCATCCCCTGCAGATTCTTCTGCCTGAACACCATCCATATCCCTCCATCCCCTGCAGACTCTTCTGCCTGAACACGATCCATATCCCTCCATCCCCTGCAGATTCTTCTGCCTGTCTGAATGCCTTTTAAATGCCTCCCCCACCCCTGGCAGCCCACTCCAGACACTGGCACTCTGTAAAATAATTTGCCCTGCACATCTCCTTTAAACTTTTCCCCATTGACCTTCCAGCTACAGCCTCTAGTTTTCAACATTTCCACCCTGGGTAAAAGACTGACTGTCTGCCCTATCTACTCCTCTCATAATCTTATAAACTTCTATCAGGTATCCCCCCCCCCCCCCCCCCCAGCCTCTGACACTCCAGATAAAACAATCAGAATTTGCCCAACCTCTCTTTGTAGCTCATACCCTCTAATCTAGACAGCATCTTGGTAAAGCTTTTCTGCACCCTCTCCAAAGCCTCCACAGCCTTTCTACAACTGGGCAAACAAAACTGCACAATGTCTGCAACTCTGTCAATATTCTTTTTGTCATCAGAAAAGTTACCATCTAAATTTCCATCCAAGTCACTTCTGCATTACAAACAACAGAGGTCCCAGCACAGATACCTACAAAACACCACGAGTCACAGACCCCCACCCAGAATAACAACCATGCTGAAGAGCGTGGCCTCACTCTTCCCCTGGTCGACCCTGGTCCCCGATGCCAACTCAGACTGGTTGCAGATGCTCATCAATCTGTAATCTGACCAAATGTGGTTTCTCATTACCCATGCAAAGGTGCAGGGCCAGACAACAGACCTGGTGGGATGTAGAGAGATTGTCCAACCCAGCTAACACAGGTCTTTACAGACATCTTTAACATCTCTCTGAAACAGTTCACTGTCCCTGCAGGTTTCCAGGCAGCCACCATCATTTCAGTGTCCGAGAGAGACAGTAATTGGCCGAATTGATTACCACTCAGTGGCATTGACCTCAACAATCATGAAGTGCTTTGAGCAGCTGGTAATGGATCATATGAAATCACACCTTCCAGCTACATTGGACCCTTCCCAGATCACCCACCACTCAAACCACTCATGTCAGAGAGTTAACCATAAACACACACCTTCTCCTTTTGCCTTCCCCGAGTCAGCAGTTGGGTCCATTCTGTGAATCGTGAATCCCTCTGGTCTGTCTGCTGCATCCGGAGTGTCTGGAGAAAGCCACGTTTCCATAAAGCATACAATTGAGCTGACTCTCAGCTGCCTCTGATGCAGCAGTCTTGCCCTCAGACCCGTGATTTTGTTCTCCATTGACGGCACATTTGCCAACAGGATGCCGGGTAGAGGAGGCCTCATCCCCCTGTGTTTCAGCCTGGCTTGGATTCCCCTCTCCAGCCTCACTTTCAGACATGGCGATGAGCCTTAAAGGCCCCACACCTGACTGGTCCGGGACCTTTTAAGTGTTATTGATGTTCCTGCCTCAGACACAATATACAGGTTGAGTAACCCTTCTCTGAAATGCTCGGGGCCAGAAGTGTTTCAGATTTTGGAATATATAATGAGATAGTTTAGTATCGCCATCATTTCCGACTCTGAATTTATGTGCTACTGGTAAGCAGACTTTGTCTTACAGTTGTTCATCACACATCCGTATGTCACAGTAAAAATTATAATGTAACATTAATATAATGAAAATATAATGTGTGCAGGGTAACAAAAGCAGCACAACAGCATCAGAGAATACCTGAATCAGCTGCTGAACAACAAACAATGGCAGGATTTCAGTCTCCAGCTCAATGTTGTATTTTCATAAAAACATTACAGCACACTGTATTTGTATTTTATTTTTAGGTTTTATTTAAGGTATAAAACAATCAGCATTGTAAACGTGTTCTGGTGTTAGATTTTCATCAACGACAATCTTTGCAAACTTATGACTGAATTTCTCTGATCAGAAGATGCTTTATCATTGGGGATAGTCAGCTTGGCTTTGTGCATGATAGTTTATGTTTAATCAATATTTTAGAATTTCTTGAGGAAGTTACCAGGAGAATTGATGAGGGCAAGGCAGTGGATGTTGTCTACATGGAATTTAGCAAGACATTTGACATGGTCCCACATGGGAGGTTCATCAGAAAGGTTCAGACACTTGGCTTTCAGGATGAGATAGTAAATTGATTAGACATTGGCTTTGTGGGAGAAGCCAGACAGTGGTTGCCTCTCTGACTGGAGGCCTGTGACTAGTGGAGTGTCACAGGATCAACACTGGGTCCATTGTTTCTCATCAATATCACTGATCAGGACGATAATATGGTTAACTGGATCAGTAAATATGCAGATGACACCAGGATTAGGGGTGTATGGTAGGGCACTGAGGAGTGGGGTAGAACAAAGGGATCTGGGAATACAGGTTCATAATTAATTGAAAGTTGTGTCATGGGTCGATAGGATCATAAAGAAAGCTTTTGGCACATTGGCCTTCATAAATCAATGTATTGTGTACAGGAGATGCTTAGGTTGAAGTTGTCTAAAACTTTGGTAAGGTCTAATTTGGAGTACAGTGTGTAGTTTTGGTCACCTACCTACAGGAAAGATTTTGAGAGAGTATTTTTCATTATATTAATGTCAGGAGCTGGAGGTTTTGCTACTATTCTTGAACTATAATCTGTGTTGAAAATTTATTTCCACAGGGATCAGTGCTAGGTCTGTTGTTGTTTGTTATTTATGTCAACAATCTGGTTGATAATGTGATACACTGGATCAGTAAATTTGTGGCTGATACCAAGCGTGGGGGTGTCGTGGACAGCGAGGAAGGCTGTCATTGCTTGCAGGGAATCTGGAGCAGCTGGAAAAATGGTCTGAAAAATGGCAGATGGAATTTAATGCAGACAACTGCTTGGTGATGCACTTTGGGAGGACCAACCAGGGCAGGTCTTACACAGAGAATGGTAGGGCACTGAGGAGTGTGGTAAAACAAGGGCATCTGGGAATACAGGTCCAGAATTCATTGAAAGAGGTGTCACAGTGAGGGAGGGTCATAAAGAAACCTTTTGGCACATTGGTTCTCTTAAATCAATATACTGAGTACAGGAGTGGGATGTTATGTTGAAGTTGTATATTGCAATAATAAACCTAAAAGTGTAGGAACAATAATAAGCAATAATAAACAAGCTCTATCGATGTCCAGGGGTAAATGAATTGTCATAGAAAAGTATAAAGTTCAGTTCATGCGTGCTGAGGTAATTATGGTTGTTGTGTTGTAATCGTTGGAGAGAGAGAGCGAGCGAGATGTAACAGCTGAAGCAGGCAAACCTTCTGTTGCTTTCTTATTCCATTGTATCATTGTGGCCATTCAGCTATGACCCATCTGTTCTTCAGCTAGACCTTTCTTCTGTGGTGGACTCATCACTCTGGCATGAGTGGACACACACACAAGTCCCCACCAGCCCTGCCATCACACTGAGAGCTTTATTGACCAATCTCCTGATTCGGTCTTCGAAGCCCCCACCTTCCTGTGGGTTCACAACACTCAGTCAGTGTCCACTGGTGTGTCTGAAGGGTGTCTCTCCAGACCTGCCTGGCCTGACGAGTTCCTCCAGCATTTTGTGTGTATTCCTCGGATTTCCAGCATCTGCAGATTTTCTCTTGTCTGAGGTAAAGGGGTTGTGAACATTTCAGGTTGAGACCTGATGCAGCTTGTTTTATTTTTACACAAGCATTCACGGTTTGGTTCATATCATTGAAAAACATCAGGGTGATGACCTGGGGGATAACTTTGAATTCCAGTTCATCTTCAAACAGTTCGGTGAGCAAGAGCTGAATCTATTTGTGATTAGTTAAACCAGTTTATCAGACAGGGTGGTCAGGCCTGTTAATCTTGAGTGTATAGTGATGGAAGTTGTACCAATGGGCAGAGTCTCAGGTGAATGAGTTATAGTTATAATGGGGAAAGGGGATTTGGTGATGTGAAGAGGGTTTGATTCAACACCTCAGTAACTCCTGCGATGTGGACAATAAGGTTGGGAATGTGAAAGAGCATTTGTGAGGAAATTAAGAGAAATTCTTTTTCAGTAATGTGGGGTGTGAAGAGGGTGGGAATTTAGGTGGTGGGGTGCAAAATAAGAAACCAGCTCTTCCACCCCCCTTTTCTTGAGAGCAATTGGAAATGAACAAAAGCCACTACAAGAGAGGTGTCCTTGGATCGTGTGCACTGCTCACCACTGGATGTCCTGGACAACCTCTCCCCTTATCTGTATTAAATATCCCAGCATTTGGACAGTTCAGCCTGTACCCTTGAGCTGTTTCGTTTCAATGTTGGAATAAGCCACTGCCTGATGCTGTGAGCAGCTGTTCCAGTCCTCGGCATCAGAACAGGATTCACAGTCAAACAGTGGAACCTCAGTGTTACAGCTGGGGTTGGTTTTTGTTTACACTGGCAACTTGATGTCAGTCTCAGCCCTTGAGATCATGAGGGAATACAGCAGAGAATATTGACAGTGGGCTGTTGCCTTATCTGCTGGACATGTCCAGAGGGAAGCTGCAGTCTATCTGTTTCCACATGCACAGTCACTGGCTGAGGGTTTATCTAAGTTATCAAATGTAAAACAAATCCTGGTAGCAGCCACAAACTGTGTTTTGTGTCTCTCTGAGCTCCCCATTTGCTGCAGTGGTGAGTGAACTCCTGAACCTCCTTCAATCCAAAGCTCTGACATCTGATCCATTTCAGAGTTGTTTGGGTTGCTTGATGTTTAGGACATGCAATATCATCACCAATCGAAACAACCCTGAGTCAAGCTCTGTTACCGGGACATTTGTCCATTGATGCATGTGTTACATCATTTATATTGTGTGGTTATCAAATGTTGTAAATTTCTTTTTATTTTTGAAAAGGTTCTCAGATAATCGCAATTTGGAGGAAGTTGAAAGCCATCAGTGATATTGTCCTCATCAATTGTTTCATCATTGCCTGGATTGTCAGCGCTACGATTTTTGGTATGTGGTCAAATAAACTTGTATGAAAGTGATGAACTCAGTTCTCTGCAGGATGGTTGGAATGCATTGAGTATCTCAGTCAGTACATTGTAAGATGTTTTATCAGGACCACCAGCATCTGCAGTCCTCAGACCCACAACTGGGTGACAATGAGCATTATGTATGCGTCAAATAACCACATGCATGTCAAGGTTCCCTCCAAAAAACAGCACTCTCTCCTCGAATGTACCCTGACCACATCATTGATATCAGCAAGAACTCCCTCTTGCAAAAGTAATGGGAAAAATTAGTTGAATAAGTGTGGAATGGAGCCAGTAAGCAATTGTACCCACCCACCCCTGCGAGGGTTAATGACTGAGCCCGGTTATCAGTGGTAGATGAATCGGAAATTGATATTTTAAGATTGAACTTGGGGGA
Source organism: Hemitrygon akajei (assembly GCF_048418815.1). Taxonomy (NCBI): domain Eukaryota; kingdom Metazoa; phylum Chordata; class Chondrichthyes; order Myliobatiformes; family Dasyatidae; genus Hemitrygon; species Hemitrygon akajei. Next base: position 175,709,893 of record NC_133125.1, on the reverse strand, counting down.
TTCAGTGAGTTTCCAGTGAAATTGTTGGACAGCCACATAACCAATCATTGTGGATGTCAGGAGAGTCAAACCATGGACCATGTGGGATGGCTGGCTGCAGTGTCGTGAACTCCTCACGGTGTGGCCATTGGAACACCAGAAGATGCAGCCAGTGCAGAATATTGACAGCAAGTGACCAGGATAGATTAGACTGCAGGGAATAATTCAGGTCTGGAATAACAGGTCAGCATGTTGTTATCCCACATCGGAGGCCATGCAGAGTCAGTTGGTTCAGTCATGTAGACAAAGTTAGCAAGTCTGGGCAGAGGTTGGTACATTTCCTGCCCTGTAGAGATAAGTGGAATAGTTTGGTTGATTTTAACAATAGACAGCTGTTATGGTCATTTCTATGATCAATTGTTATGTTTACTTATTTGAATTTATTTTTAATTACAGGCATTTCCACCGCGGGAGCCGTCAGTATCGTCTTGTCGATCGTACTGCCAATTGTGGTCATTTTAATTCTGATGTGTCGGAACATAAAAGAGGATTTGGACAAAGGTATCTGTCATTGTATTTTCACACTTGTGTATCAACTCCAGTCACATCTCCAAGTAATTCTGGATTCATTTTAATAAAAAGATTTAAAAGAAAAAAAGCTGAATAATCCTCACCCCCACCGAACCCTCTGGATTCCTGTGACCTGTGGGATGAAATTGTCTGACATTTTTCCCAGTTATGAAATTCTGATTTACAGTGTCACCACACTGGAATGATTCTGGAGTCGCCTCTGATCTGACTCCAGAGGGTCTTTAGAAAAAGTAGTCTGGAGAGGAACGTGTCTCAGCTCACTGGTGTTTGATCATGGTGTTGTCAAATTTCAGCATCATATCAGGTTGGTGTAAAGGATCCCAATGATGATGAGGTGAGGAATGAGTATTTCTCATCCGTGATACAGTTGGGTGTGGGAAGGCCTCTCCTTCAGGCTGTTAATAATCTTGCTTAGATATTTGATTAAATATTCTTGTTTCAGACTGATACAGCTAAAAAGCACAACTACTTCCAAGGTCAGTACAGTCCACAAAGATGTCTTAATGCATTTAAACTAACTATCGCTGCTTAAAACTGACGGAAACGACTCTGATTTTGGATGGAAGCGCCCACGGAGGAAGCGTGGCTGTAGATCGGGGTTACAAAGTGTGTTTAAGGAAATGGGGTTTTAAACTCCCGATACCGATTATCTTGCTGGCAAATGTGCAGTCTCCAGTGAATAAAATCGATGATCTCAGAGCCAGCGTGCTGAATCAGAGGGACATTAGGACCGTGTGTGTCCTTTGTCTCACAGAATCCTGGTTAACCCCTTCCATACCGGATGCAGCGATTCAGATCGACGGGTTTACTATACACCGTCAGGATAGATCTATCAAGTCTCTCAAAAGCAGAGGTGGAGGAGTATGCCTCATAATCAAGTCTTCTTGGTGCACAAATATATCAGTGATGTCCCAGTTCTGCTCATCAGACCTGGAATATCTAGCAGTTAAGTGCCGTCCTTTTTACCTACCACGGGAGTTCTCCGGGGTCATTTTGGTAGCAGTATACATTCTGCCTCGGGCCAATGTCAATCTGGCTTTAGATGCTCTGAGCAATGGGATCAACATGCACGAAACAGCGCATCCTCATGTCTTTACCATTGTTTTGGGAGATTTTAACCAGGCTAGTCTGAAAAAATCGCTAAGCAATTACCATCAACAGATCACTTGCAATTCCAGAGGAAACAACACACTGGACAACTGTTACACCACCATCAAGGATGCCTACCGTGCTATTCCACACCCTCACTTCGGGAAGTCTGATCACCTGGCTGTACTTCTACTCCCTGAGCACAGGCAGAGACTGAAGACTGCAGCACCAGCAGTGAGGACCAAGAAGGTTTGGACAAGGGAAGCACAGGAGCGTCTACAGGACTGCTTTGAATCGGTGTACTGGACTATATTCAGGGATTCATCTTTGAATCTGGATGAGTATGCTGCAGTTGTTACCAACTACATTAAACCCTGTGTGGATGAGTGTGTGCCTACAAAGACTTACTGAACATTCTCAGACCAAAAGCCATGGATGAACCAGGAGGTACGTCGTCTGCGGAAGGCTAGATTTGTGGCATTCAAGACTGGCCATCCAGACCTGTACCAGAAAACCAGGTATGATTTGCAGAGGCACGAGGAAATCTGCAGATGCTGGAAATTCAAGCAACACACACACAAAATGCTGGTGGAACGCAACAGGCCAGGTAGCATCTATAGGAAGAAGTACTGTCGACGTTTCGGACTGAGACCCTTCGTCAGGAGTAACTGAAAAAAGAGATAGTAAGAGACTTGAAAGTAGGAGGGGGAGGGGGAGATCCAAAATGATAGGAGAAGACAGGAGGGGGAAGGATAAAGCTAAGAGCTGGAAAGTTGATTGGCAAAAGTGATACAAGGCTAGAGAAGGGAGAGGATCATGGGACAGAAGGCCTAGGGAGAAAGAAAGGGGGAGGAGAGCACCAGAGGAAGTTGGAGAGCAGGCAAGGAGTTATTGTGAGAGGGACAGAGAGAGAAAGGTAGGGGGAGGTGGAAATGAATGAATGGATAGATAGATAGATAGATAGATTGATAAATAGATAAATACATTATGGGGTAGAAGGGGAGGAGGGGTACTAATGGAAGTTAGAGAAATCAATGTTCATGCCATCAGGTTGGAGGCTACCCAGACGGAATATAAGGTGTTGTTCCTCCAACCTGAGTTTGGATTCATTTTGACTGAAGAGGAGGCCATGGATAGACATATCAGAATGCGAATGGGATGTGGAATTAAAATGTGTGGCCACTGGGAGATCCTGCTTTCTCTGCCGGACAGACCGTAGGTGTTCAGCGAAACTGTCTCCCAGTCTGCGTCAGGTCTCACCAATATATAAAAGGCCACACCGGGAGCACCGGACACAGTATACCACACCAGCCGACTCACAGGTGAAGTGTCACCTCACCTGGAAGTACTGTCTGGGGCCCTGAATGGTGGTGAAGGAGGAAGTGTAAGGGCAGGTGTAGCATTTGTTCCGTTTACAAGGATAAGTGCCAGGAGGGAGATCGGTGGGAAGGGATGGGGGGGACGAATGGACAAGGGAGTCGCATAGGGAGCAATCCCTGTGGAAAGCAGAAAGGGGGGGAGGGAAAGATGTGCTTGGTAGTGGGATCCCGTTGGAGGTGGCAGAAGTTACGGAGAATTACATGTTGGACTGGAGGCTAGTAGGGTGGTAGGTGAGGACAAGAGGAACCCTATCCCGAGTGGGGTGGCGGGAGGATAGGATGAGAGCAGATGTGCGTGAACTGGGAGAGATGCATTTGAGAGTAGAGTAGATGGTGGAGGAAGGAAAGCCCTTTTCTTTCAAAAAGGAAGACATCTCCTTCGTCCTGGAATGAAAAGCCTCGTCCTGAGAGCAGATGCGGCAGAGATGGAGGAATTGCTAGAAGGGGATGGCATTTTTGCAAGAGACAGGGTGGGAAGAGGAATAGTCCAGGTAGATGTGAGAGTCCGTAGGCTTATAGTAGACATCAGTAGATAAGCCGTCTCCAGAGATGGAGACAGAAAGATCAAGAAAGGGGAGGGAAGTGTCAGAAATGGACCAGGTAAATTTGAGGGCAGGGTGAAAGTTGGAGGCAAAGTTAATGAAGTCAACGAGCTCAGCATGCGTGCAGGAGGCAGCGCCAATGCAGTTGTCGATGTAGCGAATGAAAAGAGGGGGACGAATACTCGGATAGGCTTGGAACATGGACTGTTCCGCAAAGCCAACAAAAAGGCAGGCATAACTGGGACCCATATGGGTACCCATGGCTACACCTTTAGTTTGGAGGAAGTGGGAGGAACCAAAGGAGAAATTATTAAGAGTAAGGACTAATTCCACTAGATGGAAGGGAGTGGTACTAGAGGGGAACTGGTTAGGTCTGGAATCCAAAAAAAAGTGAAGAGCTTTGAGACCATCTCAGTGGGGGATGGAGGTATATAGGGACTGGACATCCACAGTGAAAATAAGGCGGTGTGGACCAGGGAACTTAAAATCATTGAAAAAATTCAGAGTGTGAGAAGTATCGCGAACATTAGGTGGGAAGGGATTGTACAAGGGGGGATAAAAAAGTGTCGAGTTATGCAGAAATGAGTTCGGTGGGGCAGGAGCAAGCTGAGACAATGGGTCTACCTGGACAGGTAGGTTTGTAGATCTTGGGTCGGAGGTAGACACGGGAAGTGTGGGGTGTGGGAACTTGCGGAAGATTATTTCAAGGATAAAGAGACAATTTTGAATGAGGTTGGAGGTGACATCGGATGCCTGACAACTCTGGTAGGGTCTGCAAGACATTACTTCCTACAAAGTGAAACCCAATAGCATGAATGGCAGCAATGATTCATTACCAGATGAACTCAATGCCTTCTATGTCCACTTTGAAAGGGAGAACACAACTACAGCTGTGAAGATCCCTGCTGCACCTGGTGACCCTGTGATGTCTGTCTCAGAGGCTGATGTTAGGCTGTCTTTAAAGAGAGTGAACCCTCGCAAGTTGGAAGGTCCCAATGGAGTACCTGGTAAGGCTCTGAAAACCTGTGCCAACCAACTAGCAGGAGTGTTCAAGGACATTTTCAATCTCTCACTGCTACGGGCAGAAGTTCCCACTTGCTTCAAAAAGGCAACAATTATACCAGAGCCTTAGAAGAATAACATGAGCTGCCTTAATGATGATCGCCCAGTAGCACTCACATCAACAGTGATGAAATGCTTTGAGAGGTTGGTCATGACTTCACTGAACTCCTGCCTCAGCAAGGACCTGGACCCATTGCAATTTTCCTTTTGCTACAATAGGTCAAGGGCAGATGCAATCTCAATGGTTCTCCACACGGCTTTAGACCAGCTGGACAACAGAAGCACATATGTAACGATGCTGTTCATCAACTATAGCTCAGCATTTAATACCATCATTCCCACAATCCTGATTGAGAAGTTGCAATACCTGGGCTTCTGTACCTTCATCTACAATTGGATCCTCCACTTCCTAACCAGAAGACCACAATCTGTGCGGATTGGTGATAATATATCCTCCTCGCTGACAATCAACACTGATGCACCTCAGTAGTGTGTGCTTAGCCCACTGCTCTACTCTCTCTATACCCAGGACTGTGTGGCTAGGCATAGCTCAAATACCATCTATAAATTTGCTAGCGATACAACCATTGTTGGTAGAATCTCAGGTGGTGATGACTGGGCGTACAGGAGTGAGATATGCCAACTAGTGGAATGGTGCCACAGCAACAACCTGGCACTCAATGTCAGTAAGACGAGAGTTGTTTGTGGACTTCAGGAAGGGTAAGACGAAGGAACACATACCAATCCTCATAGAGGGATCAGAAGTGGAGAGAGTGAGCAGCTTCAAGTTCCTGGACATCAATATCTCTAGGATCTAACTTGGTCCCAACATATCGATGCAGTTATAAAGAAAGCAAGACAGTGGCGATACTTCATTAGGAGTTTGAAGAGATTTGGTATGTGAACAAATACACTCAAAAACTTCTATGGAAGTACCGTGGAGAACATTCTGACAGGCTGCATCGCTGTCTGATATGGGGGGGGAAGGGTGTGCGCTACTGAACAGGACCAAAAGAAGCTGCAGAGGGTTGTAAATCTAGTCAGCTCCATCTTGGTTACTAGCCGACAAAGTACCCAGGACATCTTCAGGGAGCAGTGTCTCAGAAAGGCAGCGTCCATTATTAAGGAACCCCAACACTCAGGCCATGCCCTTTTCTCACTGTTACCATCAGGTAGGAGGTACAGAAGCCTGAAGGCACACACTCAGTGATTCAGGAACAGCTTCTTCCCCTCTGCCATCTGATTCCTAAAAGGACATTGAACCCTTGGACACTACGTCACTTTATTTTTAATTCATAGTATTTCTGGTTTTTTTGCACGATTTTTAATCAATTCAATATACGTATACTGTATAAGGTTTATTTATTTATTTTTCTTCTATTTTATGTATTGCATTGAACTGCTGCTGCTAAGTTAACAAATTTCACGTCACATGTCGGTGATAATAAACCTGATTCTGATTTTTGTTTTTAACAACACCTTCCAATCAATTAATGCAAGGGAACACCACCTTCACCCTCTTCCTCCTCAAGTTATAGAAACATAGAAAATAGGTGCAGGAGTAGGCCATTCAGCCCTTCGAGCCTGCACCGCCATTCAGTATGATCATGGCTGATCATCCAACTCAGAACCCTGTACCTGCTTTCTCTCCATACCCCCTGATCCCTTTAGCCACAAGGGCCATATCTAACTTCCTCTTAAATATAGCCATTGAACCAGTCTCAACTGTTTCCTGTGGCAGAGAATTCCACAGATTCACCACTCTCTGTGTGAAGAAGTTTTTCCTCATCTCAGTCCTAAAAGGCTTCCCCTTTATCCTTAAACTGTGACCCCTCGTTCTGGACTTCCCCAACATTGGAAACAATCTTCCTGCATCTAGCCTGTCCAATCCCTTTAGAATTTTATAAGTTTCAATAAGATCCCCCCTCAATCTTCTAAATTCCAGTGACTATAAACCTAGTCAATCCAGTCTTTCTTCATATGAAAGACCTGCCGTCCCAGGAATCAATCTGGTGAACCTTCTTTGTACTCCCTCTATGGCAAGAATGTCTTTCCTCAAATTAGGGGACCAAAACTGCACACAATACTCTAGGTGTGGTCTCACCAAGGCCTTGTACAACTGCAGTAGAACCTCCCCGTTCCTGTACTCAAATCCTTTTGCTATGAATGCCAACATACCATTTGCCTTTTTCACCGCCTGCTGTACCAGCATGCCCACCTTCAATGGCTTGTGTACAATGACACCCAGGTCTCGTTGCACCTCCCCTTTTCCTAATCGGCCACCATTCAGATAATAATCTGTTTTCCTGTTCTTGCAACCAAAGTGGATAACCTCACATTTATCCACATTAAATTGCATCTGCCATGAAATTGCCCACTCACCTAACCTATCCAAGTCACCCTGCATCCTCTTAGCATCCTCATCACAGGTAACACTGCCGCCCAGTTTCATGTCCTCCGCAAACTTGAAGATGCTGCATTTAATTCCCTTGTCTAAATCATTAATATATATTGTAAACAACTGGGGTCCCAGCACTGAGTCTTGCGGTACCCCACTAGTCACTGCCTGCCATTCTGACAAGGTCCCGTTTACTCCCTCTCTTTGCTTCCTGTCTGCCAACCAATTCTCTATCCACATCAGTACCACACCCCCAATACCATGTGCTTTAAGTTTGCACACTAATCTCCTGTGTGGGACCTTGTCAAAAGACTTTTGAAAATCTAAATATACCACATCCAATGGCTCTCCCCTATCCACTTTACTAGTTACATCTTCAAAAAATTCTATAAGATTTGTCAAACATGATTTTCCTTTCACAAATCCATGCTGACTTTGTCCGATGATTTCACCTCTTTCCAAATGTGCTATTATCACATCTTTGATAACTGACTCTAGCATTTTCCCCACCACCAATGTCAGGCTAACCGGTCTATAATTCCCTGGTTTTTCTCTCCCCCCTTTTTTAAAAAGTGGAGTTACATTAGCCACCCTCCAATCCTCAGGAACTAATCCAGAATCTAAGGAGTTTTGAAAAATTATCACTAATGCATCCACTATTTCTTGGGCTACTTCCTTAAGCACTCTGGGATGCAGACCATTTGGCCCTGAGGATTTATCTGCCTTTAATCCCTTCAATTTACCTAACACAACTTCCCTACTAACATGTATTTCCCTCAGTTCCTCCATCTCACTAGACCCTCGGTACCCTATTATTTCCGGAAGATTATTTATGTCCTCCTTAGTGAAGACAGAACCAAAGTAGTTATTCAATTGGTCTGCCATGTCCTTGTTCCCCATGATCAATTCACCTGTTTCTGACTGTAAGGGACCTACATTTGTCTTAACCAATCGTTTTCTTTTCACATATCTGTAAAAGCTCTCACAATCAGTTTTTATGTTCCCTGCCAGCTTTCTCTCATAATCTCTTTTCCCTTTCCTAAATAAGCCCTTTGTCCTCCTCTGCTGGTCTCTGAATTTCTCCCAGTCCTCAGGTGTGCCGCTTTTTCTGGCTAATTTGTATGTTTCTTCTTTGGACTTGATACTATCACTAATTTCCCTTGTCAGCCATGGGTGCACTACCTTTCCTGGTTTATTCTTTTGCCAAACTGGGATGAACAATTGTTGTAGTTCATCCATGTGATCTTTAAATGCTTGCCATTGCATATCCACCGTCAACCCTTTAAGTATCATTTGCCAGTCTATCTTAGCTAAACTTATAAACCATTCAAAGTTCAAAATATTGACGTTCCTTCCTCATGGCCTAACTTTTGCAAGTCCTGGCTAAGTCCACTTTGAGAATAACTTACCCACACAGACTATAGTTATCCAAGAACAGTACCAGTAGCTACTGGTGTTTGTAGTGTAAATGTTCTCTGCTGATTCACAGACAAATTACCAAATGAAGTCTGTCTCTGAGAGACAGGAATCAGGAAAAGGGCCGATGACCCCAGGTTTGGTCAGGATGTTGTGTATTAAAGAAGAGTTTAATGGATCAGGGAGGGATAGAGAGCTTTATTGGGGATAAATTCAAGATAAGGAACAAGACAGCTCAAAGCACAAAGTGATGACGATCAGGTTGTCTCAGGTGGACAGGAGGAAAGGGATGCAGAAATATAGAAACTTGTAGACTGAGAGAGACGGGGAGTGAAATGTAGTCAGTGGTAAATGTAAAGAGCTGTCAGACACACTCCTGTTCCTGGCACGATGCAACATCAGACCCTGATATCTGAAATAAAGTCGCTGGTGACAGTCAGTCTGATGTGCAGGTGTCAGTCAGCTGTCTGGGCATCAACCTGCCCTTCACAAGGAGACTTTCTCTCCTCGAATGTGCCCCTGACCAGATTGTGGATATCAGCCTGAGCTCCTCTGGCTAAATGTGTGGGAGAACTTTTGTGACAAAATGTGGAATCGAGCCAGAGGTTGAGAGTTTCAGTGACTTTCCAGTGAAATTGTGGAGTAACTCCATAACCAATTGTTGTGGAAGTTGGGAAATCAAACCCTGGATCATGTGGGTCAGTGTAGTGCACTCCCAGAGGAGTGGCCATTGCAACACCAGAAGGAGCAGCTGGTGCAGAATATTGGCAGGAGGTGACCTGGAAAGATTGGACTGGAGACCTCTGAGGTCAACTGATCAGGCTCGGGAATTGTCTGTTCCAGGTTTCCCACCGTACCGGACATGCAGTCGATAAGACTGGGCAGAGGTTGGCACATGCCCATCCCTGCAGGATGAAAGTGGAACAGTTTGGTTGTTTGCAACATTGTGCAGCTGTTGTGGTCATTTCTCTGGTGAATTGTTACATGTTTTCTTATTTGAGTTTATTTTCTCTTGCAGGTTATTCCATCAAGGACTCTTTAATTAAAGCCTTGCGGTCCATTGGCCTGACGTTGCCATTGGTGAATGTTCTGTTTCTGTTTTACTTGCTCTACAAGAAGATTTCTACAAGTATGTGACTTTGTGTAATTTACCTTTGTGTATAAGCTCCAGTCATCTCTCCAAGTAATTTGTGACTAATTTTAACAACGACATTAATGAAATGAAAACTTGAAAAATCACCCCCCTTCCCCCACAGAACCCACCCCCCCCCGATACACTGTGACCTGTGGGATGAAACTGCATCATTTTCACCCAGTTGTGAAGTGTTGGTCACAGTGATACCATCTCTTACCTGACTCCAGAGGGATCTTTAGAAGATGTCGGGTTGAGATGAAGCTATCTCAGCTGTCTGGTGTTTGACACGTGGTGTTGTTCAACTTCAAAATGAAATCAGCTGAGGAATGAGGGACAGAATCCCCTTTATCCCAGTGATGGTGAGGTGTTTGCATGATAGGTATCCCTCTGACCCTCGATAGAATTCAGTGTTGGGAGGCCTCTCACCGATCTTTCCTGGTATTTGAAATAGTTTTGTTTTCAACAGCACCTTCCAGATAGTCAGCACAAGGGAACACATTCCCCCTCTTCCTCTCCAAGTTGTAGACTATTCAGGGTTTAAAATATTGACATTCCTTCCTCATGGCCTAATTCAAGCAAGTACTGGTTGAGTTCACTTTGAGATCCACTTCATCTTATGTAGAGGATAAAATTGACCAAGAATAGAATCAGTGTTTGTACAGTAAACACCCCCGGCTGTTTCACAGGCAAATGACCAAATGAAGTCTGTCACCAAGCCAAGTAAAGCAGGATGAGGGCAGATGACCCCAGGCTTGGTCAGACAGTGGGGTATCAAAGAAATGCTTGAAGGATTAAGGAAAGATGGTGAGCTTTAGTGGGGTAAATTCAGAGATAAAGAACAATTTGCTGAAAGCACAAAGATCAAGCTTGCTGAGAAGGAGGGGATTAGAACAGAAATATAAAGGTTTATAGACTGCAGAGAGGAAGGAGAAAGTGAGTTGGAAAGTCAAAGAGGTTTCTGAAAGTATTGATGAGCATTGAGCTGTAATCTGAGTGAGAACCAGTGTCGGGCAAGAAATCTGAGAAAATGACAATCACCAGGGAAGAAATACTGAGTCAATTGTTGGAGCTGCCATCTGGCAAGTTGGATATCCAGATGGACCTCATCCTGGGGTCTGAAAGAGGCAGTAAATGACATACTTCATACAGCAATTTGAATGTTCTCCCTGTTCTGAAAAGTTTCCATTAAATTGGCCAATAGCAAATGAGATTGTTTTATAGAAAGATAGCAAGAAACGACAGGAGAGTATGGGTGAGGTGATGTGTGGATGTGAAACTTGGCAAGGAGATGGGGTAGAATATAGAGACAGATGAATCTGGAGACAGATACAATTTTCAGTACTGGAGTGATGTGTAACATTTCGAAGGGTTGATCCTGTGGGCAGATTGAAGGAGCAGAGACAGATGTATGATCTCGATCACAACCATCATGGCATCCTGATAAGTTGCTGCAAAAGTTAAAGGATGGAACTAAGGCATTATTTTTACATTCAGGATAATCTTTCAACACATCTACATAAAATGTTCCAGCATGTGGACTGTTCAGCCTGCATCCTCATGGAGTTCAGTTTTCAATTTGAACCAGAACACTGTCCGATGCCATTGAACAGCTGGAAACAGTGATGTTGTGATTCTCTGCATCAGAACAGGCTGTACTGTCAGACATGGAACTCAGTCACTGGCAAAATGTTTAATTGCAGTCCTCCAGATCACTGGGGTAATTCAGCAGAACTGATTTACAGTGTCCTGATATCCCATCCACTGGATGTACACACGGACAAACTACAGAGTACCTGTCATTTCCACATGTGATGCCTGTGGGTCAGTAAGTTATCAAATGTAGTGTTTCCAGAGGGAACCAGAAGATGTTTTTGGTCCCTCCCTGGTCTCTCCACTTGTTGCCGGTGTGTGAGAGCTCTCTGAACCTCCTTCAGTCCAATGCTTGAATGTCTGGTCCAGTTCTGAGCTGGTTGATTGCCTCATGTTCGGACACTGAATATCACAATGAACCTGACCAAGCCTGGGTTCATCTCTGTTCACTGCGGCACTTCATTGATGCAAGTTTTGAATAAGTTGTGTAGATTGTAACTCAGGGGGATTACTACCATCAGGGAGGAGGCACAGGAGCCTGAAGACACACATTCAATGATTTAGGAACAGCTTCATCCCCTCTGCCATCAGATTTCTGAACGGTCCATGAACCCATGAAGATGGCCTCACTATATTTGCTCTCTCTTTCACAACTACATATCTCAGTGTAATTTATTTATTGCTCTGTACTGTGGCCACAAAAAGCAAATTTCATGACATAGTCAGTGATGAGAAGACTGAGGCTGAATTCTGATTCTGAGAATTTCAAATGGTTTTAATTTCTTTCTTTAGGTTGGATGATCTTCCAAACTAGTATCTTTAATCTGATGTTCTTACTTGGCATTTCTGTCAACAATTTGATTCCAGGTAAGTGCTTGAACATAATTCTGTATTTACATGAAATGATGTACTTGGTACTGAGCAGAGGGATAGAATGAAGTGTCTCTGTCAGAACATTGTGAGCTGCTTCATCGGGACCACAAACACAGACAGTCCTTGGCCCCACAGCTGAGGACTGGGAAACCTGCTGAAGGTTTAAAATATCTGAATGTCCATTATAGTTTAAATATCTGTTCAGAACAACTGGCCACATAAAATTTCAGACAATTATAGACAAATTATGCAAAGTCAGATTGTATTTCTGAACATTGTACTTCTGGGCATGTCATTCCTTTCTGGACTTGGTATTGAATTCAGTAACATTAGGTAACTTGCTTTCTCTGTTTATCTTTGTCAGAACCAGCCATTTCTGCCGGTCATCCATCCGACATTGCCTCACGTTTTTCTCTCTCTATTGACAAGTCATGTCCTACAGCCCTGTTATTTGTGATGTGTGACACTGACAAAGAAGCTTTATGTGCTTCTGATTGCAACAATAACTCAGCATATCAGAGATATTCCCTTTGATCCACCCATCCCTGCCCCATCATCTCTGTTACAGAGTGAAAGAGAAGCACAGCACAGAAACAGGCTCTTTGGCCCATCTAGTCCATGCTGAGCCATTTAAACTGCCTACTTCCATCAACCTGCACTGGGTCCATAGACCTCAGTACCCCTACCATCCATGTACCTCTCCAAACTTCTCCTAAAGGCTGAAATCACGGTTGCATGCGTCAATTGAGCTGGCAGCTCGTTCCACGCTCTCACGGTCCTTTGAGTGAAGAAGTTTCCCCTTGTGTTCCCCTTGCTCATTTCACCATTAACCCATAATCTTTAGTTGAAATTCCATCCAACCACAGTGAAAAAAACCTGAAATTTACCTGAAATATACCCTTCATAACTTTGTATACTTGTATCTAATCTCCTCTGTCTTATAGGCTCCAAAGAATAAAGTCCAAACCTTTTCAATCTTTCCATATAACTCAGGTCCTCCAGACCCAGCAACATCCTTATAAAATTTCTCTGTACTCTCTCAACCTTATTTACAATTATCCTGTAGGTAGGGGACCAAAACTGCACACTGTACTCGAGATTATACCTCCCCAGTATCTTGTACAACTTCAACATAACATCCCATCTCCTGCACTCAGTACTCTGATTTATGAAGGCCAATGTGCCAAAAGCTTTATTGATGACCCCATCAATCTCTGATACCACTTACAGTGATTTATGGACTTTTATTCCCAGATCACTTTCACCTACCAAACTCCTCAGAGTCTGACTATTCACTGTGTTGATCCTACCAATGAACTGGATTTGATAAGGGAACTCGAGGTAAAGGAGCCATTAGGAGGTAGTGACCATAATATGATAAGTTTTAATCTACAATTTGAGAGGGAGAAGGGAAAATCAGAAGTGTCAGCATTACAGTTGAACAAAGGGGACTATCAAGCCACGAGGGAGGAACTAGCCAATGTTGACTGGAAGGATACCCTAGCAGGGATGACAGTGGAACAACAATGGCAGGTATTTCTGGGAATAATGGGGAAGGTGCAGGATCAGGTCATTCCAAAGAGGAAGAAAGATTCTAAGGGGAGTAGGGGGCAACTGTGGCTGACAAGGGAAGTCAAGGACAGTAAAAAAAATAAAAGAGAAGAAGTATAACATTGCAAAGATGAGCGGGAAGCCAGAGGATTGGGAAACATTTAAAGAGCAACAGAAGATTACTAAAAAGGCAATACGGGGAGAAAAGATGAGGTATGAAGGTAAGCTAGCCAAGAATATAAAGGAAGATAGTAAAAGCTTCTTTAAGTATGTGAAGAAGAAAAAATTAGTTAAGACCAAAGTTGGGCCCTTGAAAGCAGAAACAGGTGAATTTATTGTGGGGAAGAAGGAAATGGCAGACGAGTTGAGCAGGTACTTTGGATCTGTCTTCACTAGGGAAGACATAAACAATCTCCCAGATGTAATAGTGGCCAGAAGACCTAAGGTAACGGAGGAACTGAAGGAAATTCACATTAGGCAGAAAATGGTGTTGGGTAGACTGATGGGACTGAAGGCTGATAAATCGCCAAGGCCTGATGGTCTGCATCCCAGGGTACTTAAGGAGGTGGCTCTAGAAATCGTGGATGCATTGGTAATCATTTTCCAATGTTCTATAGATTCAGGATCAGTTCCTGAGGGTTGGAGGATAGCTAATGTTACCCTACTTTTTAAGAAAGGAGGGAGAGAGAAAACAGGGAATTATAGAGCAGTTAGCCTGACATCAGTGGTGGGGAAGATGCTGGAGTCAATTATAAAAGATGAAATAGCGGCACATTTGGATAGCAGTAGCCGGATCAGTCCGAGTTAACATGGATTTAGGAAGGGGAAATCATGCTTGACTAATCTTTTGGAATTTTTTGAGGATGCAACCCTAAAAATGGACGAGGGGGAGCCAGTGGATGTACTGTACCTGGACTTTCAGAAAACCTTTGATAAGGTCCCACATAGGAGATTAGTGGGCAAAATTAGGGCACATGGTGTTGGGGGTAGAGTACTAACATGGATAGAAAATTGGTTGGCAGACAGGAAACAAAAAGTTGGGATTAATGGGTCCTTTTCAGAATGGCAGTGTGGCACGTGGACAAGTGGTTAAGGTGTTGGACTAGCGATCTGAAGGTCGTGAGTTCGAGCCCTAGCCAGGGTAGCGTGGTGTGTCCTTGAGCAAGGCACTTAACCATACATTGCTCCAGTCCACCCAGCTGAAAATGGGTACCAGCAAAAATGTGGGGGTTAACCTCGCAATAGACTGGCATCCTAGCCGGGGGAGAGTCTCGTACTCTCAGTCGCTTCACGCCATGGAAACTGGAAATAAGCACCGGCCTGATGAGTATGACAGACTTTAACTTTCAGAATGGCAGGCAGTGACTAGTGGGGTACCACAAGGCTCGGTGCTGGGACTGCTGCTATTTACAATATACATGATTTAGATGAAGGGATTAAAAGTAACATTAGCAAATTTGCAGATGACACAAAGCTGGGTAGTAGTGTGAAATATGAGGAGGATGTTAGGAGAATGCAGGATGACTTGGACAGGTTGGGTGAGTGGGCAGATGCATTGCAGATGCAGTTTAATGTGGATAAATGTAAGGTTAACCACTTTGGTGGCAAGAACAGGAAGGCAGATTACTATCTGAATGGTGTCAAGTTAGGAAAAGGGGAAGTACAATGAGATTTAGGTGTCCTTGTTCATCAGTCACTGAAAGTAAGCATGCAGGTACAGCAGGCAGTGAAGAAAGCTAACAGCATGTTGGCCTTCACAACAAGGGGAGTTGAGTATAGGAGCAAAGAGATCCTTCTGCAGTTGTACAGGGCCCTGGTGAGACCACACCTGGAGTATTGTGTGCAGTTTTAGTCTCCAAATTTGAGGAAGGACATTCTTGCTATTGAGGGAGTGCAGCGTAGGTTCATGAGGTTGATTCCTGGGATGGCAGGACTGTCGTATGTTGAAAGATTGGAGTGAATGGGCTTGTATACACTGGAATTTAGAAGGATGAGAGGGGATCTGGTTGAAACATATAAGATTATTAAGGGTTTTGGACACGCTAGTGGCAGGAAACATGTTCCCGATGTTGGGGAGTCCAGAACCAGAGGCCACAGTTTAATAATAAGGGATAGGCCATTTAGAACGGAGTTCAGGAAAAACTTTTTCACCCAGAGAGTTGTGGATCTATGGAATGCTCTGCCTCAGAAGGCAGTGGAGGCTAATTCTCTGGATGCTTTCAAGAAAGAGTTAGGTAGAGCTCTTAAAGATAGCGGAGTCAAGGGATATGGGGAGAAGACAGGAACGGGGTACTGATTGTCGTTGATCAGCCATGATCACATTGAATGGCTGTGCTGGGTTGATGGGCCAAATGGCCTAATCCTGCACTTATTGTCTATTGTCCAGCAAAGTGCAATACCTCACATTTGTCTGCATTAAATTCCATCTGCCATTTTTCAGCCCATTTTTCCAGCTGATCCAGTTAACCACATTATCATCCAGATAGATGATATAGATGACAAACAATGGACCCAACACCAATCCCTCGACACTCCACTGGTCACAGGCTTCCAGTCAGACAGGCAACGGTGTAGTCCCTGTAGAGTCCATGTAGAGTAGACTCTGTCTGGAGTCCATGAAGTTGATGCCATTTTGCCTTGCTTCTATAGCCTCTGTGTCTGTCTGTTGAGTAAATACAGATGTAAAATATGCATTTAAGATCTCCTCTATCACTTTTGGCTCCACGCATGTATTACCATTCTGATCTTCCAGAGGAGCAATTTTGTCACTTGAAATCCTTTTGCTCTGAACATATCTGTAGAGACCCTCAGGATTCTCCTTCACCTCGTCTGCTAAAGCAACCTCAAGCCTTCTTTTCACCCTCCTGATTTCTTTCTTAACTCTTCTCTCATTTCTTATACTCCATGAGCACCTCATTTGTTCTTACCTGCCTGTACCTGCAATGTACCTCTTTCTTTTTCTTAAACAAGGCCACAATATCTCTTGAAAACCAAAGTTCCCACACCTGTTATCTTTACCTTTTATTCAGACAGGCTTTGTATTCTCACAATTTTATTTTTAACACCTCCCACTTACCAAGTTCACATTTGCCAGAAAAAATCCTGTCTGAATCAACACTTACTAGATCTTCTCCTATACCATCAAAATTGGCCTTTCTCCAATTTAGAAACTTAACCTGCAGACCAGACCTATCTTTCTGCAGATTTTCTTCAAAACTAATGACACTGTGATCACGAGATGCAAAACGTTCTCCTACACACCCTTCTGTCACCTTTCCTATCTCATTCCCTAACAGCAGATCAAGTATCACACACTCTTTTGTTGGGACTTCTAATACTGATTAAGAAAATTTGCTGAACACATTTGACGAGCTCTATCCAGTATGGTCCTTTGACACTATGGGAGTCCAAGTCAATATATTTTAAGTTAAAATCAGCAACTATAACAACCTTGTATGTCTTGCAACAGTCTGCGATCTCTCCATAAATTTGTTCCTCTAAACCCCACGAAATTTCATATAATCTGTAATGTGCCCCACTAATGTGTTCACACTTTTCTTATTCCTCAGTTCCACCATAATGCCTCACTAGATGAGTTCTCCAGTCTGGCCTGGCTGAACACTGCCAGGATATTATCCTTGAATAGTAAAATATCCCCTCCTCCTTTAATCCCTCCCGCTCTGTTGTGTCTAAAACAACGGAACCCCAGAATATTGAGCTGCCAGTCCTGCCCCTCCTGCAACCAAGTCTCCCTAATGGCTACAATACCATATTCCCAGGTGTTGATCCATGCTGTGAGCTCATCTGCCTTTCCTATGATACTTCTTACATTGAAATATACACAGTTCAGGACATCAGTCGCTCCATGCTCAACCTTCTGATTCCCGTCTGTCCCCACAACCTCTCCACTATCTGTTCTGACTCTCTGGTTCCCATCCGTTGCAACTCCAGTTTAACAACTCCTCCCCATACCCCATGTAGCACTCACAAACCTTTCCACTCAGATATTAGTCTGCCTTCAGTTCAGGTGCAAACTGTGACTTCTGTACAGGTTCCATTTTCCCTGGAAGAGAGCCCAATGTTCCAAGAATCTGATGCCCTCCCTCCTACACCAACTCCTTAGCCATAAGTTAAACTGTATAAACTTCCTATTTCTGGTCTCATTAGCAATCTTGAGATCACAACCTTGGAAGTTCTGCCTTCAAATTAGCACCGAACTCCTGAACTTATTTTGCAGAACCTTTTCACTCTTCCTACCTACACGGACCACAACTTCTAGCTCTTCGCCATCCCACTTAAGAATGCTGAGGACTTAATCCAAGATGTCCTGGACCCAGGCACCCAGGAGGCAGCACAACATCTGGGAATCTCATTCTTGTCCACAGAACCTCCTTTCTGTTCCCTAACAAATGAATCCCCTGTCACCACAGTTCACTTCTTCTTCCCGCTTCCCTCCTGAGCTACAGAGCCAGACTCAGTGCCAGAGACCTGACCGCTGTGACTTTCCTCTGCTAGGTCATTCCCCCCCAACAGTATCCAAGTGGTGTACCTGTTGTTGATGGGGATGGCCACAGTGGTACTCTGCACTGGCTGTTTAATCCCTTTCCTGTCCTGACTGTCACCCAATTTCCTGTGTTCTCCACCTTGGGTGTAACTACTTCTTGATATGTCCTATCTGTTAACCACTCAGCCTCCGGAATGATCCAGAGTTCTTCCAGTTCCAGCTCCAAATCCTTAACACAGAATGTGAGAGGCTGTAGCTGGAAGCATTTCTCACAAGTGTAGTTGTCAGGGACACTGGAGGTCTCCCTGACTTCCCAAATCCCACAAGAGGAATATTCCACTATCCTGCCTGGCATCTCTACTGCTCCTAACTGAGCAGCCATAAAGAAGGAAAAACAATAAAATGTGGGGTAAATGAAAACTCTACCTGTAGCTTTGTTTTTGCCATTTTCGACTGAAGCCTCTCCTCACTGAAGCCTTGAAGAGCTAAAGCCTCAAAATCTCCACTCTAACTCTGACCACTCCAATGACCAATCTGACTATTAGCCACTGTCTGACTCTAATTTGTTCATGCCAATCAATCCTGAATTCTGGTTGGGCGCTGCCCAAAGCACCAAACTGCCATGAGTCACTGCATATTCTGCACAATGGGCGAACGGGAATGAACTATGTCTTCTCAAGCATCCAATCTCTCTGATAGAGCGCTGCTCAAAAGAATACTTAAAAGTTGTTCTCCCTATTCTGAGAGTTTCAAGGACCTGCAATATTAATTCTGTTTCACCTTCCACAGATGCTACACAAACTGCTGTGTGTTTCCAACATTTTCATTTATTATTAAACACAGAGCTGATAGATTCCAATTAGTAAATATCTAAAAGCACCAGTGATCCAATCCCCATGGGAGAGCAGAGTTTCTAATTATTGATTAATATATTGTAATGAACGGATATTGAAATTTATCAAAACTGGAGGAAAAGCAAGTTCCAATGAGGAAATTTGGACTGTACAATAGGATATCGATAGATTCAATGAGTGGGTGATAACTCAGCACATGGAGTTTAATACAGGAAAGTGTGAGGTGGGACCCTTGAGTAAGAGGAATCAGACTGTTATGTCAATGGAGAGGAATTGTAAATGAGTGAATTGCAGAGGGATCAAGATGTTCTTGTAAAGGAATCACAAAAGATTTGGTGCAGCAAGTCATTAGGAACAGGGGTGATATATAAACCTTAATTGCAAGGGATTTGGAGTTTAGAAATGGGGAAGTATTGTTACAGTTGTGCAGAATGTTGGGGAGTCCACTTGATCTGTGCAGATCCCCTTGTTTAAACACAATTGCACTGACACTGCAGGCAGTCCAAAAGTGATCCATATGAGTAATTCCTGGGATGAGTGGCTTTTCCCACCACAAGCAGTTGGGAGGTATTTAAAGAAGAGATGGATAAATGTTTGCCAGTTTGGGGAATTCGGGATTGTGTGGGACTGGGACAGAACAGGAGATGGATAAATATTTGAAAGATTGGGGAATTCGGGATTGTGTGGGACTGGGACAGAAGAGGAGATGGGGCCTGAAGCAGATCAGCTCCAATTGTATTGAATGGTGGATCAGGTTTAAGGAGCTGAGTGACCAACTCCCCTCTTATTTTCTTGTGTTTAATCATCATCATCGAGATGGCGGCACAATGCAGTTTGCAGCGGCCTCTCCGGAGTTGATATCTGTTATTTGTCAAAGGGGGTGTCGTGCACAATCCTAATCTGATGAAAAACGGATGTGGGAACATGGAGGAACATCTGGAAATCTCTAGGAAGGCCTTTTTCAGTGCTGCTGTTGTTGTGAGGTCCAGGTCTCTGCTGGAAAGGACAGGCCCCCCAGTCCTCGGGGTTGCATTGCCGGTGGCGGGGGCATCATAGTGCGCTCGGCAGAGGATGGTGCTCAGAGAGGCTGTGCCGAAGGGGATGGTTGGAGGCTCGGAGGTTCGATGGACTCGGAGTCCGCTGCAGTTGGGGTGCTTTCCCTGTGTGCTGCGTCTGTGAGGCTGAGTCCGGCAAGGCGAGGTGGCGCAGTGAAAGTCCATAGCGGGGGTATTCCCTTCTGCTGCCTGTGTGGGATGATGAGTCTATTGGGACCCTGAGGACTTGTGGAAACTGTACTGTGGATTTTTCGAACTTATTGTCTTTTAACATGTTTGGACTAGTTTTACTGTGTCCATGCTCTTTTTTTTATCAATTATGCTATTGTTTGCACAGTTGTAACTATATGTTGTAACTATGTGGCTTTGTGTAGATCTTGTAGCTTTAGTTTTTGGTTTGTTGGGTAGTAGAGTTGGTCTCCTGACTTGGTGTGTCTGGGTAGTCTTGTTTTGTCTGGTGGGTTTGGAGCTTCTTTCTGGGGAACGCGGTAAGATGGTAGCGCAATATCAATATGCAGCAGCCTCTCCGGACTCTGGTTTTGGGGATTGCCAAACGTTATGTGGATTTTCTGGCGTAGTCTGTTTTGTCGTGTGCTTTTGTGATATCATTCTGGAGTAACGTTGTTTCATGTTTTAGCTGCATTGCAGTTGTGGTTTCTAAATGACAATAAATCGAAATTCAATTTAATTCAATTCAATTCAATATTTATTATCTTCTTGCAAAAGAACAATGGATTGTGGTCCTGAACACAAGAGATTCTGCAGGTACTGGAAATCCAGAGAAACTCACACAAAATACTGTAGGAACTCAGGAGGTCTGACAACACCTATGGAAATGAATAAAGAGTTGATGTTTCGGGCTACCCTTCATCAGGACCAGAAAGAAAGGGGAAAGAGCCAGAATAGGAATGTGGGGGGAGGGGGAAGAGTACAAGGTGAAAGCTGAAGCCATGTGGAGGGGGAGATAGGTGGGTGGGGGAGGGGTGAAGTGAGAAGCTGGGAGGTAATAGGTGCAAAAGGCAAATGGCTGACAAATGAATCCAATCAGACACGAGAGTGGTCCATGAGAGGAAGGGATGGAGGAGGGGCAGGGGCTTCTGATAGTGTACTCATCAAAATTTGGCCGTTTCAACACTGGAAAGAGCACCCAGTGCAGAATATTGGCAGCAGGTAACAGGGAAATACTGACTGAGGAAGAGAGAGTGAGTCAGTCTGTTCTTGGCCAGTGTAACAAATCAGTGGCTTGTTCACCCAGCACAGCAGGTAGAGTCAGTCGGTGCAGACCAGAAGTCAAGGTTGACAAGACTGGGCAGTGATGAGCACATCTCTTCCCTGCAGGAGATAAGCGGAACAAATTGGTTGTGGCAACAATTGGCAGCTCTCCTGCTCATTTTTCTGGTGTATTGTTGCATGTTTGCTGATTTGAATGTATTTGTAATTGCAGGTTTTTACAGCGAGGAAAATGTCACATTTGCTGCGTCAATCACAACGATGGTGTTGCTTCTAGTGGCTTTTATTTCATTTGTGATTCTTTACTGGAAAACATTTGGGTATGAAGGTAAGTGTTATTGTCTACAAGCGTTTAAACTTCAGGCATCTCTCCAAGGAAATTGCAGTTAATTTCAAAAGAAAAATCACCCCCCCCCCCCCACCACTCTGGGTCCCTGAGACATGAGGGATGAAATTACCCTGTATTTTTGCCCAGTTGTGGAGTGGTGTTTCACAGTGACACCACTGCTGGAACGATTCCGGAGTCACCTCTGACCTGGCGTCAGAGATGGTACTTGAGGGTAAAATGTCTCAACTCAATTGTGTTACACGCATTATGTTGTCAAAGGTGCTGTGACTCGTGATGTAGAGGTGAGGAGTGAGGGACCACTCCTCACTGCACACACGTGGCTCCTCCATGGAGAGAGTTAAATGCACCAAGTTTCTGAGAGTCACATAACAGATGATCTCACCTGGTCCCTCATCACCATCTCTTTGGTTAAGAAAGCAGAGCAGCATCTCCATTCCTTGAGGAGATTGTGTCTAACCCCCACCCCATCCCCCATGATAATATCTGCACCTTGTTATTGGTTAATTTATTTGTGGTGATATTACTCTGTGTTATGCACGTGAGTTACATGTACTGTGTTGTGAACATTAATCTAGAGGAAAGTGGTCTCATTTGATGGTATACATGTATACGGTTGAATGACAATAACTTGAAAGTTGCTCATTAATCCTGATGAAGGGGAGGTGAGAGAATGGTAAAGCCCCTCCTCAGGACATGGATTTTAGCAAAGTTTTGTTAAAGTTCCTCATGGCGTACTCTAGAAACTAAATGTCCATGGGATCCAAGAAAAGATGGTGTTGGAATAAAAATTGGTTGAGAGGGAGGAAGCAAACAGTGAGGTTCAATGGGAGTTTCAGTGTCTGGAGGGCCATGTGTGGTGAGTTAAGCAGGGATCAGTAACAGGTCCCTTGTTGTTTAAGGTTCACGTCAATGATTTGAACTTGAATTGAGGAACACGATCAGGAAATTTCCTGTTGATCACAATATCAGCAGTTTGGTTGACAGTGAAGAAGAAAGGTCTGGGTCACAGGAAGATATCATCGGTCTCCTTGGATACACAAACAAGGAAATGGAATTCAGTCTGGAAATGTTTACAGCAGTGATTTTGGAGAGGGCAAACTAGGCAAAGGAACAAACAGTAAACAGAAGACTAAGGCATGGAGAGGAACTGACAACTCTCAATGTTCATGGGCACAGATCCCAGAAAGATGGGTTGCTAGGTTACCTGGTTCCTGTCAATCACAGTAGCATAAGTGTGGTAGACTTGATGTGGATGTGGAGAGAAATGGTTTCAAGGGGAAGTAATCGGGAATGGACAGCTGAGTGAACTGGCATAGATGGGCTGAATGGCCTCCTTCCATGTGGTAAGGAAAGTGGGGTCTTGCCTTTTGTTTTGTGCACAGAGCTGGTGATGGGAGATGTGAAAGGGTGAGGAACAATACCTGAGGAGAGGGAACTATTAGCAATGGCATTAACATTGGAACCAGGAGAGGAGGTTGGTGATGAACAGGATCTAACAGAAGGAGGGTTGAGCATGAAAAAGAAATGGATAGAATCCAGACTCAATGCAATTTCAACACCAGGGCATCGAGGGACATTTGGGAGGGTTGGTCCAGTGGACAAAGGGAAGTAGGGAAACTACAGGGGCAGGTGCACAGTCTGAATCCCAGCCATTCATGGGTTCAGTGCACATTGTTAGAATATTTCAGCATGGTGAATTGTGGAAACTGTGGTGAACTAGGGGTTCTCTTTGCATTTCTGCATCGTCTTTGAATAAACAATTGGTGAAGGAGAGCAGGACCTGATGATGCTGAATAGGGTGCAGCCAGATCTGACGATGGGCGTTTAAAGCCATTTTTCACTGAGGACACACCCACACTTGCATCTCTCATTTGAGGGAGTGCAGATGGAGGCTCCACCACAGCAGACACTCAGATGAGGGATTAATGTAGGTTTTCACAAATAAAATGAAGTGAGGCATTTTATGTTTAATGAAACCCGTAACACATTTTAATGAACTCCCAAACCAACACAGAAAAACATACTAAAACTTTTTACATAACAATGTCATGGCCCCTCTGGAATTAACTAAAACCAGCATTGTGAGCCTGTCTGAAGCTCGGATCAGCAGCCCGGCTCAGGTCCTGTGCTCGTCCAGAGGCGATGGCAGGGGCATGGCAGTGGAATACTCCAAATCTCGGTGGGCTGGTTTAAGGCGATCTTCTGAAATATGTTCAGGTTTATCCCTCTTATCAATGATGAAAGTCTTTTCCCTCCGTTCCAAAATGCAGAATGGACCATCGTAAGGGAGCCTAAGGGGATGTTGGTGTGCATCGTGGCGGACAAAAACAAACGAGGTGGAATGTAAAGGCACTTGGGAATCCTTGTGCAGAACACCCTAAAGTTTATCTTGCAGGTTGAGTCAGTGGTGAGGAAGACAAATGCAATGTTAACATTCATTTCAGGAGGACTAGAATATAAGAGCAGGGATGTGTTGCTGAGGCTTTATAAGGCACCGGTGAGGCCTCACCTTGAGTATTGTGAACAGTTTTGGGCTCCTCATCGAAGAAAAGATGTGCTGGCATTTGAGAGGGTTCAGAGGAGGTTCACAGGGAGGATTCCGGGAATGAAAGGGTTATCATATGAGGAACGTCTGATGGCTCTGGGCCTGTACTCGCTAGAATTTAGAAGGATTTTGAATTTTGAAAGGCCTAGACAGAGTGGATGTGGAAAGGATGTTTCCCATGGTGAGGAAGTCTAGAATAAGTGGGCACAACCCAGAACAAAGGAGCATCCATTTGAAACAGAGATGCGGAGAAATTTCTTTGGCCAGAAGATGGTAAATTTGTGGAATTTGTTAACACAGGCAGCTGTGGAGGCCAAGTTGGTTGTATTTGAGGTGGAGATTGATAGGTTGTTGATTGGCCACGGCATTAAAGGTGACGGTGAGAAGGTCAGGGAATGGGACTGTGGAGGGGTAAAAAAGAATTAGCCATGATTGAATGGCAGAGCAGACTCGATGGGCCAAATAGCCTAATTCTGCTCCTATGTCTTATGGTCTTGTAGACTTCTAAACAATAATTACTGAACCCATCAGAGTGAATAAATTAAAAATCTGGGTGAAGGAAAAGTGTCCCTTGGATCTTATGGTGGAGAATCCCTCAGACATGTATCACTGGTTACCAATGGACTTCCTGGACAACCATTATCCTTATCCATGTTAAATGTCCCAGCATTTGGACAGTTTAGTCTGCACTCATAATGAGTTCAGTTTTTTCTTGGACCAGAACACTGTTTGAAGCCTTGAGCATCTGGGTGTGGTGATGGTTCAGTCCTCAACAACAGAACAGGCTTCACAGTGGAACTTCAGTGCTGTAGTTGGGGCTGGGTATTGTCACCACAGGCAAGACCATATCAACTGAAACCTTCACCATCTCTAGAATAATACAAAGCTGATTTGCAGTGGATTGTTACCTCATCCGCTGGATATGTACACAGGGAGACTGCAGTGTATCTGACAATTCTGCATGTGTAGACACTCGATAAGGGAGTACAGAAGTTATCAAATATGTGTTTGTTTGTGTTTATCTGTTGTTTCCTGGATTCTCTGCTTGCTGCCAGTGTGAGAGAGATCCCTGGACTTTCTTCAGTCCGGTGTTCTGATTTCTGCTCCATTTCTGAACTGGTTGGGTTTCCCTGTGTTTAAGAAGTCTGACTGACTCAGGGTCCATCTTCATTACCAAGAACACATTGTAAATTGATGCTTATGTGATATAATTTGTGTAGATCTGTTACTATGGCTTTCAAACTGATTAATTTTCATTTATCCAAAGACAATGTTAGATTTGGAAGATGGATGTCTGCCTATAATATTGGTTTTCTCATTATCATCATCATTGCTACAATTTCCTGGATGGTGTTTAAAGGTATGTGCTGAAATATTATTCTGTATTTTCATGTAAATGATGAACTCGGTTCTCTGGAGTTTGGTTGGAATGAAGTGAGTATCTCAGTCAGGATGTTGTGATCTGCTTTACCAGGACCACCAGCACCTGAAGTCCTCAGTCCCACAGCTGAAGTCCTTTCCCACAGGGGGATCTGCTGGAGGTTTAGACTTTAATGGCGTTTCACTGATGCTCATGGAACTGAAGGCAAAATGTTGACCTGAGCAGACAGTTGCCTCAATGGGACAAGGCAGAGTGTGGGGATAATTTGCAGGAGATTACGTGGCTCATGTTGGGAGAATGTGACTAATGGTGTCCTGCAAGGATCTGTGTTTGGATTACAACTTGTCTCAGATTGACGGAGGGGTGACAGGTTACATGATCACGTTTACCAATGAAAAAAGGAGAAGTGGTAGCAGCTTTGTGGTCAACGGGGATTAATAGATGGGAATGAGCAAAACCAGGGATAAATGCCACTCTACAGCCAGACAAATTCATGTGGGCATCAGGATTCTGACATCCTTAATAGGTCTTGGAGACAGAGAGGAATTTTGTGTCCCAAATCACAGGAGGGAGAAATTGATCTTTAAGGATTCTGGTGTACATTTACTGAGCAGAATCTGCAGAAACTAGGGCTGTGCTGAATGGATCTGAGACAGTTAAAGGGTGAAGTAGTTAAATTTTACAAGAAGACAAATTTTACAAGAAAAAGAGCTTTGACCAGCATCAGAAGTTTGGAGAAGAGGGGGGATAAATCTGGTTCATTTCTCAAGGATAAAAGGCTGCAGCAGGTGACGGTTTAGTGACCAGTCACCAATCGATCTTTGGGATTGATTAGCGAGAGCAAGTTAAAGGAAGGCAGGGACAAGCACAGTGTCCATCGTCTCAGTGGACATCGTCAGAGTGGTGATCTCGAGACTTTAGCTCCTCAAAGAGAGGCTTCACTCAGAGAAAGCAATGAAAACACAATTTTAAGGTCTTTTCCCCCTTCTCTTCTTTATATTTGCCCAGTTAGGACAGCAGAGATGCCAGGCAGGATAGTGAAATACTCCCCTTGTGTGATGTGGGAAGGCAGGGAGACCTCCAGTGTCTCTGGTGACTACAACTGGGAGAAGTGCATCCAACTGCAGCTTTAACAAACAGTGTTAAGGAATTGGAGCTGGAACTGGATGAATTCCAGATTATTTGTGAGGCTGAGGGGGTGACAGGACATATTGAGTGGTAGTTACACCCAAGGTGCAGGACACAGGAAACTGGGTGACAGTCAGGAAGGGGAAAGAGGTTAAGGAACCAGTGTAGAGTACCCCTGTGGCCATCCCCTTCAACAACAGGTATATCACTGTGATGAGACCAATACAGAAGGGACGGTTTGTTCCTGAACTGGAGAGGGAAGGTTTGTTAATGCTTCATGGTGGGATTTAAACTGGAGTTGCAGGGAGATGGGAACCAGAGTGTCAGAACAGTCAGTGGAGAGGTTGTGGAGGTAGATGTTGGTAAGACCACAGATGAAGATCAAAAGATTGAGCACAGTGCGACTAGTGTCCTGAGCTGCATATGTTTCAATGCAAGAAGTATTGCAGGAAAGGCAGATAATAGTGGTGACTAGTGGTGTTCCAGGGATCTGTGTTGGGACCGATTATTTTTACGTTATATGTCAATAATTTGGATGATGGAATTGATGGCTTTGTTGCAAAGTTTGCAGATGATATGAAGACAGATGGATTGGCAGGTCGTTTTGAGGAAGTAGAGAGGATACAGAGGGTCTTAGATAGATTAGGAGAATGGGAAAGAAATGGCAGATGGAATACAGTGTCGGGAACTGTATCGTCATGCTCTTTGCTGGAAGAAGGGAAAGGGTTGACTATTTTCAAAATGGAGAGAAAATACAAAACAATGAGGTGCAATGGGGCTTGAGAGTCCTTGTGCAGGATTCCCCAAAGGTTAATTTGCAGGTGGAGTCTGTGATGAGGAAGGCAAATGCAATGTTAGCATTTATTTCAAGAGGACTAGTATAGAATCAGAATCAGGTTTATTATCACCGGCATGTGACGTGAATTTGTTAATTTAGCAGCAGCAGTTCAATGCAATACATAATCTCACGGAGAGAAAAAAATTAAAACGTAATAATAAATAAACAAATTTCATGTCACATGCCGGTGATAATAATTCTGATTCTTATTCTGAATAGAGATGAGGAGGAATTTCTTTAGCCAGAGAGTGGTAAATCTGTGGAATTCTTTGCCACAGGGAGCTGTGGAGGCCAAGTCTTTATGTATGGCATATTTAAGGAAGAGGTTGATAGATTCTTGATTGGTCAGGGCATGAAGGGATACAGGGAGAAGGTAGAAATTGGGGCTGAGGGGAAAATTGGATCAGCCATGATGAAATGGCAGAGCAGACTCGATGGGCCAAATGCCTAATTCTGCTCCTATATCTTATGGTCTGAACAAAAGGTCACAGAGAGATAGAGAGTCCTGTTGATGCTTGAGAGTATCTGGAACTAGGAAACTTGGGGCAGGAAATTTAATTGCAGAATATTGGTTTGTTCCAGTGTTTTCCAACTGGGAATCCCTTTTCCTGGGGTGAAAAAGGAGTAACACACACTGTACAAATGTAACCGGGCACTGTGGGTGCCTGTCACCCTCATGCCCCATCATCTCCATGTCAGAGACACGTGATGTCATTCCCTGTGCAACACTCCCCTCCAGTGGACCTTCAGGGTAACTGCATCATGTGTTTCTGGCCACCCCTGTAACAATTGGATTCACTATGGCAGCTCTGAACTGGGACACCTGCAGCTATTAATTACTGACCTTCATTCCTCTGGGCTCCCAAACACCCCGACAACAACCATTTATTCTGCCGGTGTTGATTTTCTTTCCGCTCCCTCCATTCCTTCCCGTGACTCTGCCGATTCTCTGTTTTAGTTTTACCATTTGAGTGAGTGTGGTGTAGATTTCCCAGATCTTTATCTGGATCCCAGGGGTTCTGGTCTCAATCCCCATCCCCACAAAGCCTCCGTAACACTGGTCGTGTGGAGCTGGGTCATTTGTCAGCCATGAACAGTTCGAGGGACTAAATCACCTGCTCCTGGAATTAAAAACTGAATCTGCTGGGAATCCTCAGCAAGTAGCAGGTGAAGCACGGACAAGAAATAGGTTGCAGGGAAATAGGGGGGTGGTTGGGAATGGGGTTGATGAGATTTGCTCTGAGAACTGACAAAGTGTCAGTGACGTCCCTCTGTATCATGAGGAAATATGAAACCAGCATCACTCATCAGCTTGTCGGTTTCTGTCACACTGCTTTTTGTTCAGCCTTGCTCAGTATAAACCACGTTCCACATCCCCTCCCACACTGACTGCACGAGATCATTGGCAGAGATCTGCTCTTGAACAGAGTGTGATGAAAGGTGTGTGAAATTGGAGAAGGTCACTGCTGTCCCTCTTCACAGGAAATTAGCTGAGTTTTTCAGTTCATGTGGGCATCAGCCTTCTGTTCAAGAGGCAGCATTCTCTCCTCTTATCACCTTGATTTGGTTACAGATACAGTTATTCAACTGTTTTCAATTGCAGGCCTCAGACCAGAGGATGTAGGAATTGCCATTACATCGATGGTGGGACTGGTGTTTTCTACAGCATATGCTATTATATTCACGTGCTGGTCAAGGAAAGGATCTCCAGGTACCTGTTACTGTCTAATTTGCATTTCAGCAGAAATACCAAGTGACTCATGTTGACAAAATGAACTCCTCCCACACCCCCACCCCCCCATCCCCACAGAGTCTCTGGATTCCTGTGGTACCCAGAATGCAATTGTCCTACATGATTGACAGGTTGAGATATGAAGTGGTGACACAGAATGTCTGGAGTTGTTCTGGAGTCAACTCTGACCCAACTGCAGAGGGGGCTTTGGGAGAAGTGACCCTGAGGAGGGAGTGTCATAGAAAAATACAACACAGAATCAGGCCTGTCGGCCCATCTAGTCTGTGCCAAACCATTTAAACTCCAATTGACCTGCACCAGGACCATAGCCCTCCATACCCCTACCGTCCATGTACCGATCCAAACTTCTTTTCAACGTTGAAATCGAACTTGCAAGCTCCACTTGTGCTGACAGCTTCTTCCACGCTCTCACGTCTTTCATGTTCCCCTTAAACTTTTCACCTTTCACCCTTAACCTGTGAACTCTTGATTGTAGTCCCACCCAACATCAGTGGAAAAGGCCTGTTTGCATTTACCGTCTATACCCCTGATAATTGTGTGTGCCTCTGTCAAATCTCCTCTCAATATTCTACATTCCAGGGAATATAATCCTAACCTGATCAATCTTTCCATATCACTCGGGTCTCTCAGTGTAAATTTCCTCTGCACTCTCTCAACCTTGTTTACATCTTTCCTGTAGGTAGGTGACCAAAACTGCACACAATACTCCAAATTAGTCCTCACCAACGTCTTGTACAACTTCAACATAGCATCCCATCTCCAGTACTCAGCACTTTGATTTATGAAGGCCAAAGTGCCCAAAGCTGTCTTTATGACTCTACCTACCTGTGACTCCACTTGTCTGCATCAAATTCCATCTGCCATTTTTCAGCCCATCTTACCCCTTCCTCATGCCACCCTGCCAGGGATAGGGTCCCTCTTGCCCTCACCTACCACCCCGCCAGACATCACATCCAGCACATAATTCTCTGGAACTTCTGCCATCTCCAACAGGATCCCACTACCAAGTACATCTTTCCCTCTCACCCCCCCCCCCCCCCAACCCATTTTCTGCTTTCCACAGGGATCGGTCCCTATGCAACTCCCTTGTCCGTTCATCCCTCCCCACTGATCTCCCTCTTGACACTTATCCTTGCAAGTGAACGAGTGCTTCACCTGCCCCTACCTGTCCTCCCTCACTACTATTTAGGGCCCCAAACAGTCTTTCCGGGTGAGACGACACTTCACCTGTGAGTCTGTTGGGGTTATATACTGTATCCGGTGCTCTCGGTGTGGCCTCCTTTATATCGGTGAGACCTGACGTAGATTGGGAGCCCGTTTCACCGAGCATCTACGCTCCATCTGCCAGAAGAAGCGGGATCTCCCAGTGGCCACCCATTTAATTCCACTTCCCATTCCCATTCTGATATGTCAATCCATGGCCTCCTCTAGTCAGACTGAGGCCACACTCAGGTTGGAGGAACAACACCTTATATTCCGTCTGATAGCCTCCAACCTGATGTCATGAACATCGATTTCTCTAACTTACGGTAATGTCGTCCACTCTCCTTCACCATTCCCCGTCCCCTTTTCCCTCTCTCACCTCATCTCCTTGCCACCCTCTGGTACTCCTCTCCCCTTTTCTTTCTTCCATGGCCTTCTGTTCTCTCCTATCAGACTCCCCCTTCTCCAGCCCTGTATCTCTTTCACCAATCAACTTCCCAGCTCTCTACGTCATCTCTCCCCCTCCTGGTTTCACCCGTCACCTTGTGTTTCTATCTCCCTCCTCCACACCTTTTAAATCTACTCCTCATCTTTTTTTCTCCAGCCCTGCCGAAGGGTCTCAGCATGAAACACCGACTGTACTTTTTCCATAGATGCTGTCTGGCTGCTGAGTTCCTCCAGCATTTTGTGTGTTGCTTGGACTTCCAGCATCTGCAGCTTCTCTCTTGTTTGTGCCTGGAATTAACCTTTTTATCATAATCAGGCCTCAATATCTCTGGAAAACCAAGGTTTCCTACAGCTGTTACCTTTACCTTTTATTCTGACAGTCACACACAAGGTTAGCACTTTCAAAGTTTCATTTTTGAAGGTCTCCCACTTACCAAGTATGCTTTTGCCAGAAAACAGCCTGTCCCAGTCCATACTTGCCAGATCCTTTCTGATATCTGATACCTTCAAAGTTGGCCTTTTTCTGATTTAGAATCACAACCTGCGGATCAGTCCCAACTTTTGGCAAATTTGCTTTGAATCTAATGGCATTGTGATCACTCGATGCAAAGTGTTCACCTACACAAACTCCTGTCACCTGCCCTGTCTCATTCCCTAAGAACAGATTAAATATCACACATTCCCACATTGGGACTTCTACGTACTGACTGAGGAAACCTCCCTGAACACATATAACAAACCCTATCCCATCTAGTCCTTTTACACTATGGGAGTCTCTGTCAATATGTGGAAAGTTAAAACCACCTTCTTTGCAAAAGTCAACGATCTCTCTGCAACTTTGTTCCTCTAAACAAAGTTTCAGAGTTTGCATATGGTAACGTATACCACACCCCCATTTCCTCATCCTCTGAGTCCGTACAGCATTCAGTGGTTTGGTCCTTTTCAGCTCTTTCCGCTGATTGCCTCTCTGCTCTTCTCCTACTAGGTGTAGGGTCCGTGTCAGGCTTTTGGTCAACATGTACCTCCTGCCCTCGGGGTAAAATGTGATCCCAGTGGAGAATTTTGACAGGGCCATTCCCATCTTCTGGCTTCACCTGGAAAACTGGCGCATTTGGCATCTGGCTGTCCGTTATGTAAGGCGTAGACACCCAGTTATCAGCCGACTTCTGCTTCCTCCAAATAGATCAAAGGCAGGACTTACAGTACTCTCAAACCTCAGGCTTCATTCGAGGCCAATAGAACCGATCTCAGACCAATCTGCAGGTCTTGTTGTTAAAAAAATATTGCTTATAAGGATGATTCGTAAGGGCAGTGAGATCTGTATTTACTGACAAGTACCTTTATTGTTTAAACTAACAAGAACGTGAATTTGTACACTAAATAACTCGTGTTCACCCCCGCTAAGTATCCCTGACTGTCCTGAACAGTGAAAGAATAGCCAAGGTATTACCCGGGCAAAGGAGTTTACGCTGGCCAGGTGTTCCTCATTGCCCCGATTCACTCACCACGTGTTTCACACAGGGTTCCTCACGCTTGTATCTGCGAAGGTTATTCTTAAAAGTTACCATTACATGCACACACAAAGCATCCACTTTTATATCCATTCCTTATCGATTCAAATATTGCATTCCAGTGTCATTGGACCCGGGTCATGTGTCTGTTCTTCAACACCTTGTTATTGGCTCTGCTCCAAGCCAACATCCATTTATTGCCCTCTTCCCATCAAGTGACGGTCGATAATTTATAGCTCCGTTCTCAATCAACAATGAGCTTGAATCACTTCAGGCAGGCATCAGCCCCAACATTCACAAACCTGCATGTTATATCCAATCAAAGTACATCTCACAAATGACTTGGAAATGATCTCCAGTCCAGCAGATTATCTGAAGTATCATTGTGTCTTCTTTAAAGCATTGATCAAGCCCAGCATGTCAAGCTCACAAAATGGAGAATAGAGTGTCTTCACAAAATGGCAGCCTCCATCTCTGCAAGCATGTGGCAGGAACAAAGACAAATTATCTACTTCCACTGTCCTTGATTCATTTGAATTGACTGATTTGTAGATTGTCATTTTTTCTGACCAACAGTCTTGTCAAACCCCAAATAACCAGAATCATCATGGAGTGACATCAACACAATTCTCTGATGCTTCTCAGACAAAACCAACTGGGAATGCTGAGTCCTGTCTGGAGACGTGACCCTGTATGAAACCTGGTTCCTCAACTCCAGTTTGTTCCATTCCCTCATCAGTAGGGGTATGGTAGGGTGTTTCATCTTTTCAACTTGGGTCATATCCCCTTCTACAACAGATGACCAAATGGCACCTATACAAGGGTTGTCTCACTGGGCTACTGCCAATTCCACAGGACTCAAGACAGGCACCTGCTTTGTATCCAGAGCTGTCAAGTTGCAATAAACTTGTGGAATGGCACAACCCGAAGCTCCCAAATGATCCACAGCTCTATCCTGCCACAGCCTTGCTGCTGATTTCCCTGTGGTAGAAAGCTGGCACATTGCTTTAACACCAGAGGCAGGAGCACTCTCCCACTCTCCGTCCACTCATGTGACCATCAGGACAATGAATCCACATCAATGTTCTGATTCCCCAGCCGATATTTCAGGCTGAAATCATAAACAGACAATGCTGCTGACCAACGGTGACCTGTGGCATCCAACTTCACCAAGGTCAGGATTGTTGTCTGTCCTCATATCCAATTTGGCACTGTATCGATAGTCACCTAACCTATGCACCACAACCATTTTCAATGCCAGAAACACCAATTTGTGCACAGGGTAGTTTCGTTCAGAGGGTGACAGACTCCAGCTGATGAAACCCTCGGGGCTGGTGTCGGTGTGCAGGACGTACAGCAACTGGGAGTTTGCAAAGCTCAACACAGGTGCTTCAGTCAGCAGCTCTTTCAGCAGCTGAAAGACTCTTCACATTTGGCATCCCATCTTTCTCCAAAATACTCTGAAGGACTAAGATAAACATCACCTTCTTCTCCTTTTGTTCTCCTACCTTTATTCCCTTCTTCTCCTTTTGTTCTCCTCCCTTTATTCCCCAAGGGAGGGTAACCACACAGAAGCTGATTCAAAGGGTGGCTTACTTTGGAGTAATCCTTCACAAATCTCTGGTAGAACCCACAGAATCCATGGAATGAGAGTAGAGTTCTCAAATTCTTGGGCCTTGGCCATGTGGTCAGATACATAGATATTCCATCCTGAGACACTATGTGCCTGACGTAATTGACTGACATTGTGCAGAACTGGCATTTGTCCAGTGACAGTTTTAACCCTTCAGTTTTCAGGCGGTCCAGCACCTTCATTAGTCTCGTCTTGTGCTCCTCCAGTGTGGACTCGAACACTATGAGATCATTCATGTACACCAGTACCTCAAGCAAGTTCATGTCCCAACAGTCCTCTCCATGAAATGTGCACAGTGTTGGAGATCATATCTTCCAAAATCTTGGTGTGTCCCTTACTCACGGCGCCAACTCCTCATTTCCGATCTCCAGTAGAACTTCCCATTCTGCACTCCTTTGAATCACGCCTTCCCGTCGGATCGAATCCTGCGGCTGCCTCTCCCGATCCTCTCCTCTCTCCATCTCCCGCCAAAAGACCAAGAACCCCACCAGTGTCCATCACAACTGTCTCTCCACCCAGCTTTCTCCAGAACCTTCTCCCAATTCCACCATCCTGATTGGCTGACTGGTAGGACCATATCAATTGCAGCACTGGATCACTGGGATAATACGACTGAGCTTATTTACAGTGGGGTCTTGTCTCATTGGCTCAGTGTGTACACAGAGAGACTGCAGTCTTCCTGCCATTTCCATCTTCACGGCCTGAGGATAACGGATACCCAGGTTTTACAATATGTTTCCAGATCTAACGACAAGGTCTTTAGTCTCTCCGGGGATCTCCACACACTGACAGTGGAGTGAACTCTCTGAACCTCCCTCACTGCATTGCTCTGACACCTGGTCCTTTTCCAACCTGGTGGGATTGTCTCATGTTTAGGACATTCATTATCACAGCCAACCTGACCAATCCCAGTCCATGTCTGTTATCTGGAACACTTGTCCACTGAAACATATGTAGAACTGTTTGTGTTGATCAGTTTTGAAACAGTTTGAAACAGTTCTAATGTTGTTGTTCATTTCTCCCTGTGGACTCTAGGAGACAAGCAGTGGTTGTGGTGCCTGAATATTTGTAACATTGTGGCTCTTGTCTTCATCCTCATTGCCCTCATTTGCTGGATTGTGTCTAAAGGTATGTGCACAAATATTCTTAAATTACATTAAAATGGTCGCTGTGTTACTCAGTGCAGGAATGGAATGAGTATCTCAGTCAGTACATTGTGAACTGCTTTATATGGAACACCAGCACCTGCAGTCCTCAGTCCCACAGTCTACAGCTGAGGACTGGGAGACCTGCTGGAGGTTTGACCCAATATAGACACTGTAGGTTATACAGGGTGTGTCCGGACTTCTGAGTGTGTGTCACTGTCCAGCTACCACCAGTAAATGGAGAGTCAATCTCACCAATCACCATCTCCGTGACTTGTAAATGCCTGTCACTGGGTTACAGCTCAATAATGACCAGATAGTAATGATATCAGGTATCAGGTGAAGACAGGGAGGCAGTTTATTGTCACTGGGTCAGTATCCTGGAGTCCATACCAGTGTCACCATGAGAACAGCAGAGGTTCCCGAGGGAGACTCACCCTCACCATCTGAGGACAAGCAGATGTGGATCTGGTCTGACAGATCGAGAGAATATGGCCGGTATAAGAGGGTGGAGACAAAAGGTGCAGATCAAACTCTGGCAGGAGACGGGTGGATCCAGGTGAGGAGGGATAATGGTCAGATATAGGAGGGGAGCGTGGGGTTCACACCAGAACGGGAAGGTGATGGGTGGATCCAGGTGAGGAGGGATAATGGTCAGATATAGGAGGGGAGCGTGGGGTTCACACCAGAACGGGAAGGTGATGGGTGGATCCAGGTGAGGAGGGATAATGGTCAGATATAGGAGGGGAGAGTAGGGTTCACACCAGAACGGGAAGGTGACGGGTGGATCCAGGTGAGGAGGGATAATGGTCAGATATAGGAGAGGAGAGTGGGGTTCACACCAGAACGGGAAGGTGACGGGTGGATCCAGGTGAGGAGGGATAATGGTCAGATATAGGAGGGGAGAGTGGAGTTCACACCAGAACGGGAAGGTGACGGGTAGATCCAGGTGAGGAGGGATAATGGTCAGATATAGGAGGGGAGAGTGGGGTTCACACCAGAACGGGAAGGTGACGGGTGGATCCAGGTGAGGAGGGTTAATGGTCAGATATAGGAGGGGAGAGTGGGGTTCACACCAGAACGGGAAGGTGATGGGTGGAGACGACAAAGGGCTGAAGGTGATTGAATCTGATCAGAAGGAAAAGTGGAACATGGAATAAATGGAATGGGGGGGGAGGGCAGATGGAGATGAGTGAGATAGGGGAACCAGTCGGGGTGGTGTGTGTGTGTGTGTGATGGACAGATGGAGGAGTGGGAGAGGGGAACCAGTCGGGGTGGTGTGTGTGTGTGTGTGTGATGGGCAGATGGAGAGCAGTGGGAGAGGGGAACCAGTCGGGGTGGTGTGTGTGTGTGTGTGTGTGTGTGTGTGTGTGTGTGTGTGTGTGTGTGTGTGTGTGTGTGTGTGTGTGTGTGTGTGTGTGTGTGTGTGTGTGTGATGGACAGATGGAGGAGTGGGAGAGGGGAACCTGTCGGGGTGGTGTGTGTGTGTGTGTGTGTGTGTGTGTGTGTGTGTGTGTGTGTGTGTGTGTGTGTGTGTGTGTGTGTGTGTGTGTGTGTGTGTGTGTGTGTGTGTGTGATGGACAGATGGAGGAGTGGGAGAGGGGAACCAGTCGGGGTGGTGTGTGTGTGTGTGTGTGTGTGTGTGTGTGTGTGATGGACAGATGGAGGAGTGGGAGAGGGGAACCAGTCGGGGTGGTGTGTGTGTGTGTGTGATGGACAGATGGAGGAGTGGGAGAGGGGAACCAGTCGGGGTGGTGTGTGTGTGTGATGGACAGATGGAGGAGTGGGAGAGGGGAAGCAGTCGGGGTGGTGTGTGTGTGTGTGTGTGTGTGTGTGTGCGATGGACAGATGGAGGAGTGGGAGAGGGGAACCAGTCGGGGTGGTGTGTGTGTGTGATGGACAGATGGAGGAGTGGGAGAGGGGAACCAGTCGGGGTGGAGTGTGTGTGTGTGTGATGGACAGATGGAGGAGTGGGAGAGGGGAACCAGTCGGTGTGGTGTGTGTGTGTGTGTGATGGACAGATGGAGGAGTGGGAGAGGGGAACCAGTCGGGGTGGTGTGTGTGTGTGTGTGTGTGTGTGCGATGGACAGATGGAGGAGTGGGAGAGGGGAACCAGTCGGGGTGGTGTGTGTGTGTGATGGACAGATGGAGGAGTGGGAGAGGGGAACCAGTCGGGGTGGTGTGTGTGTGTGTGATGGACAGATGGAGGAGTGAGAGAGG
Source organism: Hemitrygon akajei (assembly GCF_048418815.1). Classification (NCBI taxonomy): domain Eukaryota; kingdom Metazoa; phylum Chordata; class Chondrichthyes; order Myliobatiformes; family Dasyatidae; genus Hemitrygon; species Hemitrygon akajei. The sequence continues at coordinate 175,672,492 of NC_133125.1, read as the reverse complement.
GGAACCAGTCGGGGTGGTGTGTGTGTGTGTGTGTGTGATGGACAGATGGAGGAGTGGGAGAGGGGAACCAGTCGGGGTGGTGTGTGCGTGTGTGTGTGTGTGTGTGTGTGTGTGTGTGTGTGTGTGTGTGTGTGTGTGTGTGTGTGTGTGTGTGTGTGTGTGTGTGATGGACAGATGGAGGAGTGGGAGAAGGGAACCAGTCGGGGTGGTGTGTGTGTGTGTGTGTGTGTGTGTGTGATGGACAGATGGAGGAGTGGGAGAGGGGAACCAGTCGGGGTGGTGTGTGTGTGTGATGGACAGATGGAGGAGTGGGAGAGGGGAAGCAGTCGGGGTGGTGTGTGTGTGTGATGGACAGATGGAGCAGTGGGAGAGGGGAAGCAGTCGGGGTGGTGTGTGTGTGTGTGTGATGACAGATGGAGGAGTGGGAGAGGGGAACCAGTCGGGGTGGTGTGTGTGTGTGATGGACAGATGGAGGAGTGGGAGAGGGGAAGCAGTCGGGGTGGTGTGTGTGTGTGTGTGTGTGTGATGACAGATGGAGGAGTGGGAGAGGGGAACCAGTCGGGGTGGTGTGTGTGTGTGATGGACAGATGGAGGAGTGGGAGAGGGGAACCAGTCGGGGTGGTGTCTGTGTGTGTGTGATGACAGATGGAGGAGTGGGAGAGGGGAACCAGTCGGGGTGGTGTGTGTGTGTGTGTGTGATGGGCAGATGGAGAGCAGTGGGAGAGGGGAACCAGTCGGGGTGGTGTGTGTGTGTGTGTGTGTGTGTGTGTGTGTGTGTGTGTGTGTGTGTGTGTGTGTGTGTGTGTGTGTGTGTGTGTGTGATGGACAGATGGAGGAGTGGGAGAGGGGAACCAGTCGGGGTGGTGTGTGCGTGTGTGTGTGTGTGTGTGTGTGTGTGTGTGTGTGTGTGTGTGTGTGTGTGTGTGTGTGTGTGTGTGTGTGTGTGTGATGGACAGATGGAGGAGTGGGAGAGGGGAACCAGTCGGGGTGGTGTGTGTGTGTGTGTGTGTGTGTGTGTGATGACAGATGGAGGAGTGGGAGAGGGGAACCAGTCGGGGTGGTGTGTGTGTGTGATGGACAGATGGAGGAGTGGGAGAGGGGAAGCAGTCGGGGTGGTGTGTGTGTGTGTGTGTGTGTGTGTGTGCGATGGACAGATGGAGGAGTGGGAGAGGGGAACCAGTCGGGGTGGTGTGTGTGTGTGATGGACAGATGGAGGAGTGGGAGAGGGGAACCAGTCGGGGTGGTGTCTGTGTGTGTGTGATGACAGATGGAGGAGTGGGATAGGGGAACCAGTCGGGGTGGTGTGTGTGTGTGTGATGGACAGATGGAGGAGTGGGAGAGGGGAACCAGTCGGGGTGGTGTGTGTGTGTGATGGACAGATGGAGGAGTGGGAGAGGGGAACCAGTCGGGGTGGTGTCTGTGTGTGTGTGATGACAGATGGAGGAGTGGGATAGGGGAACCAGTCGGGGTGGTGTGTGTGTGTGTGTGTGTGATGGACAGATGGAGGAGTGGGAGAGGGGAACCAGTCGGGGTGGTGTGTCTGTGTGATGGACAGATGGAGGAGTGGGAGAGGGGGACCAGTCGGGGTGGTGTGTGTGTGTGTGTGACGGACAGATGGAGGAGTGGGAGAGGGGAACCAGTCGGGGTGGTGTGTGTGTGTGATGGACAGATGGAGGAGTGGGAGAGGGGAACCAGTCGGTGTGGTGTGTGTGTGTGTGTGATGGACAGATGGAGGAGTGGGAGAGGGGAACCAGTCGGGGTGGTGTGTGTGTGTGATGGACAGATGGAGGAGTGGGAGAGGGGAACCAGTCGGGGTGGTGTGTGTGTGTGTGTGTGATGGACAGATGGAGGAGTGGGAGAGGGGAACCAGTCGGGGTGGTGTGTGTGTGTGTGTGTGATGGACAGATGGAGGAGTGGGAGAGGGGAACCAGTCGGGGTGGTGTGTGTGTGTGATGACAGATGGAGGAGTGGGAGAGGGGAACCAGTCGGGGTGGTGTGTGTGTGTGTGATGGACAGATGGAGGAGTGGGAGAGGGGAACCAGTCGGGGTGGTGTGTGTGTGTGTGTGTGTGTGATAACAGATGGAGGAGTGGGAGAGGGGAACCAGTCGGGGTGGTGTGTGTGTGTGTGTGATGGACAGATGGAGTAGGTGGAGAGGGGAACCAGTCGGGGTGGTGTGTGTGTGTGATGGACAGATGGAGGAGTGGGAGAGGGGAACCAGTCGGGGTGGTGTGTGTGTGTGATGGACAGATGGAGGAGTGGGAGAGGGGAACCAGTCGGGGTGGTGTGTGTGTGTGTGTGTGATGGACAGATGGAGGAGTGGGAGAGGGGAACCAGTCGGGGTGGTGTGTGTGTGTGTGTGTGTGATGGACAGATGGAGGAGTGGGAGAGGGGAACCAGTCGGTGTGGTGTGTGTGTGTGTGTGATGGACAGATGGAGGAGTGGGAGAGGGGAACCAGTCGGGGTGGTGTGTGTGTGTGTGATGGACAGATGGAGGAGTGGGAGAGGGGAAACCGTCGGGGTGGTGTGTGTGTGTGTGATGGACAGATGGAGGAGTGGGAGAGGGGAACCAGTCGGGGTGGTGTGTGTGTGTGTGATGGACAGATGGAGGAGTGGGAGAGGGGAACCAGTCAGGGTGGTGTGTGTGTGTGTGTGATGGACAGATGGAGGAGTGGGAGAGGGGAACCAGTCGGGGTGGTGTGTGTGTGTGATGGACAGATGGAGGAGTGGGAGAGGGGAACCAGTCGGGGTGGTGTGTGTGTGTGTGTGTGTGTGATGGACAGATGGAGGAGTGGGAGAGGGGAACCAGTCGGGGTGGTGTGTGTGTGTGATGAACAGATGGAGGAGTGGGAGAGGGGAACCAGTCGGGGTGGTGTGTGTGTGTGATGAACAGATGGAGGAGTGGGAGAGGGGAACCAGTCAGGGTGGTGTGTGTGTGATGGGAGGATGTACAGTGTAGAGAAGGGGAAAGAGTTGTCTGACTGATGGAGAATGAGGAGAGAGGGAAGGACTATCACTGTTGGAGGAGAGAGAAGGTGAGTTAGTGAAGGAGAGAGAAAGTAGTGTTAGCATTTCCATTTTGCAGTGTAATTAGTGCTGACTGTGTAGCTGTTGTAGATCTTGGTGTGTGGGGAATTTTACAGGTTTCACATGTTTACCTCTTTTGAGGAATTAGTTTTGTGTTTGCATGTAATAAATTAAATACATTTAAATGAACAAGACAAAATCTGCTGATGCTGGGAATCCAAGCAACACACACAAAATACTGGAGGAACTCAGCAGCCAGGCAGCATTTATGGAAAAGAGTACACTCGACGTTTCTGGCCGAGACCCTTCAGCAGTCTTTTCAATTTGATTGTTTGTCTGTCTGTGTTTGTGTGTAGTTATTCATTGTTTCTGTTGTATTTCTCTGTACTTCTGTGAATTCCTGCAAGAAAGTGAATCTTAAGTTAGTACATGGGGATATATTCATATTTTGATAATAAATTTACTTTGTTGTGTGATTAACTTGTTGCTTTGTCTCATAAATGCCATTGGACATATGACTGTGTGAAATGTACGTTTAAACTGGGTGTGGGTGTGGAGAATCAGTGTGAATTTACTCAGTGGGTTCACTTCTGTACATTTCAGATCAAAGCTGCAAGACCAACATTCCAGTCTGGATCATATTGACTGTATCAGGGGTCACATTTGTGACAGCGTTATCCAGATTCTTTCCAGTTTGCAGTAAGTATCAAAATCAAAGCTTCTTTAAACAACTCGATCACTGTGAAAACCTTCCCCTGATCTCACCATCACTTAAGCTTTTCAGGGAGCAGTTGAGGGGAACTCTCCAGCACATTATCAAATCTGTCCTAGCTGGCTGCTGTCAGTCGGGAACAGTTCTGGCTCAGATTTTGCTGGATTCTGTTGGAGGTTCTGCACAGAGGTGCTGGGATCTCTGAGTAGGTGAGCTGGTGGGGTTTGGGACTCCTGCTGGATTGTGGAAGTCCAGAACTTTTGATTTGAGTTTGAGCAGCATCTCCAACACCATCACACTGAGTATGGGAGCCCCCCAGGGCTGTGTGCTCAGTCCACTGCTGTTCACTCTGCTGACCCACGACTGTGCTGCAACACACAGCTCGAACCACATCATCAAATTCGCTGATGACACGACCCTGTTGGGTCTCATCAGCAAGAGCATCAAGTCAGCATACAGAGAGGAGGTACAGCGGCTAACAGACTGGCGCAGAGCCAACAACCTGTCTCTGGAATGTGAACAAAACAAAAGAGATGGATGTTGACTTCAGGAGAGCACAGAGCAACCTCTCTCCATTGACGACTGAGCAACCTCTGAACATTGACGACTCCTCCGTTGAGATTGTTAAGAGCACCACATTTCTTGGTGTTCGCCTGGCGGAGAATCTCACCTGGTCCCTCAACACCAGCTCCATAGCAAAGAAAGCCCAGCAGTGTCTCTACTTGCTGCAAAGGCTGAGGAAAGTCCATCTCCCAACCCCCATCTTCACCACTTTTAAAAGAGGATGTATCGAGAGCATCCTGAGCAGCTGCATCACTGCCTGGTTCGGAAATTGCTGAATCTTGGATCGCAAGACACTGCAGCGGACAGTGAGGTCAGCTGAGAAGATCATCAGTGTCTCTCTTCCCGCCATCATGGACATTTACACTACATGCAGCATCCACAAAGCAAACAGCATTATGAAGGACCCCATGCACCCATCATACAAACTCTTCTCCCTCCTGCCATCTGGCAAAAGGCACTGAAGCATTCAGGCTCTCACGACCAGACTGTGCAACAGTTTCCTCCCCCAAGCCATCAGATTCCTCAATATTCAGAGTCTAGACTGACATTGTAATTCATCCTCCACTGTGCCTATTGTCTTGTTTATTAATTATTGTACTGCCCTGCACTGCCTGGTGCACTTTATGTAGTCCTTTGCAGGTCTGTAGTCTAGTGCAGTTTTTATGTTGTCTCATGTAGTCTAATGTAGCCTTATGCTGTCTCACATAGTCTAGTGTAGTTTTATGTTGTTTCATGTAGCACCAGGATCCTGGAAGAATGTTGTTTCGTTTCTACTGTGTGCTGTACCAAGCAGTTTATGGTCAAAATGACAATAAAAGCAACTTGAACTTGATTTCCATCTGTGCCTGCATGGAAATTATTGGAGGAAATTCAAGTCATGGGAGCTGTGTATAATTGGAGAGATCAGGATCTGATTATGGATTGTCAGTAAGGACAGAGTCAGTAAAACCATATCTCTTTAATCTGAGGAGAAGGCAAAGAAGATTGCTGGAGGCAATGTGAAAGATGTTCTCCATGTGGACTTTAGTAAGCCATTTGACATGGTCCCACATGAGAGGCTGATCCAGAAGCCTAACACACCTGGGATCCAAGGTGATCCAGCTAAAGGGATCCAAAATCAGCTTGGTGACAGAAGGCAGAGGTCGTGTTGGAAGAATGTTTTTTTCTGATTTGAAGTCTGCACCTACTTGTGTACGGTAGTGAATGGTTGCAGGACTTCTGCATTTTGTGATATATATTAATGACTTAGTTGTGAGTGTAGGAGGTATGATCAGCAAGTTTACAGATGACATGGCAATTGGGGGTGGTGTGGATGGTGAGGAATGTTATCCAAGTCTGCAATCGGATATGGAGCAGATGGAAAGTTGGGTAGAGCATTAGCAACTGGAACTTAATCCTGACAAGTACAAGGTCATCCATGTTGCAGAGTTGAAATAGGACTTGGACATCTGCAGTATGGGGTAAAAATGTTGAACAGAGAGACTGAGGATTCCAAGTTCAGAGCAAGGCACACAAAATGCTGGAGGAACTCAGCAGGTCAGGCAGCAACTATGGAAATTAATAAACAGTCGATGTCTCGGGCTGAGACCTTTAATCAGGACTGGAAAGAAGGGGGAAGAAGCCAGGAAAAGGAAGAGGGGAAGGGGAAGGAGAACAATCTCGATGGTGCTATGTGAAGCCAGGAGGGTGCAGGAGGGGGACGAAGGAAGATGCTGGGAGGTGCTAGGTAGAAAAGGCAAAGGGCTGGAGAAAGAATATGATAGGAAAAGGGAGTGGAATGTGGAAGAAACATAGAAAACCTACAGCACAATACAGGCCCTTCAGCCCACGAAGCTGTGCCAAACATGCACTTAGCTTAGAACTACCTAGGCTTACCCACAGCCCTCTATTTTACTAAGCTCCATTTACCCATCCAGGAATCTTTAAAAGACCCTATCATATCCGCCTCCACCACTGCCGCTGGCAGCCCTTTCCACACACTCACCATTGTCTGCGTAAAAAAAAAACTTACCCCTGACATCTCCTCTGTATCTTCTTCCAAGCACCTTAAAACTGTGTCCTCTCATGCTAGCCATTTCAGCCCTGGGAAAAAGCCTCTGACTATCCACATGATCAATGCCTCTCATCATCTTATACACCTCTATCAGATCACCTCTCATCCTCCGTTGCTCCAATGAGAAAAGGCCGAGTTCACTCAATCTATTCTCATAAGGCATGCTCCCCAATCCAGACAACATCCTTGTAAATCTCCTGTGCAACCTTTCTATGGCTTCCACGTCCTTCCTGTAGTGAGGTGACCAGAACTGAGCACAGTACTCCAAGTGGGGTCTGACCAGGGTCCTATACAGCTGCAACATTAGCTCTCAGCTCTTAAACTCAATCCCACGATTGATGAAGGCCAAAGCACTGTCTGCCTTCTTAACCATAGAGTCAATCTGCGTAGCAGCTTTGAGTGTCCTATGGACTCGGACCCCAAGATCCCTCTGATCCTCCACACTGTCAAGAGTCTTGCCATTAATGCTATATTCTGCCATCATATATGACGTACCAAAATGAACCACCTCACACTTATCTGGGTTGAACTCCATCTACAGAAAGGGAAAGAAGAGGGGTAATAGGCAGGTGAGGAGAGGTGGGTACAGTGGCAAATAGAAGAAGAAGGAAGGAGGGGGAGAAAAATTACTGGAAGTTGAAGAAATCAATATTCATGTCATCAAGTTGGAGGCCACCAGATGGAATATGAGGTGTTGCTCCTCCAACCTGGGAGTTGCCTCATCATGGCAGCAGAGGAGACCATGGACTGACAAGCCAGAAGGGAGCCTGGATTGAAATGGTTGGCCACCGGGATGGCGGATGGTGCAGAGAATGATGTGCTGGATGCAGAGACCCGTGGGTGGGAGGTGAAGACAAGAGGAACTCGGTCAGTGTTAAGGATACAGAGTCCCGTGGGTGGGAGGTGAAGGCAAGAGGAACTCGGTCTGTGTTAAGGATGCAGAGTCCCGTGGGTGGGAGGTGAAGACAAGAGGAACTCGGTCAGTGTTAAGGATGCAGAGTCCCGTGGGTGGGACGTGAAGACAAGAGGAACTCGGTCAGTGTTAAGGATGCAGAGTCCCGTGGGTGGGAGGTGAAGACAAGAGGAACTCGGTCAGTGTTAAGGATGCAGAGTCCCGTGGGTGGGAGGTGAAGACAAGAGGAACTCGGTCAGTGTTAAGGATGCAGAGTCCCGTGGGTGGGAGGTGAAGACAAGAGGAACTCGGTCAGTGTTAAGGATGCAGAGTCCCGTGGGTGGGAGGTGAAGACAAGAGGAACTCGGTCAGTGTTAAGGATGCAGAGTCCCGTGGGTGGGAGGTGAAGACAAGAGGAACTCGGTCAGTGTTAAGGATGCAGAGTCCCGTGGGTGGGAGGTGAAGACAAGAGGAACTCGGTCAGTGTTAAGGATGCAGAGTCCCGTGGGTGGGAGGTGAAGACAAGAGGAACTCGGTCAGTGTTAAGGATGCAGAGTCCCGTGGGTGGGAGGTGAAGACAAGAGGAACTCGGTCAGTGTTAAGGATGCAGAGTCCCGTGGGTGGGAGGTGAAGACAAGAGGAACTCGGTCAGTGTTAAGGATGCAGAGTCCCGTGGGTGGGAGGTGAAGACAAGAGGAACTCGGTCAGTGTTAAGGATACAGAGTCCCGTGGGTGGGAGGTGAAGACAAGAGGAACTCGGTCAGTGTTAAGGATACAGAGTCCCGTGGGTGGGAGTTGAAGACAAGAGGAACTCGGTCAGTGTTAAGGATACAGAGTCCCGTGGGTGGGAGGTGAAGACAAGAGGAACTCGGTCAGTGTTAAAGATACAGAGTCCCGTGGGTGGGAGGTGAAGACAAGAGGAACTCGGTCAGTGTTAAGGATACTGAGTCCCGTGGGTGGTAGGTGAAGACAAGAGGAACTCGGTCAGTGATGTGTCAAGGGCAGATGTCTGTGAAATGGAGGAGATGTGAGTGATGGAAGCGCCTATTGTGGAGGAAGAGAAACCCTGTTCCTTGAAGAAGTAGGGCATCTCTGCTTTCCCAGAAAGGAAAACCTCACCACACAGACACAAAGGAACTCATAGAAGAGAATGGCATTTTTACAGGAGACAGGTTGGGAGGTGGTACAGTCAATATAGCTGTGGGATTTGGTAGGTTTACAATAGATATCAAGAGACAGCCTCTTACCACACATGGTGACAAATAGATCAAGAAAGGAGAGAGAGAGAGATGTGTCAGAAATGGACCAAGTGAATTTAAGGGCAGGGTGGAATTTGGACCATTGCTCCAAGTTCACAGATCTCTAAGAAGGAACATTGTTTGACAGTGTGGAGAAGAACACACATGGCATGCTGATCTTTATAATCTGGGACACCAAGCAAGGTCGGAAATAGTAAGATAGGCCGGATGAATTCATGGCTGAGGTGCTGGAGCAGGGGGAGAGGTTCAGGTTCTTGGGATTTCTTCTGGGGATGGAAGCAACCTGTACAAGAGGGACAGGTTACACTTTAACCAGAGAGGGGCCAATATCCTTGCAAGAACGTTAGGGGGTGGGATGGAACTCTGAGCAGGAGCAGCACATGGGATAAAGCAGTAATTTGCAAGAGCAAATTTTGTATTCAGGATAGCCAGGATATCAGGATAAAGGGAAGGAAAAGAATACTCAGTCAAACTGCATTTAACTCACAGCGTGAGGATGAAGAGGTAACGTGAGTGAACTCAGAATGTGTATTGGCTCTGTGGACTGGGATGTTACAGCCATAACAGAAACTTGGCTGAGAGAAGGGCATGATTGGCAGCTCAGTGCTCCAGAATACAGATGCTACAGCCATGCCAGTAGAAAGAGGATTGGGAAGCTTTTAAAAACCTAGAGAGAGCAACTAAAACAATTAATTAGAAGGGAAAAGATGAAATATGAACACAAGCTAGCAAATAATATCAAAGTGGATAGTAAAAGTTTTTTCAAGTATGTTAAAAATAATTGAGAGATAAGATTGGACATAGGACCGCTAGAAGATGAGGCAGGTGAAATAATAACGGGGGACAAGGAGCTGGCTGATGAACTAAATGAGTGTTTTGCATCAGTCTTCACTGTGGAAGACACTAGCAGTATGCCTGATGTTGTAGTGTGTGAAGGAAGAGAAGTGGGTACAGTTACTATTACAAGAGAGAAGGTGCTCAAAAAGCTGAGAGACCTAAAGGTGCATAAGTCACCCGGACCCTAGGGTTCTGAAAGATATAGTGTTCTAATGGTGGCGTTAGAAATGATCTTTCAAAAATCATTGGACTCTGGCATGGTGCCAGAGGACTGGTAAATTGCAAATGTCACTCCACTCTTTAAGAATGGAGGAAGGCAGCAGAAAGGAAATTATAGACCAGTTAGCCTGACCTCAGTGGCTGGGAAGATGTTGGAGTCAATTGTTAAGGATGAGGTGATGGAGTACTTGGTGTCACAGGACAAGATAGGACAAAGTCAGCATGGTTTCCTTCTGGGAAAATCCTGCCTGACGAATCTGTTGGAATTCTTTGAGGAGCTTACAAGTAGGATAGATAAAGTGAATGCTGTGGAAGTTGTATCTTTGGACCTTCAGAAGGCCTTTGACAAGGTGCCACACATGAGGCTGCTCACCAAGTTAAGAGCCCATGGTATTACTGGAAAGTTCCTAACATGTTTAGAGTATTGGCTGATTGGTAGGAGGCAGTGAGTGAGAATAAATATATCCTTTTCTGGTTGGCTGCCAGTGACTAGTGGTGTTCCGCAGGTGTTGGTTAGGACCACTTCTTTTTATGCTGTATATAATTTATTTAGATGATGGAATAGATGGCTTTGTTGCCAAGTTTGCAGATGATACGAAGATTGGTGGAGAGGCAAGTAGTTTTGAGGAAATGGGTAGAATGCAGAAGAACCGAGACAAATTAGGAGAATGGGCAAGAAAGTGGCAAATGAAATACAATGTTGGAAAATGCATGGCCATGGACTTTGGTAGTAGAAATAAATGTGTAGACTATTTTCTAAATGGGGAGAAAATCCCAAAATCTGAGATGCAAAAGGACTTGGGAGTTCTTGTGCAGAACACCCTAAAGATTAACTTGCAGTTCGAGTCAGTGATGAGGAAGGCAAAAGCCATGTTAGCATTCATTTCAAGGGGTCTAGATTACAAGAGCAGGGATGTGATGCTGAGGCTTTATAAGACACTGCTGAGGCTTCAGCTTGAGTATTGTGAACAGTTTTTGGCCCCTCATTTAGAAAAGATCTGCTGGCATTGGAGATGGTCCAGAGGAGGTTCACAAGGATGATTCCAGGAATGAAGGGATTATCACACAGGAATGTTTGATGACTCCAGGTCTGTACTCACTGGAATTCAGAAGGATGAGGGTAATCTCATTGAAAACTTTTAATGTTGGAAGGCCTAGACGGAGTAGACATGGAAAGAATGTTTCCCATGGTGGGAGAGTCTATAATAAGAGGGCACAGCCTCAGGATAGATGGTCACCTCTAAAGGATCAGGGAGGACATAGCATCAGTGATTAGAGATGACATCCTTGGAGGTTCGTTGAGTGAAGCCGTATGGATAGAACATCATTTCAAACTCCTGGGAGTGCACATCACACACAACCACTCATGGTCCCAGAGCACATCCTACACGGGCAGGAGAGCTCACCAATGCCTCATTTTTCTGAGGAGTCTGAGAGAGCTGGACTTTGCACATCCATACTCATGTCATTCCACAGATGCACAGTAGGGGGCAGCCTAACAAGCTGCATCTCTGCTTGGTACGGAAACTGCACTGCGGCGAACAGGAAGCTCCACAATGGAGAGTTAAAACTGACCAACCCATCACTGACACCAGCCTACCTGCCATCAATGACATATCGTATGTAGAGCACGGTGTGGGTAAAGGATCAGTAACATCATGAAGGATCTCACACACCCTGCTCATGGACTGTTTGTCCAACTCCCATCAGAGAGGAGGCTGCTTAGCATTCACAGCAAAACACACAAAATGCTGGAGGAACTCAGCAGGTCAGGCAGCAACTATGGAAATGAATGAAGAGTCGACGTTTCGGGCTGAGAGCCTTCTTCTGGGTTGAGGAAAAAGGGGGAAGATGCCAGAATAACAAAGTGGGGGGAGGAGGAGGGGACGGAGGCCAGCTCGAAGGTGATAATTGAAGCTGGGTCGGTGGGAATGATAAAGGATGAGAGAAGAAGGAATCTTATAGCAGAGGAAAGTGGACCAGTGGAGAAAGGGAAGGAGGAGGGGACCCAGGGAGAAGTGATCGGCAGGTGAGAAGGTAAAAGGCCAGAGTGAAGAGGGGAGGGAGGGAAAAAATTACCAGAAGAGGAAATTGATATTCATACCATACGGTTAGAGGCTGCCCAGATATAAAATCGTCCCTCCCCACTAATCCCCTTCCCAGCACTTAACCCTGCAAGCAGCCTAAGTACTACACCTGCCCATTCACCTCCTCCCTCAGCTCCATTCCCTTCAGTGAGGCAACACTACACCTGCCCATTCACCACCTCCCTCATCTCCATTCCTTCCAGTGAGGCAACACTACACCTGCCCATTCACCTCCTCCCTCATCTCCATTCCTTCCAGTGAGGCAACACTACACCTGTCCATTCACCTCCTCCCTCATCTCCATTCCTTCCAGTGAGGCAACACTACACCTGCCCATTCACTCCTCCCTCACCTCCATTCCCCCCGGTGAGGCAACACTACACCTGCCCATTCACCTCCTCCCTCACCTCCATTCCTTCCAGTGAGGCAACACTACACCTGCCCATTCACCTCCTCCCTCAGCTCCATTCCCTCCAGTGAGGCAACACTACACCTGCCCATTCACCTCCTCCCTCACCTCCATTCCCCCCAGTGAGGCAACACTACACCTGCCCATTCACCTCCTCCCTCATCTCCATTCCTTCCAGTGAGGCAACACTACACCTGCCCATTCACCTCCTCCCTCACCTCCATTCCCCCCGGTGAGGCAACACTACACCTGCCCATTCACCTCCTCCCTCACCTCCATTCCTTCCGGTGAGGCAACACTACACCTGCCCATTCACCTCCTCCCTCACCTCCATTCCCCCCGGTGAGGCAACACTACACCTGCCCATTCACCTCCTCCCTCAGCTCCATTCCCTCCAGTGAGGCAACACTACACCTGTCCATTCACCTCCTCCCTCACCTCCATTCCCCCCAGTGAGGCAACACTACACCTGCCCATTCACCTCCTCCCTCATCTCCATTCCTTCCAGTGAGGCAACACTACACCTGCCCATTCACCTCCTCCCTCACCTCCATTCCCCCCGGTGAGGCAACACTACACCTGCCCATTCACCTCCTCCCTCACCTCCATTCCTTCCGGTGAGGCAACACTACACCTGCCCATTCACCTCCTCCCTCACCTCCATTCCCCCCGGTGAGGCAACACTACACCTGCCCATTCACCTCCTCCCTCAGCTCCATTCCTTCCAGTGAGGTAACACTACACCTGCCCATTCACTCCTCCCTCACCTCCATTCCTTCCAGTGAGGCAACACTACACCTCCCCATTCACCTCCTCCCTCACCTCCATTCCTTCCAGTGAGGCAACACTACACCTGCCCATTCACCTCCTCCCTCACCTCCATTCCTTCCAGTGAGGCAACACTACACCTGCCCATTCACCTCCTCCTTCACCTCCATTCCTTCCGGTGAGGCAACACTACACCTGTCCATTCACCTCCTCCTTCACCTCCATTCCTTCCAGTGAGGCAACACTACACCTGCCCATTCACCTCCTCCCTCACCTCCATTCCTTCCAGTGAGGCAACACTACACCTGTCCATCCACCTCCTCCCTCACCTCCATTCCCTGCAGAGAGGCAACACTACACCTGCCCATTCACCTCCTCCCTCACCTCCATTCCTTCCAGTGAGGCCACACTACACCTGCCCATTCACTTCCTCCCGCACCTCCATTCCTCCCAGTGAGGCAACACTACACCTGCCCATTCACCTCCTCCCTCACCTCCATTCCCTCCAGTGAGGCAACACTACACCTGTCCATCCACCTCCTCCCTCACCTCCATTCCCTCCAGTGAGGCAACACTACACCTGCCCATTCACCTCCTCCCTCATCTCCATTCCTTCCAGTGAGGCAACACTTCACCTGCCCATTCACTTCCTCCCGCACCTCCATTCCCTCCAGTGAGGCAACACTACACCTGCCCATTCACCTCCTCCCTCACCTCCATTCCTTCCAGTGAGGCAACACTACACCTGCCCATTCACCTCCTCCCTCACCTCCAGTCCCTCCAGTGAGGCAACACTTCACCTGCCAATCCGCTGGGATTGTTTATTGTGTCCGGTGGCCATGGACTGACACGTCAGATTGGAAATGGGAATGAGAATAATGTTTGGCCACTGGGAATTTCCGCTTTAGTTGGGTGGAGCAGAGGTGCTCAACGAAGGGATCTCCCAATTTACAACGGGTCTCACTGATGTACCAGAGGCCACATTGAGAACACCGGACCCAATAGAACACCCCAGCAGATTCACAGATGAAGTGTAGCACTTCGGAATGAATATCAATTTCTTCTTCTGGTAATATATCCTTCCCCCTCCCTTCTTCATCTATTCCCCACTCTGACCTTTTACGTCTTCTCACATGCCTATCACTTCCCCCCATTACCCCTCCTCTTTCCCTTTCTCCTGTGGTCCATTCTCCTCTCCTATCAGATTATTCTTCTCCAGCCCTTTACCTTTCCTGCCCACCTGGCTTCACCTGTCAACTTCCAGCTTGCCTCCTTCCCCTCCCCCCACCTTTTTATTCTGGCATCTTCCCCCTTCTTTCTCAGTCCTGAAGGAGGCTGTCAGACCAAAATGTCAACTGTTTATTCATTTCCAAAGATGCTGCCTGACCCACTGAGTTCCTCCAGCATTGTGTGTGTGTCGTTTTGGACTTTCAGCATCTGCAGACTCTCTCGTGTTTACGTAGCATCCACGCCAGGACCACCAGACTCAAAAACAGTTACTTTCCCCAAGCACTGAGACTGATCAACACCTTCACCTGCCAACTCCACCACTACTTTATTATTTCCCGTCACTGATATTATGTACAGCCCAGTGCCACTTTAGGAACATGCAATCAATCTATGTATATAAGATGTTTTGTATATTTGTTTATTTTGTGATTTTTATTATTAATAATAACTAATTTAAATTAATAAAGTAACAACTTTTTGAACAATTTCTTTTCTTCAGTATTCACTAAGGAGAAGGATATTGAATTGTATAAGGTAAGGGAAACAAGAAGGGTAGTTATGGAAACTATGACCATTAAAGAGGAGGAAGTACTGGTGCTTTTAAGGAATATAAAAGTGGATAAATCTCCAGGTCCTGACAGGATATTCCCTAGGACCTTGAGGGATGTTAGTGTAGAAATAGCAGGGGCTCTGACAGAAATATTTCAAATGTCATTAGAAATGGGGATGGTGCCGGAGAATTGGCGTATTGCTCATGTGGTTCCATTGTTTAAAAATGATTCTAAAAGTAAACCTAGCAATTATAGGCCTGTAAGTTTGATGTCAGTGGTGCGTAAATTAATGGGAAGTATTCTAAGAGATGGTATATATAATTACCTGGATAGACAGGGTCTGATTAGAAACAGTCAACATGGATTTGTGCGCAGAAGGTCCTATTTGACAAATCTTATTGAATTTTTTGTAGAGGTTACTAGGAAAGATGACAAGGGTAAAGCAGTGGATGTTGTATATATGGACTTCAGTAAGGTCTTTGACAAGGTTCTACATGGAAGGTTAGTTAGGAAGTTTCAATTGTTAGGTATTAATATTGAAGTTGTAAAATGGATTCAACAGTGGCTGGATGGGAAATGCCAGAGAGTAATGGTGGATAACTGTTTGTTAGGTTGGAGGCCTGTGACTAGTGGTGTGCCTCAGGGATCTGTACTGGGTCCAATGTTGTTTGTCATATACATTAATGATCTGGATGATGGGATAGTAAATTGGATTAGTAAGTTTGCAGATGATACTAAGATAGGTGGCGTTGTGGATAATAAAGTAGGTTTTCAAAGCCTGCAAGAGAGATTTAGGCCAGTTAGAAGAGTGGGCTGAAAGAAGGCAGATGGAGTTTAATGCTGATCAGTGTGAGGTGCTACATTTTGGCAGGACTAATCAAAATAGGGCATACATGGTAAATGGTAGGGCATTGAAGAATGCAGTAGAACAGAGTGATCTAGGAATAATGGTGCATAGTTCCCTGAAGGTGGAATCTCATGTGGATAGGGTTGTGAAGAAAGCTTTTGGTATGCTGGCCTTTATAAATCAGAGCATTGAGTATAGGAGTTGGGATATAATGTTAAAATTGTACAAGGCATTTGTAAGGCCGAATTTGGAGTATTGTGTACAGTTCTGGTCACCGAATTATAGGAAAGATATCAAAAAAATAGAGAGAGTACAAAGGAGATTTACTAGAATGTTACTGGGGTTCAGCACCTAAGTTACAGAGAAAGGTTTCACAAGTTAGGTCTTTATTCTTTGGAGCGTAGAAGGTTGAGGGGGGACTTGATACAGGTATTTAAAATTATGAGGGGGATAGATAGAGTTGACGTGGATAGGCTTTTTCCATTGAGAGTAGGGGAGATTCAAACAAGAGGACATGAGTTGAGAGTTAGGGGGCAAAAGTTTAAGGGTAACACGGGGGAGAATTTCTTTACTCAGAGAGTGGTAGCTGTGTGGAACGAGCTTCCAGTAGAAGTGGTAGAGGCAGGTTCGGTATTGTCATTTAAAGTAAAATTGGAGTGTTATAAGGACAGGAAAGGAATGGAGGGTTATGGGCTGAGTGCAGGTCGGTGGGACTAGGTGAGAGTAAGTAACGATAATCCCGGTGCCGAAGAAAAGCAAGGTAGCATGCCTGAATGACTACCGACCTGTGGCTCTAACTTCAATTGCTTTGAGCGATTGGTTATGGCACACATCAACCATAACCTACCCGTCAACCTCGACGCTTTGCAATTCACCTAATGGAGCAACAGGTTAACGGCAGATGCCATCTCTCTGGCACTACATTCCTCCTTAGAACACCTGGAGAATAAAGACGCATATGTAAGGCTCCTTTTCGTTGACTACAGCTCTGCCTTTAATACCATCATTCCAAATAAACTGGTTCCTAAGCTCCGGAACCTGGGTCTTAGCACTCAGATCTGTAGCTGGATCTTCAACTTCCTCACAGACAGGACCCAGGCTGTAAAAATAGGGGACAAGCTCTCCTCTACAATCACTCTGAGCACCGGTGTCCCACTAGGCTGTGTACTCAGCCCCCTGCTGTGCTCACTGTACACCCATGATTGTGTAGCCAAGTTTCCATCGAACTCAATATATAAGTTTGCTGATGACACCATGATTGTAGGCCGTATCTCGGGTAATGATGAGTCTGAGTACAGGGAGGAAATTAAGAACCTGGTGGCTTGGTGTGAAGACAATAACCTATCCCTCAACGTCAGTAAGACAAAGGAATTGGTTGTTGACTTCAGAAGGAGTAGCGGACCGCACAACCCTATCTACATCAGTGGTGCGCAGGTGGAACAGGTCAAAAGCTTTAAGTTCCTCGGGGTGAATATCACAAATGACCTGACTTGATCTAACCAAGCAGAGTCCACTGCCAAGAAGGCCTTTACTTCCTGAGAAAGCTGAAGAAATTTGGCCTGTCCCCTAAAACCCTCACTAATTTTTATAGGTGCACCGTAGAAAGCATTCTTCTAGGGTGCATCACAACCTGGTATGGAAGTTGTCCTGTCCAAGACCGGAAGAAACTACAGAAGATCGTGAACATAGCCCAGCACATCACACAAACCAATCTTCCATCCTTGGACTCACTTTACACCACACGCTGTTGGAGCAGTGCTGCCAGGAATATCAAGAACAAGACCCACCCAGCCAACACACTTTTTGTCCCACTTCCCTCCGGGAGAAGGTTCAGGAGCATGAAGATTTGTACGGCCAGATTTGGGAACAGCTTCTTTCCAACTGTGATAAGACCACTGGCACCAGCCTACCTGTCATCAATGACATATCGTTTGTAGAGTACGGTGTGGGAAAAGGATCAGTAACATCATGAAGGATCTCACACACCCTGTTGATGGACTGTTTGTCCAACTCCCATCAGAGAGGAGGCAGCTTAGCCTTCACAGCAAAACACACAAAATGCTAGAGGAACTCAGCAGGTCAGTAACAACTATGGAAGTGAATGTTTCGGGCTAAGGGACTTCTTCTGGGTTGAGAAGAAGAAGATGCTAGAATAACAAATTTGGGGGAGGAGGACGGGACAGAGGCTAGCTCGAAGTTGATAATTGAAGCTGAGTCAGTGGAAATGATAAAGGATGAGAGAAGAAGGAACCTTATAGTAGAGGAAAGTGGACCATAGGAGAAAGGGAAGTTAGAGGGGACCCAGGGAGAAGTGATAGGCAGGTGAGAGGGTAAAAGGCCAGAGTGAAGAATGAAGGGCAGGGAAAAATTACCAGAAAAAGAAATTGATATTCATGCCATAAGGTTGGAGGCTACCCAGATATAAAATCGTCCCTCCCCACTCATCCCCTTCCAGGCACTTAACCCTGCAAGCAGCCTAAGAGCCACACCTGCCCATTCACCTCCTCCCCTCACCTCCATTTTTTCCAGTGAGGCAACAATTCACCTGCAAATCTGTTGAGGTTGTCTTTTGTGTCCTGTGCTCCCAATGAAGGCTCCTGTACATCAGTGAGACAGTTGTAAATTGGGGGATCCCTTCGTTGAGCACCTCTGCTCCATTGACCTAAAGCGGAAATTCCCAGTGGCCAAACATTTTAATTTTCATTCCTATTTCCAATCCGACATGTCAGTCCATGGCCTCCTCTTGTGCCAAGGTGAGGCCACCCTCAGGGTGGAGGAGCAACACGTTTTATTCCGTCAGGGGAGCCTCCAACCCGATGGCAGGAATATCAATTTCTCCTTTGGTAATTTTTTTCCCTCTCCATCCTCTTTCCCCCATTTCCCCTCCTCCTTCCCTTTCTCCTGTGGTCCATTCTCCTCTCCTATCGGATTACTTCTTCTCCAACCCTTTCCTACCCACCTGGCTTCACCTGTCAACTTCCAGCTTGCCCCTCCCCCCACCTTCTTATTCTGGCATCTTCCCCCTTCTTTCTCATTCCTGAAGGAGGCTCTAAGCCCAAAACGTTGACTGTTTATTCATTTCCAAAGATGCTGCCTGACCAACTGAGTTCCTCCAGCATTGCGTGTGTGTCGTTTTGGACTTTCAGCATCTGCAGACTCTCTCGTGTTTACGTAGCATCCACACCAGGACCACCAGACTCAAAAACAGTTACTTTCCCCAAGCTGACCAACACCTCCACCCGCTAACTCCACCACTACTTTATTATTTCCCATCACTGGCATTATGTACAACCCAGTGTCACTTTATGAACATGCAATCAATCTATGTATATAATCTGCTTTGTGCATTTATGTCTATTTTGTGATTTTTATTATTAATAATGTGATCTTCATCTTCTGTATTTTTTGGTGCTGCATTGGATCCAGAGTAGCAATTATTTTGTCCTCCTTACACTTGTGAATACGAAATGACATTGAGCAATCTCTCATCTTTGAAAAGTTTCCTGAGTAGAGACACCTAGACAGAGGGTGTAGTACTAGACCTCCTCTTGGAAAATGAGGCAGGGAAAGTAACTGAGGTGGCAGTCAGGGGGCACTTTGGCTCTGGTGACCGAAGTTCTAGTAGTTTTAAGATGGTGATGGAAAAGCAAGCATAGGTCCCCAAGTTAGGGTCCAAAACACAGCTGGGCTAATTTTGTGGGAATTGGGCAGGATCAAACAGGGGATTGAATTGGATAATGTGCAGTTTTATGTGGATAAATTCTCAGGGCTTGACTGTGTATATCATCAGACTGTATGGGAGGCTAGAGAATAAATTGTGGAGGCCGTTCAAGAGATAGTTGCTTCATTTTTAACCACAGGTGAAATTGCCGAAGTTTGGAAAGTGGCTACTGTCATTCAGTTGTTTAAGAAGAGTAACAAGGAGAAGCCAGGGAATTACTTGAAGAAGCAACTAAAAATGTAGATGAGAGTCGGGCAGTAGATGTTGTCTACTTTGACCTTTGCAAAGTGTTCAAGGTGCCACATTGCAGTTTAGGTCCCATGGAATCCAGGGAGAGTGATTTGTGTGAATTCAAAATCGTCAAGTCACTTTTTATTGTCATTTTGATCATAACTGCTGGTACAGTACACAGTAAAAACGAGACAATGTTTTTCAGGACCATGGTGCTACATGAAACAGTACAAAAACCACACTGAACTATATGAAAACAACACAGAAAAAAAACCACACTAGACTGCAGACCTACCCAGGACTGCATAAAGTGCACAAAACAGTGCAGACATTACAATAAATAATAAACAAGACAATAGGCACAGTAGAGGGCAGTAAGTTGGTGTCAGTCCAGGCTCTGGGTATTGAGGAGTCTGACAGCTTGGGGGAGGAAACTGTTACGTAGTCTGGTTGTGAGAGCCCGAATGCTTCAGTGCCTTTTCCCAGATATCAGGAGGGAGAAGAGTTTGTATGAGGGGTGCGTGGGGTCCTTCATAATACTGCTTGCTTTGTGGATGCAGTGTGTAGTGTAAATGTCCGTAATAGCAGGAAGAGAGACCCCGATGATCTTCTCAGCTGACCTCACTATCCACTGCAGGGTCTTGCGATCCGAGATGGTGAAATTTCTGAACCAGGCAGTGATGCAGCTGCTCAGGATGCTCTCAATACAACCCCTGTAGAATTTGATGAGGATGGGGGGTGGGAGATGGACTTCCCTCAGCCTCCGCAGAAAGTAGAGATGCTACTGGACTTTCGTTGCTAAGGAGCTGGTGTTGAGGGAGGAATCAGAGGATGTTCAAACGTTGTTTCTGGGAATGGAGACCAGTGATTAGTGGTGTGCTCTATGGGTCAGTGTTGGGACCCTTGTTACTTGTTATTTATAGAATGATTTGGATGTGAATACACAAGGCTTGGTCAGCAAATATGCAGATGACACATAATGAGGAGATGTTGATGATCGTGAAGAAGGTTATTGTAGATTACACAGTGATCCTGATCATTGAGGGAAGACAGCCGAGCTGTAGCAAACAGATTTCAATACAGATAAGTATAAGGTTTTGGACGCATTTTGGAAAATCAAACTGGTTTGTGACTGGTACTCTGAATGGTCGGGCACCAGGGAGTGTAATGGAACAGAGACACCTCGGAGTACAAGTACATCGTTCACTGAAAGTGGTGTCACAGGTAGACAGGGTGGTGAAAAGGGCATTTAGCATGCTGACCATCTTCAGTCAGGACATTGAGTAGAGGAGTTGGGACATTATGCTGCAGTTGTATAAGTCATTGGTAAGGCCACACTTGGAGTACTGTGTACAGTTTTGTTCAGCCTGTTATAGGAAAGATGTAATTAAACTAAAACAAGTACACAAAAGATTTATGAGGATATTGCTAAGACTAGAGTTATAGGGAGAGGTTGGCCGGGCTAAATCTTTATGGATCGGAACATGGGGGAATGAGGCCTTGTAGAAATGTTTAAAATAATGAGAAACATGGATAAGGTGGATGGAATCAGCCTTCCCCAGGGAGGGGAGCCCAAAACTGGGGGGGGGGGGGGGACAGAGATTTCGGGTGAGAGGGGAAAGATTTAACAGGGATCTGAGGAGCAACTTTTTCACACAGAGGTTGGTGAGTAGATGGAATGAACTGCCAGAGGAACTGGTTGTGGGAAGTACAATCTTTCCATGTGGGAAATACTTGGATCGATACATTCAGGGACAGTGCTTGGAGGGATATGGGACAAATACAGTAAATTGTTACGAGCTGGGAGAACAATGTGGTCAGCATGGACTGGTTGGGCTGAAGGGCCTGTACCCGTGCTGTATTCTCTATGATTCTACATTGCAACTTTACAAAACACTGGATAGGCCACACTGGGAGTACTGTGTGTAGTTCCGGTCACAACACTACAGGAAGGATGTGGTTGCACTGGAGAGAGTGCAGAGGAGATTCGCCAGGATGTTGCTGGATTGGAGGAGTTTGGTTCTGGGGAGAGATTGCATCGGCTGGGCTTGGTTTCCCTGGAGTGAAGGCAGCTGAGGAGTGAACTTTATAAGTATACAAGGTTGTGAAAGGCATAGATGGGGTAGAGAGTGAAAATCATTTCCCATGGAATGGCAGGGGTATCAAAATCAACTTTTGGGTTTAAGTTGATAGGAAGGAGATTTGAAGGAGATATGTGGGATTAGTTTTTAAAACAGAGAACAATTGACATCTGGAACACACTGTTGGAGGAGGACATGTTATGTTTAATATTACAAGAAGGATTTAGAAAGGCATTTAAATAGACATGGTTTAGAAGGGTATGGACCTCATGTGGACAAATGGGATTGGTGTCGATGGGCAAAATGCACAGCATAATGCGATGGGCCAAAGGGCCTGTTTCTGTGCTGGACAAATCTGTGACTCAGCTGTGAATAAATGGTCGGCTAAAATAGCAACAGATACAGTAATCTTCAACAATGTATGTAATTCATCTAGAATTTATAAGGGATTATTTCTTTCTTTACAGGCAGAAACAAAGGAACTAATGAGAACAGCCGTGCTGAAATAGAACAGGTATTTTGTTCATATAAATTCCTGCAGTTTTCTTGTGTTTAAATAGTTTGTAAATTCACTGTTATTTCTCCCTCTCTCAATTCACACATGTATAAACTCATTGGAATCTTCCTGCTGTATTTATAACGCCACTCTCTCATTTATTGACACATGAGTTAGTGGGAATCATGATCTCTGTTACTGTTGATAATATCTGGTTAAATTTAATTTAATGGACAGTATCCCTTAGTATTTCATTACATTCTTGTTCGGACACTATTATGGATATTTACCATTTCTCCCAGTCTGTGTCTGGTTCTGCAGAAAGTGGTTGTCTCTGTCTGAGCCCTTTGTAACATCAGTTATGTCCAATTAGTCACCTCTGCCTCTCCCTCGTCCCACTCCCCTCCCCTGTCCTGTCCCTCACCCCTCCCCCGACTCTGCCCGTCACTCTGTCCCATCTTTATCTCAGTGAACAAAGTGAAGATTTGTCATCATGTATAACAAACACATTCTGTCCATTTTAGGATCGTGGAGAAATGCAGGAATTACAAACTCTCAGCCCAGGTCACGAAGCTGAAGCTGAAAATCATCCGGTCAGTTAGAAGGGACACGGCAGCCTTCAGTTCCAGAGGTGACTGTGAGGGCAGGTTCTGTGTCCCTGCTGTAGACTGGAGCCTGGAAAATCCTTCCCTCCAACAGTGGGGAACATGGTGCTCTGCAGCTGTAACTTGTCTCACCCTGAGTGAGAACAACACTGCACTCATTTCAGCTCTCAGCTTCCGGTGAGAAATTCAATCCTTGATAATCCGGCAAAATTCTCATTGGCACCGGAATCATTTTAAGGAACGATGAAAGAGGAGCCCAGAGGGGCTCGGTCCACAAGACCTTATGGGTTTGTCTCTGATTTAGATCTCTGGAAGGAGCAATAACTACATAATATGTGCTTCAGAAGACAGTCCTGACTGCAATCTGGGACATCAAATGCAGGCTCCCACACACAGCTGAACTGCTTTGCCTGATGAAGACAACCACAATCAGGTTTATTGTCACTGTGTTATGAGATGAAATTTGTTGTTTTGTGACAAGATCACTGCCTCTCAGATTCCTCGCCTCGGGATCATTCATTGCTGATCTCTACCACATCTCACACTTTACTCCTTGCTGCTGCCTGGCTGGAGCCCTGGAGGGTCACCAAGGCCCCCTTGTACAACAAGCACCTCTTGTGGTTAATGTTCCCCACCAGAATGACAAGGTCTCTCTGAGTCCCTCTCCTTTCCCATCATTTCCAATCTGTTTGTGAAGCAGCAGCACTTCCTATTGCTTGTATTTGTTTGTGCCATCGAGGCTGACTTCCCCTGTCGTAGCAGAGAGGTGAAGTGCTGGCAGCTGAGAGAGATCAAACTGAACATCCCGATGTCACCATTTTCACTCTCGGCCATGGCATTGCTCTTCCATCACGTCGGTGTTACAGGAGTTACCCTTTGTACCCTCGCAGGAGTCAGTTGGAACTGGAGTTCCTCTGTTCACCTGTTTACTGGAATCTGTGCAATGAAATCACCCAGCTACAGTTTCAGGACAATAATCCCCATTCATACACGGATCGTTAACCCTGAGTATAATAATGAGGCCGACATCATCCGACTCGGAGTGACACATCAGTGATGAGCATTTTCTTCATCAATCTACAAACATCCAACTATTACTCCTGGGCCATCCTGAGAAGGGTCACAGAGTCACACAGCACAGAAACAGGCCCTTCGGCCCACCAAGTCCATGCTGACCTTGTTCCCCATCTACACCGATCCCATTTGCAATCATTGTGGGATCTACATCAACTTTGTCATTTTCCTGCCCAGATTGTCTGCTGTCAGTCAAACTGAGGACAGTGTGTAGACTCCACCCCACCGTTGTGTTGTTGTATCAGACTAAACCAGTGAATCCAAGCCCAGAAATCCTTTCCATTTTGTACAAGTATTAAAACTGCTCTGGCTGTTACACTAATGCTGTCATCAGAAATCCCATAAAGATTGTGATTTTCCCCAGTACCAATACCAGGTACAGCATTTCCTCAGAAAATCCCTCCCATTTCTGTACAGTGAGCAGTGAAACTGCAATAAAACTCTATGAGTTTGAATGTTGTATTGGAGGGTGATTTTGGGATATTTTAATCCTATACTGTATGTACATGTGCACATTTGTATTTTAAACATGTTGCCTGATGCTTCTTTCTGTGCCATTACTGATTAAATAAACCACTTCTGTTTTGCTGTTGGTGATAATTCTTTAATCGGGTCAGTCTAACTATGGGATAATTTACAATGTCTGATTAGCCTTTGGACTGTGGGAGGACAGTGGAGCATCTGAGGAAACCCACAAAGTCACAGGGAGTGTGTACGAACTCCTTACAGACAGTGGTGGGAATTGAACCTGGGTTGCTGGTACCATAAAGCGTGGTGCTAACTAATACGCTACCATGCTACAGAAAATGCTAGAAACACTCAGATGTTCAGGCAGAAATGTGGAAAGAGAAACAGAATGAATGTTTCAGGTTGAGGATGTTAGAACTGGGAAAGATTGAAAACAGGTTGGTTTTAAATTACACGGAGGATGGAGGGGGTCGGTAAAACAAAGGGTCAGAGTTCTCGTGGGGTACGTTGTAGATGAGGTCACTGGGTTTGTAATGAATGAAGTTATTAGGGAGGTGGAACATGAACAAAGGAACATAAAACTCTACAGTGAGGGAGAGGAGCACACGCAAAGGGATGTAAAAGTTGTGAAATGCAGAGCTGTAGGAAATGCCCAGCAGGCCTGTTAATGGAGAGAGAAAAACTGAGTCAATGTTACAAATGGATGAGCTGCAGCAGAACTGACGGTTCTGAGAGAATTAGAGACAACAGGCTGTCTGATGTTGAATATCGAGTCTGGGAGGCTGCAGTGTGGTCGGAGGAAGATTTTCATTTACAGTTGAGACAAAGTGAATTGAACCCACTGACTGGAACCACACTTTACACAAAGGGAGGTGGGTGTGGTTGTTGGAGTTTAATCATCCCAGTCCCTGGACATTGCCCTCATTCGCAGGGACCAATAAAACATCATATTACAAATATCCCGGAAAATATTCACATTATTCTCATGGGGCTGAACTGAGGCCACTTTGAACAGAAATCTGCATACCTGCCCGGTGGGACACAGGAAAATAAAACAACAAGTCTAACAGCTCAAACTATAACTACAGCTCATTGTATTCCGGCCCATGTCCGTGTAACAAGGAGGGATTTAGCCATTTTCCTGGAATGGAATGGACACTCAACGTTTTCAAATCGTTCCAGTACATCCGCCCACTGCTCCAGCTCACCCCAGTTTACTGCCATCCGCCTGACTGTCAGCTGTTTCTAACTGTGCAGTCGGCAGCTTTAAGTTTAAGTTTAAGTTTTAAGTTTAGTTGTTAAAAGCCAAATTTACAAAGGGAGCACCGAATAGATTCCTTTTCCTGTTGCCCAGAGTGTAAAAGCCAAGCTCCTATTTAGAGTTTTTATCACTAGGTCTATACTTCATTGAACATTTATAACCACCCACAAGTCAGCTACAACACAGAGTCTTGCCATCTTCAGAAGTTTTCTGATGACTCTGCCATATTTGGATGCATCAGCAGGGGAGATGAGGCTAGTACAGGGCTATGGTGGGAAACATTGTCACATGGTGCGAGCAGAATCATCTGCAGCTTAATGTGAAAAAGACTAGGAGCTGGTGGTGGACCTGAGGAGGGCTAAGGCACCGGTGACCCCTGTTTCCATCCAAGGGGTCAGTGCAGACATGGTGGAGGATTACAAATACCTGGGGATATGAATGGACAATAAACTGGACTGGTCAAAGAACACTGAGGCTGTCTACAAGAAGGGTCAGAACCGTCTCTATTTCCTGAGGAGACTGAGTTCCTTTAACATCGGCCGGATGATGCTGAGGATGTTCTACAAGGGTGTGGTGGCCTGTGCTATCATGTTTGCTGTTGTGTGCTGGGGCAGCAGACTGAGGGTAGCAGACACCAACAGAATCAACAAACTCATTCGCAAGGCCAGTGATGTTGTGGGGGTGGAACTGGACTCTCTGACGGTGGTGTCTGAAAAGAGGATGCTGTCCAAGTTGCATGCCATCTTGGACAATGACTCCTATCCACTCCATAATGTGTTGGTTAGGCACAGGAGTACATTCAGCCAGAGACTCATTCTACTGAGATGTAATACTGAGCATCATAGGAAGTAATTCTTACCGGTGGCCATCAAACTTTACAACTCCTCCCTCGGAGTGTCAGACACCCTGAGCCAATAGGCTGGTCCTGGACTTATTTCCACTTGGCATGGTTAACTTATTTTTTAATTATTTATGGTTTTATATTGCTATATTTCTTCACTATTCTTGGTGTGGCTGTAACAAAACCTAATTTCCCTTGGGATCAATAAAGTATGTCTGTCTGTCTGCTACAAACAGGGCATCCTCTTAGTGTTGAAGGTGCTGTATAAGTGCAGTCCATTTCGTTGGACTCTGAGGAGCGTTGAAGGCCAAGTCTCTGGGAAATTTGCACCTCTTCCTTTTTTCATAGAGGGTCGTGAGATCTTTGCCAGTCCCACGTGTGAGGGAGAGGCAAGCGGCTCATTAGTACAACATCCTTCTCCGAGGATCGTCACCTTGTCACGGAGAGGCTGGTGATGGAGATCCCAAGAGCAATGCCGTCTGGAATTTATCTCCTGGTATGGTCACCACAGTGATGATGACAAAGGGAAGGTTCCAGATAAAGAACGATCCAACTAAGTCCTCAATGATGGAGCTGGTAGAAGATCAAACTCCACAAAGACAGTGAAAGCTGCAGCAGTGAAGGGTCCCAGTCACTGGGCCCTGACCCTGATCTGTCAATGAACCTGTGGTAGCTGCCCGTGCATCTGAACTCAAAGGGGTCCAAGATCCAGCAGGCAGGTTTAATAGAGCTGTTAAGGAGGGTTAAAACTAATTTGGCAGGGGGACAGTAACCGGAGTGATAGGGTTGAGGAAGGGGAAAACAGAAATAAGTCACAGATAGCGTGCAACAGAGACAATAGAAAGGACAGGCAGGAGATGAGGCACAATCAAGTCGTCACTTTTTATTGTCATTTCGACCATAACTGCTGGTACTGTACACAGTAAAAGCGAGACATATTTCAGGACCATGGTGCTACATGAAACACTACAAAAACTACACTGAACTATGTAAAAACAACACAGAAAAAAAAAACTACACTAGACTACAGACCTACCCAGGACTGCATAAAGTGCACAAAACGGTGCAGGCATTACAATCAATAATAAACAAGACAATAGGCATAGAAGAGGGCATTAAGTTGGTGTCAGCCCATGCTCTGGGTATTGAGGAGTCTACTAGCTTGGGGGAAAAAACTGTTACATAATCTGTTCGTGAGAACCCAAATGCTTCAGTCCCTTTTCCCAGATGGCAGGAGGGAGAAGAGTTTGTATGAGGGGTGCGTGGGGTCCTTCATAATGCTGTTTGCTTTGCGGATGCAGCATGTAGTGTAAATGTCTGTAATGGCGGGAAGAGAGACCCCAATAATCTTCTCAGCTGATCTCACTATCTGCTGCAGGATCTTGCGATCGGACATGGTGCAATTTCTGAACCAGGCAGTGATGCAGCTGTTCAGGATGCTCTCAGTACAACCTCTGTAGACTGTGATGAGGATAGGGGGTGGGAGTTGGACTTTCTTCAGCCAGTGGCATGAATTACGGAGCAATAGGGCTGTGGTGCAGTTAAAACATAAAGCAACAAATACTGGGCTGAAAGTGTTGTATTTGAATGCAGGCAGCATAAGAAATAAAATGGACGATCTTGAAATTCAGCTACAGATTGGCAAGTATGACGTTGTGGCTCTCTCTGAAACTTGACTGAAGGATGGCTGCCATTGGGAATTGAATGTCCAAGGATATACAGTGCATCAGAAAGATAGGCTGTAGGCAGAGGGGGTGGTGTGGCCCTGTATATAAGAAATAATATTAAATCATTAGAAAGGGATGACGTAGGATCTGAAGGTGTAGAGTCTCTGTGGGTTGTGTTAAGTAATGGCAAGTGTAAAAGGACCCTAATGCCAATTTCATACAGGCCTCTAAACAGCAGCCGGGATGTGGATTACAAATTAGAGCAGGAGATAGAAAATGCGTGTCAGAATGGCAATATCATGATTATCATTGGGGATTTTAACATGAAATTGGATTGGGAAATCCAGGCCGGTACTGGATCTTAGCAGAGAGAATTTGTAGAATGTCTTATAGATAGATTTTTAGAACAGCTTGTTGTTGAGTCTACTAAGGGATCAGCTGTGCTGGATTGGTGTTATGCAACGATCTGGAGGTGAAAAAAGAGTTTAAGGTTAAGGAACCCTTAGGGAACAGTGATCACAATATGACCAAATTCACTTTGAAATTTGAGGAGAAACTAAATTACAATGTGTCAGTACGTCAGTGGAATAAAGCAAATTACAATGGCATGAGAAGGGAAGTGGCCAAAGTTGACTGGAAAGGGACACTAGCAGGAAGGACAGCAGACCAGGAATGACTGGAGTTTCTGTGAAAAATTAGGGAAATGCAAGAAAGATATATTCCAAATAAGAGAAATTTTCGAATGAAAGAAGGACACTACTATGACTGACAAGTGAAGTCAGAGCCAAAGTAAAGGCAAAAGAGAGGGCATACAAGGAAGCCAAAGCTAGTGGGAAGATAGAGGATTGGGAAGCTTTTAAAAACTTGCAGAAGGAAACTAAGAAGGTCATTAGCAAGAAAAAGATGAATTATGAAAGGAAGCTGGCAACTAACATCAAAGAAGATACTAAAAGCTTTATTAAGTATATGAAGGGTAAAAGAGAGTTGAGGGTAGATATAGGACCAATAGAAAATGACACTGGAGATATTGTAATGAGAGATGCAGAGATGGCAGAGGAACTGAGTGCGTATTTTGCATCAGTCTTCACAGTGGAAGACACCTGATGTATATCAGACATTCAAGAGTGTCAGGGAAGTGAAGTATGTGCAGTGAAAATTATGACTGAGAAGGTGCTGAGGAAGTTTAATGGTCTGAGGGTGGTTAAGTCTCCTAGACGTGATGGAATGCACCCATGGGTTCTGAAGGAAGTAGCTAGAGAGATTGCGGAGGCAGTAATGATGATCTTTCAAGAATCGATAGATTCTGGCATTGTAACAGGTGAATGGAAAATTTCAAAAGTTACTCCGCTATTTAAGAAGGGTGGGAGGCAGCAGAAAGGAAACTATAGACCAGTTGGCCTGATATCAGTGGTTGGGAAGTTGTTAGAATCGATTGAAGGGATGAGATAATGGAACACCTGGAGGCATATGACAAGATAGGCCAAAGCCAGCATGGTTTTCTGAAGGAACTGACTAACCTACTGCAATTTTTTGAGGAAATTACAAGCAGGGTAGACAAAGGAGATGCAGTAGATATAGTATACTTGGATTTTTTAGAAGGCCTTTGACAAGGTGCTACACATGAGGTTGCTTAGCAAGATAAGAGCCCATGGAATTACAGGGGATTTACTAGCATGGGTGGAGTACTGGCTGATCAGTAGAAAACAGAGGGTGAGAATAAATGGATCCTATTCTGGCTGGCTGCCAGTTACCAGTGGAGTTCGACAGTGGTCAGTGTTGGGACTGCTGCATTTTACGATGTACATCAATGATTTGGACTCTGGGTTTAATGGATTTTTGGCTAAATTGTCCAATGATACAAAGAGATGTGGAGGAGCGAGTAGTGTTGAGGAAACAAAGCCTGCAAAGAGACTTAGATAGTTCAGGGGAATGGGCAAAGTAGCAAATTAAATACAGTTGGAAAGTGTATGGTCATGCACTTTGGTGGAAGAAATAAACAGGCAGACTATTACCAATACCAAGGAGATGGTGGTGGACTTTAGGAGATCTAGGCCTCATATGGAGCCAGTGATCATTAATGGAGAATGTGTGGAGCAGGTTAAGACCTACAAGTACCTGGGAGTACAGTTAGACGAGAAGCTAGATTGGACTGCCAACACAGATGCCTTGTGCAGGAAGGCACAGAGTCGACTGTACTTCCTTAGAAGGTTGGCGTCATTCAATGTCTGCAGTGAGATGCTGAAGATGTTCTATAGGTCAGTTGTTGAGAGCGCCCTCTTCTTTGTGGTGGCGTGTTGGGGAGGAAGCATTAAGCAGAAGGACGCCTCACGTCTTAATAAGCTGGTAAGGAAGGCGGGCTCTGTCGTGGGCGAAGTACTGGAGAGTTTAACATCGGTAGCTGAGCGAAGGGCGCTGAGTAGGCTACGGTCAATTATGGAAAACCCTGAACATCCTCTACATAGCACCATCCAGAGACAGAGAAGCAGTTTCAGCGACAGGTTACTGTCGATGCAATGCTCCTCAGACAGGATGAAGAGGTCAATACTCCCCAATGCCATTAGGCTTTACAATTCAACTGCCAGGACTTAAGAACTTTTTTTAAAGCTATTATTAATGCTTTTTGAGTTAGTGATTTAGATGCATATCATATTATTACTGAGTTAAGTATTGTATGTAATGAGTTTTTGCTACAACAAGTGTATGGGACATTGGAAAAAATGTTGAATTTCCCCATGGGGATGAATAAAGTATCTATCTATCTATCTATCTATCTATCTATCTATCTATCTATCTATCTATCTATCTATCTATCTATCTATCTATCTATCTATCTATTTAGATCAGGAGAGAATTCAAAATGCAGTGATACAAAGGGACTTGGGAGTCCTTGTGCAGGTTACTCTAAAAGTTAATCTCCAGGTTGAATCAGTGGTGAAGAAGATGTATGCAATATTGGCATTCATTTCTACAGGTATAAAATATAAGAGCAGGGATGTGATGTTGCGGCTCCATAAGGCACTCATGAGACCACACTTGGAGTATTAAGTGCAGTTTTGGGTTCCTTATTTTAAAAAGCATATACCGACATTGGAGAGGGTTCAGGGAAGATTCACAAGAATGATTCCAGGCTCTGGAATCTCTTGGGCTGTATTCCCTGGAGTTCAGGAGAATGAGGGGGGATCTCATAGAAGCATTCTGAATGTTAAAAGGCATTGACAGATTAGATATGCCAAAGTTATTTCCCCTTGGTAGGGGAGTTTAGGACAAGAGGGCACAGCTTCAGGATTTAGTGACGTCCATTTAGAACAGAGATGTGGAAAAATTACTTCAGTCAAAGGGTGGTAAATCTGTGGAATTTGTTGCGGCTGTGAAGGCCAAGTCATTGGGTGCATTTAAGACAGAGGTAGATAGGAACCAGGGCATCAAAGTATAGGTGGAGAAGGCAGTGGAGTGGGGATGACAAAGAATTGGATCAGCCCTTGATTGAATGGCAGACCAGACACGATGGGCCGAATGGCCTACTTCTGCTCCTATATCTTATGGTCTTATGTTCTTCTGCATCAGCCTCCCCATGTTAAACAAACTCACACACAGGCGTTTTCCATGATGGGAATTAACCCTAGCATCCCGGAGATCACCACTTATGGGAGCTTCATATTCAAAGTTCAAAGTAAATTCATTATCAAAGTACGTTTATGTCACTGTAAACAATCCCGAGATTCATTTTCTTATGATCGTTCACAGGAAATGCCAAGAAACATGATGGAATCAATGGAAAACCGCTCACAGCAAAGCAGGACAACAAATGTGCAAAAGACAAAATTAATTGTTCAAATAGAAAAATTAAAAAAGCCAAAATAAAAATAAGCAATTAATGTTGGAATGTTGTGGTGAGGTTGTATAAGAGGTTGGTGAGGCCAAATCTGCAGTACAGTTTTGTGTGCGGGTTTGGTCACCTAATTACAGGAAGGATACCAATAAGGTTGAAAGATTGCAGAGAAGGTTTACAAGGATGTGTTGCAAGGACGTGGTGGTGGAATGAACCCAAGTGCTGAACACAGGCATAGAGGCCGAATCGGGGGGGGCATTACAGTCATAGCGAGCGTGGAATTGGTGCCAAGGGATTCTTTACCCGGAGTCTTGGTTTTAGTAGAGAATTCAGGAATGATGCTAGACTTCGACCTGATAGTCCTAAAAACCATGGAATGAGGTTACTCATTTCAGTTTTCAATCTTTTTATTGATGTCCAGTAAAAAATATTCAAATCAGAGGAGAAGTTTAGCAAACAAATAATGCACAGGACGTATAAACAGCAATAAAGTATGTATCGTCAAAATCAAATGGGTATAATGTTACACTGTTATATATACAGTATAATTTTAAAAAAGCCACAACTCCTCTTAACAGATCTTAAAAAATTAGAAAATTTTATTTATATAAGGGGAAAAAACCCGCTAAACTAAATAAGAACAAAAAAAAAGAGAAAGGAAAAGAAAAGAAAGATTGGGCAGTTCATTTGAAGAAAAAAATTTTAAAAAAGGAAAAAGAATGAACATCCTTCCAGTCACCTCCGAACCTTCACGGATAAGGATTTTCCCCAAAGAGAATAAAGAAAAGAGGTTACTCATACACGAGTCGACCAACGAACTGGCAGCTCCTTGTTGTGGTCACTGAGTTTTAAAATGCATTTGCTGATGGAAAGCTGGTGTTTGTAGTCAGTGGAACCTGAGAATGATTGGAACTAAACGAGGTGATTGAGGCCCAATTCCTGAGGAAAATAGCCAGGTGGGCGATTGCCAGAAGGGACCATGACAGGATGTTGTCTGTCATGGTCCGGTCCGTGAAATCTGCATTCCGGTTCACGGTCCGGTTCATCTTCCTTATTCCAGGTTTTCCAGTTTTCCCCAATTTCTGTTGAGGCAGCTGATTCTCGTTTGGGCTGGCTTCATAAATAGCTTCAGGATTCAGCCTCTGGCTGCTGAATTGTTCCTGTCCAAACCCTCTGTCTGTCTCTCTCCCCTTCATCTTCTGCCTGGAGCCTTTCCTCACCTTGTCCGGAGCCTCACCTTACCTTGCCTCGCCTGTAACCCTTGCCTTTACTGCTGTCAAGTTCAACCACCGGAGCAAGATAAGGGACTGCCTTTCTTTTTAACTGTCTGAGTCCATGCCTTCGCTAGGTAGATCCGGCCGTTTGTCACTACCTGGTGTTGGGAACCATCTCGTTGTATTCTGCATGCTGTGTAATGAGTCCCAGCCGCACGTCCTGTAGAAAGGAGGGGTCCTGGCTCTGTGTTCTGTGTAATGAGTCCCGGCTCTATGTCCTGTTTCCAGGGAGGGGTCCCGGCTCTGTGTTCCATGTTCCTGTCTCTCCCTCGACCAAGGCTCTGCGTTCCTGTCTCTCCCTTGACCAAGTCAAAGCTTCAGGGTCTCGTCCAGTCCTAGCCACATCCAAGAACCTTGTCCTGTCCTAGCCACGGCTTTGTGTTCTCATCTTGTCCATGTGCCTCGCCCAGCCCGGTGCTAGGGTTCCCTTGCCCTGTCCAGGAGTCTCTCGTCCAGTCCTGTTGCCTCTCCTCGTCCTGTAGCCACATCTTGTCCTAGCCTAGTTCTGGAGTCCGAGATGGAGTCAAGACCTAGGTTCTGGGTCCTTGTCTAGTCTCAGGCTTGGAGTCCAAGCCCAGGTTCCTAGCTCCCAATTCCATGTCCTGGTTCCGCTATTCTAGTCAAGTCCTAGCCTAGGCCCAGAATCCTTGTCTCGTCCAGGACCTGTGTCATGACCAGCATCCTTTCTTCCTCACTTCCTTGCTTCCTTCTCATGCCTGGTCCTGTTCCTGGTAGTTTAGTGTCTGTATCTTGCACTTGGGTCCGCTCCCAACACCCCCCTTATGACAGTCGCCAGGACTTGAGAAACTGAGTTACAGGGAAAGGTTGAATAGGCTATGACTTTATTCCCTGGGGTGTAGAAGAATGAGAGGAGATTTGATAGAGGTGTATAAAATTATGATGGGTATAGATAGAGTGAATGCAAGCAGGCTTTTTCCACCGAGGCCAGGGGAGAAAAAAACCAGAAGACATGGGTTAAGGGTGAAAAGGGAAAAGTTTAAAGGGAACATTAGGGGGAGCTTCTTCACACAGAAAGTGGTGGGAGTGTGGAATGAGCTGCCAGTTGAAGTGGTAAATGCGGGCTCACTTTTAACATTTAAGAAAAACTTGAACAGGTACATGGATGGGAGGGGTATGGAGGGATATGGTCTGTGGGACTAGGCAGAAAAATGGTACGGCACAGCAAGGAAGGGACAAAAGGCCTGTTTCTGTGCTGTAATGTTCTATGGTTCTAAATATCGAGAACATGATTTGAAGAGTCCACAGGTTTCAGGATCAGTGTTGGGGTGAGTGAAGTTGAGTGAAGTCATCATCACTGGTCCAAGAGCCTGATGGTTGAGGGAAATAACTGTCCCTAAACCTGGTGATCTGGGACCTGAGGCTCCTGTACCTCCCTCCTGATGGCAGCAGCGAGAAGAGAGCACGGCCAGCATGGTGGGGTCCATGCTGATGGAAACTATTTTTCAGCGACAGGCGGAGTTGCGAAGCCCCGTACATTTTACTCTTGGGAAAAGCTATTGCCTGAGTTGTAACAAATGGTTTTAGTTTCAACAAACCTGAGCACGTCTGTCCCACACTGACACCGTCAGCTGTTCTCTCGGCACTTATTCAGTGAATGACGGGAACAAGGGACACTGCAGAGTCTCAGCCTTTTCCAACGATGCCGGATCATAGTAGACGGGGCCAAGGGTAAACACAAGAGATTGTGCAGATGCTGGAAATCCAGAGTAACGCAGACAAAATGCTGGAGGAACTGGGCAGACCAGGCAGCATTTATGGAGAGGAATAAGGAGCTGACGTTTCGGGCAGACGTTTTATTTTGATGGCTCTGGGCCTGTCCTCACTGGAGTTTGGAAGAACGAGGAGAGATCTCATTGAACCGTGTGGAATATTGAAAGGCGTAAATAATGTGGATGGGGAGAGAAGGTTTCCTGTAGTAACAGCCTCAGAATACAAGGACCTCCTTTTAGAACAGAGATGAAGAGGAATTTCTTTAGCCGTGGATCTGAGATGTTGACCCACCGCCGGTCTTCAATCGGGAGTCATCAGTACACCCGTCCAAAGGAAGTTAGTGTTGTCAGATCCCAGTTGACAATGTCCGCTCCGAGATCTGGGAGCTTCGACTAGGGCAACTGGTCATTTCCACTATTCCGCCGAGCCTGCGGTGCGGGGCCCGCAGATTGCGGAAAGTGGACATCCCCCTGATGCCGGTTTTGTCCCGACACTCCCCACAGGTTAAAACACTAACCATCAAAGGGTTAATGTTGGGTTGTTGAGGCCGGAACCCCACCCGCTCCCGGGACCCGAGACTGGATGAGTATCACTGCGGAGTTGTGAAACTCACTGACAGTGGCCGAACATTCGCCCCGTGAACTCAACGTCCCTCAACAGTTTAACACAGCCCACAGCACCATGCGGTTTACAGAGGCTCCTGGAGTGTGCGTGTGGTGAACTACATATGCCTGTCTGGACACGCCCCCCCCCCACGCTCCTCCCACAGTCCCCGGTATAAAGGCGATTGGAGACACTGCTCCTTCCTCAGTCTCCGAGATGTTGTGTGATGGTCACTTGCTGCTTCTGCTTTTTTCCAGCCAATAAAAGCCTACCTTAACTCACGTCTCCGAGAGTTATTGATGGTACATCAGTGCGGTCTCGCTATTTTCGCTTACCTCTCTGCTGTTGCCGGTGAGAATCCCCACGGTTAACCATCGCGATTCTGCCTTGTAGCGTTTATTTGGGATGTAGGCGTGTCTGAGGAATTATCTGGGATCATCCGCCCGTTCAGTGAACCAGATCCGTAACTCCCGCGTGTTCAGCACTTGGGTTCTGTTTGGAAATTGGGTTTGTGTCAATAACATAACGACAGGAAAGTTTTCCAAATAGGCTCCATGGGCCGATCGGCCTCCTGCGCTGTCTGATTCGAATCAGAATTGCTGTCGGCTGAATCAGAACTGTCCGGGTAATCCTGGGGCAGGAATGCAGCCGGTTCTCCCCGGGATGGACCCGCACCTGTTCCACAACCTCCCGACCCCGGCGCTGTCCCCCAGTCAGTGTATAACGGTGACGGGAAGGTACAGAATTATCGCGCCGCTGGGCCTTCCCCGGGGACCGGTGGATCGTAACGCTGGATGTCCCGGACTGGGACTGTTGTTGGGGAACGGCTCAGACTCAATGGGCCGGAGAACAGAAAGATCCCACATTAAACCCAGCGGGTCCAAGATCATTACAGCGCGGTGGTGAGATGTGTGAAACACCGACAGGATTTATTTCAGTTAGTTACACTCTGCAGCCCAAACAATGCTTGTATTTATTGTTTAAATGTCGCCACTTTATATTATAACAATTCCCATTTCCACCTTCAGCCGCTCTAACACTGAGGGTGCATCAGGACAGAGTGAATGGAACCGCCGGCCAGTCCGTGCTCCTGCCCGTCTCTTACACAGTTCCGGACCCACACGGGTATCTGCGGATCACATGGACCAGAGGCGGGAACGCTAGTGTATGTGTGGAATATACCTGCTTCTCGGGGCAAGAATGTCACCTCAATGACGGTAGATCGCTCATCACTGTCTCCGAACCGTATAAACACCGGGCGCTGCTTTTCCCGGAGAACGCTTCACTGTTACTGAGAGACCTGCAGATCAACGACAGTGGGATTTATGAATTATCCATCAGCGACTCTACGGGGACGGAGAAGGGAAGCTTGGTGTTAACAGTTCGATCTGATGGAACAACTTCCCAGGGTAAGATCGTTCGTTCGTTATGTGCCGTACTGTATGACGTGGGCGATCAGGGTCTTTCCATGACCATGATTGTTCTTGGCAATTTTTTCAACAAAAGGAGTTTGCCATTGCCACCTTCTGGGCAGTGTCTTTACAAGAGGGTGACCCCAGACATTATCAGTACTCTTCAGAGATTGTCTGCCTGGCGTCAGTGGTCGCGTAACCAGGGCTTGTGATATGCACCGTCTGTTCGTACGACCACCCACCACCTGCTCCCGTGGCTCCACATGTCCCTGATCCGGGGTGAAGCAGGTGCTACACTTTGCCCAAGGGTGACCTGCAGGCGAGCGGGGGTAAGGAGCGCCTTACACCTCCTCTGGTAGAGACGTATCTCCACCCCGCCACCCTCAGGTTTTTAAAACTCAGGGCAAGATTGAATTTTAAAAACAATATGTTGGAAACGCTTGGCAGGTTAGGCAGCATCAGTGGAAAGAGAAACAGACGACGTTTCTGGTCAAAGACCCCTCGCCAGAAGTCAATATTGAGCCGCAGAGGAGGCGAGGGTGGGTTGGATGGGACAAAGGCCGTTCTAGAGTTCCAACAGTCCGCTCTCTGAGAAAGAAATGGACACGGAGGCACTGGCTGCAGATGAGGAGTTCAGCGGCTTATTGGGCTAAATTATTAAATTAAAATGATGGGAAAAGATGTGGGTGAGGTCAGAATCTGAGGACCGATCGCTCGGGAAAGGAGAGGGGAAGATCAGTCTCGAATCCAGACTATAGATGGTGAGAATGCGGCGGAGGGAGGGGGTTTGGGGGAGTTGGGACTTGTCAGTGTGGAAAGTGAAGAGGCAAAGGAAACCCAGGAGCGGCTTTGTTGAGGTTTACAGTCGTTCGTTTTGGAAAGGAGGGGACACGTTGTCTGTGTCAGCACTGAATGTTACAGAGGATAAAGTGGAATTGTGGATCACGACAGCGCTGAGACAGGTTGTTGTAGAGAGAGGTCAGGGGTCTGCATGTCTGAGCGGAGTTAGCATGGATCTCAGCATAGGACAGGAATACTGCGAGGAGAAAGTTCAAAGTAAATTTATTATCAAAGGACGTGTATTTTACCAGATACTACCCCGAGGTTCGCTTCCTTACAGATATCAGAACAAAGAAATACAATAGAATGAATGATAAACTGCACACAAACAGTGACAACCGACCAACTGCAAATCAAGGAAAACTGTGTAAGTAACAAAAATATATAAACAGATAAATAAATAGATAAATCTACAAACAAACGCAACGCTGAGGCCATGAGTTGTGGAGTCCTTGAAAGTGAGTCCATAGGTCGCTGGGTAGTTGGAACCCACCCGTGATCCAGGGTGGTTCTGAAATGTAAATGGTGGATATTCAGTTGGAATTCACGTGGGATCAGTTGGAGCTCAGTTTGCAGGAGAGAGATGTTACTGGGTGAAGACACACGGCTTTGGTCAAAGACAAGAAAGGAAAGACGAATCACTGAGGGTGGACACAGTAAAACCCATCGGAGAGTGAAGGGGAATGTCTTCAATTCCACATTGCTGGAAGAAAAGTGACAGTGAGCTCAACAGTGAATTTTAAAATAAATTGCTTATACTGGACGTCCAGACAAGAAGAGGAAACTCTGGAAACTCTCTGAATGTCGGGCAGCGTCCGTGGAAGAGGATCGGTGTTGATATTTCAGGTTGTGACGCTTCAACAAAACTAGGAGAGAAAATACTTCTAATTATAAACACAAGAGATTCTACAGATGCTGGAAATTCAAAGTAACATGCACAAGATGCTGGAGGAATTCAGAAGGTCAGGCAGCATCTATGGAGAGGAAGAAACACCCACCGTTTCAGGCCGAGACCCTCAGGACTCGTTATTCCTCTCCATAGATACTACCCGACCTTCCGAGTTCCTCCAGCAATTTGTATGTGTTACATCGGTATAAAGCTTTAGAGAGAGTGGAGTGGGGTGGTGGATGGGACAGAACGGAGTATCTCTGATAGTGTGAGGCCAAGGTGTCCGTGGGGATAAGTTTGGAAGCCTTCCGTTGGTGATGTCACTCACACGCAGGAAAACTGTAACCAAAACATTTGAGATGGGGGGAGGGGGGTGCAGTTGGAGATTCAGAGCAGATTTTTTTTTTTTTTTTAAAGGACGTGTCCAGCAGCCCAGGCTGTGCAGACGAAGGGAGGAAATCTGAGCAATATCGAGGCGAACAAGTTACAGCCGCGCTGCCCAGTTCTGAGCGAGTTTTATTCAGTTGCTGAGAAAATTTTCGCGCAGAATGCACGGCCAGGAACTAGCGGCAGAGGGAACAATTAGTAGGGAGCATTTCGGGTTAAGATTGCGCTGGGCCGGTCCTCGCCTGCAACAATGTTTTTTGATCATTGTATTTTCCAATCGGTAATATTAGGTTAAGGTTTGAAAACATGGCTGAAATATTTTGGGACACGCATTGCGCCCTACAAGCATTGAACGAGCTGGTAAACAACGACTCTTCGCAAAGCCATGACTCCCTGGGTCACTCCGCCCGGTCAATATCCCAGTTCCAATGCGATAGAATCACAGCTTGATTATATACAAGAGGCCACTGGGCCATCGCTAGAGTGAGGGATGTATATTATTGATATTAAATTAGTCTCGCGGCCTTGTTCTTTCTTCAGAGTTCTGTAGATGCTGAGTGTATATTAAACCACATTGAAAGTGATTCCTGAATCTGTTTCCACCGCATTTTCATCCAGTGAATCCCAGAATATGAGAATGTGCTGTGAGTTTTAATTCCCGACGGTTCTACTCACTCACACCCCACATTATCCCCCGGGATTAGGGACACTCCCACCACCGGAGACGATATGGACACGCTTCACTCTCCCAGCTTCCTGCTCTGCGGAGGATACAAAAATATTCCACATTACTGGTGTCTTCAATTCCTGGCACCGTTCCAGTAAATCCCTCACCATCCCGTCCAAAGCTAGGAGATCCATCCTAGAGTGAGGTGTCCAGAACCGGACACAGAAATCCAGTTGGACCCAGCAAGCGCGGATGAAGATTCACACCGATTTCCTTAATATTGTGCTTCAGATTTTATTTGTAAACCCTAGGTTTGTGTCTGTCACTTTAAGAGTTTAATGAATTTCTGAGCGTTGTCGATATATTGCTGGCAAAAACTAAAGGTAAATGGAGAACGTGAATTGGTATTGCATTTTCTTTCTAAGCGTTCTTCCCTGTCCAAAGCTCCATCCATTGCTGTGTTCTCATTGTGTTGTGTAGAAAACCACCCGATCTCCATAACTGTACGACTCTGGGTCTGTACTCTCTGGAATTTAGAAGAATGGAGGGGCAGGGATCTCATTGAAACCTTTCAAATGTTGAAAGGCCTAGATAGAGTAGATGTGGTGGGGGAGTCCAGGACAAGACGGCACAGCCTCAGGACAAAGGGGCGTCCATTTAAAACAGATGAGGAGACATTTCTTTAGCCTGATGGTGGTGAATTTGTGGAAGATGTTACCGCAGGCAGCTGTGGAGGCCAGGTTGTTGGTTGTATTTAAGGCAGAGTGTGGCAGGTTCTTGATTGGACACGGCATCAAATATTACGGGGAGAAGATGGGGCAGTGGTGCTGAGGAGGGGATATGAGGATCAGCCATGATTAACTGGCTAGAGCTGACTCGATGGGCCAAATTGCCCAATTCTGCTCTGATGTCTTCTGGTCTGTACAATATATGCATGAGTCCCAAGGTGATTTCATGTTTCATAGAACCAGTGGCAGTGTAATGATTAAATGACTGGGCGAACACTCAAAGTTTTGGGCCAGCAATCCAGACATGAGCTTGAATTCAGCATGAAAGCTGGAAATATAAATTCAAACATCAGCAACTAGCTGAAGTAAAGGTTGTTACGAAAAAGGTGGATTATCATAGAAGGAAAATCTGATGCCTGTCACGGAACTAATCCCACCTTTCTCACTCAGTGGGACCTCAGTGTTTAACCATGCTTCACTAGTGTGGTATATTCTCAGTTGTCTCCTGAGTTCAGGGTGGAATTGTCATGGTCTAGATTGGGTTCCCTTTAAATTTACCTTGTTTGTGTTACAATCCGGACCGTTGACTCCTTGTTTCCCTTTAATTCCCTGTTTTCCCGTGTCCCTCGGGCTTGGTGATTAAAGGCAATTTACTCTCGACCGCACCGGCAGTTTATTAGTCTCCGGCTTCAGATGTTCGGTGGGAGCGTTAATGAAGTAATCAAAGCTAGTGTGAGCCAAAGTCGATTAGCCGGAGCCAACGCAGTTTCTTGCCAGAGCAAGCTAAGTCTCATCCTGAAGCAAGTGCCAGCAAGCCGCGTGCCCTTGCCATAGCAGGTCTGGCAAGGTTAACCCGCCAGTGTGAGTCTAGAGCTCACAGCTGCTTGGAGCAAACTTGTGCCCAGTTATAGTACAGTCTATCGTTGTGTGGTCTCCGTATCAGTGTCCTGTGTTTAAAAGGGGTCCCGGCCCTGTGTCAAGAAAAGTCCCGACTCCGTCCTGTGTCTAAAGGGGTTTCCCGGCTCTATGTCCTGTTTCTGAGTCTGTCCCGTGAATAAGGAGAGTCCTGACTCTCTCCCGTATCTAAGGAGGAGGCCTGGCTTAGTGTTCTATGTTTGAGTATGAAGCCCTGGCTCTGATCCCCAAGCTCCAAGTCCTAGCCCAGACCCTGAGTCCCAGCCTAGTCCCGGGCCTGGGTCCTTATCCATTACGCCTATTCCTGCTTCCACTTTGCTCTCCTTGATTTCCCTCTGTTCTATCCTTGTGTCACAGCTCTCCTTGTAACTAGTAATAAACTCTATTTAACTAACCCCTATAAAACGTGTTTGTCCCGCATTTGGGTCCTTCCCCCAACACATTTGCCCCTATGTTGTGGCAGGAATAGACATTGAATGGCCATGTTTTCAGTGATAGTCACTTACAGTGAATAAATTTGATTTTCCTTGAGCTCCATTGGCTGATTGAAATGTTAAAATGATTAGAGCAGATCACAGGTTAAAGTGAGCATTTCTACCTATATTTCTGTTGATACCAAGTGGGTGTAAATAATGAATTGGAAGCTTTATTCAGTCATACAAGAGGGAAAGGATGGTGAAACTAAATGCAGAAACAGTGGTGCTGAAGCTCAAGTTTATCCTTTCATAAATAGTTCAAGTTCAGGTTTATTTTCATTCATACATATACAGTGAAATGAAACGTCATTTGTCTGGGTCCAAGGTGTAAAACACAGCACACACAACACATCAGTTCTGCTCTGATATCCTATGGTAGAAACTTTACTGCTCTTTTGGAAAAAGGTGATGACCCATCTTCCTGAATGTCTGCAGTCCTTGTGGTGAATGTATCTTGCAGAGCTGCTGGGGAGGGAGTTGCAGGAGTTGGACTCATTGAAAGCCAGGAGTAAGAAATATGGGGTAGAGGAGTGAATGAGTTAAGCTGGGTCATCAGTTGAAGTATTGAATGGATGTGATTGCTTAGGGCATAATGAATCTACTGCTGTGACAGTTCCTTCTGCTCTTGTACACAGCTACAGACAGGACTCCAGTGATAAAGAATGAAGTCATTATTCCACCTGTTGTGTTTGCTGCTGCTGTCATCGTCTTGTGCCTCATTGTGAAAATTAGAAGAGGTGAGAATGATGTAGTCCCTGGTAACCAAAAACATGATGTGTCTGTCTTTGCATGGATTTTCATGAATATAATTAATCCTGGGTGTTAATCTTAACATTTTTGCATCAGAAAAGTTTTAAAGAGTTATTACTTTGAAGATATTTAACTTTCTTGATGACTGTTCATTTTAATAATAATGACCATATGTAATCTACAATCTCCATTATTTGTCACCCAACATCGTTCACCCTGAAGCTGGGCATCACTGTATAAGTACAGAGTGAGAACATTGTGTGGGTCTGGGCTCCGGCACGGGGATTGGGGAGGTGGGAGTTCCACTATTGCCTTCCAATTAATTTATGACTAATCTATATTTGAACTTCATCTAAATGCCTTTGTTGGTGACATTTCAATTGACCTCCAAATATCTGTAGCACTTGTGGGGAGAGTTCAGTATTTCCCTCTCTAACACGTGAGGGTGCGTTTTCTGCCTTCTTATTAAAATACTCAAGCTTGAATTTTAAAGATATTTCCCCCAGCCTTGGGCAACATTCTCATCTCACTCACCCCACATCTGCCACTTACCGACAATGCAATGCTCTGAAGAAATGGAAGCAGCCATTTCTATTAACTACCACAGTATTTAACCACATGTGAAGTGATACAC
This sequence comes from Hemitrygon akajei, assembly GCF_048418815.1. Taxonomy (NCBI): domain Eukaryota; kingdom Metazoa; phylum Chordata; class Chondrichthyes; order Myliobatiformes; family Dasyatidae; genus Hemitrygon; species Hemitrygon akajei. The sequence goes on along the minus strand of NC_133125.1, from coordinate 175,629,458 downwards.
TTTTGAAGGTCAAATCTGAAGACAAAATACAGTTAATGGCAGGATTCTCAGCAATGTGAAGTGACAGAAGGGTAACCATAATATTGACTGCCCATTTCCTGCCACAGATGCTCCACAACCTCAGTTCCAACAGTCTCTTTGTGTTGCTCCAGATTCCAGCATCTGCAGTCTCACTGGTCTCTAACTCTTTAGTGTTACAAGGATCTACACCTTAATAATAATCTGACAGGCACAGAGAAAATCTGTAATTACCAACAAGTTTCTTTATTGTCTCAATGGAAGAACACATGAATTTACAGAACTGAATACGTGTGTGCACACTTATCAAGTTTTCCTGACCAGCCACGAACAGACAAAGATTAGAAATTGTAATACCAGTAAAAGGAGTCTACACTGGCCACGTGCTCCTCGTTGTCCTGCTCCATCTCCACATGTCTATGGAGTACGCCATCTCCACAATGCTGGGTCTCTGCAGAGAGTTATCACTACCAGTACACTCAAAGCATCTGCTTTTACAGTCAAATGTTGCATTTCAGTGTTATTGGTCATCTGACTGACTTTCTCCACCTTATTGCCTGTGGTGCAAGCCAGCTTTCATTCATTTCCTCAGCAACTGCCATTCAAATTCTCTGATATGTAGACTGTAGGTCTTTCTGGCCAACATCTGAATACAATGAGGAGAATACCACAGTGTCCATCTTATTTTCAATTTCTAAGCATGCAGATTTCATATATTCAGTAACCAGTTCTGTGGGAAGTTAGTACACTTCTGGTTAAATCTAAGGATTCTAGTTGTTTCAGCAAACATGATGTTATTTGAAGAATAAATATTTTTTGTTTGCTTGTGATGGAACAAAGGAGACAACCTCTCCTCACAAGGCTGTAATTCTGTCATCACGTGGAGAAAGGCTCGAAGCTATTGACCGGCAGTATTCAGATTCAGATGTGTTTATTTCTCTCAGGTACATCAAAACACACAGTGAAATGTGTTGGCTGCATTCACAACCAACACAACCCACAACGTTCGCCGCACATTCCGGAGCCAACACAGCAGGTCCATGATGTCCAGCAGAACAACACAAGCAACAACAAAACAAAACTACAACAACAAAACAAGCCCCTTTCCCCTTCCCACCCACTCACACACACCGGACAGGCTGTATCTGGGTTTCCCACCACCTGTCCCTGGTCTGAACTCACAGACACACAGATGACAAGTTATTGGGCCATTGACTTATGGACGCACTGACGTAGGAGCTTCCACCATCGGGCCTTCACTTCCAGACTTGCTAACCAACACTGTCAAAGTCAGCTCACAGGGCACTGAAATGTATTAGCAGTAAATCTCCACTGTTCCTGATTTCCTTTTATTTAACATCGATCAGAAATGTGTGAGTGTCGTGACAAAGTTGCTTGTTATTGCCGGAAGATTAACAATGTTTTCTTTATGTTCCCCTTAGTCTGTAAAGGATCTCACAAGCAAAGAGCAGAGGAACATAATTCACAGGATCATCAGGTAAGTGCAATTTATTCTTCGCTTTACTGTCTTAGATCATTTTAAATTGGTGTTCTCCACCAAAGCTCTGCCCCATGGTATTAAAATCCCACTTACTATGGCAGTTAACTTCTCTGTGAGGATCTCAGTCCTGGTGCTGGTATAAGTTCACTTTTCCCAGAAGTACAACACCTTCAGCATCAGTATTTGCCGAGGCCAAACCTTTCCTTCTGAAAGCATTCCTTCAAATATGGGTTTTCTTTCTTAATCAGTTTGTCCAAATTTGCACATGGCTTAGTGCAGGTCCCCTCGATGTAACCCGTACCAAGTTTGCTCAGTAAAGCTGTGTTTAGTGGTGGGATTCCTTTGGAGATGGTGGAGGTTGTGGAGTGTGATGTGCTGGATGCAGAAGCTCATGTGGTGGGAGGCAAGAACAAGAGAAATTCTATCACTGCTATGACGGCAGGAAGATGGAGTTAGTGTGGATGCTGGGAAATGGAGGGGATGCGAGTGAGGACAGTATTAATGGTGGAGGAAGAGAAATCCTAATCTTTAAAGAACTGTATTTTTACAGGAGACAGAGTGGGAAAAGGTAATATTCAAGATATCTGTGAAAATCGGTAAATTTATAAAAGATGTCAGTCTCCTGAGATGGAGTCAGAGAGATTGAGAAAGGGGAGGAAGGTGTCAGAAATTGATTGTGAACTTAAGGGCAGGGTGGCAGTTGGAAACAAAGCTGATGAAATTGAAGAGTTCAGCATGGGTGCATGAAGCAGCAGTAATGCAGTTGTCAGTGCAGCAGAGGACAAACTGGGGAATTAGAACATGGACTGTTCTACATAAGAAAGGAAGTCTCCTATCTTGATGCTTCATGGATTGATGTCTCAAACGCTCTGCCCAGTCTCACCCACCCCCACCCCACCACCATGGACAATATCTACATTTCTCATTAACTTGTTAAAATAGTCAACATAATTGAATAGACACCCATCCTGGACATTCTCTCTTCTCTCCTGCCCTGTTAGACAAAGATGCAAAAGCTTGAAGGCTCAAGGACCTCTTCTACCCCTCTGTTATAAGCCTATTGAATAGTTCCCTTGTACGATAAATGCACTCTTGACCTCACAATCTACCTCATCATGATCTTGCACTGAGCCGTTTACCTGCATTGCACTTGCTCTGTTTATTCTGAATTCTGTTATTGCTTTACCTTGTAGCACTTCAATACACTGAGAGATGAATTGATCTGTATGAACAGTATGCAAGAGGAGTTTCTCACTGCACCTCAGTACATATGACAATAGTAAACCAATTCCTATCCAATTTCTTCCACAAACGTAGACAGGACTGGTAGTTCCTTTACCATCACCATGATAGGTTTTATTCCAAAAGGGACATTGGCAATGAGAGATCCGTGTTGTCAGGGCTGAGATGACAGACGAGACTGGGTAGTGGCTGTTACCTGTGTAATTCCCCTGACGTGAGGGTGCGGTAAGTTATGGTGCTCTGTGTGATCACAGAGATGTTACAGGTGAAAGTTTGCCTGTCCAGTTACTGCAGAAGATACAACCAGGTCAGAAGCAAATCCGGCTTCACAGGAAACCCAAACGTTACAAAGTGTGCATAGTTTAAATGAAAATACGGTTGTCTTTCGAGGTGTAAATTTAAGGTGAGGATTCATATACACGGGGAACAAATATATTTGGCATCTATCGTGATTGTTTTGACCAACTATCTTAACATTAGTCTTTGAAGAATAGAAAATGTATTTCATGTTGTGGTAAGTGATGGGCTTGTTAATGGAAAATAGTTGATGAAAAAATAGTTGCAATCTCATTAAGTATTTTTAGCTGTTACTCTGAAATAAGCCCATGTGGTGGTATTAGGTTCACTGTCCACAAAGCCCTAACCACAAAACATTCCAAGTCCTCACTGTTGGGAGGTTTATACTATATCAACCTACTCTTCAAAGTCCAGCTTAGTTTCCTGTTGAGTTTCTGTGGTGAGGTCTAACTGCCAACTCCTACCGTTTGAATGGTTGGTGCTCCTCCCCACCCCCACCCCCACTAAGGAGATAGTCCCAGCTACAAAGTAGATTATTTTATTTTAATGAAATACCTTAGACAAATAGTACTTAATATACATGTTTAAAACTCAGAGGATTTATGATTTATTAAAGATCTCAGAATTACAAATAATTTTAAACTACAGTGTAGTTTATAAACTACAAGTACAATTATTATGAACTAAACTAATATACCAACGAGTTGAAGATGAACAAGTTGTCTGTCACAGAAGCTGAAGGTTAAGGAATGAATTGTAGTTTTCCTTTCTGTCATTCTTCTTGTCATTCCTAACACTCCCCAATGCTTTCTAATATTTATACTGTTCTGTTACTAGTTGACATTATTTGCATGTGGTGTTTTTTCAGATACCTTTGCTAGGACAAAGTAATTCACACAGATGGTCTAAACACTTTTGGAGACATAGGTCCCCAACACCTGAAATTAATTCTGTGAGGGCTGACTCTCTGAGTACACAAATATCCCAACTATTGATTGATCATCTAAACCTTTAATCATGTTTGCTTCTCCATGGATTGTCACCTTGTCATGGTGCAGAAGCTTGTGTGGTCCTGTGATCCCGAGAGCGATGCTGTCTGGAGCTATGCTCCTGGTAGGGTCACCCGTGGCAGTAAGGTCGAGGGTGAGGCCCCTGACAAAGAACAATCCAACCAAGGCGTCAATGGTGGAACAGGCGGACGAAGTTGCTTCGAACTCAACGGATGTGAAGGCAGATGAAGGCTGCAACAAATCCATGAGCTCCAATCGTCATGGTTTCCATGCCATTGGAATCAGTTGGTTGATTTGTGAAGTATCATGTGCTTCTTGAAGTGCAACGTCAAGCACATGGTAAACAAATGCACGCACAGGTGTTTTTTCTCTGTGAGCCACTTCTTCAGAATGAAGACCATCATCCTCGACCTCGAGGGATAGCTACGATACATCATGTTTGATGTGCTGAGTACAACATCAGTTTAGTCTGCAAACTCCCTTGAACTAATAACTTAGCCAGTGTTGATGCAGGCCAAGTAACATAACTCATCTGCTGCAGATGAGAACATCTCATGGTCACTTCACCTTGCAAACCACATCTCTCGACCAGCCAGACCACTGCTGTGGGTCAGCAGTCTGTGCTGTTTGTTTGCAAAGCTGTCCTTTCAACTTCAGATTGATGATTGCTTGAAATTTACATTAAGAATGGAAGAGTGTTTCTTGTTTACAACAAGTATCTGAGCAAGCAATATAAATTAGAAGTTTAACTTTGTCACAAACAGCTCTGACGCTTTGGAAAGGTCATGCGGCTGTGGGAGAAAGCCGAGGTTTGGGTTAAGCCTCTCAGCCACTGTAACATGAATATCCATGTTGGCACTCTTCATCCAAAAATTAAGAAATGCTGCATTTTCTTGAGTGAAGATGTACCCACATTTACCTGTAAACACAATACACTCCTGACCTCTGACTACTTTTGCTGGGTATGTTGAAGCTGTCAGGACTGAGTATTAGTTCAACAGTTTCAGGTAAAGCACTTCCTCTGTTTAGAGTCATAGAGAAGTTCAGCACAGAAACAGGCCATTTGGCCCATCTAATCCATGTCAAAACCACTTAAGCTGCCCACTCCCATCGACTGGCACCGGGACCGTAGCCCTCCAAGTCCCAACAGACCGTGTACCTATCCTAACTTCTCTTAAATGTTCTTGAACTAGCCAGTTCTGTTATAAAGCTAAAGTTCAAAGTAAATTTATTATTAAACTACATATGTGTCACCATGTACAACCCCGGTGTTCATTTTTTTTTTAGGGTATATGCAATAAATCCAGAGAATAATAAACATAACTGAATCAATGAAAGACTGCCAACTGGGCGTTCAACCTGTGTGCAAAAGACAATAAGCTCTGCAAATATAAAATGAAAAAAGTAGTAATAACAAATAAATAAGCAATAACTATTGACAACATGAAATGAAGAATCCTTGAGAGCAAGTCCATTGGTTGTGAGAACATTTCAAAGATGGGGCAAGTAAAGTTGAGTTCAGTTATCACCTTGATTCAAGATCCTAGTGGTTGAGGGTTGGTAACTGTTTCTGAAACTCGTGGTGTGAGTCCTGAGGCTCTTGTACCTTCTTCCTCTTGGCAGCAGTGACAAGAGGGCATGTCCTAGGTGGTGGAGGTCCCTGATGATCATTGCTGCTTTGCAGTGACGGTGTAGATATGCTCAGTAGTGGCGAGGGCTGTTCCCATGATGTACTGGGCTGTAGCCACTACTTTTTGTATGATTTTCCTTTCAAGGCTCTTGGTGTTTCCATACCATGCTGCACTGCAGTCAGTCAATATACACTCCAGTACACATCTATTGAAGTTTTTTAATGTCTTATTTGTCATGTTGAATCTCTTCAAACTCCTAAGGAAGTAGAGGCATGGCTGTGCTTTCTTCGTAATTATACTTACATGATCGGTACAGGACAGGTCCTCTGAAGCAATAACATTGAGGAATTTGAAGTTGTTGACCCTCTCCACCTCTAATCCTCCAATGAAATCAGGCTCATGGATGTCTTGTTTCCATCTCACGTTGCACATATAACTTCCTTGGTCACCAGACTTGAATACCTCTGATCTGGCTCTCAGCAAATTGTGGATCTCATGGTTTATCCAGGGCTTCTGACTGGGAAGATTCTGAATGATTTTGTGGGGGCACACTCATCTATAACTGTTTCAATAAAGCTCCAAGAAAACCATGATGCAACATTCAGATCTACAGATGAGTCCTTGGACACGGTCCAGTGCACTGACTCCAAGCAATCCCATAGCCTCCCTCAATCAGATTTCCCCCCCTCTCCCCCCTCCCCTCAGCTGGAGCAGCTCAATCTCTGCGTACAGGAGCTGAAGTAACTGCAATCTGTAAGAACATTGGGAGCAGGAGTAGGCCTCTCGGCCTCACAAGTAGACCCCACCATTCAATATGATCTGTCCCATGCCTCATCCCATCTGTGTTGATTCACTGGATCTCAATTCCCTGATCTTACAAACTACGTGAGTGGGATCATTTCTGCATCTCTGACCCACCCTCTCAGGATCTTGGAGAATTCCACAAGTTTGCCCCTCATTCTCCTAAAGGCCAGTCAACGTGCATCTACAGCCACTTATAAAAGGACACCTCATCATCCCAGGAGTTATCCAAGTGGATCTGTGTTATCCAAGTGTAGGCAGAGGGATCAGTTTAGTTGGGAGTTTAATTACTTCAGCACAACATCATGAGATGAAGGGCCTGTTCCTGTGCTACACTGTTCTGTGCTCTATGGAGCCCTTTGGACTGTCTACAATGGCAGCTTATCCTTGCTGAAATAAAGGAACCAAGACCTCTTGGTGTGACCTCACCAGTATCCTGTACCATTGTAGTAAGTCTTCCCAATTTCTCTTGCAATAAATTTCATCTGCCATTCCATATTTTTGCTGAGCCCTGCTGGCTAACTTTCTGTGATCTGAGCACATTGTCACCTGGATCCCGCTGTACCTCACTGAACTGCAATCTTTCTCCATTTAGATAAGAGTCTTGCCTTTAGATTCCTCATATCACAGTGCAGGACCTCATATCTGCCAAGTCTTCACCAAAGACAGATGGTGAATTGCACACTTCTGGTGGTGGTTACCTCGTAGAGGGGAGACACAGAGACCAGGTCTCTGTCAGACAGACAGAAGCACTGCCTATTAGTTCAGGAGGTGTCTGGGGCTGTTTTGAAAATCTGTACCCATGATCATTTGAGGTGACTAAATATTGTATTTCCAATTTTGCTGATGAAACCAAATTAGGTATGATCACAAGTCAAGAGGAGGATGTAAAGAAGGTTCATGTGGATGCAGACAAGCTGAGTGAGTGACAGATTTAATGTAATGAGGAAAATGTTGCCAGCCATTTTAGTGCACAATATAGAAAAGCAAAGGTTCTTTCACCCAAGCATTGAACAGTAATGTCATGTTAATGTTTTGCAATTATTAGAACAAAGATGATATCATTTCAGAGTGGAGTAGGCTGCTGCAAATTGGATTTTGTTAATGTGAGATTTGAAAATAGCTTTTCAGGAGAATGTACAATTCTAAAAATAAGCAGAATCTGAACTTGTAGAACAGAGGAGCAGCTGTTCGGCTGTACATTGTGTCAGTCACTTCAAGTCTCCTCAGTGTTGATCTACCAATGGATTTCATCTCAGTTTTCAGTCAAACTCTGAGTTTCAGCTGTAGATGTGTCGATTGGATGGTACAAGCCCCAGAACTACAGATCCCTTCTTTCTGTATGTGTCACTGAGTGAAACTTCACCCTTTTTGAATACGTCTCCCTTTGATAACAGGAACCACAGGTTGGAGATGGTGTACTCTACACTGAAGTCAGTTGGACGCAACAGACCAATGCACAAAGGAAAATGCACACATCCAAAGATACAGTTGTGTATGCTTCTGTGCAAGGAGTAAGTGTTGAGTTTTCACCTTAAACCCACCCTAAATATCAGTGGAAAAATTACTACAAAATGAGCAAGTGGCATATTGATAGTTGTATTTGTCTGTGTAGTCATCCTGGTACTCTGGAGCCCAGGAGACAGCCCTTTCTATTACTCATTTATTTGTCCTCCAAGGAAATATTTCTTAATCTTAATATACTAAATATTACTCAATCTTAATAATTAAGCAGTTCTGAATGGGGATAAGAAAATGCTTACCCCTCCCCCCCATTCAGCTTCTTTCCCTCCACAATCAGATTTCTGAATGAACAATGAACCCATGAACTACCCCACGGGCTTTGCTCTCTTTTTGCACAAATTATTTAATTAATTTGTCTGTGCGCGTGCTCACGCACATGCAAAAGTTTTAGGCTCATATATACTGTATAGCTAGGGTGTCTAAGAGTTTTACACAATGCCGTCATATTTTTATGTATTGTACTGTGCTGCAAAGTCAATCAAATTTCATGATATATGTGAATGATAATAAACCTAAATTTGATATGGGTATCTGTTGTGGATTGAGAGTGGGAAGGGGGCAGGGAGAGGGAAATCATGGTTGGGGAAAGGGGAAGGAGAAGGGAGGGAGTGGGAATCACCAGAGAGACATTCTGCAAGGATCAATAAAACAATTGTTTGGAATCAAATGACCTTCCTGGTGTCTCAGGGCTGGACATGTCTGCACCTGTGCCAACTGCCTAAGACATTAAGACATTTGCAGAGTATATTATACTTTATAGTATATTTATGTACTCCCCTGTGATCCTGTCACAAAACAACAAATACTGAATTTCATGATGCACTGTCTGTCAAATATAATAAACCTGAGGTTGGCAATTCAACCTCACGTTTTCCCAATGTTTTCTATTCCTTGCATGCAGACATTTGGACAAGAAGGTCCTGCTCTCATCTTCCTACAGAACTGGGGCTCAGCAAATAGGTTACATCTAATTTTGGATTTGCTGGGTATTGCTGTTATCTCAGGAATGAACGGGTTAATGTATGGGAAGTGTTTGATGACTCTGGGGCTGTGCTTGGAGTTTAGAAGAATGAAGGGGGATCTCATTGAAACCTATCGAATATTGAAATGCCTAGATAGAATGAATGTGGAGAGGATGTTTCCTGTTGTGGAGAAGTCTCAGATCGTGGGTCACAGCTTCTAAGTAGAAAGACATACCTGTAGAACAGAGATAAGGAGGAATTTCATTGACCAGACGGTGGTGAGTAAGTGGAATTCATTGCCACAGATGGCTGTGGAGGCTAAGTCATTGGGTTCTTGATTAGAATGGGTGTTAAAGGTGACAGGGTGAAGGCAGGTGAGTGGGGTTGAGAGGGATGATAAATTAGCTGTGATCGAATGGCGGAGCATATTCAATGGGCTGAGTGGCTCAATTCTGCCTTACAATCATATGGTCTTATGGTATAGGACCTCTGTGGAAAATTGTAAATCTTCCCAAAAAAAATTTAAAAATTCTGCAGGGTTCCCTTCATCCAAAATCATACATTAAATTGTGAAGTGTGTAGTTCCATAGGGAACCTCAATCACTTCGTAGAACTGCAGATGTTTTCCTGTGCACTGATCCCAGAATGACATTAGCCTTTAAAGGCATGCTCCCTATCAGTGAGCTGCTGTAGGAACACACATTACAGATGAGAGGGAGGAGCGAGGTCCCATATTTACACAGGTGATGACCGTGGAGGTTTCTGTGCACCAGGGTAGGTAGGAAATGGCAGATGGGAGGGGTAGGGGTTTAGAAGACTAGCCAGTTATTGGAAGTGGCTGATATGAAACCCCAAATCATGGATGACTCACCTGCAGTCCTAATGAAGAGTCTTGAGCCAAAATATTGACTGTTTATTCCCGTCCACAGATGCTGCCTACTGTTCCTCTGGTGTTTTGCTCAAGATTTCCAGCATCTGCAGAATCTCTCATCATTATGGATAACTTACCCAACTGCTGACTTTCTGAACTCTTACCATATGCTTCTAGATTCCTTTATCTGTTTCTCTTTGGGTAAAAAAAAGGGAGGAAAAGTGGAAAAACTATTTGTTCAGAAGTGGGTTCTCATGAGTCCAGTGGAGATCATCATGAAACTGATGGGCTAGGGGGCCCCAATTTCAAAACAACAGGTTCAACCACAAGCATTTTAAGAACTACAGTTTCCAAGGTGAAATTGGATTGTGCATTATTAAGCACTTGGCAAGGGTCAATAAAAAGAAGTTAGGCTTAAGGAGATTGGTCGTTGTATGAGTGGACTAATGTTACAGTGGGGAATTTTGGCTTTGGTTCATAAATGCTTCAGTAAAGAGAGTCAAAAACTGTATGATTTTTTTTTCCATTTAATTCTTCTTTCTTCCTTATTGCACAGTTACAGCAGTGGGGATACCAGGCAGGAAATTGGAAATCTCCTCATGCAAGATGTGGGAAGGTAGGGAGACATCCAGTGTTCCTGGTGACTACACCTGTAAGAAGTGCATCCAGCTGCAGAATCTTTCTGACCATGTTCAGGAATTGGAGCTGGAGGTGAATGAACTTCGGATCATTCAGGAAGTTGAGGCCAGCGCAACCATGGATTGGTTCATCTCAAAAACGATCCAAGAGTGGGGAGTGTCATGCCTGTCTGTATCCAGCACAAGCCCCTGTCAGCCTATCCCCTCCTGTGCCAGCTGCTGGTGTGGAGCTGTCTGGTGGTTCCAGCTCAATCTGCTGACTGTCTTGAGGTCTTCAGTGAGAAGAAGGCCACCTCCCTGCCTCCACACCGGCCATACAACCAATATTGACTTATTACCCAGTACTGGTCCTCCCCAGGGCCGGCTCTTTTCCCTCACATCCTGAACGGGCGGCCATAGAGGAAAATATCAAGGAGGCACTGGCCTGAGGATCTATACCTCTGTCAACCTCGCCTGAGGATCTATACCTCTGTCAACCTCGCCTGAGGATCTATACCTCTGTCAACCTCGCCTGAGGATCTATACCTCTGTCAACCTCGCCTGAGGATCTATACCTCTGTCAACCTCGCCTGAGGATCTATACCTCTGTCAACCTCGCCAGCAGAGGCAGGTTTCTTTTTGCCAGCAGGAAGGATGGCAAGCTCCATCCCTGCATTGACTATCAGATCCTCAACAACATCACGGTGAAGAACTGCTACCCTCTTCCCACGCTGGTCCCTGCGTTTGAACATCTACAGGGAGCAACCATATTCTCCAAGACAGATCTGCACAGTGTTTACAAACTGGTTCTCATCCGAGATGGGGATGAGTGGAAGACAGCATTCAGCACTTCCACTGGCCACTGTGAGTACCTCGTGATGCCATTCGGTCAGATCAATGTCCCTGCTGTTTTTCAGACCCTGGTCAATGATGTCTCAGATATGTTGAATCAGTTTCTTTTTGTGTATTTGGACAACAGTCTTATTTATTCCCATCCAGCATGTCCAGAGTGTCTCAGATGGCTCCTTGAGAACAACCTTTATGCCAACTCCAAGAAGTTGTAGAAAGCTGTAAACTCAGCCATCTCCATCATGGGCACTAGAGCTCCCCAGCATAGATTATTATGAGGACACTCAGTCCTTGTTTATTGTCATTTAGAAATGCATGCATGCATTAAGAAATGATACAATGTTCCTCCAGAGTGATATCACAAAATAAAAAAAGACAAACAAAAGACTCACACTGACAAAACCACATAATTATAGCATATAGTTAACGCAGTGCAAAGCAACACCGTAATCCGATAGATGCAGACCATGGGCACGGTTTAAAAAAAAGTCTCAAAGTCCCGATCGACTCCAATAGTCCAATCATCAGGCAACAACAGGGAGAAACTCTCCCTGCCATAAACTGCCAGGCACTGACAATTAATGCCTCGGAAGTACCCGACGACATCAGCCTCTGAGTCCATCCGAAAACTTCGAGCCTCCGACCAGCCCCTCCGATACAGTCTCCTGAGCGCCTTCGACCTCGTCCCGGCTGCTGAAACAAGCAAAGCCGAGGTCTCGGAGGCCTTCTCCGGAGATTCCGGACCGCACAGTAGCAGCGGCAGCAAAGCGGGCATTTCAGAAGTTTCTCCAGATATTCCTCCACGATCTCACATCTGTCTCCATCAAATCAGGATTGTGCACGGATCCCTACTTACACGTAATGGATATCCATCTCCAGAGAGGCCGCGCGCGCTGCATCACGCCACCATCTTCTCCTCATTAAGGACACTTTCAAAATGCAATGCCTCAAGAAGGCATCATTGAGGACCTCCATCACCCAGGACATGCCCTCTTCTCATTGCTACATCAGGAGGAGGTATAGGAGCCTGAAGACATGCACTCAGTGTTTCAGGAACAGTTTCTTGCTTTACTTCATCAGATTTCTGAATGGACAATGAACCCATGTACACTACCTGACTATTTTTGATTCTCTTTTCGCATTGCCTATTAAAATTAGAAACATAGAAACATAGAAAACCCACAGCACCCGACAGGCCCTTTGACCCACAAAACTGTGCCAAACATGTCCTTACCTTAGAAGTTACCCACAGTTACCCATAGCCCTCATTTTTGAGCTCCATGTAACTGTCCAGAAGTCTCTTAAAAGACCCTATTGTATCTGCCTCCACCACCGTTGCCGGCAGCCCATTCTACGCCCTCACCACTCTCTGCATAAAATAACCTACAGTACCCCTGACATCTCTTCTGTACCTTCTTCCAAACACCTTAAAACTGTGCCCTTTCTTGCTATCCATTTCAGCCCTGAGAACAATCCTCTGACTATCCACACAATCAATGCCTCTCATCATCTTATACACCTCTATCAGGTCACCTCTCATCCTCCATTGCTCCAAGGAAAAACGGCCAAGTTCATTCAACCTATTCTCATAAGGCATGCTCCCCAATGCAGGCAACATCCTTGTAAATCTCCTCTGCACCTTTCTATGGTTTCCACATCCTTCCTGTAGTGAGGTGACCAGAACTGAGCACAGTACTCCAAGTGGGGTCTGACCAGGGTCCTATATAGCTGCAACATTACCTCTTGGCTCATAAATGTAATTGAATTTAGATATTGAATCACAATTTCTTATTGTAATTTATAGTTTATTATTATGTACTGCTGCCACAATACAACCAATTTCATGATACAGTATGCCAGTGATATTAAACCTGTGTGTCTCTGTCCCTTCTTAGTGAGACAGAGAGCCTGTGGCATGTCACACTGTTGGATTAAGAATAGTTTTTGTTGACTGCAGATCGTGGTCTCTCTTTGGGTGCTTTGCTGCTGTTCGGTGGGCGGTGGGCACTGATGCATTTTGCTGAGACGGGTGGGGGAGGGGAGGTTGGTGCTTTGCTGCTGTTCGGTGGGCACTGACGCATTTTGCTGAGACAGGTGGGGGAGGGGTGGTTGGTGCTTTGCTGTTGTTTGGTGGGTGGTGGGCACTGACTCATTTTGCTGAGACGGGTGGGGGAGGGGAGGTTGGTGCTTTCCTGTTGTTCGGTGGGCGGTGGGCACTGACGCATTTTGCTGAGACAGGTGGGGGAGGGGTGGTTGGTGCTTTGCTGTTGTTTGGTGGGTGGTGGGCACTGACTCATTTTGCTGAGACGGGTGGGGGAGGGGAGGTTGGTGCTTTGCTGCTGTTCGGTGGGTGGTGGGCACTGACGCATTTTGCTGAGACGGGTGGGGGAGGGGAGGTTGGTGCTTTGCTGTTGTTTGGTGGGTGGTGGGCACTGACTCATTTTGCTGAGATGGGTGGGGGAGGGGAGGTTGGTGCTTTGCTGCTGTTCGGTGGGTGGGTGGGCACTGACGCATTTTGCTGAGACGGGTGGGGGAGGGGAGGTTGGTGCTTTGCTGCTGTTCGGTGGGTGGTGGGCACTGACGCATTTTGCTGAGACAGGTGGGGGAGGGGTGGTTGGTGCTTTGCTGTTGTTCGGTGGGGGGTGGGCACTGACTCATTTTGCTGAGACGGGTGGGGGAGGGGAGGTTGGTGCTTTGCTGCTGTTCGGTGGGTGGTGGGCACTGACTCATTTTGCTGAGACGGGTGGGGGAGGGGAGGTTGGTGCTTTGCTGCTGTTCGGTGGGTGGTGGGCACTGACTCATTTTGCTGAGACGGGTGGGGGAGGGGAGGTTGGTGCTTTGCTGCTGTTCGGTGGGCGGTGGGCACTGACGCATTTTGCTGAGATGGGTGGGGGAGGGGTGGTTGGTCCTTTGCTGCTGTTCGGTGGGCGGTGGGCACTGACTCATTTTGCTGAGACGGGTGGGGAGGGGAGGTTGGTGCTTTGCTGCTGTTCGGTGGGTGGTGGGCACTGACTCATTTTGCTGAGACGGGTGGGGGAGGGGAGGTTGGTGCTTTGCTGCTGTTCGGTGGGCGGTGGGCACTGACGCATTTTGCTGAGACGGGTGGGGGAGGGGAGGTTGCTGCTGTTCGGTGGGCGGTGGGCACTGACGCATTTTGCTGAGACGGGTGGGGGAGGGGAGGTTGGTGCTGTTCGGTGGGCACTGACTCATTTTGCTGAGACGGGTGGGGGAGGGGAGGTCGGTGCTTTGCTGCTGTTCGGTGGGCGGTGGGCACTGACGCATTTTGCTGAGACGGGTGGGGGAGGGGAGGTTGGTGCTTTGCTGTTGTTCGGTGGGTGGTGGGCACTGACGCATTTTGCTGAGACGGGTGGGGGAGGGGAGGTTGATGCTTTACTGCTGTTTGTGTGGGGGAGGGAGGGGGCTTCGGCATTCTAATATTTCTGTTGTTTATTCTTTTGGGGTTCTTCTGTTTTTCATGAATGTCTGTGAAGACAAGTATTTCCGGTTGTATACTGTATACATTCCCCGCTAACAAACAAAACCATTTGATATTAAACACAAACACGAAGAAATCTGCAGATGCTGGAAATTCAAGCAACACACACAATGCTGGTGGAATGCGGCAGGCCGGGCAGCGTTTTGTGTGTGTCATTTGATATTAAACCTGATTCTGATTCGAATTAGTCAAGGATCTAATCTATGAAGTGAAAGTGGTAAGATGCGAATATGGGTTTGATTGGGCTGTGAAACCTGGTGATTTTCCCTCAGGATAACGTCTTATTTCTGAGTCATTTCCAATGTATGTACAGAAATAGACATCCCACCACGCTGTACGTAATTGGGCTTCTGCACCTTTGTGGTTGTCTCCATCTTCTTCAACCTCTTCCTACTTCCTTTGGAGCTATGTTTTCAGGTTAGGGCTTTGCTCTCCTAATAGTTGGACATATTGGGGAACCTGCTAAAAGTCACAGACCACAATGGCAACAGTCCAGAAGAAAATTCATGTCAAAGTCAAGAGTTGAGAATGGGCTCTCTCCACATTTGGTGGGTGAGATTTTCCATGATGAGCTCTTCATTGCCTTTATTTGATCCATTTACAAGACTTCCAGCAACAGAATGCTAGCACAGGTTGAAAGTTTTGATAATAGTCACAAATGCATTTTTCTCCAACTTAACGCTTCAGTCCCACAGTACTGAAAACAATGCCATAACATGACTGAATGTTTGCATATAAGTTTTAAATATGAATAGAACACTACAGCACAGTACAGGCCCTTCAGCCCTCCATGTTGTGCCGACCCATATAATCCTTAAAGAAAAAGTACTAAACCCACACTAGCCCATAACCCTCCATTTTTCTTTCATCCATGTACATGTCCAAGAGGCTCTTAAATACCCCTAATGTTTTAGCCTCCACCACCATCCCTGGCAAGTCATTCCTGGCACTAACAATACTCTGTGTTTTTAAAAAAAGACTTACCCCTGTTGTCTCCCCTAAACTTCCCTCCCTTAATTTTGTACATATGCCCTCTGGTGTTTGCTACTGGTGCCCTGGGAAACAGGTACTGACTATCCACCCGATCTATGCCTCTCATAATCTTGTAGACCTCTATCAAGTCCCCTCTCATTCTTCTACGCTCCAAAGAGAAAAGTCCCAGCTCTGCTGACCTTGCTTCATATGACTTGTTCTCCAAACCAGGCAACATCCTGGTAAATCTCCTCTGCACCCTCTCCATAGCTTCCACATCCTTCCTATAATGAGGTGACCAGAATTGAACACAATACTCTAAGTGCGACCATCTCACCAGAGATTTGTAGATTTGCAACATGACCTCTCTACTCTTGAACTCAATCCCCCTGTTAATGAAGCCTGTCATCCCATAGGCCTTCTTAACTACTCTATCAATGTGCAGCGACCTTGAGGGATGTATGGATTTGAACCCCAAGGTCCCTTTGTTCATCCACACTCTTAAGTAACTGACCATTAATCCTGTATTCTGTCTTCTGGTTAGTCCTTCCAAAATGCATCAACTCACACTTGTCCGGATTGAACTCTATCTGCCATTTTTCTGCCCAACTCTGCAGCCTGTCTATATCCTCTTGTAACCTTCGACCACCTACAGCTCCATCTTTTAAATTTCATTTTTGGATCTGGTTATTGATGGCAAGGCTGACATTTCTTGCCCATCCCTAACTTCCCATGTGAAGGTGGGGTGAGCTGCCTTCTTGAACCACTATGGTCTTTCTGGTGAAGGAGCTCTCACAGTGCTGCTGGGGAGGCAGTTCCTAGATTTAGTCACTCCAACATTGAGTACGGGGATGATAATGGAGACACCTCTTCTCAAAATCAGTTTAAGTTTCACCACTGTCCATTTCTAGATCTGGAAGGACAGAAGACCATTGAGCAGGTTGATTATGAGAATTATTAACTCTGACCATTGAATATTGTTTTAATCCAGCAGGCCCATTGCCCTCTATTGCAGCTTCATTCGGCTGTTGTTTCTCCATCTCTGGGTGTGATAAATGTTACTCTTGACAGACCCTCTGAACTCCTTATTGAACCAGCATTGATCCCAGGCTTGACAGCAATGGTAAGGGTATACCGGGTCATTAGGTTATACATTGTGGTGTGTACAGCAGCTGCTGAGGGTCAAGGCCCCTCATGTATGGTGACACTCATTGTGTCTGTAGGGAGGCTGGGATATTCCCCCCATAGGATCTCAGTCACGGTCACTTGTATCAATGAGGTCGAGGACAGATGCATCTGCTGCAGGTAATTTGGAGAGGACAAGGTCAAGGAGATTTACCTCTTGGATTGGTTTGGATGCGGTGCCGACCACAGACCCAGTCTGCCAGCTCTGTTCTTCAGGGCTCAAACAGCCTGGTCAGTGCTGTGCTACTAATCTGGTCTTAGTGATGGACATTTGAAATTGCCTAACAAGTATAGGGCCTGTGTCCTTGCTATATTTAGTGCTTTTTCCACTGTTGTTCACTGAAATAACAGCTGAGGAAGGACATGGTTGTTAATCTGGAGGAGTCCCTCCAGAGGTTTCTGTTTTACAGGAGTTCTCTTTACCCATTTTCACCCTGAAGCATTGAAAACACCTGGGTCTAAATTTGACTTCGAGGACTGCAAATGCTGCTCTCCATTGCCTGTACTGCCATCTTCTGGTGGGTTATCATGTATGCACCCAGTCTGTGAGATATGATTCAGTCAGGCAGCTCCTTGACCAGTCAGTGGGACAATTCAAATACCAATCCCCAGGTGTTAGTGAGGAGGACTTTATAATGTTGATTGGACTGAGAGTGACTTTACCAGATCTGAAATAATTACCTATGCCAATATAGAGTTTGCAGATCCATCAAAGCCCAGCTCTGTAACCTTCAGCCATGGACTTTCCACTTCTGCTCTCCTACAGAAACCACTCTTTCAATTCATCCAGCATCTGTAGCCATGACTTGTCCTGGCTAAGGGGAAAATTCTGGAGTACCTTCACAACTTGTCGACTTCTTCCTCCATTAAGAAACTTCCTGAAGCCCATTTTTAAGCAACATTTCAGTGATCAGTCCTAATATCTCCTTTTGTTATAAGAGCTAAACTTTGTTTAATTATCTTCCTGTGAGATACTTTGTGACATTCCACTATGTTCTATATAAATGCAGAACCTTATAATAACCAGAGTTTTGTTCCATTTGATCTCAGAATTCATCAACGGACTGCCCTGCTGTGTTGTATACGGAGGTGAAGTCATCAGGCATCACAAGAACTCTGAGAAGTAAGATGCACATTCCTCAAGGAAGTTCAGAATATGCTGAGATCCAAAAAATTTAGAAATGAACATGAAATATTGATTACTGATATATTTTGGGCCATTTTTCTGTAAGGAAGTGTTTAGTTGCTATTCTTTGTCCAGTAAATGAACAAAATAATAAAATTCTTGTTTAGACCATCACACCATAAAACATAGGAGCAGAATTAGGCTATTTGGCCATCGAGTGTGCAGTGCCATTTTATGACGGCTGATCGATTTCTCTCTCAGTGCCATTCTCCTGCCTTCTGCCCGTAAACCTTCATGCCCTGACAAATCTATCAACCTCTGCTTTAAATACCTCCAATGACCTGGCCTCCAGACACCTCTGGAAACAAACTCCTCTGACTAAATGAATTCCTAAAGATCTCAGTTCTAAATGGACATCCATCTATTCTGAGGCTGTTCCCTCTGCTCCTAGACTCCCCACACCCCCCCCCCCCCCCCATAGGAAACATCCTCTCTACATCCATTCTATCGAGGCCTTTCAACATTCAATATTTACCATGTGGAATCATTCCTATCTCTGGTTTTAACAACTGTTTGTTGCAGCAAGGCGAGGGGTAAGATGAGGAGCTGACAGAACAGTGTGCAGACATTGTACAGTTACTGAGCTGAACATGGTTACCCAAGCAAAACTCAATCCTTCACAGCCCAGCACATCTTTGCTCAGTTTTTTGCCAAAGCTTGGGAATCAAGCTCACCAGACATGCCAAGACAAGGATGCAAACAATGACACGCTAGCAATTGAACAGTGATTTTACTAATTCTAATGTATCATTGGCCTTTAACTCGTACATTTTACTAGTTATTAGCACCTGAAAAAATGTATTATGATTGGAACTTAAATATGCATATAACAGGATTCAGAAGTGGAAACAGATTTTCAAGGGTGAAAGCAGAGAAGTAATGTGGAGGAAGTTTAGGGACCACTTGAGCTGGGTTCAGGATAGGTTTCTCCCACTGAGATAAGGAAAAAATTGTAGGAAAAGGGAACCGTGGCTGACGAAATGCGTGAGGCAACTCGTCAAGAGGAAGAAGGAAGCTTATGTTAGATCTAGGAAGCAGGAGGGGTTTATGAGAAGTATAGGGTAGCCAGGAATGAGCTTAAGAAAGGACTTAGGAGAGCTCAACAGGGGCAGGAGAAGGCCTTGGCATGTAGGATTAAGGAGAACTCCAAAATGTTCTGTGTATGTGAAGAACGGAAGGATGACGAGAACGAAGGTGGAACCGCTAAAGGATAAAGAGGGCAACATGTGCCTGGAGGCGGAGGAGGTTGGGGAGGTCCTAAATGAATACTTTGCTTCAGTATTCACAAGTGAAAAATATCTTGATCAGGGTGGGGTTGAAATAGAGCAGGCCTGGGTGCTGGACAATGTGGAGATTAAGGAAGAAGAACTGTTGGATCTTCTTAAAAACATCAAGATTGATAAGTCCCCAGGGCCGGATATGATACACCCCAGGTTGTTGTGGGAAGTGAGAGAAGAGATCATTGGAGCAGTAGCTATGATCTTTGAATCCGCTTTGGCTGCAGGCAAGGTGCCCGAGGACTGGAGAATGGCAAATGTAGTTCCCTATTTTAAAAAAAGGTAATGGGGAGAATCCTGGGAACTATAGACCGGTGAGTCGTACATCAGTGGTCTGCAAACTATTAGAAAGGTTTCTTAAGAATAGGATCTACGAGCATTTGGAGAAGTACAGTCTACTCATGGATAGTCAACATGGCTTTGTGAAGGGAAGGTCATGCTCATGAGCCGAACTGAGTTTTTTGAAGAGGTAACAGAAGAGGGTAAGGCGGTCGATGCCGTCTACATGGATGTTAGCAAGGTGCTTGACAAGATCCCTCATGAGAGACTCATCCAGAAAGTCATAGTGCATGGGATCAGTGGAACTTTGGTTGTCTGTATAAAAAATTGGCTTACAGGAAGAAAGCAGAGGGTAGTAGTGGAAGGAAAGTATTCTGCCTGGAGATCAGTGACTAATGGAGTGCTGCAAGGATCTGTCCTGGGACCCCTGCTCTTTGTGATTTTTATAAATGACCCGGATGTAGAGGCAGAAGGATGTGTGAGTAAGTTTGCGGATGACACAAAGGTTGGAGGAGTTGTGGATGGAGTTGCAGGTTGTCGAAGGTTACAAGCGGATATAGACAGGATGCAGAGTTGGGCAGAAAAGTAGCAGATGGAGTTCAATCCGGACAAGTGTGAGGTGATGCATTTTGGAAGGACAAACCAGAAGGCTGAGTACAGGTTTAATGGTCAGCTACATAAGAGTGTGGATGAACAGAGGGACCTTGGGTTTCAAATCCATACATCCCTCAAGGTCGCTGCACAGTTTGATAGGATTGTTAAGAAGGCCTATGGGATGTGAGGCTTCATTAATAGAGGGATTGAGTCCAAGAGTAGAGAGGCCATGTTGCAACTCTACAAATCTCTGGTGAGACCACACTTAAAATATTGTCTTCAGTTCTGGTCACCTCATAGGAAGGATGTGGAAACTACGGAGAGGGTGCAGAGGAGATTTACCAGGATGTTGCCTGGTTTGGAGAACAAATCATATGAGGCAAGGTTAGCAGAGCTGGGACTTTTCTCCTTGGAGCATAGAAGAGTGAGAGGGGACTTGATAGAGGTCTACAAGATTATGAGAGGCATGGATAGGGTGGATAGCCAGTACCTGTTTCCCAGGGCACAAATAGCAAACACCAGAGGGCATATGTACAAAATTAAGGGAGGGAAGTTCAGGGGAGACATCAGGGTTAAGTTTTTTTTTACACAGTATTGTGGGTGCCTGGGATGGTGGTGGAGGCTACAACATTAGGGGTATTTAAGAGCCTCTCAGACAGGCACATGGATGAAAGAAAAATAGAGGGTTACGGGGTAGTGTGAGTTTAGTACTTTTTTTTAAGAACTATATAGGTCAGCACAACATTGAGGGCTGAAGGGTCTGTACTGTAGTATTCTAGTGTCTAGTATTATATTGCTATTGGACAAATATCTGTATAAAAATCGGTAATTTTGAGCTGAAACTTCAGAACAATTTAATGACCCTAACTGAGCTCATCTCCTTGTGCACAAGTAAATAAAGTGTGATTAACAAACAAGTGCAAGTTATTAAATAACTATCCAATAGCCTGTGTGCAGATGTCCGAATGAATTTGACCTGGGATGTGTAATCATACAATCGTTCATTATTGTCTACTCCTCACTGAATATTACATGATATTTGTAAATCAATGAGATATTTTGTTATTGTGTTTATTTCTTGTTAAACTATTGGATATGAACATTTCATTGGAATTGATTTTTCTTTTTGATAAAATAAATGCAATGTTTCACACAGATCCAATCAAAACATTACACAGTTGTAACAAGACCACCCTACTTTTGTATTCCTTCTTATGTTAAAGGTAGCATTATTTTTGCTTTTCTAGTTGTTGTATTTGAAAATTCACTTTGAGTTTCAGAGGGGGCCTGATCTCACTAATCCTGAATATTCATTAGCCTCACTCCATTTTTAAATTCCAATGTGGCTGTTCTTCGATCATATTCCAATTACTATATTGTCCTCACTCTGTAACCATTCTTTATCCTGCCTTAGGATTCTTTTGTCTTCTTGCAGTTTATTTTCCAACCTAATATGAACATTCCTGACTCGACCCTTTTTTAATGAGGCCAAGTGGCTAGCTCCACGTTCAACCTGGCACAGATGGAAAGCATGTTCGGGGGTGGCCCAACCTGGACTCGAATTTGAGAGCCTTCACTCTGGAGTCTGGCGCTGATGCCATTGCTCCACCAGCTGGCCAATTTAGAAATACATATAATATGAGGGGTGATTGATAAGTTCGTGACCTAAGGTAGAAGGAGGTAAGTTATGAACTTCAAACTTTCTGCGTAATCACTCAAAGTGTTGAACTCTATGTGCATTTAACGAGAGCTGTATAACTCATCTCTTTCTACCTTAGGCCACAAACTTATTAATCACCCCTTCTGTTGACAACTTCTACAGGACCAAGACGCTGACTTCTACAAAGAAGGGATCTGTATGCTCCACGACCGCTGGACTAAGTGTGTAAATGTAGGAGGGGATTATGTTGAAAAATAAATGTGCCAGGTTTTCTAAAATTGACTCCTTATACCTTAGGCCATGAACATTTCAATCACACATCGTATAACCAGAAATAATTGGTTGCAAAAAGAAAATTGCTTTTTACATTCTTAGCACCATCTTGTCAATATTTCTGCAGATTTAACTTATTTTTAAAGCAATACCACTATTAACACTGATGTGGCCCCTTTAGGTACTGAAAGCAAAGTGGTGGGGGGGGGAAGGAAATATGTGCTTGGTGGTGGGGGTCCCATTGGAGCTAGTGGAAGTTATGGAGAATTGTATGGGGGCTGGTGGGGTGGCAGCTGAGGACAAGAGGAACCTTATCTCTGGTGGGGTGGCAGCTGAGGACAAGAGGAACCCTATCCCTGGTTGGGTGGTCAGAGGAGGAGGTAGGAGCAGACGTGCATGAAATGGGAGAGATGCAGTTGAGGGCAGTGTTGATTGTGGAGGAAGGAAAGCCCAAGTTTTACATGTACCTCATATATACCTCCAATTCAGCCCTGATGGTGAAGGGGACATTGGGTTGGTCCAATGACCTCACTCTTACCATAGTTAACTCTGACCCTGATGTCCATTTAGATGGCCATAGATGCTGAAAAGTTTGTGAACTGACCATGGATCTGAGCACAATATAGTGACATCATCCATGCTGAATGAGGTTTCAACCTGGCAACACATCCCTCTTTTGCATTTGTTCTTCCTGATAGATTCAGCAAAGGTTTCTATACAGCAGACAGACAGGGGAGAGTGCCTGACACCAGAATTGATGGGGAGTCTTATCTGATTCCCACCGATTGATTTGGACTACACTACAGATGTCTATGTAGAGCAGCTTGATGCAAATCCTGATTCGAGCCTAAAACCCATTTTGAAGAGCATGTCTATTGTGTATGTGTATATCATCCTATCTCAGTCAGTATTAAGATCCACCCCTACGTCAGCAGGTCAAGCTCACAGGAGGCCCCCACTTGATCGTGAAATGTTCCCATTATCCCCTTCCTCCTGATCAATTTGTATTCGCACAGTTTGCTAATGAGTCAACACAGTATTCCAGCCTCCATGATTCCCATCCTGAGGGATCCGCAGCAGAGATCACAGATGTTTTGATCACAGTTTCTCCCCTCGGGTCATCCTCCTGTTCATCTGGAGGTCCGAGGTGGAGTGGGTCCGACAGGTCACGGTGCACAATTCTCCAGGGACTGGGGGCAACATTCGATCAAAAGTGCATCCGGCGAGCATGGATAAAAAATACATGGGCACCAAGTATCACAATGAGATGAGGTTCTACTGGTCACTGGTGTTGTGGAGGACGGGTCTGTCCTGTTCCCAGGGAGAGACACACCGAGGGAGACATCAACCAGCTGGAGGGCTCCTGTTGGTGCATTGGAAACTTGTTGCTCTTCCAGCACAGTGAGGTGTCTGTCCGGATTACTGCTGACTGGCACACTCAGGCTGTATGAGGATATGCAAGGGTCCACCTGAAGCTCGGTGCAGCCAGTGCAAAGGCTTGGTGGAGAAGGAGCACGTTCTAGGGTTCTTCTAGTTCGGGACAGGGAAGACCTGAGTCAACTAGGATAGCCCCTCAGACATTGTCACCTCAGTGTTACACATGAATGGCATTTTTTTTTTGCGTTGACACAGTTGAATATACTGACCAAGTGACACTGAAGATGTAATTATTTTTGCATGGCATTGTTCATTTCGTGTAATAACGATTATTTGTGAAGTTAAAAATGAATTCCTGCCACAAACAAGTTCCTAGATATTCCTCAGTATCTTGCTCCTCCTCGTTTAATACAGAACACGGAGGAATTGAAACTGAAACGAATGTGAATCTTCGGTAGCAGACAGGTAAAGTATTCACCTGGAATCGTTCTGCCCGTGTTCAGTTTTACTGTTTACCAATCGTTATGAGTTCACTCCACATCACTCTCCTCCACTTTCCGCTGGGGAGCTCCGTGACCCGGTGTGCGGACCCTCCTCTGCTCTCCGTCCCACAGCGAACGGGGTCAGTATCCCGGAGCAGGTCCGGCACCGATCGGTCGGGAAGAGGCGTGGATCGGATGAGCGTCGGACCCAAGAATCATCAACCCCGGGTTGAGAAGTTTATGTCGCTTCTCAGTCTCCGGATATTTTCACTCGTTCGCCTTTTCTCGCTTCTGCTCCAGCTTGGTGTGGTCGGTGCCGAAGGTAAGGGAATGACTTCAGATGTGAATCCCAGAGCCACAGTCTCCATTTCCGCGCTCGGAGACTGTGCTGTCACCACAACAGATTGCTGACTGAACAAACTTTTTCTTTTGGGGAACTGCAGCTTTGCAAGCTGAAGTCTGTTGTCCGAGGCATAAGTATACAGAGTAGAAATAAATGACACGGCCATTCGCTTTTTTAACAGCACAGTACATTACAAACATGACAAAGATCATTTGTTCACCTGACTGGAATTATACACAATTTACATGAACAAATAAACACAACACACCGGTGCCAGCTGAGAGAGAGAAGGAGGTAGTGTTCGGGGTTTTCAGTTCAATTCCAGACCCTGACTAACGGTCGACAGACCGCCCCTGCATTTCTAATGACCAGTACTGTTTATTATGGTGGGAAGTTCCAGTTCATTTATGGTTAAATTTTAGCCTGGGTTGCACAGTTATTTGCTTACGTATTTGGCGGTCACCCTAACAGTAACCGGGGTGTGTGATGGTCACTTCCCCAGTCGGGGTGAGACTGGTTGGGTTCACTCTCCGGGTTATGGTGCCAGGTCTATTTTGTGCTTTTGGTTAAGATCAACTGTGTTATGGCTCGGAACCAGCACGGCCACACCCGGGGGGGGGGAATTGCCCGCAGTACCTGAGGCCACTGAAGGTGTTGGGCATGACGGCTCAGGCCTGCGAAGTTAAGGACGGTGGGCAGTTCAAATAGAACTTTAAATTCAGACGGACCTTAAACTGGCATCACTAAACGTGCACAGTTTGGACGATGCGACACCGCGTTTCAGTAAAAGCCGACGTGACGGTCCTTCAGGACTGCGGACTGCCACACCTCCGCAACTACCGAAGTTAGTCACGGTGGTGGACCCAGGGTTTGTCGGTGTGGTCGGGGGGGCAGCTTCCGACCAGGGGATTCTGCTACGGGGAGGCATTTTCTCAATCACCCAAGTCAAAGAGGTGTTTGCGGGGCGCCTCCTCGTAGCAGACGATAAATACCGAAACACTCTGCTCCGGCTGATCACCGTGTCCGCCTCCCCCGTGCGGAGCGAGCGGCTCCCACCGCTGCTGGTGACTGCCCGGCCGGTCGTTCTGGCCGGAGACTTCAACTGCACCATTGGTGCGGCTGGACGATCCGGCAGGCTGGACAATACCTCCAGACTCCTGATGGACACGGTAAAGACAGCCAGGCTGCGCGACGCCTTTGGCGACCCCACAGGTGGAGCTCAGCCGCAAACCACCTGGACACGACCGGACGGCTCAGCCCGTTCCCGGATCCACTTCCTCTTCCTGTCAGAGCCCCTCACGGTCAGAACCACCGACGTCACCCCGGTGTTCCTCACTGACCACTGCCTCCTGCGAGACACCTGTCACCTGTGGGAGGACCGGAAGGCAGGGAGGGGGACGTGGAAGCTGAACGTCAAGCTGCTGACCCCAGAGAACATCGGGGAACTAGAGAAGGAGTACACAGGTTGGAGAACCTTGAAAGCCTTCTTTGATTCCCCGGTTCACTGGTGGGAAGCCCCCAAGGAGAACATCAGATAGATAGATAGATAGATAGATACTTTATTCATCCCCATGGGGAAATTCAACTTTTTTTTCCAATGTCCCATACACTTGTTGTAGCAAAACTAATTACATACAATACTGAACTCAGTAAAAAAATATGATAAGCATCTAAATCACCGTCTCAAAAAGCATTAATAGCTTTTAAAAAGTTCTTAAGTCCTGGAGGTAGAATTGTAAAGCCTAATGGCATTGAGGAGTATTGACCTCTTCATCCTTTCTGAGGAGCATTGCATCAAGAGGTTCTTCATCCACAAGGGCATCCAGAGAGCAAGGCAGGGGCAGAGGGAACTGCGTAAACTCCAGACAGAGTTGCAGCAACTCCTTCTGCAGTCGAGGGGGGTGGATGTCAGGGAGGAACTGCGGGGGGGGGGTGGATGTCAGGGAGGAACTGCGGGGGGGGTGGATGTCAGGGAGGAACTGCGGGGGGGGGTGGATGTCAGGGAGGAACTGCTGGGGGGGGTGGATGTCAGGGAGGAACTGCGGGGGGGGTGGATGTCAGGGAGGAACTGCTGGGGGGGGTGGATGTCAGGGAGGAACTGCGGGGGGGGTGGATGTCAGGGAGGAACTGCGGGGGGGGGTGGATGTCAGGGAGGAACTGCGGGGGGGTGGATGTCAGGGAGGAACTACGGGGGGGGTGGATGTCAGGGAGGAACTACGGGGTGGGTGGATGTCAGGGAGGAACTACGGGGGGGTGAAGGGCCGGCAGGCCCAGCACTTTGCCGCCGAGTCCTCCAAGATCATCTTCCGATCGAGGGTCCGAACCGTGGAGCAGGACGAGACGTGCTCACGATTCTTCTTCCAAAAGGTGCACAGGGGGAGCTCTGTGATCCACAGCCTTAAGGAAGAGGACGGCTCAGTCGCGTCCTCTCAGACAGACATACTGAGGATCTGCAGGTCCTTCTACGCCGGTCTGTACGGAGAAAAGGCCACAGACTCCACAGCCTCCCGCAGCTTCCTGTCGTCTATCACGCAGGTCTCAGACGACGGCAAGCGGGAGAGTCGGGATCAGCTACTGACCCTGGACGGGCTGACTGGCTCCGTCCGTTCCTTTGAGTCGGGTAGGACCCCGGAAGCGACGGTTTACCGGTCGAGTTGTATTCGGCTCTGTGGAACCGGATGGGCCCCGACCTGCTGGAAGTGTACAACGCTTCGCTCCTGGCAGGCAGCATGTCCGAATCCATGCGGAAGGGCATCATCACCCTCATCTACAAGCAGAAGGGGGAGAGGGAAGACATTAGGAATTGGAGGCCCATCTCATTCCTGAATGTGGACTACAAGATCCTGTCCAAGGCTATCGCCAACAGGGTCAAATCTGCACTGGAGCAGCTGATCCACCCGGACCAAACCTGTGCTGTACCGGGCAGGAAGATCTCAGACAGCCTCACGCTGCTGAGGGACACCATCGCCTACGTGCAGGACAGGGGGGTGGACGCCTGCCTGGTCAGCTTGGACCAGGAGAAAGCCTTCGACAGGATATCGCACACGTACATGGCGGATGTACTCTCCAAAATGGGATTTGGGGAGGGAATCCGGAATTGGATCAAACTGCTCTACACGGACATCTGTAGCGCAGACCAGGTCAACGGGTGGGAAACAGACAGCTTCCCCATCAGGTCTGGAGTCAGGCAGGGCTGCCCTCTCTCCCCTGTCTTGTTCGTGTGCTGCATAGAACCCTTTGCCGAAGCCATCAGGAGGGATGGGGGCATAAGAGGGGTGACGCTGCCAGGCAGCGGAGGGACACAAGTCAAAACCTCCCTGTACATGGACGATGTCACCGTCTTCTGCTCCGATCCGAGGTCAGTTCGCAGGCTGATCGGCATCAGCGAACAGTTCGAGCAGGCGTCGGGGGCCAGGGTCAACCGCACGAAGAGCGAAGCCATGCTCTTCGGGAACTGGCCCGACCGATCCAGCGTCCCCTTCACCATCAGGGCTGATCACCTGGAGGTGTTGGGGATCTGGTTCGGAGGGGTGAGGCGTGCAACAAGAACTGGCAGGAGCGGACTGCCAAGATGAAACAGAAACTGGGGCTGTGGGGAAGGCGCTCCCTATCGATAGCGGGCAAGAACCTGGTCATCAGGTGTGAGGTGCTCTCAGGGCTGCTGTACTTGGCGCAGGTGTGGCCAGTCCCCCGCTCCTTCAGCTCGGAAATCACCCGAGCCGTCTTCAGATTCGTCTGGGGATCCAAGATGGAGCGGGTCAGACGGACCACCATGCACAAGTCCCTGAACAACGGGGGCAAAAACGTCGCCAATGTCGCCCTCACCCTGATGGCCAGCTTCGTGTCTGGCTGCATCAGGTTGTGTGTGGATCCCAGGTACGTGGGCACCAAGTACCACTACGTGCCCAGGTTCTACCTGTCGCCCTGGCTACGAAGGATGGGCCTTTCCCCATTCCCACACAGCTCCCCTGTCCTTCCTAAAGAAGTTCTTCCAGGACAACACCTTTGACCACAGGGCCATCAGGCAGTGGTCAACACGGAATGTCCTGCAGGCACTGCAGGAGAAGGACCGTGATGGACTGGACACAGTGGGGTGGTTCTCTGAGCAGACTGTCCAGGTCATCTGGCAAAATACCACATCGCCAGACCTCACCAACTCCTCGTCCGTCATTATTGTCCAAATACTCGCCACAATAAACTGGAGATACATGTAAAACTTTTCTTTTGATGCCATACAGAACTCCCGCGACATCAGTACATTGAGGTGGTACAAAGGAATATGTACAACAACGGAATGAGGTATGAAGTGTTACAGTTCCCCATAGAGTTATTCTTCCAATAGTGTTCTGACAGTGGGGTAGAAGTTGTCCTTGAACCTGGTGAGATGTGGCTTTTATATCTACTCTCCAAACACGAAACATCTGCAGATGCTGGATATCTAAAGCAACACACACAAAATGCTGAAGGAACTCAGCAGGCCAGGCCGCATCTATGGAAATGAATAAGCAGGCGATCTTTCAGGCTGAGACCCTTCTTGAGGACTGAGAAGGAAGGGGGAAGATGCCAGAATAAAAAGGTGGGGAAGGGGAAAGACGCTGGCTGGAAGGTGATGGGTGAAGCCAGGTGGGTAGGAAAGGTCAAAGGCTGGAGAAGACAATAGAAGAAAGGAAAGGAGGAGAGGACCCAGGGAGAAGTGATAGGCAGGAGGGAAGAAGTGAAAGGTCAGAGTGGGGAATAGAGGAAGGGGGGGGAGGACTTGTTCACTGGAAGGAGAAATCGATATTCATGCCATTGAGTTGAAGGCTCAGACAGAAGATAAAGTGTGCTGCTCCACCCTGAGGGTGGCTTCATCTTGGCACAAGTGGAGACAATGGACCAACACATCAGAACAGGAATGGAACTGGAATTAAAATGTTTGGCAACTTGTGGCAGATGCTGTGGAGGTGTTTGATGAAGCGCACTCCCCCCCCCCCCCCCCAGTTTACTACGGGTCTCACAAAAGTAGAGGAGGCTGCATCGGGAGCACCAGACATAATAGACAACCCCAGCAGATTCACAGGTGAAGTGTTGCCTCACCTGGAAGAACTGTTTGGGGCCTGGAATGGAGACAAGGGAGTAGGTAAATGGGCAGGTGTAGTACTTGGGCCTCTTGTAGGGATAAGTGCCTGGAGGAAGATTATTGGGGAGGGAAAAATAGACAAGGGAATGGTGGAGGGAGCAATCCCTGTTGAATTGGGGTGGGTATGTTTAGTGGTGGGAAGTTGCAGGGGATGATGTCTTGGATATGGAGGCTGATGGAGTGGTATGTAAGGACAAGAAGAAGATAGCATGAGTGCAGATGTCCAGGAAATGAAGGGGATGTGGGTGGGGCAGTATTAATGATAGATGGAGGGAAACTCTCTTCTTTAAAGGAGGACATCTCTGATACCCTGGAATGGAAAGCCTCCTCCTGGAAACAGATGCAGTGGAAGCAAAGAAACTGAGAAAAGAGAAAAGCATTTTTACAGGAAATAAGGTGAGGAGAGGTATAGCCAAGATAACCATGGGAATGAGTCAGTTTATAAAATATGTTGGTTGACAGTTTGTCTCCAGAGTTGGAGATTTTTGGAGAAAGGGGCAGCAGGTGTCTGAGATGGACCAACTGAATTTAAGGGAAGAGTGGAAGTTAGAGACAAAGTTGATAAAATCGACGAGCTCAGCATAGGTGCATGAATTAGCGCCAATGCAGTTGTCATTGTCACGGAGGAAGAGTTGGGGAGTATAACCAGGGAAGTCCGAACATAGACTGTTCTATATAGCCAATGAATAGGCAGGCACAGGTTGGGCCCATGTGAGTAACTATAGCTAACCTTTGAAGTTTGGAGAAAGTGAGAGGGAAATTTCCTCAGGGTGAGGACCAGTTCTGCCAGACAGGGGAGTGTGCTGGTGGAAGGGAAATGGTTGGTTCTTTTGTCAAGAAAGAAGCGGGGAGCTTGATGGGGGATAGAAGTGTATAGGAACTGAGCATCCATGGTGATTAGGGCCTGGGAATTGAAAGTTACTCAGGAGATCAAGGGCATGAGAAGTGTAGTGGATGTAGGTGGAAAGGGACTAAACCAAGGAGGATAGATGGAATCGATACATGAGGACATAAGTTCAGTGGGACAGGAGGAGGCGGAGACAATGGGCCTACCAGGTCAGTCCAGTTTGTGGGTCTTGGGTCAGAGATAGAAGCAAGTAGTGCAGGTTAAGGGAACTACAAAGAGAAAACCTGCAGATGCTGCCTGGCCTGCTGAGTTCCTCCAGCATGTTGTGTGTGTTGCAAGGGAACTATGAGCTTGGTGGCAGTGGTTGGGACTTCTCCAGAGTGGATCAGATCAGTGATGATGTCAGAGACAGTTCTCTGATGGTGTGGAGTGGGGTCCTCCTCGAGGGATAGGTATGAGGAGGTGCCTGACAGTTGCCACCTGGCCTCAGCAAGGTAGGGTTCAGTACCCCACACTACAACAGCACCCACTTTGTCTGCAGGTTTGTTGGTAAAGTTGGGACTGATGAGAAGAGGGTGGAGGACAGTGCATTCAGAAGGGGTCAGGAGGAGAGAGGAGAGTTGAAAATGAGTTGGTTGGAGTCTCATCACCAATTAGATTGAGAAGGTCCAGAGCAGGCAGAGGACCAGAGCAAGGTGTCATGTCCAGGATGGAATTCACTGAATCTTCACGTATATGGAAATATATTTGTGTGTGGGGGGTGCGCTGGTTGTGGACGGGAAAAAGGTTCTGAAGCTCGTTCCCACCCAGCAAAGCACCGTAAAGCCTTTGTTCCACCACCAGTCCAGTGCAATGTCCTTTGAAACCCAGTAGGTCTGTCAGCATCTGTGGAAAGGATTAAAGAGGTCGATGCAACATGTACAACACGCTGGAGGAACTCCAGCATCCGTGGAAATGAGCAGTCAACGTTTTGGGCTGAGACCCTTCGTCAGGTTGACTGCTCGTTTCCATGGATCCTGCCCCACCTCCAGCGTGTTGTACATGTTGCTTTGACCCCAGCATCTGCAGTGTACTTTGTGTAAAGAGGTTGATGTTTTGGGCTGAGACCCTTTATCAGGACTGGAAAGCAAGGGAGAGGAAGTTAGCAAAAAGGGTAAAGGAAAAGGAAGGGAAAGGAGTACCATCAGGAAGGTGCGAGGTGAAGCCACAGTCCTCTCTCGTCTCCTATCCCTGGAAAGGAAGGGAGAAGTCCTTCTTATTTTGCCTTCTGCCCTCTGCCTTCCTTTCCAGTCCTGAGGAAGGGTCTTGGCCTGAAACAACTGCCTAACCTGCTGAGTTCCTCCAGCATTTTGTGTGTTTTTCTTGAACAATATGTTCTTGGTCATTACTGTACTTGGTCAGGGACAGCAGTTAATAGGAATGAAGTCAGAGTAAAGTAAAATTACAGAAGAAAGGTAGAAATAAAATACTTTAAAAAGCATCAGTACCACAAGCTGAGCTTTAGAAGAAATATGCAAAACAAGAAGAAAACCCTTAGGGAGATGCAGCAGAGATAGAAAAACAACTAAAAATACACTTGGAGGTGATGTGT
Source organism: Hemitrygon akajei (assembly GCF_048418815.1). Classification (NCBI taxonomy): domain Eukaryota; kingdom Metazoa; phylum Chordata; class Chondrichthyes; order Myliobatiformes; family Dasyatidae; genus Hemitrygon; species Hemitrygon akajei. Next base: position 175,597,454 of record NC_133125.1, on the reverse strand, counting down.
CTTACAGTCATGGAAAAAGTTAGATAGATAGATGCTTTATTGATCCCAAAGGAAATTACAGTGCCACGGTAGCATTACAAGTGCAGATATATATGAATGTTCTCCTCAGGAAGTAGATGTGACTGGGCCTTTCTTGTGTACAGCCTCTGTGTAGGTGCTCCATTCAAGTCTGTCATTCAGGTGCACCTCCAGGTAGGTCCTCACCATCAATAGTAATAGGAGCAGTCCAGGCTTGGTCTTCCTAAAGTCCATCACCATCTCCTTCATCTTAGTGATGTTGAGCTGAACTATTCGCAAAGTCCTCCACCAGGGCCCTGTATTCGTCCTCCCGTCCTCCCTTTATACACCCACTATTGCTGAGTTATCAGGGAATTCCTACAGATAACATGACTCAATGTTTTATCTTAAGTCCGAGCTATACAGAGTACACAGGAAGGTAGCCAATACAGTCCCCTAGGGGGCCCCCAGTGCTGCTGATAGCCGTGTCTGACACAGCTCTGAAGCCACACAAACTGTGATCTGCCAGTCAGGTAGTCCATTATCCAGGATACAATGGAAGTACCAACCTGCATTGATTGGAGCCCCCCCCCCCTCCCCACCCAGCATGAGGGCTGTATGGTATTGAAGGCACAAGAAAAATCAAAAAACACGATCCTCTCAAACCCTGCTTAAGCAAATGGCAGTAGACTGTATTAGTTGTAATAAGGAAATAGTTGGACAAGTACCAACAGGTTTCTGGGGAAATACCACTGGAACCAGTACAATCTTGAGGAATGATAGACAAGAAATGAGTAATAGCAACAGGAGAAGAAACTGGAACTGAAATAGCACATGAATGACTAACAGGAGATCAAATGACATGCCAGCATTAATATATTTTTTAAAAATGCAGCAGTTAAATATCCAGCAACTACAAAATTATCAGCTGCAGAAGCTAACTTACCAAGTCAGGTGACATCTGTAGAGGGAAATGGGCATTTGTCCTTCTGGGTTGGGACCCTTGATCTTGCAGCAAAAGATTGAGGGGACATGGCCAGTAAAAAGAGGTGAAGGGAAGGGGTGGGACAAAACCTGGCAGGTGATTGGTGGAACCAGCTGATGTGTGGTTGATTGGCAGATGGACTGAGTTGGGGGAAAGCTCGATGCTGGGTGGTGATCGGTGTGGACAAGCTGACTGTGGTTTGTGTCAAACAGCACAGAAACAGGCCCTCTGGCCCAACTCACCCTCTGGAAAGGTTCCTATTAAATCTTTCCCTCTAAGCTCTCTAATTTTCAGGTCTCCCACCCTGGGAAAATGTCTGTAAGCCTTCACCTCATTTCTGCCCTCATGATTTTAAACAGGTTGCCCTGAGTGTCAATATTTAAGATTGTTTAATGTCATTTCCTGTGCACAGGTGTAAGGCGTGTTCAATTCTGGTCACCTCATTATAGGAAGGATGTGGAAGCTATGGAGAAGGTACAGAGGAGATTTACCAGGACGTTGCCTGGTTTGGAGAACAAGTCATATGAGGCAAGGTTAGCAGAGCTGGGACTTTTCTCTTTGGAGCGTAGAAGAATAAGCGGGATTTGATAGAGGTCTACAAGATTATGAGAGGCATAGATAGGGTGGATAGTCAGTACCTGTTTCCCAGGGCACCAACAGCAAACACCAGAGGGCATATGTACAAAATTAAGGGAGGGTAGTTTAGGGGAGACATCAGAGGTAAGTTTTTTACACAGAGTGTTGTGAGTGCCTGGAATGACTTGCCAGGGATGGTGGTGGACGCTAAAACATCAGGCATATTTAAGAGCCTCTTGGACAGGCACATGGATGAAAGAAAAATGGAGGGTTATAGGGTAGTGTGGGTTTAGTACTTTTTCTTGAAGGATTATATGGGTTGGCACAACATGGAGGGCTGAAGGGCCTGTACTGTGCCGTAGTGTTCTCTGGTTCTAAGGCGAATGAAATAATTGTTACTCCGGATCTGATGCAGCACAAAGAAGAACAAAAAGAGCAGGAACATAATAATAATAATAATAATAATAATAATAACAACATATCAATATGTTCTGTACATAAAATAGTTTATATACATACATTAGTCGTATTTCCATAAAGTAACACTGGGTTGTATTTAAGGTGACTGAAGTGAAATGAAGCTGGAAGTGCTAGAGTTAGTGGGTGGAGGTGTTGGTCAGTCTCAATGCTTAGGGAAAGTAACTGTTTTTGAGTCTCATGGTCCTGGAGTGGATGTGATGTAGCCTCCTCCACGATGGGAGTGGGACAAACAGTCCATGAGCAGGGTGTGTGGGATCCTTTATGAATTTGTGCCATTACAGAGACTTGGATGTCTCGGGGCAGGAATGGCTGCTGGCTGTGCCAGGCTTCAGATGTTTCAAAAGGGACAGGGAAGGAGGCAGAAGAAGTGGGGGAGTGGCATTGCTAATCAGGAATAGTATCATGGCTGCAGAAAAGGAGGAAGTCGTGGAGGGATTGTCTACTGAGTCATTGTGGGTGGAAGTCAAACAGGAAAGGGGCAATAACTCTGGGTGTTTTTATAGACCCCCAATAGTAATAGAGACATTGAGGAGCAGATAGGGAGGCACATTCTGGAAAAGCGCAATAGTAATAGGGTTGTTGTGATGGGTGATTTCTGCTTTCCTAATATTAACCATATAACCAAATTACAGCACAGAAACAGGCCGTCTCGGCCCTTCTAGTCCGTGCTGACACTTATTCTCACCTAGTCCCACTGGCCCGCACTCAGCCCATAACCCTCCATTCCTTTCCTGTTCATCTACCTATCCAATTTTACTTTAAATGACAATACCGAACCTGCCTCTACCACTTCTATTGGAAGCTCATTCCACACAGCTACCACTGTCTGAGTAAAGAAATTCCCCCTCGTGTTACCCTTAAACTTTTGCCGCCTAACTCTCAACTCATGTCCTCTTGTTTGAATCTCCCCTACTCTCAATGGAAAAAGCCTATCCATGTCAACTCAATCTATCCCCTTCATTATTTTAAATACCTCTATCAAGTCCCCCCTCAACCTTCTATGCTCCAAAGAATAAAGACCTAACTTGTTCAACCTTTCCCTGTAACTTGGGTGCTGAAACCGAGGTAACATTCTAGTAAATCTTCTCTGTACTCTCTCTATCTTGTTGACATCTTTCCTATAATTCGGTGACCAGAACTATACACAATTAACTGGCTTCTCCTTAGAGCAAGGCGATTGGGTGGAGATTGTTGGGTGTGTTCAGGAAGGGTTCCCGACACAATATGTAGATAAACCAACCAGAAGAGAGGCTGTACTTGATCTGTTACTGGGAAATGAACCTGGTCAGGTGTCAGATATCTTGGTGGGAGAGCATTTTGGAGGTAGTAATTACAATCCTATCTCCTTTACCATAGCACTGGAGGGGATAGGATCAGACAATCTGAGAAAACATTTATTGGGGTAGGGGGACTATGAAGCTATTCAGCAGGAATTTGTGGAAATAAATTGGGAGCAGATGTTCTCGGAAATGCATGGCAGAAATGTGTCAAATGTTCAGGGAACATTTACATGGCATTCTGCATGGGTATGTTCCATTGAGGCAGGGAAAGGATGGTAGGATGAAAGAACCATGGTGTACAAAGGATGTGGAAGATCTAGTAAAGAAGAAAAGTCAAAAGAGGTAACAGAGATACTTAATACTTTGATTCTGTATTAATCAGGGATAAAGACCTTGGCAATTGTGGGGAAGACTTACAGTAGACTGACAGGCTTGAGCATATAGACATTAAGAAAGAAGATGTACTGGAGCATTTTGAAAAGCATTAAGTTAGATAATTCACTGGGACTGGATGAGATATACCCCAGGCTACTGTGGGAAACGAGGGAGGAGATTGCTAAGCCTCTGGTGATGATCTTTGCATCATCAATAGGGACAGGAGAGGTGCTGGAGATTGTAGGGTTACAAATGTTGTTGCCTTGTTCAAAAAGGGAGTAGAAATTACCCAGGAAATTATAGACCAGTAAGTCTTAATTCAGAGGTGGGCAAGTTGTTGGAGAAGATCCTGAGAAGCAGGATTTACGAGCATTTGGAAAGACATGATCTGATTAGAGATAGTCAGCATGGCTTTGTCAAAGGCAGGTTGTGCCTTACGAACCTGATTGAATTGAGGATGTAAGAAAAAACTTTGATGAAGGTAGAGCAGAGGATGTAGTAGTATATATCGATTTCAGTAAGGCATTTGATAAGGTTTCCCATGCAAGGCTCATTCAGAAAGAAAGGAGGCATGGGAACCAAGGAGACCTTGCTTTGTCAATCCAGAACTGGCTTGCCCACAGAAGGCAAAGGGTGGTTGTAGAGGTTGAGTAAACTTTGCCTTTTCTCCTTGGAGCGACGGAGGATGAGAGGTGACTTGATAGAAGTGTATAAGATGATGAGGGGAATTGATCGTGTGGATAGACAGAGGCTTTTTCCAAGGGCTGAAATGGCTATCATGACGAGGCATAGTTTTAAGGTGCTTGGAATTAGGCACAGGGGGATATAAGGAGTAAGTTTTTACACAGAGAGTGATGTGTGTGTGTGTGGAATACACTGCTGGTGACAGTGGTAGAGGCACTGTAGTGGTATGGTTCTACGTTACTGGGACTACTGGTATTTCAGTTGGCAAGAAATATGACTACAAACAATTACTAATTACACCTTTTCTGAAATAAATTGGGGTCAACTGTCACCACAGACAATAAAGAAGTAAGCAGAGGTGGCAGATTCGAAGGATGGGCCGTGCGGGTGCATTGCAGAGCCAAGGGGCAACGTGTTTGAGACAGGGTCACAGACAGAGTTTCTATCACTGTTGCTTTTGGAGTGAACAATTTGGAGAGGAGTCAATGCCCGTTCACCTAACCCCGATGCAAGGTTGGATCGCTAAAAGTGCTGAGGTGATTTGGTGAGATGGAGAATGGCTTTGAGCTGTGTGGACCAATCACTGGGATCCGGGTCTTACAGTGAGCCACTGCTCAGTGCTTGAACAATTTAGATAGATAGATAGATAGATAGATACTTTATTCATCCCCATGGGGAAATTCAACATTTTTTCCAATGTCCCATACACTTGTTGTAGCAAAAACTCATTACATACAATACTTAACTCAGTAATAATATGATATGCATCTACATCACTAACTCAAAAAGCATTAATAATAGCTTTAAAAAAAGTTCTTAAGTCCTGGCAGTTGAATTGTAAAGCCTAATGGCATTGGGGAGTATTGACCTCTTCATCCTGTCTGAGGAGGATTGCATCGACAGTAACCTGTCGCTGAAACTGCTTCTCTGTCTCTGGATGGTGCTATGTAGAGGTTGTTCAGGGTTTTCCATAATTGACCGTAGCCTACTCAGCGCCCTTCGCTCAGCTACCGATTTAAACGCTGGCCCAGGTCGACTGGAAAGCCCGAACGTCGGCACTGGAGGCGGGGGTTGGGCTGATTTAGCTGGCTCTCCTGTGATGTCCATTCCTATCTCCGGCGGCTGTTAACTCTGCGAGTTGCCCCTCTAGCATGATGAACAAAGATGGCTTATATGAGTGGGCTTGGGTTTACTGTGGCTGCTCCGGGAAGCTGATTTAAGGACTCAATCAGGTTCCGAATGCTGTCGTTTGCTTCTGGTGTTTGCATGTTCTCTGCATTTTCCCATCTTTTATGGTCTTTTTTTTAAATTGGCTCCTTCAGTTTCTTGCTTTGTGGCTGCCTGTATGCAAACAAATCTCAAGGTGTATAACATATACATTCTTGGATAATAAATGGTCCTGAATGTGGAATATGTCCTTGATGACAGATAGGCTGGTGCCAGTGATGTGTTGGTCAGCTTTGTCTACCCGTTGTACAGCCTTCCTGTCCACTGCAGTCCAGCTTCCCTACCAAGCAGTGATGCAGCTTGTCAGGAGGCTCTCTGCTGCGCATCTGTAGAATGATGTGAGTATGGACGTGCAAAGTCCAGCTCTCTTCAGCTTCCTCAGAAAGTAGAGTTTTGGTGAGTTTTCTTAACTGTGTAGGACCTGTTCTGGGACTATGAGAGGTTGTGTGTGATGTGCACTCCTAGGCTTTTGAAACTGCTTGCAGTTTCCACTACTATACCATCGATGTAAAGGGGCCTGTGAATGGTGTGACTTCTCCTGAAGTTGGTAACCATCTCCTTTGTCTTGTTGATATTAAGGAAGAGGTTATTTGCCTCACCTCTGTAGGACGTCTCGTCGTTGTTGGTGATGAGCCCCACTGCGGCCGTGTCATCAGCAAACTCAACAGTGTGATTACTCGGGTGTTTGGCCGTGTGTGAGCAGAGTGTACAGCAATGGGCTCAGAACACAGCTTGGGCGGGGGGCACCCATGTTGAGGATGATGGGGATGGAGGGGCATTTTGTACAACCTGACCGTCTGAGGTCTGTTGGTTAGGAAGTCCAACACAATGGTTCATTTAGACCAAGGAGTAGGAGTTTGTTCACCAAGGTCTGTGGGACAGTAGTTGAATGCTGAACTGAAACTGAACAGCTTTCTCACTGAAGTGTCCTTGTTTACCGGCTAGTGCAGTTCTGTCGGTATTCAGTAAGAATTTCTTCCGAGAATTTACTCTTGCTCTCCCTGAAAGAATTAATGAAACTAAAAGCATGTTAAATAAATGCTTACCAAATTCAGGAGCTCCCCCTCTGCAAAAAGAAATCTGGTTGAATGGGAAACAAAAAATCCCTGATCTGGTTTCACATTCCCTGAAACAATACCTTCCTGCCCGCGGTGCGAGCGAGCCAACAGGTTTAGTCCCTGATATACCAGTTACTGAACAAGTTCTGCTACAATGCAGAAATCCCCAAAAGTTATATATGGGTAGCAGAATGCTCCAAGGTATCTTTGGTACCAAGACTATCTGGGGAAGGTCAGAGTTCCACTTCAAGTTTAACTGTTCAAATTACATTTACTATCAATGTGTGTATTCTTTATACAACCTTGAGATTCATTTCCTTACAGGCACAAATAAAATAAAGAAACAGTGGAAGCCATTAAAATAAGACTATTGAACACCCAATGAACAGGGAATGAAAACACAAACAATAAAAGCAAGCAAAGAGCATTCAGCCCCATAAAGAAGGTGGGGGGAGGGTGGAAAACCAATCAGAGGAAAAATGGCCTCATCATGGCAGTAGAGGTGATGGCAGTAGAGGTGGCCATGTATGGCATCTGAATGGGAATGTGACATGTGATATATGTGAGATATATATATATATAATATGTGATATGTCCATATGGCCAAACTCAGGTTGGAGGAGCAACACCTCATATACCGTCTGGGTAGTCTCCAGCCCCTTGGTATGAACATCGAATTCTCCAACTTCCGGTAATTCCCTCCCTCTCCCTTCCCCCATCCCACTTTCACTCTGTGTCCTCTTCCAGCTGGCTATCACCTCTCTCATGATTCTGCCTTCTTCTACTTCGCATAGTGCTTTCCCCTTAGATTCCTTCTCCTGCCTATCCCCTCCCCCACACATTGATCTTTCCTCTGATTGGTTTTCCACCCTGCCCCCTCCCTCTTCAGTCCTGACGAAGGGTCTCGGCCCGAAATGTTGACTGCTCATTTCAACGGATGCTGCCCGACCTGCTGAGTTCATCCAGCTTGTTTGTACGTGTTGCTTTGACCCCAGCATCGGCAGTGTACTTTGTGTGAACTGTAAGAGCAACAGGTGAAGGCTGTCTGGCTCGATAGGCAAAGAAAGGACTGTGGATGTCATCGTCCGGTCCGTTAACTACTCATTTCAGTTAATTTCCTTTTCTCCGTGTTCCACTGGGCTCTTTGATTCTGACTCCGGATTTTTCCTCGGACTTTATTCCCAAGGCCTTTCCCGTGAGCGGGTATAGCCGCCAGGCAGCAGACGTTTGAAATCAGAGTTTCCCTCTCCTCGATGAGCTACCATCCGTGGTTAATGAGCCCCATATGCCCAGAGCAAATGATTTTAAGGCGCCAGTGGCCCTCCTTTGCCTCTCCTGTCAGTGAGAACAGCTCCGTCAGGAACAAGAATTATACCACAGATGAAGTCCGGGAGTTGGACTTGGTTGTCAGAGGCTGTTTGAGACGCACGCCATGAAGAGTATTTGTTTAGCAGTGGGAGCTCGTCCCCACCACCACCCTTCGGCTAGGACTACCCTTGAGACTGTGAAGGAACTGATACTGGTAACTTGTTGCAGAGAAGGTTATCGGAGAGTTTGCAGATGTATGAACAATCATTAAAGGCTGAATGGGAGAAATGAATCACAAGAAACACAGGTATAAATAATTTTGTCCGCAACTCACTTGCATTTCAGGTGCCTTCACATTTGACCTTTTTCAGTCAGTTTATTCGGAATTGAGTTGACGTTATAAACTTAACTGCTTCCGAGGAGCCCCACGTACCCCAATAACGCATTCCATCTGCCCATGCAATAGGTGCTTGTTTACTGTCCTGTTCATTTTTATATTTTATGTCTGACACCAGTTTCATCGGTTATATTTTCCTATCCTAATCAGGCAGCACAGTAGCAAGTGCCAGTGGTTCATCAGTTTTACTGGATCCCAGTGTCAAAGTTAACCCCGAGAAGAATGAAGTACTTTGGATATTCACCTCCAGCCACAAAAGTCCTCTCACCATTTTGCATTACATCCCAAGTTTCCAGAAGTGGGCAGAGCCGAGTGAACAGTTCAGCTCCCGGCTACAGTTTATTCAGTCCAATTGCTCTCTGATGGTGAACAGATTACAAGCCGGTGATCAAGGAAATTACAGCTTCACGATGGATAGACGACAGTTGAAAGTAATAAGAGTGCTCATCTTTGGTGAGTATTGCACTTATTGGTGATGTGGCAATGAATCATTCACAGCAGAATCTGTGGTTGTGGGATCCATTAAAGGCCTCACCTACCAGGGTAAAATCTGAAACAAAGGATACAGTCCTAACAGGTAAATGGGGAAAGCAGTCAACACGGATTTGCTGGGCTGAAGGGCCTTTTCTGTGCAGGAGGACTCAGAACCTGTGACTAGATACTGAATGCTCACAGTGACTGTGAGATACCTGCCTTTCCATGGTAACAGATTCTCTGTCCACTGCTCTGCAGCTGGGCTCTTTGTTACATCAGAAGGTTGGAATTTCCTGTTGGGCAGGTCACTGGAGAGTGGGGCTGAAGGGGCAGAGAGAGCAGGTGGGGGAGAAGTAATGTGAGGATGAGAGAAGGATTTTCAGTTCTCCCTGGTAAGTTTCAATATGTTGTATTAAGCTTTTCTACTTGCTGATTAGATACTGAGATCGAGGCTGGGAATCCGGAAGTCTGCCAGGGTAGCAGATGGAAGGGGTTGAGAGGATGGGGTTCTGGGAGCCTCCCCAGGGTAGAGGATGGAAGGGGTTAAGAAGATGGGATTCCGGGAGCATGCCCTGGGTAGCAGATAGAGGGGTTTGAGAGGCTGGGATTCTGGGAGCCTGCCCTGGGTAGTAGATGGAAGGGGTTGAGAGGCTTTATAGACTTTCCATCAATCCACAAGCAATCATAACTCGATTAACTCATCTGCATATAATTGGTATGTTTGTATTATGATCAGTCTGCTGTGTTTAAAGGGTTAAACCTGCAAAGCTACGGAGATCTGAAGAGGAACTTCTGCCTGTGGAACCTTGGGTATCATTGCCCAAATGTTTCAAGAAAAATGAAATTCGCTCCTTCGTCCTGAGTCATTTTCAGTCTTGATGTGAAGTTCAGTGTGAAGTGTGTTGCCATATGGATAATTGCATGTCTGTGTAGGTGTAGTAAAAAATGTGCAGGGGAGCACATTTCTCCCTTCCCTCTCTATCTACCCTCTCCCTCCTCTCTGTACAACCCCCCTCTCTACCCCTACCTCACCCTCTCTCCACCCCCTCTATTTCCACCCCCCTTCTCTCTCCACACCCACTCACTCCACACCCACTCACTCCCCTCTCCTCCACTCTCTCCCCATCTCTCTACACCTTCTCTACCCCATCTGCCCCCTCTACCCATCTATCCCCTCTCTACACAATCTCTACCCCATCTGCACCCCTCTACCCCTTATCACTCTCCCCCTCTCCCCCACTCTCCCACCCTCTCCCATCTCACCCCCTCCCCTTGACCCACCCTCTCCACCCCTCTCCCCTCCCTCTCTGCCCCACATACCCCAAACTAGCACCCCCCCCAGACCCTCTCCCCGACCCTTTGACCTTTAGCCTCTATGAGTATACAGGTAAGAGAAGGACAGCCAGGCTACTGAAAAGCATTCTGGGAAAGGAACGGTAGTCATTACTTACTTGTTATAACTGGTCCAGTGTGTTGGGTAATCTCGTACAAAAGGTTATGTCTCCTTCCTGTGATGTTGCCTCCAGTAGGTGTCCTCGGTGGTAGGGGGAGCTGTACTGGTGATGGAACAAGTCCAGAGAATTGTCCCTACTCATTTCTTTGGTTTTACTGACATTGCGCACAAGGTTGCTGTTACGACACCTCTCTACCAGCCGACTTAGCTCAGTTCATTCCGTCACTTCATCACCATCCATGATTCTGTGAATGTTTAAGAGCGGTGCTTCGCCACATAGTTGTTGGCGTAGAGAGAATAGAGCAGTGGGTGGGGCGAAGCACGCAGCTGAGTTGATGGTCAGCGAGATGCAGATGAGGTTTTACCATCTGCACTGACTGTCGGTTGCAGTTGCAGAGGGAGGGTCAAAGGCCCAGGTTCAGGAACTTGATAAGTTTTCAGGGGATGATGGTGTTGGATGCAGAGCTGTTTTCATTGGTCCCAGTATTAAATTAGCAGGTGAATTATTGCCGACAAACCAGGAAATCTGGTGACTCGGCAGGTGATTGATAATGTTGTGGAACCTTGGTTTTTCATTGAAGACTCTTTCATCTGCCTGTTCCTGTAGGGAATTAATATGCTTTCACACAATGTACAAAGGTGGCATATCACACGGTCACTGTTCCCACTCTTGTTAGTGTACAGTTGACAATAAATCACTCCGTAATCACTAAACAAGCAACATTAAAAATAAGCTCATTAAAATCAAACACTGCTATGTTCTTTGATGCCAGAAGTGCAAGTTTTGACAAAGGGATGAATTCAATAGAGTTTAGTTAAGAACATAACTAATATCTTTTAAAAGGTAGACTGTCCATTTTAAACAGAGATTGATTTTGTAACAGATGTAACACCAGATTAATGCAGTGATTACCGATAACAGACTGCTACAAATATAGATTAATATTTGGTTAGTGGATCAAATGATTAAATAATATGAAAATGCTGGAAATACTCAGCAGGCCAAGCAGCTTCAGCATAGAAATATGAAGACAACTTTTGGGTTGACTTTGTGTTCGATCTGAGACATTTCTCCTTCCATGGCAGCTGCCTGACCTGCCGGTCATTGGTTTCTCGTGAACTGGTCTCTTTGTGACGGTGAGAGCTTGCTGCTGACATTGCATCTCATTAATCAGTAGTTTCTCCTTTAGATGAACTGTCCAAACCTTCCATCCAGAAAAATAGCAGCTCTCTGAATTCCACCATCCAGCTCAGCTGTACTGTTGACGGAGATTCTCCGAGCTACCAATGGCAGAAAGATGGAAGGGAGGTTTCCCAGGATCAGTTGCTGGACGGTAACAAAAGCCTTGTTATCCCGAGCGCTTCCAGAAGTGACTGTGGAACTTACACCTGTGTTGTAACCAACCCCGTCAGCTCTGTCCAGGCAAACTACCTGCTAACTATTCACGGTAAGCTTGTTTGTGGATGACATCATGAGGGTACAGTTCATCATCAGCTGCTGGTGCTGAGCTTCTGAACACAGTCTGTGCAAATCCGTAGTGAAGCAGAAAGTGTAAAAGTTAATTTAAAATCTTTAAATATAAGTCATCAGCAGGTTGGTAGAATGAGAAAAAGAAGAACTATTTCCCCTGAAAACAAAGGTGTTGGTCTCCTATTTCCTCGATGTATAGAAGCTGTCCCTCAGTGCTGGAGGTAGTGAGGGAATATTTTGTATTAGGTTGCTGAAGCCTTGACTGTTGTCATCATCATCATCAGATGCGATGCCCAGTTTGAGCTTTGACAGCCAAGGCCCACACTCTCCTGTTTCGGGTCAAGTGGATCCATTCATTGGTATTCATTTCCAGTTCTCTGGCTGCTGTCTCCATCATCATTTGTCTTTGCCTTCCTCTTGCTTTCTTCTCTTCAATCTTTCCCATAATTACTGTGCATTCTAACTCCTCTTTCCTAATCACATGTCCAATGAAATTACGTTGCCTTTTCATGATCTCAATCAAGAACAAGACCCACCCAGCCAACACACTTTTTGTCACACTTCCCTCCGGGAGAAGGTTCAGGAGCATGAAGATTCGTACGGCCAGATTTGGGAACAGCTTCTTTCCAACTGTGATAAGACTGCTGAACAGATCCTGACCCGAATCTGGGCCGTACCTTCCAAATATCTGGACCTGATTTTCACTACTGTACTTTCTCTTTTCTATTTTCTAATTATGATTTATAATTTAAATTTTTATTATATTTACTTTGATTTGTACTTCAGGGAGCGTGAAGCGCAGAAACAAATATCACTGTGTTGATTGTACGCTCTAGTATCAATTGTTTGGTGACAATAAAGTATTATCTTATCTCGTACATTATTGTTCTTCTTGTGTTTGCTCTGTTCATGACATCCTTGTTAGATATTTGTTTTGTCCATAATATTCTTTGCATCCTCCTCAAAAACCACATATCTGCTGCTTCAATTCATTTCCTCATGTTACTAGATATTGTCCAACATTCTGAGCCATATGACATAACTGGATAAATGTAACATTTCAGTACTCTGAGGCGGGTTGCCATGCCTAGTCTAGTGTTGGTCAGTATACTCTTCATTCTCGTAGAGTTGTCTTTTGCCGTCCCTATTCTGCTTTTGATGTCCATGTCGCACCAGCCATCTGATTTCACCCAGCTGACTTAGTCACAGGGCTGTTACACTATAGTGCAAGGAGTAAAAAAATTACTAGAAGTTACAGTATAAGTAAAATGAATAAATGTGCACAAGAGGAATAAAGCATAGAGCAGTACAGGCCCTTCAGCCCACAATGTTCTGCTGACATATTAACCTACTCTAAAACCAATCTAACCATTTCCTCCTACATAGCCCTCCATTTCTTTACCATCCATGTGCCTACCTAAGAATTTCTTTATCTCGCTAATGTATCCACCTCTGCCGCCACTCCTGGTGGTACGTTCCATGCACTTAACACTCCATAAAAAAGCTCACCTCTGGATTCCCCCAACACTGTCCTCCAGTCACATTAAAGTAATGTCCTGTCATATTGGTCTGCCCTGCGAGGTGGTCTATGCCGGTTATCTTGTACACAGCTCATCTTCCTTCACTGCAAAGAGAAAAGTCCTAGCTCACTCACCCTATCCTCACAAGACATGCTCTCTAATCCAGGCAGTATCCTGGTAAATCTCCTCTGCACTCTCTCTAAGTCTTCCACATCCTTCCAATGATGAGGTGACCAGAACTGAGCACAATGTTCCAACTGTCTAATGAGGAGTGTTCAAGGTTTCATGGATCGTTCAAAAATCTGACGACAGAAAGGAAGACATTGTACTTAAAACTATGAGTGGGAATCATCAGGGTCTTGTTCCTCCTCTCTGAAGGTAGTAATGGAAAGAGGGCATGTCCCAGTGGTGAGGGTCCATAATGATGAATGTTGTCTTCTTCAGGCAATGCCTATTGAAGATGTTCTTGATGATGGGAAGGGATCTGCCCATGATGGAGCTGGCTGAATGTACAATCTTCTGCAGCCTCTTTTGATCTTGTGTGTTTAAACCTCCATACTGGACAGTGATGCAATCGTTGTCAGAGTGCTCTCCACCATACAGCTGTAAACAGTATGTTGATAGGCCAACTAGGGGGAATGCCATACTAGATCTAGTATTAGGTAACAAACTGAGTCAGGTCACAGATCTGTCAGTGGGTGAGCATCTGGGGGACAGTGATCACAGCTCCCTGGCCTTTAGCTTTATCATGGAAAAGGATAGAATCAGAGAGGACAGGAACGTTTTTAATTGGGGAAGGGCAAATTATGAGGCTATAAGGCTAGAACTTGTGGGTGTGAATTGGGATGATGTTTTTGCAGGGACTATGCAAAACTATGGACTATGGACTTGTGGTCGATGTTTAAGGAGCTCTTGTAGGATGTTAGGGATAAATTTCTCCCGGTGAGGAAGATAAAGAATGGTAGGTGAAGGAAGCATGGGTGACAAGTGAGGTGGAAAATCTAGTCAGGTGAAAGAAGGCAGCATACATGAGGTTTAGGAAGCAAGAATCAGGTGGGTCTATTGAGGAATATAGGGTAGCAAGAAAGGAGCTTAAGAAGGGGCTGAGAAGAGCAAGAAAGGGGCATGAGAAGGCCTTGGCGAGTAGGATAAAGGAAAACTGCAAGGCATTCTTCAATTATGTGAAGAACAAATGGATGACAGGAGTGAAGGTAGGAACAATTAGAGATAAAAGTGTGAAGATGTGCTTGGAGGCTGTGGAAGTGAGTGAGGTCCTCAGTGAATACTTCTCTTCAGTATTCACCACTGAGAGGGAACTTGATGATGGTGAGGACAATATGAGTGAGGATGATGTTATGGAGCATGTTGATATTAAGGGAGAGGAGGTGTTGGAGTTGTTAAAATACATTAGGATGGATAAGTCCCCGGGGCCTGATGGAATATTCCCCAGGCTGCTCCACGAGGCAAGGGAAGAGATTGCTGAGCCTCTGGCTAAGATCTTTATGTTCTCGTTGTCCATGGAAATGGTACCGGAGGATTGGAGGGAGGCGAATGTTGTCCCCTTGTTCAAAAAAGGTAGTAGGGATAGTCTGAGTAATTATAGACCAGTGAGCCTTTCGTCTGTGGTGGGAAAGCTGTTGGAAAAGATTCTTAGAGATAGGATCTATGGGCATTTAGAGAATCATGGTCTGATCAGGGACAGTCAACATGGCTTTCTGAAGGGCAGATCGTGTCTAACAAGCCTGATAGAATTCTTTGAGGACGTGACCAGGCATATAGATGAGGGTAGTACAGTGGATGTGATCTACATGGATTTTAGTAAGGTATTTGACAAGGTTCCAAATAGATAGATAGATAGATAGATACTTTATTCATCCCCATGGGGAAATTCAACTTTTTTTCCAATGTCCCATACACTTGTTGTAGCAAAACTAATTACATACAATACTTAACTCAGTAAAAAATATGATATGCATCTAAATCACTATCTCAAAAAGCATTAATAGCTTTTAAAAAGTTCTTAAGTCCTGGCGGTAGAATTGTAAAGCCTAATGGCATTGGGGAGTATTGACCTCTTCATCCTGTCTGAGGAGCATTGCATCGATAGTAACCTGTCGCTGAAACTGCTTCTCTGTCTCTGGATGGTGCTATGTAGAGGATGTTCAGAGTTATCCATAATTGACCGTAGCCTACTCAGCGCCCTTCGCTCAGCTACCGATGTTAAACTCTCCAGTACTTTGCCCACGACAGAGCCCGCCTTCCTTACCAGCTTATTAAGACGTGAGGCGTCCCTCTTCTTAATGCTTCCTCCCCAACACGCCACCACAAAGAAGAGGGCGCTCTCCACAACTGACCTATAGAACATGTTCAGCATCTCACTACAGACATTGAATGACACCAACCTTCTTAGGAAGTACAGTCGACTCTGTGCCTTCCTGCACAAGGCATCTGTGTTGGCAGTCCAGTCTAGCTTCTCGTCTAACTGTACTCCCAGATACTTGTAGGTCTTAACCTGCTCCACACATTCTCCATTAATGATCACTGGCTCCATATGAGGCCTAGATCTCCTAAAGTCCACCACCATCTCCTTGGTCTTGGTGATATTGAGACGCAGGTAGTTTGAGTTGCACCATATCACAAAGTCCTGTATCAGTTTCCTATACTCCTCCTCCTGTCCATTCCTGACACACCCCACTATGGCCGTGTCATCAGCGAACTTCTGCACATGGCAGGACTCTGAGTTATATTGGAAGTCTGATGTGTACAGGGTGAACAGGACCGGAGAGAGTACGGTTCCCTGCGGTGCCCCTGTGCTGCTGACCACCGTGTCAGACCTACAGTCTCCCAACCGCACATACTGAGGTCTATCTGTCAAGTAGTCCACTATCCAATCCACCATGTGAGAGTCTACTCCCATCTCCGTTAGTTTGTGCCTTAAGATCTTGGGCTGGATGGTGTTAAAGGCACTAGAGAAGTCAAGGAATGTAATCCTCACAGCACAACTGACCCCCTCTAGGTGAGAGAGTGATTTGTGCAGCAAATACGTGATAGCATCCTCCACTCCCACCTTCTCCTTATATGCAAACTGAAGAGGATCCTGGGCGTGCCTGGTTTGTGGCCTCAGATTCTGTATTATCAGCCACTCCATGGTCTTCATAACGTGCGACGTCAAGGCAACAGGTCTGAAGTCATTCAACTCCTTTGGTTGTGGTTTCTTCGGTACCGGGACAATACAGGATGTTTTCCACTGTCTGGGTACTCTTCTCTGCTCCAGGCTCATGTTGAAGATGCGATGTAGTGGTTCTCCCAGCTCAGTCGCACAGGCCCTCAGTAATCGTGGGGAAACTCCATCCGGTCCAGCAGCCTTGCTGGTACAGATCTTCCTCAGTTGACCTTCCACCTGTGCAGCCGTAATCCTGGGCGTGGGCAAGGTCTCCTGTGAGTGGCTATTTTCCTGTGAGGGAAGTAAGCCTGGTGTGGATTTCTGCGGTGAGGATGAGATTGAGCTGTCGAACCTGTTGAAGAAGTTGTTCAGCTGGTTCGCTTTCTCCACATCTCCACTTATGTTCGCCCCCCGCTTTGCACCGCATCCGGTGATGATCTTCATCCCATCCCACACCTCCTTCATGCTTTTTTTCTGCAGCTTTTGTTCTAGCTTCCTCCTATACTGCTCCTTTGCCCCCCTTATCTGTACTCTGAGTTCCTTCTGAACTCTTTTAAGCTCCAACCGATCACCATCTTTAAAGGCCCTCTTCTTCTGGTTTAGGAGACCTTTGATGTGACTAGTGATCCAGGGCTTATTGTTGGGATAGCAGCGAACAGTTCTAACAGGAACAACTGCATCCACACAAAAGTTAATATAGTCCATTGTGCATTCAGTGACCTCCTCAACGCCCCCACAGAGCCCCCCTTGCAGTACATCCCAGTTAGTAGTACCGAAGCAGTCTCTCAGGGCCTGTTCAGCTTCAGGAGTCCACTTCCTAAATGGTAGGCTTATTCAGAAAGTCAGAATGCATGGGATCCAGGGAAGTTTGGCCAGGTGGATTCAGAATTGGCTTGCCTGCAGAAGGCAGAGGGTCATGGTGGAGGGAGTACATTCAGATTGGAGGGTTGTGACTAGTGGTGTCCCACAAAGATCTGTTCTGGGACCTCTACTTTCCGTGATTTTTACTAATGACCTGGACGTGGGGGTAAAAGGGTAGGTTGGCAAGTTTGCAGACGACACAAAGGTTGGTGGTGTTGTAGATAGTGTAGAGGATTGTCAAAGATTGCAGAAAGACATTGATAGGATGCAGAAGTGGGCTGAGAAGTAGCAGATGGAGTTCAACCTGGAGAAGTGTGAGGTGGTACACTTTGGAAGGACAAACTCCAAGGCAGAGTACAAAGTAAATGGCAGGATACTTGGTAGTGTGGAGGAGCAGAGGGGTCTGGGGGTACATGTCCACAGATCCCTGAAAGTTGCCTCATAGGTAGATAGGGTAGTTAAGAAAGCTTATGGGGTGCTGGCTTTCATAAGTCGAGGGATAGAGTTTAAGAGACGCGATGTAATGATGCAGCTCTATAAAACTCTTGTTAGGCCACACTTGGAGCACTGTGTCCAGTTCTGGTCGCCTCACTATTGGAAGGATGTGGAAGCATTGGAGAGGGTACAGGGGAGATTTACCAGGATGCTGCCTGGTTTAGAGAGTATGCATTATGATCAGAGATTAAGGGAGCTAGGGCTTTTCTCTTTGGAGAGAAGGAGGATGAGAGGAGTAATGATAGAGGTATACAAGATATTAAGAAGAAGAATAGATAGAGTAGATAGCCAGCGCCTCTTCCCCAGGGCACCACTGTTCAGTACAAGAGGACATGGCTTTAAGGTAAGGGGAGGGAAGTTCAAGGGGATATTAGAGGAAGGTTTTTCACTCAGAGAGTGGTTGGTGCGTGGAATGCACTGCCTGAGTCAGTGGTGGAGGCAGATACACTAATGAAGTTTAAGAGACTACTAGACAAGTATATGGAGGAATTTAAGGAGGGTGGTTATATGGGAGGCAGGGTTTGAGGGTCAGCACAACATTGTGGGCAGAAGGGCCTGTAATGTGCTTTACTGTTCTATGTTCTAAAAAATCTTTATCTTCAGTGACAAATGAAACATCCTCAAACTCGTAATGAAGTATGGCCATTGGTGTGCCTTCTTTTTAGATATGTCCATATTGAAAATGAATTTATTAAGAAAAATCAGAAAGCGTGTCCAATGTTGGTTTGACCTAATACAGGGACTTCAATTGAATGACTTGTTGTGACAATAAGAGGTTGATCCTTCCTCTGAGAATCCCTTTGTTATTCCAACATGGAACTTTTCTGTTGGCAGATATTTGTCCGGTGGAGTATGTGTCTGCAACAATTGCCCGACTGTCAATATGCGGAATAGTATTTTCTGCAGTGTCATTTATTGGTTTTCTGTTACTGTGTTGCTCGAGGAATGAATTGGAAAAAGGTAGGTATCAAATCTTTGCTCTTATAAACCCATGGCTACCAAGTTAAATAAATCTGACTAACTTGAAAACTTTACTGTGGTGGTGGAATTCCATTGCATTCCCAGAGCCCTGTTGATAATAATGACAAAAATTGAGAAAAAGTGTGACAATACATCTTATCAATGCCCCTCGCATATATTCATCCATCCGTATGTTCATCCATCCTTCACTCCAGGGAAACCTGTCCCATTCTACCCAGTCTGTATTTGGCCCTTATCCCTCCTTTCCTAACTTATCTGTCTTAATGTTGTAATTGTACCAGAACCTAACCCTTTCTCTAGTTCCATATACCACCCCCCCCCCCCACTTCTCCACATAGAAAAAGTTCCTTCTATGACCCCCTTTAATCCTCTCCCTTCTAGTTTTAGGCTCCTCTACCTTGGAAAAAGAGGGAGACTATTCATCTTTTCAATGACCCTCATGATTTTGTAAACCTCTAGGTCACCCCTCTGTCCCCTACACTTCAGGGTTAAACAATCTGTGGCCTATCCAGTCTCCTACAGTGGTGTATGGAGGGTTTCCTGTGTCCTAACATTTGTCTTCATTTCTCCACAGGTTCAGTGAGGCAGCCCAAATACTTGTTTTTGCTCCTGTTTACCTGTGACACTCTGTCTCTTGTTGTTATTTCCATTGCCCTCATTTCCTGGATTGCAATAAAAGGTATGTGCAAAAATAGTATTTGTTATTGACGTGAACGTGATCTACTCAGGCAAGGAGGGAGGGAGAAAGCCGTGTGCCCTCTCCATCACGGAGTGTATTGGTCTCATTAACGTTATGGGTGACGTGGTATGTTTAGGCAAAATCTCTTTCTTTGGGTAGAAATGTTGAATGCTAGGGGCTATCACTTTAAGGAGAGAGGGGGAAAGTTTAAAGGTGATGTGGGGGACATTTTCTCACCCAGCGGTGGGCTGCCCGGGATGGGGGTGGAAGCAGTGACATTCCAAAGGCTTTTAGACACAGGGAATGGAGCGATATGGCTCATGGATGGCATGGTGTTGTAGTTGTTATCTGAGTTCAAGGAGTTTGTATATTCTCCCTCTGACCACGTGGGTTTCCTCCAGGTGCTCCTGTTTCCTCCCTCACTGCAAAGACACACAGGCTAGTAAGTTGAGGGTGTGCAATGTTGGCACTGGATGCAAGGTGACGCTGGCCGGCTGCCCCTGGCACAATCCTCGGAATGTGTTGGTCGTTGATGAAAACCCTCATTTCTCTGTATGTCTTGATATTTTGATGTTGACAGACCTCCACTGGTCAAGGTCAACCCTGAATGTTGCATTGTAGCTGTCTACGTGATACGCAGGCCAGGGCGGTACAATATGGTAGCGTAGTGGTTAGCACAATGCCTTACAGTTCCAGTGACCCAGGTTCAATTCCGGCAGCTACCTGTAAGGAGTTTGCACGTTCTCCCCATGACCGCGTAGGTTTCCTCCGGGTGCTCCGGTTTCCTCCCACACTCCAATGAAATGCCAGTTAGTAGGTTAATTGGTCATCGTGAATTGTCCCGTGTTTAAAGTCGAGGATTCCGGGGCGTCGCTGCTTGAAGGGCTGGAAGGGCCTATTCCACGCTGTATGTCAACAAATTGTGGAGGACAAGGTGATGCCCATGCAGCAAGCTCCTTCTTTCCACACAACTGGTGTATCCAAAGGAACGGCAAAAACCGATACAGTTTGGCACCAGGAGTTCCTATTCAGCATTGAACTCAATGTAGGATTGCCTTAGGGACTCCAGCTCCGGATTTTTCCTCAGTGTTTACTCCCGAAGCTTTCCCCAAGGCAACCGAGGTTTGAGGTGTGTTCATGGGTTTATTGATCATTCAAAAACCTAATGGTGGAGGGAAAGAATCCATTCATGATTCGATTAATATCATTCTACAAGCTGCCCAAACTAGTTGGATCCCATTCCCACTCCACCATCCAGTAAGATCATGGCTCACCTTTCACTTCTGCGGCACTCTCTCCCCTTGACCCTTTCCCTTCGTATGGAGTAGGAGTTATGGTACAGTTACATATAGAGCTGACTAATTCGTCATCTCCATCATGGACACAAGCCTCCATAGTATCCAGGACATCTTCAAGGAATGGTGCCTCAAAAAATTGGCATCCATCATTAAGGACATCCACCTCAATACTTTTTGGTTCTATTTTTTCACTAGTTATTTAACTATTTATATATATATATATATATATATCACACACTCAAATATATTCATGCTGTATATATGTCATTATCGTTGTTCAGTCTTTAAATCGAGTTCAATTCTTTGTGACCTCATGGCCTCCTGCACACCAAGCCTTCTTGCTGCAAGCTGCCTCTCTAAGCACCCATGAGGTTTTCTTGGCAAATTACTGGAGTGGGTTGCCATTTCCTTCTCCAGTGGACCATGTTTATTCTGACCTCTCTGCCATGACCTGTCCACCTGGTGTAGCTGTACATGGTGTAGCTCATAACGTCACTGAGATGCACGAGCCCCCTCACCATGACAAGGTAATGGTCCATGAGAGAGACTGTATATATACATAATGTAATTCAGCTTTTTTCTCTCTGTTATCATGTATTGCATTGTCCTGCTGCCATAAAGTTAACAAATTTCATGACATATACTGGTGATATTAAACAAGATTTTGATTCTGATTCATACTTGAAGGACTAAGTGTTTCTGCAGGCCGTATATTAGGAAGGACATTATGGTCTTGGAGTGAGAGCAAAATAAATGACCAAAAATGTGTTCAAAGGGTCAAATTATGAACAGAGGCTACACAGATAAGGGCCATGGCTACAAATTTGTAGAATTGGGGATATTTCACCAAAGTTCTGAATACTTCATGGGAACTCTTGGCATAGTTTGGGAGCAAGTATTTCTATAAGTTTTGGAGTCTAATACCAGATGAGCAGAGTCTGAAAAAACAGAGCCAATATTTCAGAGTGAATAGAATGAAAGCAAGAGTTGCTAAAAATATTGCTAGAAGTATCACTGGATAAAAGATCTGGTGTTGGTATTCAGTGGAGATTAACGGATATTTGAGTAAAGGTATGAAGGAAGTGGAAGATGTGCGTGAATGGAGTCAAATCTGGGTCAGACCTGTGTTCAGTCCATTCTGAGCAGATTCAGGGGTTAACTAACCTGCTGGTGTTTCAGAGTTGTGATCCTAGAAGGTCCCTCACCAATTCATAAAGGAACTTGGACTAATCTGTCCCACTGTCAAATACAACCAGAACTGACATGTATAAACTATGAGTGAGTTGCTAACTGGTAATAATACCTTATGTTCTCTTAATTTCCCTTCATTTATTGTGGGTGATAACTCCAGGAGCTGCCGATGCATCTGTGGTTGCCCTGTTCATTGTGGTTGGCCTGCTGCCTTTGAACATGTGCCTGACCATCACCATTGGGAATCTGGGCTGCCAATGTATCAGAAAGTTCTTAGTCTGCACAGGTAAATAGAAGATGATTTATAGAAAAAAATCCCATTTGTGAATGTTGAAACTGATCATCTAATCCATTCCCCCATTTGCACTTACCAGATTTGCGAGCTTTGATTGACATCTGTGGCATCATGAGATTGATCCCTGTGCTCATCTTTTCCATCGTCACCGTTGCTGAGGAGATTCAGCATAGCAGTGAGTTTACCAACAGCCTTTCATTGTCTTTTGTTTTAATTCTATGGATTGTGTTCAACTTTCTGACATCTCCACCATAAACAGCCGAGTGACAGAGGACAGGAAAGGCTATTGTCCTGGATATAATGTTAAGGCTTTATAAGGCATTGGTCAGACTGCATTTGGAATATTGTGAGTAGTTTTGGACCTTTATCTAAAAAAAGATGTACTAGCACTGAAGAGGATCCAGAGGAGGTTAATGAGAATGATTCCAGGAATGAAAGGGTTATTGTATGTGGAGCATTTGATGGCTCTGGGTCTGTAGTCTTTGGTGTTTAGAAGAATGAGGGGGGATCTTATTGAAAACTATCGAATATTGAAAGGCCTAGACAGAGTGGATGTGGAGAGGATGTTTCCAAAAGTGGATGAGTCCAGCACCAGATGGCACAGCCTAAGAATAGAGAGACATCCCTTTAGAGCAGAGATGCAGAGGGATTTATTTATCTAGAAGTTAGTGATTACATTCCTGTATACATTCTGGGAGATGAAGTTGCGTTGGTGGAGGAGTACAAATACTTGGGTGTTCATCGTGACAACAGACTTGACTGGAAAACCAACACCACGGCTATTTGCAAGAAGAGGATGAGCAGACTCTATTTTCTAAGGAAGCTGTGATCCTTCAGTGTGTGCAACAGTGGTCTGGAGATCTTTTCTCAGTCTGTTGCAGCAAGTGCATCTTTACAGCTTTATGTTGGGGGAGCAGCATCAGTGCTGGTGATACAAAAAGACTAAATAAACTCATCAAAATGCTGGATCCGTCCTTGATCCGTCCCAGACTCTTTTGAGTTAGTGGTGGAGAGGAGGTCACTGAGCAAACTGTTATCCCAATGGACAATCAGGCACATCCTCTCCATGACCTACTGAACAAGCAGTGGAGCACCCTTTCAAACAGACTCATTCAGCTCCGCTGTCACAGGATCCTTACAGAAAATCTTTCCCAGCAAATGCAATCTTCATATACAAGAGTTCATCTCTGTGTGACAGGAGAACACACATCATAGTGCAATGGTCTCTGTTTTATTATTTAATAAATTATTATTGCACATTATTGCAAATTCTTGCACATTGGTAAACTATTATTGTGTCTATTATTATTCCGTACTCTACTATTAGTTAATACTGATAATTGTGCTTTTTATAAATGTTGCTGCTATAGTGAACGAATTTCCCTCTTGGGATCAATAATGTATTTATCATTAAAGTTATTATTATTATTATTATCAATCAATGAAATTCATTGCCACATGTGGCTGTGGAGGCCAATTCAATGGCTGCATTTAACTCAGAGGTTGATAGGGTCTTCCTTAGTCAGGGCATCAAAGATTATGGGGGGGAAGGCAGGATAACGGGGTTGAGAGAGAAAATAAATCAGCCATGATGGAATTTTGAAGCAGACTTGATGGACTGAATGGCCTAATTCTGCTCCAATATCTAATGGTCTTATGGTTCATCTTGAGTGGGTCATGGGGAGAATGTAATTGATCAAATATCTACTTTATCCCTTGCCATAATCAGAAGGCTAAGTTTGGGGAATTTGGGGAATAGTGGTTAGAGAGATGACTTCTTCTCTGTAGGCCACCTCGTTATTGTTTGAGATTAGGCCAATTAATGTAGTGTCATCAGCAATTTTAATTAGTACATTAGAGCTGTGGGTGGCGACATAGTCATGGATATATGGGGAGTAAAGGAGGGGGCTTAGGACACAACCCTGAGGGGATCCTGTGTAGAGGGTGAGAGGGGCAGAGGTGAGCGAGCCCACTCTTACCATTTTTTGTAGACTTTTTCATTCCTGGACACGGGTGTGTCTGTACCAGGCAGTGATGCAACCAGGCAGGATAATATCAATTGTACATCTATGGAGGTTTGTCAGAGTTTCAGATGATATGCCAGATCTGTGCTAATTTCTCAGAAAGTGGAGGTGTGATTGGGCTTTCTTTGAAATGGCATTAACATGCTGGCCCCAGACAGATCCTCTGATATGATAACAGCCAGAAATGTAAAGTTACTGGCAATCTCCACCTCCGATCCCTTAATAAGCACTGGCTCATGGACTAAGGGAGCCTTGTCTGTGGCCGTTCAAGGAGATAAAGGCAGATGTTTCTCATCAGAGCAGGGATGGAGGGCTCAGTCAGTCGTTATCATGGTTAATATTAGCTGGTGCCTGAAAATCCAGTGAACACAGTTCTTGTGACACTTTGTCAGAAGAGGAGGATTCCCCTCACATTACAGAGTTGTACAACACAAAACAGGCCCTTTGGCCCACCAAGTCCATTTCAACCACTTTACCCATTCACACTCATCCCATTAGGGCCGTATCCTTCCACATCTTGTCTATTTCAGTGTCTGTCTGACATATTTAATAAACGTCACATTACGTCCTCTTGCTTCCCCGAGCTTCATTGCTTCGAAAGCAGCCCACCTGACACATTTCAAATTATATTCAGTGTCTCTAACCAGGCCTGTTTGAAGAAAACCCTGCCCAGCTGTGACCAGCATGTAACCTGTTTCACCAGAGGTCACAACACACTGGGCCACTGCTACACGATGATAAGGAATGCCTATCGTTCCTTCCCAAGACCGCATTTTGGCAAATCGGATCATTTGGCTGTGCTCCTGCCACCTGCATACAGACAGCCTAAAGAGCAAGGCTCTAGAAATCAGGATAATGAAGAGGAGGTTGAGGGAGACAGAGGAATGGTTACAGGATTGCTTTGAGTTAGTGGACTGGGCCGTGTTCAAGTGCTCATCTGAAGGTCTGAATGAGTACACCAGGGTCAGAACAGACTTTATTAAAACAGCTGTAGATGAGTGTGTTCCCAGAAAATAACAATCAGTGTTTATTGTCCCAAACAAAGCCCTGGATGAACCATGAAATCTGGAGTTTGCTAAGAGCCAGATCAGAGGCATTCAAGTCTGGAGATCTAGAATGTTACAAGAGGTGCAGGTCTGATCTCTGGAAAGTCATCCCTCAGGCGAAGTGGAGATTCCAGATGAGACGGGAATCAACGAGGGATGCTCAACAGCTAAGGCAGGGTTTGAATGCCATAACCTTGTGGTATAGCAAGCAGCAGAGCTTCACTTCCAGATGAGCTGAACGTCTTGATCACCAGAACAGGGGGGAAACATTGTACACCCCCATGTCCCGGATGATCATTTGATATCAGTATCTGAAGATGGCTTGCTGGATGCCTACAAGAGTGAATTCAAGGAAAGCATCTGGTCTGGATGGAGTACCTGGCCGAGTACTGAAGACCTGTGCTGACCGTGTGGTTGGTGCATTCACGGATATTTTCAACCCCTCGCTCCGGCAGTGTGAGGTACCCACCTGCTTTAAACAGGCTTCAATCGTACCAGTGCCCTAGAAGAGCATGGTAACGTTCCTCAATGACTATTGCCCAGCGGCACTTACATCCGCAGTGATGAAGAACTTTGAGAGGCTGCTGTTGAAGCATATCAGCTCTTGTCTCAGCTGCAAATTGTATTCACTCCAATTTACCTACTGAAGCAAAAGGTCCACAGCAGATGCCATTTCATTGGCTCTTCACTCAACCCTGGAACATCTGGACAGCAAAGATGCATCCATCAGGATGCTCTTTATTGATTCCAGCTCAGCATTTAGCACCATCATCCCTTCAAAACTAATCAGTAAACCCCAAGACCCAGGCCTCAATACCCCCTTGTTTAATTGGATCCAGGATTTCCTCACTTGTAGACCCCAGTTAGTTCGGATTGGCAAAAACAACTCCTCCACAATCTCTATCAGCACAGAGCACTGCAGGGATATGAGCTTAGCCCCCTGCTCTACTCACTTTACACCTGTGACTGTGTGGCTAAGTACAGCTCCAACAGCATATACAAGTTTGCTGATGACACCACTTTTGTGGGCTGTGTGAAAAGTGGTGATGAATCAGCATACAGGAGGGAGATTGAAAATTTGTCTGAGTAGTGTAATAACAACAATCTCTCATTCAGTGTCAGTAAGACCAAGGAACTGATTGTTAGCTTTGGAAATTGCACCATCTCAGATCGCAAGACCCTGCAGCGGATAGTGAAGTCAGCTAAGATCATCAGGGTCTCTCTTCCCGCCATTACGAACATTTACACTGCACGCTGCATCCGCAAAGCAAACAGCATTATGAAGGACCCCATGCACCCCTCATACAAACTCTTCTCCCTCCTGCGATTTGGGAAAAGGCATCGAAGCATTTGGGCTCTCACGACCAGACTATGTAACAGTTTTTTCCCCCAAGCTATCAGACTCCTCAATGCCCAAAGCCTGGACTGACACCTTGCCCTACTGTCCTGTTTATTATTTATTGTAATGCCTGCACTGTTTTGTGCACTTTATGCAGTCCTGGGTAAGTCTGTAGTCTAGTGTAGCTTTTTTCTGTGTTGTTTTTCATGTAGTTCAGTCTAGTTTTTGTACTGTGTCCTGTAACACCATGGTCCTGAAAAAATGTCTCGTTTTTACTATGTACTGTACCAGCAGTTATGGTTGAAATGACAATAAAGTGACTTGACTTGACTTGACTTGAGAGGGAAACCTGAGCCCATGAGCCAGTAATCATTGGAGGATCAAAGGTAGAGAGGGTCAGTAACTTTGAATTCCTGGGTGTCACTATCTCAGAGAACCTGATATAAATATAACAACAAAGAAAACAGGACAGGACTTCTTCTCTCTCAGTGGTCTGTGGAGTTTCAGCATGTCATCACAAACCTTGGCAAATTCCTATAGATGTGTGGTGGAAAGTGTGCTGACTGGCTGCAGTATAACCTGGTGTGGGAACACCAATGCTTGTGAGTGGAGAATGCTACAAAAGGTACTGGATTCCTCCCAGTACGTCACAGGTAAAGCCCTCCCAACCACTGAGCACATCTACATGAAATGTTTCCGTGGGAAAGCAGCATCCATCATCAAAGATCCTCACCACCCATGCCATGCTCCTTTCTCCCTTTGCCGTCTGGTAGAAGGTACAAGAGCCTCAGGACTCGTACCACCAGGTTCAAGAACAGTTACTACCCCTCAACCATCAGGCTCTTGAACAAACTACACTCCTTCTGTTTCTGGTGTCTCCACAACCGATGTCTCACTTTAAGGACTCTTTATCTTGTTATTTCATGCTCTCATTATTTATTGCTATTTATTTCTATTTGCATTTTAGTCTGTTGTTCATTGATCCTGTTTAAAGTTACTGTTCTATGGATAGATTCGCTAAGTCTGCCCACCAGAAAAGAATCTCAGGTGTATGTGGTGACATGCATGTACTCTGATAATAAATATTACTTTGAACTTTGTCTCACTACAGACAATTGTGTGTTGAACTCAGTAAGTTCAGGAGTCTCCTCCTTGAATGTCTAAACAATCCCTCCCCCCGCCCCCCCCCAAAGTCTATCTCTCTTTCTTCTCATTGAGATGCTGAGCGAATGTCTCACCAACATTCCTGGTGGTTCCATTCCAAATCCGAGTTCTGCGTGAAGTTGCAGTGTAACATCAGTTGCTGTTGGTTCTGCTTTGATTATTCAAATGTGACTTCTGACCTTTTTCAGATCGAGGTTGTCACGTATCACGTCTAACCTGCAGCACAGTCGTCCCATTGGTCATGGTTATTGTGATGATCTCTGCTTCTTTAATAGTACGGTTCAGTAAGTATTGAAGAGTTAAGCGTATTTAACACAAGATGTATGCTGCTGTTATGGAGTTTGCCACTGGGTCCAGCTCCAGCAGTACTGACTCAATGAAATCTCATGAGAGGGTTCTGATCCTTCGTATCACACATTACTGTTGTCTACACTGAGGACTAAATGACTGGTGTTTTGTGTAGGACTTGGGTTGTTATTCGTCCAACCGCAGAAGACAGCGTGATCTCAGCTGGGAAATGATTTGAGCCACCTACTGATACACAGAGATCAATCATGGGACCTTCGTTATTCAGTGACTGGGTTTGTAGGAGACGACTCGACAGAGTTTTGGTCACTTTCATTGGGCTGCGGCTCCCATGATGCTTGTAGATTGATTAGCATCCTGGGATCTTGTAGTCATTTTCGATCAAGACATCTCATGGCCCAAACCTACAGTGGGTTTGGGAATACCTTCCTCGAAGCAGATTCTTGGGAAAGTTTAGCAGAGATGCAGGGGTGTACTTCATTCGGGGGAAGGAGGGGATGAGTGGTGGAAGTTCATGTCAGAAATCCTGGATCTCCAATGGGAAGACAACCAGTGGGTAGCCTGAAGATCTCTCTTTGCATTACGTTCTGGCCTTCAACCAGCCACTGTCAAGATTCCCAATGAATAATGAGTAAAGAGGAGATTCTCACTAAAATCCTGCACAGGACATGGCAGGTGAAGTGATCTGATTTCTCAAAGTTTTGTCCTTTCCACTGTCAGGACTTGCACCTTCCCCAACCCCATTAGCCAGAGATACCACCAGCATTTACTGTTCAAGTAACAATGGAAGACACTTGCCAATAGACTAAAGCACAGCAGTAAAACAGAAACAGTTGTGATTTTTTTAAAGGAGTAAATGAAACAAACCATATAACAAGTGTAAGAATTAAGAGATTTCATTTCATTCTAGAAAGAGGTGGAGGTTCTTGCAGTGAATCAAAGTATCAAGGAGCACCAAAAGTAACTAATTGTCTTTAGTTCGATGTTGTATGTTTTTGGACTGATGATCCAACACTGAATTATGATGAGTACAGAATGCCACTGGTGGACAGGGCAAATCCAGAGTGTGCTTTTAGGCTGGGCTAATGATGTCACGGACACCTATCCGAGGGAACACTGGAATGTGTTTATACCATTCATGGTATTTACATCACATGTATTCATGTGAATCATCCCAAGCTGATAGCATTACAAAAACATGTGCAAAATAGAGAACATGTAAACCCCAGGGTAAATTCATCAAGAATGTCAGTTCCATCAATCCATTGTGTCACATCAGATTTGGTATTTATGTATTTGTTTGCAAACTGGTTTGCCTAACAGGATGACTGTAAGAAACATATCTAAAAATAAATATTTAAAAAATTTAAAAAGTAGGTCAAATATGATGACAGAATCTAATATTAATGGTAAGACTTTTGGCAATGTGGAGGATCAGAGGGATCTTGGGGTCTGAGTCCAAAGGACCCTCAAAGCAGCTGCGCAGGTTGACTCTGTGGTTAAGAAGGCATACGGTGCATTGGTCTTCATCAACTATGGGATTGAGTTGAGTTTAAGAGCCGAGGTGTAATGTTGCAGCTGTATAGGACCCTGGTCAGACCCCACGGAGTACTGTGCTCAGTTCTGGTCGCCTCACTAATGGAAGGATTTGGGAACTATAGACAGGGTGTAGAGGAGATTTACAAGGATGTTGCCTGGATTAGGGAGCATGCCTTATGAGACAGAGGATGAGAGGTGTCCTGATAGAGGTGTATAAGATGATTAGAGGCACTGATAATGTGGATAGTCAGAGGCTTTTCCCAGGGCTGAAATGGCTGCCACAGAGGGCACAAGTTTAAGGAGATTGAAAGTAGGTACAGAGATGTCAGGGGTGAGTTTTTTATGCAGAGAGTGGTGAGTACATGGAATGGGCTGCCAGCAACAGTTGTGGAGGTGGAACTAATAGGGTCTTTTAAGAGACTTTTGGATAGGTACATGGAGCTTAGAAAAATAGAGGGCTATGGGTAACCCTGGGTAATTTCTAAGGTAAGGACATGATCAGCACAGCTTTGTGGGACAAAGGGCCTGTATTGTGCTGTAGGTTTTCTATGTTTCTAGATTATGCTGCTGTATTCAGATGTCCTGACCAGTGTTGAGATCATTTTCTGTGAAATGTGTGTCCCAGTGATGCAGTTGATCCCAGTGTCCCTACCTCACAGCTCCAGTGACACAGATGTTGCCTCTGGTCTTCTTCCCATTTTGATTAATAACACTTTCCATTTCACTGCTATAGTCTTTATCTTGTCTATCTTGCTCTGTCTGAATACACTTTATTAGGTACACTTGTACACCTGCTAGTTAATATCTACTCAGCCAATCATGTGGCAGCAACTCAATGCATAAAAGCATGCATTCATGGTAAAGAGGTTCATTCGTTGTTCAAACTATACATCAGAATGGGGAATAAATGAGATCTATGTGGCTTTGACCATGGAATGATTGTTGGTGCCAGATGGGGTGGTTTGAGTATCTCAGAAACTGCTGATTAAATGGTACTTTCATGCATAACAATCTCTAGAGTTTACGGAGAGTGGTGCAAATAAAAATCCAGAGAGTGGCAGCTCTGTGGGCAAAAACGCCTCGTTAATGAGGAGAATGGCCAGATTGGTTCAAGCTGACACAGGCAACAGTAACTCAAACAAACACATATTACAACAGCGGTGTGCAGAAGAGCATCACTGAACACACAACATGTCAAATCTTGAAGTGGATGGGCTACAGTAGCGGAAGACAATGAACATAGGAGATGTTGTAACGAGTGGAGTTAATGAGACAAATCAATAACAAGTGCAAGAATTAAAAGGCATTTTATTTCATTCCAGATAGAAATGGTGAAAGAAATGGACTGCAGCAGGTAATTAATTGCTTTTAATTCAACATTATTGGTTTTTAAATTGATGATCTAACACAGATTTATTATGAGTTTAGAATGTCACAGGTTGATTGCGTAAATTCAGAGTACACTTTCAGGCTGTGCTAATAGGATATAGGCATCCGTTAGTCTCGTGAGACCATGGATTTGCACCTTGGAAGGTTTCCAGGGTGCAGGCCTGGGCAGGGTTGTATGGGAGACCGGCAGTTGCCTATGCTGCAAGGCTTCCCCTCTCCATGCCAAGGGAAGGGCACTAGGACCCAAGCAGCTTGGCACCAGTGTCGTCACAGAGCAATGTGTTGTTAAGTGCCTTGCTCAAGGACACAATGTGCTGTCTTTCAGATCACTAGACTGATGCCTTATCCACTAGGCCACACACCAACAGGCGCTAATAGGATAACTCAGATGGAAACCAAAGGGAATATTAGATTGATTAGCAGCTCCACCCACTAACCCACCCTTCCACAACACCCACCACCATTTTATTGTCAGTCACCTACATACAGACATTCCTGTACTTAGCATCAATTTTTTGACATATAATCAGTTGTGTATGTAAGCTATGAGATGCATTTATATTTATTGTTTTTTTATTACAGTGTTCTTTATCTTATTGTTATTTTAGTTAGTGTCCTTTATCTTAGAGTGATGGGGTGGGATATGTCTCCACCAAAGGAGGTGTAAGGCGCTCCTTCCCTCCGGTAGTCTGCAGGTCATCCTTGGGCAAAGTGTAGCACCTGCTTAGCCTCCCCTTCTCCCACACACCCCACGGTCATGTGAAGCCACGGGAGCAGGTGGTGGGTGGTCGTACGAGCAGACGGTGCATATCTGACCGGTGGTCAGCAGCACAGGGGCGCCACAGGGAACTGTACTCTCTCCGGTCCTGTTCACCCTGTACACATCAGACTTCCAATATAACTCAGAGTCCTGCCATGTGCAGAAGTTCGCTGATGACACGGCCATAGTGGGGTGTGTCAGGAATGGACAGGAGGAGGAGTATAGGAAACTGATACAGGACTTTGTGATATGGTGCAACTCAAACTACCTGCGTCTCAATATCACCAAGACCAAGGAGATGGTGGTGGACTTTAGGAGATCTAGGCCTCATATGGAGCCAGTGATCATTAATGGAGAATGTGTGGAGCAGGTTAAGACCTACAAGTATCTGGG
This sequence comes from Hemitrygon akajei, assembly GCF_048418815.1. Classification (NCBI taxonomy): domain Eukaryota; kingdom Metazoa; phylum Chordata; class Chondrichthyes; order Myliobatiformes; family Dasyatidae; genus Hemitrygon; species Hemitrygon akajei. The sequence goes on along the minus strand of NC_133125.1, from coordinate 175,565,246 downwards.
AGTACAGTTAGACGAGAAGCTAGACTGGACTGCCAACACAGATGCCTTGTGCAGGAAGGCACAGAGTCGAATGTACTTCCTAAGAAGGTTAGCGTCATTCAATGTCTGCAGTGAGATGCTGAAGATGTTCTATAGGTCAGTTGTGGAGAGCGCCCTCTTCTTTGTGGTGGCGTGTTGGGGAGGAAGCATTAAGAAGAGGGACGCCTCACGTCTTAATAAGCTGGTAAGGAAGGCGGGCTCTGTCGTGGGCAAAGTACTGGAGAGTTTAACATCGGTAGCTGAGCGAAGGGCGCTGAGTAGGCTACGGTCAATTATGGATAACTCTGAACATCCTCTACATAGCACCATCCAGAGACAGAGAAGCAGTTTCAGCGACAGGTTACTATCGATGCAATGCTCCTCAGACAGGATGAAGAGGTCAATACTCCCCAATGCCATTAGGCTCTACAATTCTACCGCCAGGACTTAAGAACTTTTTAAAGCTATTATTAATGCTTTTTGAGATGGTGATTTAGATGCATATCATATTTTTTTTTACTGAGTTAAGTATTGTATGTAATTAGTTTTGCTACAACAAGTGTATGGGACATTGGAAAAAAGTTGAATTTCCCCATGGGGATGAATAAAGTATCTATCTATCTATCTATCTATCACAAGCCCTGGTTATGCGACCACTGACGCCAGGCAGACAATCTCTGAAGAGTACTGATAAGGGCTGAGGTCACTCTCTTGTAAAGACACCGCCCAGAAGAGGGCAATGACAAACCCCTTCTGTGGGAAGAATGTGCCTACAACAATCGTGGTCATGAAAAGACCATGACTGCCCACGTCACATAACAAATGAGTGTTCTTTATCGTTTTGTGTGTTTTTGTGCTGCGTCAGACCCGGAGTAACAGTTGCTTTGTCCTCCTTTACACATGTGTACTGGAAATAGCATTAAACCATCTTTAATTCTGTTTATAACATCACACACCACACACTTGTTCATACCCGGAAACGCTGCTGTATTCAGACATCCGAACTATTGTAGCTGAAACACAAGAGATCAGCAGATGCTGGAAATCCAAACTAACGCACACACTCGATGCTGGAGGAACACATTAACTCAGCACCTATTGAGGGGAATAAGTTCAAAGTAAATGTTTATTTAAAAGTGATATACGTCTCCATCTACAACCCTGTATGTTGCGAGCATACACAGTAAATACAAGAAACGCAATAAATCACACCCAGCAGATCGGACAGACTACCAATGTGCAAAAGGCAACAAACTGTTTAAATAAAGGAAAGAAAGAAAGATGAGGAGAAGTGTCCTTGAAAGTTATTTGGGGTCAAGACCTTTCAATAATAGTGTGTGTATTTATTGTAGTGAGAACATCTTCTGTTAAATTGGTGTCTCCGTGATGCAGTGGACTCACAGCTCCAGTGAGCCAGTTTCCATCCTGACCCCTAGTCTCCTCTGTGTGGACTTTGCATGTTCGTGCTGTGACCGTGGGGTTCTGCCGGGTGCTCTGGTTTCCTCCCACATCCTGAGGGTCGGGAGTGGTTGGTAGGGTAACTAGTAACTGCACACTGCACCCGTTGTGTGGCTGAGGGCTGGGATCTTGGGCAAGTTGATGGGAATGTGGGGAGAATTAAAGAAATCGAGGATTAGTGTTAAATGGGTGGTGAATAGTTAGCACAGACTCGATGGGTCAAAGGGCCTGTTCCTGTGCTGTATCTCCCTCTGACAAAACTGATGTAGGCTCTGGATCAAGAACTCTCTCCAACTTACCGACTCAGTCTTTATCTTGTCGAAATGTTAGCCACACATTGAAGAGATAGTTGTAGAATATTTACAGGAATAAATGAGAGAAATTGTGTAACTAGTACAAAGACTGAACAATATTTTGTTTCACTCTATGAAGAAATCAAAGATTTGGGACTACAGCAAGTAATTAATTCAGCTCAGTGTCGTAGATTGTTTTAACTGCAGACTGAACACTGATTTAATGAGCTCAGAATGTTACTGATGGGCAGAGGAAATCCTGAGCTCTCAGGCCGTGTTAGGAATCTCACGGTCATATCTTTATAACCTGTTACACATATTATAGTTTGTGTTTATGATTTGCTGTCTGAATCGATACTGTTCCTGTTGGATATCCAGTTACTGTATGTGACAAGTGAAATATATTTCTTTCAGAGAAAGATATTTCTTACCTGTTGAAGCCACTGAGAAGATGGATCACTGTTTACAGCTTTATTCCTTCTACCAAGGTGCATGACCCTACACTTCCCAACAGAGCCCTTCCACCTGTCTTTGTACCATCTGCAAACGGCCACAAGGCCAAGAGTTCTGCAATCTGTGTAACGTGTTGGGGATTTAATATCTCAGTGATATTGTAAATATTTTGTTTGATTGGTGAACTTCAGATCTGAAAGTTATATGCTTTCTTTGAGTTTTTGCCCGATTTGCTTTGTGGCTACTTGTAAAGTGTGCTGATGATGCTAAGCTGGGTGGCAGTGTGACATGTGATGAGGATGTTAGGAGAATTCAGGGTGACTTGGATAGGCTGGGTGAGTGGGCAGATACTTGGCAGATGACATTTAATGTAAATAAGTGTGAGGTTATCCACTTTGGGAGTAAGAACAGGAAGGCAGATTATTATCTGAGTGGTGTAGAGTTGGGTAAGGGAGAAATACAAAGAGATCTCAGAGTCCTTGTTCATCAGTCACTGAAGGTGAATGAGCAAGTGCAGCAGGCAGTGAAGAAGGCTAATGGAATGTTGGCCTTTATTACAAAGGGAATTGAGTACAAGAGCAAGGAAATCCTCTTGCATTTGTACAGGGCCCTGGTGAGACCACACCTGGAGTATTGTGTACAGTTTTGGTCTCCAGGGTTAAGGAAGGACATCCTGGCTGTAGAGGAAGTGCAGCGTAGATTCACGAGGTTAATTCCTGGGATGTCCAGACTGTCTTACGTAGAGAGGTTAGAGAGACTGGGCTTGTACACACTGGAATTAAGGAGATTGAGAGGGGATCTGATTGAAACATATAAGATTATTAAGGGATTGGACAAGATAGAGGCAGGAAATATGTTCCAGATGCTGGGAGAGTCCAGTACCAGAGGGCATGGTTTGAGAATAAGGGGTAGGTCATTTAGGACAGAGTTAAGGAAAAACTTCTTCTCCCAGAGAGTTGTGGGGGTGTGGAATGCACTGCTTCGGAAGGTAGTGGAGGCCAATTCTCTGGATGCTTTCAAGAAGGAGCTAGATAGGTATCTTATGGATAGGGGAATCAAGGGATATGGGGACAAGGCAGGAACCGGGTATTGATAGTAATTGATCAGCTATGATCTCAAAATGGCAGTGCAGGCTCAAAGGGCCGAATGGTCTACTTCTGCACCTATTGTCTATTGTAAAGAGATGAATCTCAGGGTTTTATATAGTTCATATATTTTGATAATAATTGCACACTGAACTTCATGTAGTCTTGCACTGCACTGTTTTGTGCACTTTATGTAGTCCTGTGCAGGTCTGTAGTCTATTGTAGTCTGGTGACTGGGAACACTCGGGTAATGTGGGAGATACCGTTGGGAACTGGTGACCGGGAACACTCGGGTAGTGTGGGAGATACCGTTGGGAACTGGCTACCGGGATCACTTGGGTAGTGTGGGAGTTACCATTGGGAACTGGCGACCGGGAACACTCGGGTAGTGTGGGAGATACCGTTGGGAACTGGCTACCGGGAACACTCGGGTAGTATGGGAGATACCGTTGTGAACTGGCTACCGGGAACACTGGGGTAGTGTGGGAGACACCGTTGTGAACTGGCTACCGGGAACACTGGGGTAGTGTGGGAGACACCGTTGTGAACTGGCTACCAGGAACACTCGGGTAGTGTGGGAGAACAGAGCTGGGCAATCCACAGGGGGATGATCCAGTCTTCCTGAAAATGCTGAAGGAAAAGCAGGGCTCAGCCCACCAAGAGGCCAGGGAAATAGATCAAAAGAGAGGGAATAGTGGCTGTAGCAGATGTCACTGTTGTGAAGAGGCAGGGACCACTGACCAGGGCACCTAACAAGGAACTACTTGAATGGAGGTAGAAGGGTAAATAAGATGGTGTGTTACAGCAATGGCATCTCCTGCCATGGTCAGAGGTAGTGTCCCAAGAAGGAACGAAGGTATGAGAGTCACTCACCAAGACAGGCAGAAACCACAGTAGAATCTACTCTACCGACAGTGACTGCTGACCAGATTATAGAACTAATGAAGGCAGCATCCAGGTCAGACACACAGCTATCGGCAGCTCCCTTTGCCAGTACGGGAGTACACACGAGCTTTAACAGGGGGCCAGCAACATGATATATTAGTGGGAACAAGAGCTTCATACTCTATAACTCTCCTACACTTGCCCAAAACGGGAAAATCTAGTGAATGGAGGGGGGGGGGGGGGGTAAACAATGAGTACAGAAAAATGGAGCATTAAGGACTGGAGACAGAGGAAGCATGGTTTCCAGTGGATTTCTGCCCAAACAAGGAGGGTCTGTACTGCTTACTTACTGCCCATTATGTCACTAGCATTTAGGAGAGCAGTGAAGGTCCTCTCTGTCTGAACTTGACCATCTTCTCTAAGGTGCCTCAGATGGGTCTCAGGGTCCTCATTTCTGCCCCCATGGTATGGTACCTGGTTGTCTTTGGTCTCCTGTGTTGCCTTCGTCCTCCAGGGGCCAATGAAGTGCTGTCTTGATGATGGAGTTGGCTCCTCTTCTTATCGTGCCCAATCCATCGCCAACGTTTCCTGATACTGATTGTGGCCATGTCCTCGCGATGACACTGAAGGAATAGGGCGTGGTTGGGGATCTTTCTTGGCCAGAGATACAAAGGATCTTCCGGAGGATCATGGCGTGGAATGACGACAGCTTGGCAAGGTCATTCTCTGTCATGTGACAGAACACAGCTCTGGTACAGCGTCACCTGGGAGTGGACGCAGTCCTGGGGTTAAATGCACCAGGAAGGCAGGTTCTAGCATAGATTCAAGGAAGGAACAAAATGCACGGACAGGTCAGTGTCAGCAAACACCCAAGATTCACAAAACTGACAATGTGGTCACAGTCGCCCCTAACAGCAGAGACTGGATCCAGGATGGTGTATTTACATTTCACCCAGGGGTTCGAGCTGAACAGGATCAGGATTGTCAATCAGTCACAACAGACTGGATTTGAATAGAAAAACCATATCAACCCACTTAAACAACACAGACATAAGAAGCAAGAGTCTGGACTACAAAATGGCCCTAGAAGGATGAGTTGTTGTAAAGCAAGATTTGCAAAAGCAAGCAGAGCCAGTTGGGACATTCTGTGCACCTGAGATCATGGGGTAATTAAGCTATTGTCACGGGCCAATAAAAGCAAGAGGCTTAAGAGGAGCAGCCATTGTGTGAATGGACCAATGTTGCACTGGAGGAACTCTGCAGGCTGGGCAGTATCTATGGGGAAAAAATGCTGAGTTCCTCCAGTATTTTGTGTCTGTTGCTCAGATTTCCAGCATCTGCAGATTTTCTCTTGATGGAGGCTAAGGTAAGTTTCCAATAAGTTTATTTCTTCCTTTGATTATTAGTGTGTAGCCAGTGAGGGCAAGAATTTTCAATTTTGTTTGATTTTGGGGGACATCACGTGATGACGTAGGATCGAGACGCAGGGACCCAGCTCTCCCGTAAAAAGTTAATAAATTAATGTTTAAATGAAGAAAAGTTAGTCAATACTTTCTAAAAGTTACTTATAAACGACTCCGGACTGTGTCAAGCTATGCCTCAAGGAAGGAAGATGAAGAAAACTAATACCGGGAAGACTACGCAAGTTGGAACAAGAACAAGGCCCACGTCTACCGAGGAACCGCGGTCTCAGGTACATTATATCACCGGCGATACGAAACAGGAGATTGTGGCAACACTGGCCACTTCCAAAGGAAAAAACCATCGTGAACTGCGCAAACACGAAGGATGGAGCATGCGCAAACGGGAGCAAAAGGAACTACAAAGCCCAGCTACCACTGCAACTGAAAGTGATAGCGAATCAGAGGGAGAATCAAATCTCTCGGAAGGATCAGATGAAGGAGTTAAAAGTCCTTCTAGAAATATAGAAAAGACTTTGAGGCAAATAATGCGTAAATTAGACACATTAAAAGTAATTAAAAATAATCAAAAAATACTCGAAAAAAAATGACCAATATGGAGACTATGCTTGATAAAATGACAAAGAGACAGGAAAAAATGGAAAAAAGAATTACGGACTTGGAAACTACAACGGAAGACATGGTTGAAAGAATGGACAAAATGGAAAAGGAAAATACTGCTTGGACATCAGAAAGAAAACAATTTATGGAAAAAATTGATAAGCTTGAAAATCTCAGTAGACGAAATAATATTAAAATTGTTGGACTTAAAGAAGATATAGAAGGAGAAGATCCAATAAATTTTTTTCAAAAATGGATTCCTGAAAAATTGGAAATGGAAAGAGAAACTCCAATTGAGATTGAAAGGGTGCATAGATCTTTAAGGTCAAAACCTCAAGCTGATCAAAACCCACGATCAATTTTGATAAAATGCTTACGATACCAAGACAAAGAAAAGATCCTGAAAGCCGCTGCCCAAAGTGCCAAAAATAGAAACGGGCCACTGATGATAGCAGGGAAACCAATTCTTTTTTATCCTGATATAAATTACAACCTGTTGAAGAGAAAGAAGGAATTTAAGATAGATAGATAGATACTTTATTCATCCCCATGGGGAAATTCAACTTTTTTTTTTCCAATGTCCCATACACTTGTTGTAGCAAAACTAATTACATACAATACTTAACTCAGTAAAAAATATGATATGCATCTAAATCACTATCTCAAAAAGCATTAATAATAGCTTTTAAAAAGTTCTTAAGTCCTGGCGGTTGAATTGTAAAGCCTAATGGCATTGGGGAGTATTGACCTCTTCATCCTGTCTGAGGAGCGTTGCATCGATAGTAACCTGTCGCTGAAACTGCTTCTCTGTCTCTGGATGATGCTATGCAGAGGATGTTCAGAGTTTTCCATAATTGACCGTAGCCTACTCAGCGCCCTTCGCTCAGCTACCGATGTTAAACTCTCCAGTACTTTGCCCACAACAGAGCCCGCCTTCCTTACCAGCTTATTAAGACGTGAGGCGTCCCTCTTCTTAATGCTTCCTCCCCAACATGCCACCACAAAGAAGAGGGCGCTCTCCACAACTGACCTAGAGAACATCTTCAGCATCTCACTACAGACATTGAATGACGCCAACCTTCTAAGGAAGTACAGTCAAATAACCCAGTGAAAAAAAGCCTTATGGGAAGAGGGTTATAAATTTACAATGCGTCATCCAGCAACACTGATAATTTTTTTGGAGGACGGAAAAACATTTTTTTCCGATTATCGAAAAGCGGAGGAGTTTGTACAAGAACTTCCATCTATTCGCTAATTACACATAGAGGCTTCCAAACGTAATGGATTAAAGATGAAGATAGACCCAAGGAACAGAAGTGATGGACATTTATGGATATTATAGAAGAGAAAAGCAAAATTTTAGAAATACTAAATGAGAATAGTATTTTTTTTTCTCTTCTTATACATATACTTTTTTATGTTGCGGGGGGGCTGGGAGGCTGTGGATCGGTTACTGCGGGATTCACGTGTGTAATCATGGCGGTTGCCATGACCCGTACAGCAGAGGGGGGTAATGTTGTGTCTTTTTTCCACAACATTAGTAGGGGGGTATTTTTTTTTCCTTTATATTTTAATTTGCAGGTTCGATTATGTCATTTTTTAAAAAATGGATAGGTATATGGACAGGTTAGACAGACAGACATACTTTATTGATCCTGAGGGAAATTGGGTTTCGTTACAGCCGCACCACCAAGAATAGTGAAGAAATATAGCAATATAAAACCATGAATAATTAAATAATAATAAGTTAATCATGCCAAGTGGAAAAAATAAGTCCAAAACCCACCTATTGGCTCAGGATGTCTGACACTCTGAGGGAGGAGTTGTAAAGTTTGATGGCCACAGGTAGGAATGACTTCTAGGTAGGAATGAATTGAGGAATTGGAATGGAGGGTTATGGGCTGAGTGCAGGTCGGTGGGACTAGGTGAGAGTAAGCGTTCGGCACGGACAAGAAGGGCCGAGATGGCCTGTTTCTGTGCTATAATTGTTATATGGTTATACAAGAATAGGATGCTTTGGCAGATGAATGCAAGACTGAGCAATTGGTGAAGGGGACAGGGTTTCAGATTCCCAAATATTTACCTTGGAAGTGTAGCATTAATTTCGGGAAGATGAGAATATAAAATCAAAGGTGTAATGCTGCGGCTTTATAAGACATTTGCCAGACTGCACCAGGAGTATTGTGAGCAGTTGTGGGTTCCTCATCTAACAAAAGATGTGCTGGCATTGTAGAGCATCCAGAGGAGGTTCATGAGAATGATTCTGGGAAATTAAGGGTTTGACTGCACTCACTGGAGTTTAGAAGAATGCCGGGGGATCTCATTGAAACCTATCGGATATTGAATGGCCAAGATTGAGTGGATGATATTTCCTCAGCAACACACACAAAATGCTGGAGAACTCAGCAGGCCAGGCGGCATCTATGGAAAAGAGTAAATAGTTGGCATCTCGGGCCAAGACCCTTCATTAGGACTGGAAAAACGGATGAGAAGTTAAAACAAGATGGGGGAGGGGAGGAAGAAAAACAAGGTGATAGGTGAACCTGGGGGGGGGGGGCGGGTGAAGAGGAAGGAGCACCAAACAGGTAGGAGTCTACACTGACAGAATATAAGGTGTTGTTCCTCCAACCTGAGTGTGACCTCATCATGGCAGTAGAAGAGGCCATGGACTGACATGTCGGAATGGGAGTGGTAAATAGAATTGAGGTGTATGGCCACCGGGAGATCCTGCTTTTTCTGGTGGATGGAGCGTAGGTGCTCGGCAAAGTGGTCTCCCAATCTACATCAGGTCTCAAATGTCCACTATAGGATATCTCCTACAGTGGGGGAGTCTAGGACCTGAAGCCACAGCCCAACGATAGAGTTATTGATGGGTAAAGGTGGGGGGAAGGCAGGAGAATGGGAATAGGAGTGATAATAGGGTGGCATGCTAACAGTGGTCAGCACAATGCTGTACATAACCAGCAACTTGTGTTCAATTCCGGCTGCTGCCCATGAGGTGTACGTAGGTTCTCCCCGTGATCACGTGGGTTTCCTCCCAGAGTCCAGAGACGTAGCGGTTGGTAGGTTAATTGGTCACTGTAACTTGTCCTGTGATTAGTCTAGGATTGAATCAGGGGATTGCTGGGAGGCGTCACTGGAAGTGTCAGAAGGGCTCATTCTGCAATGTGAATAAATAAGTAGATAAATAACTTAGCTATGTATTTAAACTGGAGGCTGATAGGTTTTTGATTAGTAAAGATGGGGAGAAGGCGGAATGGGGTTGGGAGTGATAATAAATCAGCCATGAGTGAGTGGCAGAGCAGAATCAACAGGCCAAACAGCCTAATTCTACTTTTGTCTTGTAGTCTAAATGGAGGCAAACAGTAGCTTTCATTAGGGTCTTGACTGGAGGGTCAGTGACGAGAAATTTGTTCCCTGCGTTGGATACGTTCCTCCCTCCAGAAAATGAGAATTCAGAATTGGGTTTATTGTCACTGACGCATTTCATGATATTTATGGTATGACAGCAGCAGTACAGAGCAAGTCATAACAATCAAAATAAGTTACCAGCATAAATAGATATTGCAAAAGGGGAAAAACAGGTTGTGAGATGTAAACTACTGATTCCTGGAATGCTGACTGTGCGTTTTTAATGCGCCAGTGGAGGCTTAACTACCGTAGATTCCGGATTTTAAGCCGCTACTTTTTTCCCACATTTTGAACAGCTTTGAACTTTGCGGCCAATAATCCGAAGCGGCTAATGCATGATTTTTTTCATGCCGCCTCGTAAACATTTTGCCTCATAACAGTAGACCAATAAAATTGATGAGTAGTTCACAGAGGTCCAATGAAATTGTACGATAAATCAAGCGCACTTTCACAATTAAATTATTGTAAATCAGTCATTTGTACTCACCCTCATCAACATGGAAAACACTCAAAGCATTGTGCTGCCTACTTAGTTTAAACTATATTTGTTTTCTGTACTACATCGCGGGATGCTATGACGTCACACCCGGTTTCGCGGTGTCTTGTGGGAAAATGCCGGTTTGCGATAAACGGAAAGGAGGGGGGGAGCGCATTACGCGAGCGGCTTTGGATCTGAGCGAACGCTGCTTTTAAGTTAAAGGTGATCAATAACTTTTCCTGGTAGGCTGCAATATATATATTTTTTTACCAGTCGTTAGGAGATATTGGAATGTTGTTCAGTAAAGAAGTATACGCAACGTATATTTAAAAGTAGCCGCGTACGGGCACGGTTCGAAAAAAAGCATTTGCAATATGTATTTGTTTTTGTTACCATATGGATTTAATTAAAAGTTAAAAAAATCCTCACGTGTAATATCTTTCTGTGTAAATATCTCATATTACAACGTGGGACACCTGCGGCCGAAAATCCGGTGCAGCCTAAAATCCGATGCGGCCTTTACAATTAAAAAATTGATTTTATTTCTAAAATTAGAGCCAGCGGCTTTTAATCAGGTGCGCTCTGTAGTTCGGAATCTACGGTAAGTCTTTGTGAATGGGGAGGTGTCCTAACCTACCTCCAGGAATGGTGGTGATCGTGAGCCTGGTCAACATGGACCATCATCTGATGGCTTGGACAGAAGAACCCGTCAGTGTATCTCACACACACACACACACACACACACACACACACACACACACACACACACACACACACACACACACACACACACACACACACACACACACACACACACACACACACACACACACACACACACACACACACACACTCTTCCACCAAGATCTCACACCATGGGATCCGTGGTATATTTTACAAGGATGTTGCCTGGATTGGAGAGTGTGCCTTCTGAAAACAGATTGAGTGAACTTTGCCTTTTCTCCTTAGAGCGACGGAGGATGACAGGTGACGATAGAGGTGTATAAGATGATGAGAGACATTGACTGTGCAGATAATCAGAGGCTTTTTCCCAGGCTTGAAATGGCTAACGTGAGGGGGCATAGTTTTAAGGAGCTTGGAAATAGGTACTGAGGGGATGTCAGGAGTAAGATTTTCATACAGAGAGTGGTGGGTGTGTGGAATGCACTGTCAGCAGTGGTGGTGGAGGTGGATACAATAGGGTCTTTTAAGGGACTCTTAGATAGGTACATGGAGCTTAGAAAAATAGAGGGTTATGCACTAGGGAAATAAGCAGATTCTGGAGTAGGTTACATGTTTGACACAACATTGTAGGCCAAAGGGCCCTTCAGGGTCTTTTAAGAGATGTTTAGTTACATACATGAATGTGAGGGAAATTAAAGGATAGGGACGTTGTGTCGGCAGAAGTGGTTAGTTCAATTGGCCATTTGATAAATGATTTGAGTGGTTCTGCACAACTCTGCGGCAAGCAGCATGCTCCATCAAGTTCAAGCTCTTTTGCTGCTGCTGCTACAAGCAGGTCGAAGGTACAGGAGCCTCAGGACTTGCACCACCAGGTTCAAGAACAGTTACTACCCCTCAACCATCAGGCTAGTGAACAGAAGAGGAAAACTACACTCATCTATTGAGATATTCCCATGACAATTGACCTCACTTTCAAGACTCTTTATCTTGTTATTTCAAGCTCTCATTATTTATTACTATTTAGTTAGAGTTGCATTTCCACAATTTGTCGTCTTCTATGCTCTTGCCCTTCATTGATCCTGTTTACAGTTACTATTCTATAGGTTGCTGAGTATGCAAAGAATCTCAGGATTGTATGTGGCGACATGTATGCATCCAGATAACACATTTTACTCTGAACTTTGAAGATAAAATTGTAATACCTTAGGTTGGTCCCAAAGTCAAAAGAGAAACTTCAGTACCAACTTGGGAACACGGCTCCCTTTGTAAAATCAGAAGTAACAAGCCTGGGTGTTATCCTTGGTTCAAGGTTGAATTTTACATCCCACATAAAGAAAGTGACCAGAGCACAATTACCACACTTAAATATTGCAAAGGTACATTTGTTTGTTACATAATAATGGAAAAACTAATTCACACCTTTATATTAAATAGACTAGATTACTGCAATGTACTTTCACTAGCCTTCCAAAGCAATCTATTGACAAATCCAACTCATTCACAACACCAAAACCAGAATGAGGGAACTTCTCACTCCCAGACTACCTGCTCTGTATCGGCTTCCTGTAACTTTCAGAATTGATTTTAAACTTCTTTTACTTGTTTTTAACGTTCTTGATGGTCTGTGACCAGAACACATCACAGAATCATTTTCAGTTTATGATCCTGCTCGAGTTCTCAGGTCTTCTTCCACCAGTCTCTTAAATTTAAACAATCCCCCTCTGCCTGGCCTGCAGAGTTCCTCCAGCATGTGTGTGTTGTTTGGAGTTTAATAAAAGGTATTGCAGGTTTTTTCTTTAAACAAGGTGAGGTATTTTGGGTTTCATTTGTGAAACCTGCAGCATCTATGGAGAGGAATAAAGAGATGTGCACATAATGTTCAAGGAATGCTTACCTGTGCAGTTGCTCATCCCTATCAAAGAACCATAGAACATTACAGCACAGAAACAGGCCTTTTGGCCCTTCTTGGCTGTGCTGAACCATTTTTCTGCCTAGTCCCACTGACCTGCACCTGGGCCATATCCCTCCATACACCTCTTTGTGCACATTTTATTTTTACACTTTAACGGTTCACTTAAAGGTGAGTTGCTTCAGCATTTTGTGTGTCTGATGTCTCCCTTGGCCAGTGCTGCATCATGTGAGCTTTGCTCTGCCTCCAGCCTAGAACACTCAGCAAGTCAGGGACATCTTTCGATGGGACCGAGACCATCCCGTTTGTCTCCCTGACCTCTCAATTACTTCGCTCTGCAATGTGCCTTAAATTTCACTCCATAGATGGTAAAATGCACCCATAGCACACTTTGTGACCTCGCCTTCCACTCCCCACCATCCCTCAGCCTTTTAATTTGGTGAAAGATGTCCTTTGGCCTGTCCAAGACTCGGTCTCCCAGCACGGCGAGACGTCCGAAAGGGAACGCTGCGACCGGCACATTCAGGATGCGGAAGGTCGCTCCGGAACTCGGTGCAGCCAATACAAAAGGCGGAGTTTTGAGCAAGGCAAACGAAGGGACTATTTATAGGAAAATCACCTAAATGAGTCGCATGAGAGCCAATGACACAATGACTCAGAAAATATGTAGTTTGTGTGGTAAGTAGTTGGGTTGAGTTGTTTTATGATCTTGGGTATTCAGCTAGAATTAAATTGGGGCAACACACACAACATGCTGGAGGAACTCAGCAGGCCAAACAACATCCAAGGAAAAGAATACAGTCAATGTTTCAGGCCGAGACCCTTCATCCGTCCCTTCTCCAGGCTTCTTGGTCTTGAGGTGGCACGTGACGCTCGAAACCTCATGAAACTCCCTTGGAGACAACAGAAAGCCAGGTCACTCAATTGGCCCGATAACACAACACCAAAGTATAGATCACAGGCTCCAACAGTATTAGAACCAAATATGAAAGCGAAAGTTGTGAACCATCTGCAGGATGTCACCATTGGCCGTGTTGTTCGCTGGCACCATCTCCTGACTTACACAAGCACATCATCTGTACAGGGGCATAGGCTGCCAACAGCAGCTCGACAGTCCTCTGTCCTGGGCCACTCTGTCAAGCTGTCCCCAGGTGTAACCTACCTTCTTGGTGTATCCTTCCTCTCCCAGGGATGAGGACTTTGGAGCTCTGTTGGTGTTCTGTAGCAGAGCATTTTTACAGGATGAAGTTGCTAGCCCCATGCCTAACCCTCCTCCTTTCACAGCCAGGCTTGGGACTGTCCATGATGAAGTTCTGAAGACCCACACCTCACTTTAACAACAGCTTCTGCCCCACTTCCCTCAGGATCTTGAGCTGAACTGAAAAACCTAACGCTACCTCAGACAATAATTTTTCTATCCCTCTCTTTCACTCTCGCACTATGTCATTGTTGATTTTTGTACAAATGTGAGTTACGTATATATTATGTTAACATGATCGTAATGTGCTGTGCTGCTGTCTCAAGCAGCCAATTTTCATGGCATTTATACCCCAAGTGTGTTCGCATCTGACCACTGCAAAGCTGAAACCTGAGATGTTGTATCAAAGGCAGCATCCTGGTAAGTCTTCTCTACATTGTCCCCAATGTATCACATCCTTCCTGTTGTGTGACAAATAGAACTGTACACAGTACTCCACAGTACTCAAAGTTTTATAAAGTTGCACCTTGACCTCCAACTCTATATTCTATAACGTGGTTAAGGTAGACATCCCACCTGTCCAGGAAGTTCCGGGTGTCTCCCACATATTGATGGCAGCTCCCTGATGCCCGCAAATCATATATAATATCCAGGAAATTGATTTTTTTTTTGAGAGGAAGAGGAAGAGCGAGAGGGAGAGGGAGCAGAAGCATCCTGATAGGTCTACTTAGCATGAAGAGAGACCAATCAATTTTCTTTGTGGGTGGGCTTTACAGTCAACCTCAAAAATAATGACAGTGTTGCTCGTTGCACTGTTTGCAACAGTGACTTTTCTATTGCCCATGGTGGGTAAAAATGTAAAAGACATGTTGAGGTGAGTTTAACAGGTGTCATTCGTTCATTAGCATAGCTAACAGTATTTAAACTAGCTGGCTAGCTGCTAAGGAGCTACTCTATTGATGTCCTACATGATGAGGCCAAACTCCCTGTAGACTTGCTTATAGTTGTAATAAAATTTAAAAAATGACTCTGTGATAATATTTTAGAATACAAGAACATATGTCACATTTTCTGCATATACCCAACCTGGTTTACAGATTAGACAAAAATCACTAAACAAAGTATTACATACACCCTTTGAGTTCGACCGGGGGTGGGGGGGGGGGAGTTTGCAGTGGGCGGTGGTTGGTGCTACCTCACTGAAATTAGTTTTTGCAGGGTGGGTTGTGGGCTAATGAGGCCAGTGCCCCACATATCATCTTCATCACCTATCAACCCAACTTTCCACACTGGTCCTTGTCAAATGCCTTATCAAAGTTCATGTTGTCTACATCAGCCACACCACCCTCAACCTATCTTGGTCCGCAACAGGCTCTGCTCTTTGCCTGGTTGCCCTCTTGCTCTCAATATCCTTATAAGATGACTTGAATTTTGTTAATCTTGCCTGCTGATACTATTTCATGACTCCTTTGTCCATCCAATTTTTGTAAATTCCACCCTCACTTACACATTCGATATCCGGAAGGACCTTCGCCATTTTCAGTGTTCCTTCCCTGCTGAATGCTTCATTCAATCTTTATCAAACCCTCTTTAACCCCTTATCTCCAGCGTTAACTGGATTTGGCTTCCTTTCACATTGACCCTCAGCTCTCCCCATCTCAGAGTGTTGGGTATACACTCAGTGGCCACTTTATTAGGTACACCTGAGCATCACTTCGGCTGGTCAGGGACAGTGAGCAGGTGATAGATAGGATCAACAGGCAAGTAGTCACACTGGGGCCTCGGGACACAGACATGTGGGTAACAGTCAGGAGAGGGAAGGGGAAGAGTCAGGTACTAGAGAGTACCCCTGTGGCTGTACCCCTTAACAATAAGTACTCCTGTTTGAGTACTGTTGGGGGGGACAGCCTATCTGGGGGAAACAACGGTGGCCATGCCTCTGGCACAGAGTCCGGCCCTGTGGCTCAGAAGGGTAGGGAAAGGAAGAGGATGGCAGCGGTGATAGGGGACTCTATAGTTAGGGGGTCAGATAGGCGATTCTGTGGACACAGGAAAGAAACACGGATGGTAGTTTGCCTCCCAGGTGCAAGGGTCCGGGATGTTTCTGATCCCGTCTTGGAGGAGACCAGGTTATGATCTCCGAATGCACTCCGGCAAATGGGAAGAAATGCAAGGTCAATGGCTGCTTCCGCTGAAGTTCTCTTGGTATCTGGGTGACGGGGAGGGGAGTGGGGAGTGAAAAGGGAGTGCTTACAACACCATGACTCTGGGGCAGTGTTACACAGGAATGAATGTGTGGTCAAGTGAGCCATGGAGGAAGCGATTCCCTACAAAGTGCCAAGGGATTGGGATGGGTGGGGGGGGGGGGGGGGGGAGAGAGAAAGAAAAGGGATGTGTCTGGTGTAGAATTTTATTGGATCTGCTGGAAAACCGGAACTCCTGAAAGAAACCCCCTCAGTCATGGGAAGAACGTATCAATGGCAATTAAACTAATCTTACAACTCTCACAATATTCTACCAATTGAAATACCATTGTGCCACTCTTCTACCTTAACTCCTACGTTTTGACCATCCAAGGATGAGATTGCTGTACTTGAGAATTCATAGAATTTGTTAAAGAAATAAAAAGCAGGATAGACAAAGGATAATCCGTAGATGTTGTGTATTTGGATTTTCAGAAGGCTATTGGCAAACTCTAGATCTAGATTCAAAAGACCTCCACCAAATCAGAAATCTGTACTGGGAACAAACTGCCGCTGTTTGAGTAGTTGGAGAAGTGAGTCAGTTTACGAAAGTCAAGAGGGGCGTTAGACAAGGGTGTGTTTTCTCCCCTGATTTGTTTAATGTGTACAGTGAAACAATATCACAAAAAATAAGAGACATCTTGGGAATCAATGTTGGCGGTGAAAACATCAATAATTTCAGATATGCAGATGACACTGTTAATTGCAAGTATGGAGGAAGAACTACAAAACTTAATTGATATAATTGTTGAAGAAAGTGCAAAAATGCGTCTATCTATCAATTGCAAAAAGACAGAATCTATGGTGATATCCAAAAAGAAAGAGAATCCTATCTGCAGGCTGCGAATAAACAGGGAAGGCATAAAATAAGTACAGAACTTTGCTACTTAGGAAGCTGGGTGACATTGGATGGCTGGTGCGACATGGACATCAAGAGAAGAATAGGGACGGCAAAAGACACCTTTAAGAGAATGAAGACAATACTGACCAACACTAAACTAGGCATGACAACCCACCTCAGTACTGAAATGTTACGTTTATCCAGTTATGTTATATGGCTCAATGTTGGACAATATCTAGTAACATGAGGAAATGAATTGACGCAACAGATGTGTTTTTTGAGGAGGATGCAAAGAATATCATAGATGAAACGAATATCTAATGAGGATGCCATGAACAGAGCAAGCACAAAAAGAAATAATGTATGAGATCATGAAACGGCAACGTAACTTCATTGGACATGTGATTAGGAAAGAGTTAGAATGCACAGTAATTATGGGAAAGATTGAAGGGAAGAAAGCAAGAGGAAGGCAAAGACAAATGATGATGGAGACAGCAGCCAGAGAACTGGAAATGAATACCAACGAATTGATCCATGGCCTGAAACAGGAGTGTGTGGGCCTTGGCAGTCAAAGCTCAAACTGGGCATGGCACCTGATGATGGTTGGCAAGGTGACACACATGAAGCTGCTTAACAAACTATGAGCCCGTGGTATTACAGGAAAGATTCTCACACCCATGAAGCAGAGGCTGATTATCAGGAGGCAGAGAGTGGGAATAAAGGGAACCTTTTCTGGCTGGCTGCCAGTGACTAGTGGTGTTCCACAGTGGTCTGTGTTGGGCCAATTCTTTTACATTATATGTCAACGATTTAGATGATGGAATTGATGGCTTTGTTGCAATTTTAAGATAGGTGGAGGGGCAGGAAGTTTTGAGGATGTAGAGAGGCTACAGAAGGATTTCGACTGATTAGGAGAATGGACAAAGAAGTGCCTGATGGAATAGTGTTGGGAAGTGTATGGTCATGCACTTTGGTAGAAGAAATGAAAGGATAGACTATTTTCCAAATTGAGAGAAAAAAGAACTGGGGCACAAAGAGACTTTGGAGTCATTGGCGGTATTCCCTAAAGTTTAATTTGCAGGTTGAGTCTGTGGTGAGGAAGGCAAATGCAACGTTAGCATTCATTTCAAGAGGACTAGAAGATAAAAGCAGGGATGTAATGTTGAGACTTTATAAAGCACTGGTGAGGCCTCACAGAGTATTTTGAACATTTTAGACCCCTTATTTTAGAAAGTATGCACTGAAACTGGAGAGGGTTCAAAGAATGTTTACGAAAATGATTCCAGGATGAAACGGCTTCGCATGAAGAGTGTTTGATGGCTCTAGGCCTGTATTCACCAGAATTTGGAAGAATGAGGGGCGATCTCATTGGAAACTACCAAATTATGAAGTCCTTGAGAGTGTATGTGGAGAGGATGTTTCCTATGGTGGGAGAGTCTAAGACCAGAGGACACAGTGGTAAAATAGAGGGGTATCCTTTCAGATTGGAGATGAGGAATTTATTTGCCAGAGGGTGGAATACTTTGCCACAGGCAGCTGTGGAGGCCAAGTCTTTATGTATATTGAAAGCAGCGGTTGATAGATTTTTGAAAGGATAATGGGTCTTGAAAGGATACGGGGGGGTGGGGGGAAGGCAGGAGATTGGCGCTAATTTGATGGCCTAATCCTGCTCCTCTATCTTGTGGTCTTTTAGTGGAACTTGCCTTTCATACATCCAATGGGTGTCACATCTCCTCAAACATTATAGGTACCCACAGCTTATTATCAGTCTACGTGTTTCTCAAGCCATCAGCTTTACACTGTCAGTTCTGTTAGTTCACACTGCTATAGCAGGCTTAATTTAGTAGGTGGGTGGCAGGGCTCCTCCCCTCCGCTAGCCAGTAGGTCACCCTTGTGCAAGGTTTAGCACCTACTTGGCACCCTCACCCCAGATCAGGGTCAATTGAAGCCATGGGAGCAGGTGGTGGATGGTCGCTGGTGCACGTCACAAGTCCTGGTTCTACGACCACTGACACCAGGCAGACAATCTCCGAAGGGTATCGATACTGGCTGGGGTCACCCGTCTTGTAAAGACACTGCACAGAAGAAGACAATGACAAACCACTTACGTAGAAACTTATCAAGAATATTCAAGGCCGTAGAAATACCATGATCGCCCACATCATCCGACACGGCTCATAAAGACCAACTGAATCCAGTAGGATGCCCTGAGTACCTTTCAGAAACTCTTAACAAAAATAGTTGACCAGTGAGCTTTGTAAAGATCTTAACGAGGGACCAAATGGTTGCTGAAATGTCCAAAAGGGAGAAAGATGAGGGAGAAAATTCCAGACTCCTGGGGAATAGTCAGGAGTGGTAGAAGGTAGCATGTTAGGGTTGTACAGAAGGCCGGAGTGGAGGAAATTGGAGAGCTCTGGATCTGGAGGATGTTCCAGAGGAAAGGGTGGAGGGGGACATCCTGGAGAAATTTGAGATGGAGAATTGAGAATGTCGAAGCCATTGTTATGCTAGGGCCGGAGGCAGTGGAGTGT
The DNA here is from genome assembly GCF_048418815.1 of Hemitrygon akajei. NCBI lineage: Eukaryota > Metazoa > Chordata > Chondrichthyes > Myliobatiformes > Dasyatidae > Hemitrygon > Hemitrygon akajei. The sequence goes on along the minus strand of NC_133125.1, from coordinate 175,545,738 downwards.
GGGTCAGTGGGTGCCGGGACTTTGCTTGTTCACTTGTGATGTCATAGTCTTGGGTCAGGTAATTCTGATGAGGTTGACGCCAGGCAAGGGCACTTTCACAACAAAAAATAGGAAGGAAAGTGTTTGTCATAAACGTATAAATGGGCTTCAATGACTTTTAGAACACTGCACTCTGGGGTGGATATTGAGGCCTCCAATGTTGCAACCACCTTCAATAATAAGGTATCAACTAGGAACTCGATGGAGTCCTTGGTAATAAGGTCAAACACCCACACTTGGTGGATTAAAGCAGTCCAGACCTTAAAGAACTTGAGCAAATTTCTCAACCATTATTTACCTTTGGAGAGTGAAGGTCCTGTCATATTTCGTAGAGAAGAGCGAGGACAGTCCCCTGTTTTCCTGTCCCTGTTCTTCTCTCTGCCTTGAAACCACATTAACAGCGATCCAACAATTCCTCTTGATACATGGCTGAGGGCAAATCCCTGCAGTTGCCACACACCCCCGCCCCCACAGGTCTGACCATGAGCTCACTGGTGTGAACTTGTTGTGATGCACAGTCACTTCAATTTTATTTATTCATTTGCAGGATGTGGGTGTCACCAGCTAAGCCAGCATTTATTGTCCATCCCTAGTTGCCCATGAGAAGGTTATGATGAGCTGCTGCCTTGAACCACTGCAGTCCCTGAGGTGTAGGTGCACTCACAGTGCTGTTGGGGAGGGAATTCCACGATGTTGACCCAGCAACAATGAAGGAATGGCGATATATTTACAAGTCAGGATGGTGACTGACTTGAAGGGGGATTTCCAAGTCGTGGTGTTCCCAGGAATCTGCTGTCCTCGTCCTCCTAGAAGATGGTGGTTGTGGGTCTGGAAGGTGCTGCCTTGTTGTTGCAGAGTGTTGATCTTTCCATTGCGTTTGGTGTGGTGCCGGGTGGTAAGCTTTCATTGGAATTGTTCACCATTCATTAACCACACTCTCCCCTTTAGGTCCTCTCTCAGAAGATCTGATCGTCATCAATACCATCTTCATCGGTTCCACCATCCAGCTCACGTGTAAGGTGGATGGGGATCCTCTTGAGTATCAGTGGTGGAAAAATGGAGTCCAAGTCTGCTGTAATGACCAGATGAGAGATGGCAACAGGACTCTCCTGATCCAGAATGATGCATGGCATGAGAGTGCTACATACATGTGTGTGGCACACAATCCAGTCAGCTCCGTCAGGAAGGATTACATCCTGACAAGACCTGGTAAGCTAGGTTTTCTGAGGGAACCTTTTCACCATCTTACGTTGGTGGGCTTTAGAAAACAATCGGTCAGCATTGCAGCTGAGATGGCCAAAGGAGAGCTGGAGTTCCTACAAGTGATGTGACATAGAAAGTTATGGGTCCGTCAGCTCTTTGAGTAATCAACTACTTCACACATCTCTTCCCTTTTCCAACGGCCCAATCTATCTTTCCAGCGCCTATGGCAGCTAGGTGTGAGTGTGAAAAGAGCGGACTCTGGTAACGCCAGCCTCTCTCTGCAGCTCAGGCAGGAGGAGTGAGCACTGGGTCAGAGCCAAGTCTTTCAGGAGACTCGGGCAAGGCCGGTGATTTTGGGCTGTGCAGGTGTGGAAACTGGCATCAGAAGCCTGACCTCAGCTGCAAATAGAAATAGTCTCAAGCGGAGCGGCCATTGATTGAGTGTGCCAGTGGCTCTGGCTCAACAGAATCCTGCATGAGCAGGTAAATGTGCGTTTAAGAAGAGGCGAGCCTTTTTTGGTGTGGAGTAGTCAAGATGGAATGCTACTGTCAGATGTGGGAATTCGGGATACCTGACGGTTTCCCTGATGACTGCATTCACAGGAAGTGCACCCTATTTCAGCGCCTGACTGACCGGGTCAAAGAGATGGAGCTGAAGTTGGATGTGCTCTGGATCATTCGGGAGGCTGGAGATATTACAGACGGGATTCTAGAAGAGATGGTCACACCCGGAGTGAGGGCTTCGGACAGCAGCTGTGAGTGGTTCGGAGCCTCGACGGGGAAGGGTGAAGTCGGGCAGTGTGATAGATACAGGGGACTCGATAGTTGGGGGGGACTGAAAGAGATTCTGTAGCCGCAGAAGAGACACCAGGAATGTGTGTTGCCTCCTGGGTGCTAGTGTCCATGATGTATCAGAGCGGCTGCAGGACATTCTTGAGGGGGATGGGGGGCAGTCAGAGGTATATTGTCACCAATGACATAGGCTGAAAATGGGAAGATGTCCTATGCAGTGAGTATATAGAGTTAGGAAAGAGGCTGAAGAGAAGGACCTTCGAGGTTGTAATCTCCAGTTTACTCTCTGTGCCATGGGCTGGTGCAGAGGACAGAGATTCAAGTTCTTGGATCATCTGGGGAAGGGGTGACCTATCAAGAGGGATGAGTTGCCCCTGAACTGGAGGGAAACCAATATCCTGGCTGGGAGGTTTGCTGATTCTACTCGGGAGGGTTTAAACTAGTTTTGGAGCCCCAGTTCAGTAAGGGAAGGATCAGATCAGCAGATAAATATCCAGAAAAGTATTGAAAAGCAAAATTGAAATAACAGGTATGATGGGCAGGATGGTTTGGTGTGTATGTTTAAATACTAGGAGTACTATGGGTAAAGATGAACTCGGAGCATGAATGGGACTATGATGTAGTCATTACCAAAACTTCTCTGGGAGGGGGGCAGGAATGGGTGATTAATGTACCAGGTTTTCAAAATTTCAGAAAAGATAGAGGAGTGGAGTTGCACAAATTGGGGATTATCACAGATGCACTCGAGGAGGGGTCAGATACTGAGTCCGTTGGGAATAGGAAGGGTGCAATCACTCCGATGGGATTGTATTACAGACCCCCAAACAGCTACCAGGACATTGAGGAACAGGAATGTAATCAGATTCAGGAAATATTTAAAAATGATGGGGTTGTTTTCATGGGGGATTTCAACTTCCCTAATATACTGTAAACTAGGACCTTGGTGTAAGAGATAGATAGATAGATAGATAGATAGATAGATAGATAGATAGATAGATAGATAGATAGATAGATAGATAGATAGATAGATAGATAGATAGATAGATACTTTATTCATCCCCATGGGGAAATTCAACTTTTTTTCCAATGTCCCATACACTTGTTGTAGCAAAACTAATTACATACAATACTTAACTCAGTAAAAAAAAATATGATATGCATCTAAATCACCGTCTCAAAAAGCATTAATAATAGCTTTTAAAAAGTTCTTAAGTCCTGGCGGTAGAATTGTAAAGCCTAATGGCATTGGGGAGTATAGACCTCTTCATCCTGTCTGAGGAGCATTGCATCGATAGTAACCTGTCACTGAAACTGCTTCTCTGTCTCTGGATGGTGCTATGTAGAGGATGTTCAGAGTTATCCATAATTGACCGTAGCCTACTCAGCGCCCTTCGCTCAGCTACCGATGTTAAACTCTCCAGTACTTTGCCCACGACAGAGCCCGCCTTCCTTACCAGCTTATTAAGACGTGAGGCGTCCCTCTTCTTAATGCTTCCTCCCCAACACGCCACCACAAAGAAGAGGGCGCTCTCCACAACTGACCTATAGAACATCTTCAGCATCTCACTACAGACATTGAATGACGCCAACCTTCTTAGGAAGTACATTCGACTCTGTGCCTTCCTGCACAAGGCATCTGTGTTGGCAGTCCAGTCAAGCTTCTCGTCTAACTGTACTCCCAGATACTTGTAGGTCTTAACCTGCTCCACACGTTCTCCATTAATGATCACTGGCTCCATATGGGGCCTAGATCTCCTAAAGTCCACCACAATATCCTTGGTCTTGGTGATATTGAGACGCAGGTAGTTTGAGTTGCACCATATCACAAAGTCCTGTATCAGTTTCCTATACTCCTCCTCCTGTCCATTCCTGACACACCCCACTATGGCCGTGTCATCAGCGAACTTCTGCACATGGCAGGACTCTGAGTTATATTGGAAGTCTGATGTGTACAGGGTGAACAGGACCGGAGAGAGTACGGTTCCCTGCGGCACCCCTGTGCTGCTGACCACCGTGTCAGACCTACAGTCTCCCAACCGCACATACTGAGGTCTATCTGTCAAGTAGTCCACTATCCAATCCACCATGTGAGAGTCTACTCCCATCTCCGTTAGTTTGTGCCTTAAGATCTTGGGCTGGATGGTGTTAAAGGCACTAGAGAAGTCAAGGAATGTAATCCTCACAGCACACCTGACCCCCTCTAGGTGAGAGAGTGATTTGTGCAGCAAATACGTGATAGCATCCTCCACACCCACCTTCTCCTTATATGCAAACTGAAGAGGATCCTGGGCGTGCCTGGTTTGTGGCCTCAGATTCTGTATTATCAGCCGCTCCATGGTCTTCATCACGTGCGACGTCAAGGCAACAGGTCTGAAGTCATTCAACTCCTTTGGTTGTGGTTTCTTTGGTACCGGGACAATACAGGATGTCTTCCACTGTCTGGGTACTCTTCTCTGCTCCAGGCTCATGTTGAAGATGCGCTGTAGTGGTTCTCCCAGCTCAGTAGCACAGGCCCTCAGTAATCGTGGGGAAACTCCATCCGGTCCAGCCGCCTTGCTGGTACAGATCTTCCTCAGTTGACCTTCCACCTGTGCAGCCGTAATCCTGGGCGTGGGCAAGGTCTCCTGTGAGTGGCTATTTTCCTGTGAGGGAAGTAAGCCTGGTGTGGATTTCTGCGGTGAGGATGAGATTGAGCTGTCAAACCTGTTGAAGAAGTTGTTCAGCTGGTTCGCTTCCTCCACATCTCCACTTATGTTCGCCCTCCGCTTTTAGAGGTTTAAGTATATCCAGGAAGGTTTCTTAAATCAGTATGTGGATGGTCCGAGAGGAGGGACTAATCCTCTCGCATTCTTCTAAATTCCAGTGAGTACAAGCCCAAAGCTGCCAAATGCTCTTTGTATGTTAACCCCTTCAGTCCTGGAGTCATCCTCACAAACCTGCTCTGGACTCTCTTCAGTGACAACACATCATCCTTTCTGAAATTTGGGGCCCAAAACTGTTGGCAATAGTCCAAGTGCAGTCTGACTAGTGTCTTATAAAGGCTCAGCATTGACTCCTTGTTTTTATATTCTATTCCCCTTGAAATAAGTGCCAACGTTGCATTTGCCTTTACCACAGTCTCAGCCTGTAAATTAACCTTTTGGGAGTCTTGCATGAGGACTCCTAAGTCCCTCTGCACCTCTTTTTGAACCTTATCCCCATTTATATAATAGTCAGCACATTTCCCAACACTGTATTCCGTTTGCCACTTTTGTGCCCATACTTTGAATTTGTCTAAGTCCTGCTACAATCGCATTGCTTCCTCAGCACTACCTACCTCTCTGCTGATCTTCGTATCATCAGCAGACTTTACCACAGAACGATTAACTCTATTATCTAAATCATGGACAAACAATATGAAAAGCATTCCCAATACAGACCCCCGAGGAACACCACGAGTCACCGGCAGCCAAGTAGAAAGGGCCTCTTTTATTCCCACTCACTGCCTCCTGCCTGTCAGCCATTCCGCTATCCATGCCAGTATCTTTCCGATAATGCCATAGGATTTTATCTTGTTAAGTGGCCTCGTGTGGCCAGGGGCGTATCCAGGGAAAATGGCGCCTATGGCAAGAACTGAAATTGCACCCCTGTCCAAACATCTGACACCCATCTTTTAGATAACTTTACCATAATATCAGCTCAAAAATACAAGTCAAGCTTGTTAATCTTTTAATTAACAAATTATGGCACTACACGAAAATTATAACTGCACCTTCCTTGCTTTCACTTATGCAAATTGGTCTATGATGTGATCAGTTTTTTCAGTTTCTTCTCTTTCTACACTCAGCAGAGCAAGATCACAGTGTCTGTCCTGACCCATGGGGGCTCTCAAATACGAAAGTATTAGTTTAACTTACTGAATGATCTCTCACAGCTGGCAATGGAAACTGTGATGGTTAGCATTATCTGAATAGCAAAGCGAAGATTGGGGAAGATGCTCTCATCTCCATACTGAACAATAAATTCAAGAAGCTCTTCAGGTCTTGATATTTTCATGTTGACCCGCCTTGATAGCAACATTCTGCAATCCAAAATTTCTTCATATAGCTGCTGTCCATCAACATCAGGGCTGTACAATTCACCCAAATTTTCACACTTCTTTAGATCGTTACTGTCAGCGCCGTAACACAGTCCCTCGACATCAAGAAGGATCCCAAACCTGGTGTCAGTGTCGTGCAAACGAGCGAACCTTTCGTCCATTTCTCTGTGAAGACGGTCGAGTGTTCCCTTCATGACTCTTTCCATTTCCTCCTTAGCTGTTAACCCAGCGTCTCTCGAGTTCTCATCAGCCATTCGTTTCTTTCGTCTCTGACATCTTTTAACTTCAATATTCCATTCTTGATAGAGATCGACTCCTTCTTTGAGTGACTCACTGACCAACACTTCTCTTTCATCATCAAAATGATCTCGGAGGGCTTTCAAATCCAGGGCAGCCATCATGGAAGTTCATGCTAGGATCCTGCAGCCTCTTTTGAATATGGTCAATGCAAATGAGTACTTTGTTCCAAAATCAGAAAATCGTAACTCAGCATGTGGTTGTACAGCTGCCTTGCATCATTTCTTGTTTCACTGGTTTTGTTTTCATTGTCTATCTTGTCCAGGAGAACTTGAGGTATCTCCTCAACGTACTTGTTGATGGGCTTCACTGCTTCTGTCCTTGCACTCCACCTGGTTTCAGACTCTGACTTAACAACCACAGACATGGGGTTTTTGAGTTTTTCCCAGCACTGTTGAAGGAGAGAAAAACACAGGGAGAGCTTCAATGGTTCCAAAAATGCAACCATCATTGTATCCTGCTTAGCTGCATGTACAGCCATCAAGTTGAGTTGAGTGATTGTCACAATTCACAAACACTATCAGGTTGTTTTTTTTCATTTATTCTTTGATGAACACCACTTCTGTGTCCAGCCACCACAGCAGCATTGTCATAGCACTGTGACTGACAATCTTGTAGCTCCATTTCATTCTTCTCTAGCTGTTTCACGATGTCTTCAGCCAAGCTCTCAGCATCCTTCTGGCTTATCTGAATAAGACCAAGGAAGGACTCTCTAACACAGACTGTTTTCCTTTCAAAATCAACTTCCACATACCTCACTACTTCTGACATCTGCTCACAGTGTGCCTGATCAGGAGTCGAGTCGAACATGAGAGCATAGTACTTTACGAATGCTTCTCAGTAAACTCTGGTGAACAATGGATGCCATCACGTGGATGAATTTGTTCTGGACACCCGGTGAAAGTCAAGACATGGATCCAGGATGACTTTCCAAATGAGTGAGGTGTTCTTTTATGACAGGGTCAAAGATGGCCAGTAGTTTCAGTAAGCCAAGGAAATTTCCCACATTGGAGTCATCATTCAGTTGAATTGACCTGTGTCCTCTCAAAGCAAGGTTCTGAGTCACAAGGAATTTTATGCAGTGAAGGATTCTCATCAAGACATCACAGCACGTGTCAATAACTCCTCTGTTTCCAGCTAAATTTCTTTCCACTGTGTGAAGCATTCCCAATGATTCTAGGCATTTTCATGAACACTAATCTTGCTTTCCACTGGTTGAATCCATTTTCCTGCTCCAATGAGGATTGATGGCCTGACTGGGAATAGAGAAGACAACAGATACAAAATGCAGATATTTTAGAAGGGGAATAGATCAGCCATGAGCGAGTCACTTCCTCACCATGACCGTTTCCCAATTTCTTCTTGAACCAAGTTTTGTTCATTGAGTGGTTATTTGTTGGTAGGAAAGGCCCCTCACTGTTCTGGAAATAGTTCAAACCCAGCTTTATTATTTCTGTTCTCAATGCTTCAGGCAGAATTGCTTTTCTAGTATCCTTGTCAAATTTAAGAAGTCCAATGTCATGCTGTTCAATCACCTCTGGTATGACAGTTCGAGGCTCTTTGACACCATCCAGTTCACTAGGTTCAGTGTTGTCAGGTTCAATCTTGTCAGGTAAAATCTCATCAATAAACTCACCATCACCACGACCACCATCAGCTTCCCCTCCTGTCATGTCCACATTCGCTGTGGCAGCCTCACTCTTAATCTCGGCATACTCAGATTTATCTGACTTGACTTCCTCCTCGGCTTGTGATGCATTTGTACTCAATCCACCTTTGGATTCCAACAAACTTGTAGCAGGTGCAGGCAACTCCATGGAGCGTGTTGAACTACTTGTTCCGGGCTTTTCAAAGAAGGGCATGAAGAACTTGCTTAACTTCTTGGCTTCCTCCACCTCCAACTTTCATCTCTTCCATCCTTCAGTTCCACTTTCTTTCTTCGTGAAGAAACGTTTCATGGTCTTCTTACACAATGCTCTGAAATAAAGCCATCCTAGTGCTTCTCACCCATGATAATCAAAGACAGATCATACATCTGAAGAAAATTCTTTTTTTCACTATCCGAGGATGGCTTGTCTGATTTTAAGAGAAACTGCTCAGTTGCGACCCCCCCCCCCCCCCTTTCAAGTGGCACTCAGGGCATGATACCTGCCATACCGTAGATATGCCACTGCATGTGGCACCTTATCAAACACTTTCTGAACATCCATGTAAATGACATTCACTGCCTCTCCTTTGTCACACCCTGCTTGTTACTTCTTTGAAGAACTCTAACAGAGTTGTCAAACAAGATTTCCCTTTACAGAAACCATGTTGACTTTGACTTATTTTATCATTAGTCTCCAAATACTTCAAAACCTCATCTTTAATAATAGACTCCCAACACTTTCCCAACCACTGAGGTTAGGCAAACTGGCTTATAATTTCCTTTCTTTTGCTGTCTGCTCTTAAAGAGTGGAGTGACACTTGCAATCTTCCAATCCTCTGGGACCATGAGAATCAAGTGATCCTGGAAAGATCATGACCAATTTAGAAACATAGAAAACCCACAGCACAATACAGGCCCTTCGGCCCACAAAGCTGTGCCGAACATGTCCTTACCTTAGAACTGCCTAGGCTTACCCATAGCCCTCCATTTCTCTGAGCTCCATGTACCTATCCAGGAGTCTCTTAAAAGACCCTGTTGCTACTGCTGCCACTAGCAGCTCATTCCATACACTCACTACTCTGATTTTGTTTTAAAAAAAGAAAAAAAAATCAACTTACCCCTGACATCTCCTCTGTACCTACTTCCAAGCACCTTAAAACTATGCCCTCTCATGCTAGCCACTTCAGCCCTGGGAAAAAGTCTCTGACTATCCACACGATCAATGCCTCATCTTGTACACAAGATAATTGCATCATCTTCTGCAGTCCTTAACTTTCTTTGTCAGCCGTGGTTGAACTGCAATGTTTCCGTATGAGATCCCCCATCAAATCTGTGCCAGATCACAGGACAACCCCACATCCCACCTAATTTCCCCTCTAATCTATTCTTCCACCTTTTTCCATCCACCCTAGAAGTAATTTACAGTCATCAGTTTGCATTCAACCTATGGAATATTGGAGGAAACTGCGTTACTGGGGAAAACCTACACAGTCCCAGGAAGAGAAGTAGCTTAGAAGACAGAAGGTAGTGATTGAAGGAACTTTTTCGAGCTGGAGGTCTGTAATGAGTGGAATTCCACAAGGATCAATGCTGGGACCTCTGCTGTTTGTAATGTGTATAAATGACCTGGATGAAAATGTAGATGGGTGGTTTAGTTAATCTGTGGATGATACCAAAACTGGAGTTGTGGACAGTGTAGAAGACTGGCAAAGAATACAGTGCAACTGAGATCAGTCGCAGAGGTGGGCTGAGAAATGGCAGATGGAGTTTAACCCAGATAAATGTGAGTTGTTACAGCTTGGTACTAGAATGCTGCCTGGTTTAGAAAGTATGTGCTATCTCAAGAGGCTGAGTAAACCTGGGTTGCTTTCTCTGGAGGCTGAGGGTAGGTCTGGAGGTTTACGAGATTCTGAGAGGGATAGATAGAGTAGACAGGGATTATCTCTTTCCCTGGGCTGAAATGTCTAATCCCACAGGGCATGCATTGAACGTGGGGCGGGGGGGGGGGATAGGTTCAAGGGGATGTACGAGGTAAGTTTTTGTTTAAACTCAGAGTTTTGGATGCCTGATATGGTGAGGGAGGCAAATACATTAGAGGCCTTTAGGAGAGGTTTGGATAGGCACGTGGGTATAAGGAGGATGTGGGGGGGGGGGGGGGTTGTCGAATTGGTGTTTGGATTTGTTTTTGCTGGTTCGGCACAACTCTTCTATCTATGGAGATACTTCTGCAGCTCCCTGGTGAGCACTACGTTAAATCAGTCTCCACTGTAACTCAAAGCAATCCAAACCCAAAAACTCCTTACAAACCGAGATTGGTTATTACATGGCTCGGTCATTAACACAGAATGATCAGAATCAGATTTATTATCTTTGTTTATCACGAAATTCATTGCTTTGTGGTGGCAATACAAGACATAATAAAAAAAAATAAGTTACAGGAAGAATTTATTAAAAATACTGGTGGGGGGGTTCATGCCCATGATGGAGCTGGTTGAGTCTGCAAGCTTGTAAGTTTTTTTCCAGTCCTGTGCATCCAGTCAAATGCTCTCCACAGTACATCTGTAACATACCATGTTTTTGTAAATGGATCAACCTGTTGGGCCCAGGATAGATCTTTGAGTTGTTGACACCCCCACTGGCAGTCGGGCAGGGGTGGCTCTATCCCCTGCAGTCCTGTGGATCAAGGTGTGTTGCTTCTGATCCCGTGCTGCGATCACACTGAGACAGGGAGGTGCGGCAGTACAGGGTGTCTGCAGCTTCTAATGATGGGCTGGGTGTTCCGTTGTTGATGACAGTGCACCAGGCTGCAACTGTTGAAACTAAATCCTTTGAAAACTTGGACTGTGGGTTTAGAAAGTTGTTGTACCAACTGCACCCTCTGCTGTGACTGTCCTTCACTGCAAATTGTGATGCAGCTGTGCAACGTTCCACTGGACGTGTCCCCGTCAGATGTGTGTCAATGTGCGAACTCGCTGTCAACTTACTGAGCTCTTTCACTTTCTACACTTTCAGATGCGGGATTTGGCAGCAGCCTTGTAATCTTGAACAAACATTTCACAGTGATCGGATGTGGACTAGTCTGGTATCTGATGTCCTCTGGAATGTAGGAGTAACTAACAAGATTACCCAGAATTCCATCACTTTCCAGGGAATTTGTTTACAGTGAAGACTTCCCACCCTGTGACTCACTGATACTTCAATTACCAGAAGTGTAGGGAAAACTCCAACACATACCCTCTGTTCCTGAATGGATTCTGCCAATTCTGGACTGCTTTAGCCCGGATTTTATCAGGTTATGCCATGAGCTCTCAAATACGGAAGTCCAGAACTTTATCTTGTGCCTGCTGCCACATTCCTTGTGGACTGACTGTATAGGAGCAGTATTGGGCCATTCAGCCCATTGAGTCTGCTCTGCCATTCCATCATGGCTAATGTATTATCCTCCCTCAACCCCAATCCCTGCCTTTTCCTGTAACCTTTGACACCCTTACAAATCAGGAAACTATCAAACTCTGCTTTAAATACACCCAACGACTTGGCCTCCACAGTCATCTGAGGCAATCAGTTCCCTAGATTCCTCACCCTCTGGCTAAGGAAACCCCTCCTCATCTCTGCTGTAACTGAACGCCCCCCTATTCTGAGTTTGTGCCCTCTAGCCTTACACTTGCCCACTATAGGAAACCTTCTAGTACCTTAGTTGCCCAAAGTCTCACCCAGGATTGACCCAACCAGTTAACCAGAGAGATCATCAGCACTTGGAACAGTACAAAGTCAGATGGACCATTCACCCTGCAATATTGTGTTGATTTTGATGCCAGTTTGTACTAAATGTTTCCTGTGCAGCATCCGTATCCCTCCGTTCTCCATGTTTCCCTCCATTCTCCATGGAGGGAAAGCTCCCTCAAAGCTCAAAGCTCCCTCAACTCCACTGAACTGCCTGCTTCTACTACTGTCCCTGGTTACCCATTCCAGGTACCTACCAGCTCCCGTGCAAAACTTGGCTATAACTCGAGTGTGAGGAAAAAGATGCTCTGAAATAGGATAAAAGAAAACAGCAGAGTAGATTGTAATTGTTCAGAGGCTGGGGGTGAGGAACAAATAGTCAGAATATCTGGGATTTTAAATGATTATTTTATACATTCTATGCAAAAATAATAGAACTAACAGGCGCAGATACACTAAGTGAGAAGGTATGTGTTGGTGTTGATTTTGGGTAAGTAAAGTGTAAAGTGTAAATATTAAATTAAGTGTAAATTGTAAATAAAGTGTAAATAGTAAATAAAGGTCTATAAAAGTAAATAAAGGTCTTTTCTTGCTGCTGCCATCTGGTAGAAGGTACAAGAACCCCAGGACTCGCACCATCAGGTTCAAGAATAGTTACTACTCTGCAACCATGAGGTTCTTGAACAAAAAGGGGTAACTACACTGTCTTACCATCTATTTAGATGTTCCCATAACCAAGTCTCACTTTAAGCAACACACACAAAATGCTGGAGGAACTCAACAGGCCAGGCAGCATCTAGGAAAAGAGTACAGTCAATGTTTTGGGTGGACTGTTATTTCCATAGATGCTGCCTGGCCTGCTGAGTTCCTCTAGCATTTTGTCCAGATTTCCACCATTTGCAAATTTTTTGTTTGTGATTGGATCTCAATTTAGGGACTCTTTATCTTGTTATTTCATGTTCCCGTTTTTATTTGTATTTATTTATATTTGCATTTGCAGTTTCTGCTACACTCTATTTGAATATTTATTTATTTAAATCTTACATCTGTCCCACAATGTGAGGGAGTAAAAATCTTTGTGTTATGACTGTCACAATGTACAGACATGTGAATTTATAAGTCTAATGGCTTGTAGAAAGAAGCTGTCCCATAGCCTGTTGGTCCTGGTTTTAATGCTGTGGTACCGTTTGCCAGGGGGAAGCAGCTGAAACAGTTTATGGTTGTGGTGTCTGGTGTCCCCAGTGATCTTCCAGGCCTTCTTTACGCACCTGCTGCTGTAAGTGTCCTCAATGGAGGGAAGTTCACATCCACAAATATGCTGGGCTGTATGTACCACTCTCTGCAGTGCCCAGTGATTAAGGTTGGTGCAGTTCCTGTACCAGGCGGTGATTACAGGCAGTCAGGATGCTCTCAAAGGTGTCCCTGTAGAAGGTCTTGAGGTGGAAGAGATGCTGTTGTGCTTTTTTTGCCACAGTCCAGGTGAGATCACTGGTGATGTGTATGCCGAGGAATTTGAAACTGTCCCATTGATGTTGATTGGTGTGAGCCTGTCTCCGTTCCTCCTGTAATCTGCGTTCAGGTGTTTTTTGGACATTGAGGGAGGGGATGTTACCTTGGCACCACTGTGCCAGGGTGTTAACCTCTCCTCTGTAGGCTACCTCATCACTGCTAGAAATAACTTGACCTGCTTGATCTTTCAATGAATCTTGATACAGTTACAATTCTATAGATTTGCTGATAAGCCCACAGGAAAAAGAATCACAGTGTTTTATGTGATGACAATTATGTACCATAATAATAATATTTACTTTGAACTTTGAAGGCTGGCAGCATATAGACGGAATTGGATCGAACACAAACCTGACCACAACCACGTAGAGTCACTGACCAAGGCCAGTGGTGTTTGAACGATCTGGGGCTATGATGGGGTGATCCCCAAACAAGAAATTCCCTCTTTTCTCATCCCTACCACAGTAATCCAAATTTAAGCAAGATCCAAATCCAGAAGCTGTGACATCACCAGACTGGCAGGGTCAGCCAATCCCATAAAATAATTAAAGTTCAAAGTAAATGTTGTTACGAAGGATGAACAACTCTGATGGGCAGAAGGGTACAGAGTTGCCTATGTCCCCCACCCCCAGGAGAATCACAAACTGTTACTGTTTCCACGTGTTCATGAGAGAGTAAGAGAGATAAAGGAAAAAACATGCTAGAACATCTGTTACTGATAACAGCCTGAGAGAGAGACATGTTTATCCACCATGTTATGGCTCCTGTAAGACTTATGGCTCCGGAGAGGGCTGTTTACTTGGTACCATTCTGTTCATTAAAATTCCTCAGTGGACAGCCGGAGTGGGCTGGTTTGATGGGCTAAGCCATTCAAAATTGATTGACACCTGAGACCCCGTGAGTAGGGATAAAAGTGAGGTCTGGGGAGACACCCCTCAGACACACCAGGAGACACACTAGTGAGCATCAGAAACCCATGAGAAGGTGTGGGGGCATCGGGGACCGAACGGATCGGTCAGGTTAACTCATAGTGTGATAGCGAGGCAGGTGGGGGCTTGTGTGTGTGTGTCCACCCTTGCCTGGGTGACGAGTCCACCACGGAAGAACGGTCTAGCTAAAGGACAGAGGGGTCATACCTGAATGGCCACAACAACTTGACGGATCAAGAACGTAAAGGAAGGTTTGACTGGCTTTTTTTTTCTCTCTCTCTCCTCTCTCCCCCCACTCTCTCCCTCCCTCTCTCTCTCCCCCCCATCCTCTCTCCTCTCTTCCCCCCTCTCTCCCCCTCCCTCCCTCCCTCTCTCTCCCCTCCTCTCTTCCCCCTCTCTCCCTCCCCCTCTCTCTCCCTCCCCTCTCTCTCCCTCCCCCTCTCTCTCCCTCCCTCCCCTCCCCCTCTCTCCCTCCCTCCCCTCCCACTCTCTCTCCCTCCCTCCCCTCCCCCTCTCTCTCCCCCTCTCTCTCTCCCCCCTCCCCCCCCTCTCTCTCTCTCTCTCTCTCTCTCTCTCTCCCCCAGAACCAACAACTACCTCAGCACGAATGAAATGAACTGAACTTTATATTTACATATGACAATTCATTATCCCCTAGACAACGATAGAGCTTGTTTATATTTGATTATTATTATACCCACACTTTTAGGTTTAGTATTGCTAACGTGTATTATCTGTATATTTGCATTGTTGATATTGATTTGTATATTTTACTAATAAACCCTGTTTGAAAATAGTACCACCAGACTCCAACAAATACTTCTATCTTTGCTGGTAAGACACCCAGTTACGGGGTACGTAACAATGTTATTAACAAAGTACATAAATGTTACCGTATTCAACCCTGAGATTCATTTTCTGTGGCATCATCAACAAATCGATAGAATAACAGGGTCAATGAAGGACCGCCCAACTAGGGTGTTCAACCAGAGTGAAGAAGATAACAAACTGTGCAAATTCAAAAAGAAGAAACAATAATAATAAATATTGAGAAAATGAGATGAAGTGTTCTTGATAGTGAGTCTGTTGATTGTGGGAACATTTCAATGATCAGGCAAATGAAGTTGTGTAAAGTTATCCCCTTTGGTTGGGGGGGGGGGTTTGACTCTTCCTCAACCTGGTAATAAAACTCCTGAGGCTCTTGTAGCTTCTTTCTGGTGGCAATAATGAAAAGAGAGCATGTCTTGGGTGGCAGGGGACCCTGATGATGGATGCTGATCTCCTGTGACAGCATTCAAAGGTTCATTTATTTTCAAAGTATTCAACTTTGAAATTCTTTTTTGCCTGGCAGTCATGAAACCAAGAAAAAAAAAGAAAGGCAGCACAATCATCAACCCCCAAATACCCCCTCCCCACACAAAAAGTGAATAAAGACGGAATAGGCACATCAACCCCCAAAATCGCTCCTCCTGCACAAATAAAATGAACAAAATGGAACAGGCATATTGACTGTTTAATGTAGATGTGCTCAGTCGTTGCGAGGGCCTTACCCGTGATGGACTGGGCTGTATCCGCTACTTTTAGAGGATTTTCCATTCAAGTACATTGCTGTTTCCAGACTGTGATACAGCCAGTCAATATACTCTTCACCACACACCTATGGGAGTTAGTCAGAGTTTTCAATGTCATGCCGTATCTCCACAAACTCCTCAGGAAGTAGTGGTTCTGCAGTGATTTGTTTCTAATTGCACTTGGGTGCTGGACCCAGGCCAGGTCCTCCAAAATAATAATACCTAGGAATTTAAAGTTACTGACCCTCTCCACCTCTGATCCTCTGATGGCTCATGGACCTCCTGTTTCCTTCGCCTGATGTCTATAATCAGCTCCTTGGTTTCTCGGCCTATGGCAGTGCTGCCATCAGCAAACGTGAACATGGCATTGGAGATGTGCTTAGCCAGACATTCATAGGTGTAAAAAAATGTAGAGCAGTGACCAAGCTGACAGCCTTGTGCTGCACCTGTGCAGGTAGAGAACATGGAGGAGAGGTTCACAGATTCAAAATACATTTATTATTAAAGTATGTATGCAGTACACAACCCTGTCTTCCTACAGACAACTACGAAATAAAGAAACACCATGGGACCCATGCAAAGAAAAACATTAAACCACCCCCCCAACACACAAAAAAAGTGATAAACACAGCACATAGTATAGTTAGTATAATGCATTATAGTACAGTTCAATTCCTGCCGCAGCCTGTAAGGAGTTTGTATGTTAACCCCGTTACCACTTAGATTTCCTCCTACTGTCCAAAGAACTAGCAGTTCGTAGGTTAATTGGTCATTTTAAATTGTCCAGTGATTGGGCTAAGGCTAAATCGGTGGGTTGCTGGGCAGCGCGGCTCGAAGATCTGTAAGGGCCTGTATCTCAACCAATAAACCAATCAGTTAGTTAACAAATAAATAAAAATCCAAAAATAAATTAAATTAAATAAAACAAAACACAAAATCAAGTCAGGCATATCCAGGTCAGTTCAATCTGGTGCTATATCATTTGTTAAACGCAGGCCACCTCAATTAAAATAGCCCAAAATAGCAACAAGAAATAAGGAGCGACCAGAAACACATCATAACATGACCTACAGAGTCCAACCCACAAACTGCTTCAATTAAACCATGCCCAAGACCCAGGGCTGCAGCGCTGCCCTCTGTAGTGAGAGGGAAAGGGAGGCCAGCCGTCACTCGCAGCAGTAGTAAGAGGTCGACAGCGCTAAGCACGCACTCGGCTTGAGGATTTCAGTTTTCCTCAAAGCTTTAGTCGGTGAGAAATGGGTCAATCGTGGGTTCGTGCCTCATCTCCAGGCTTCACATGAAACATGACCGAACACATCAGAGACAGCAAAATGCCAGATCACTCCAATTGGCCCAATAACACAAGACCAGAATCTCGATCACAGGTTCCAAAAGTAGCAGAAACAAATATGAAAGAAAAAGATGACATAAAAGAAGTGACAGTAGCAGTTCTGTGAATCGTCTACACTACATGATATCATCGTTGGCTGTGTTGTTCACTGGCGCCATTTTCTTACATACTTAAACACATCACATGTACATGGGATCGGCTGCCAACAGCAGCTCGACAGAGTCCTCTGTCCTGGGCCACTCTGTCAAGCTGTCCCCTACCTTCTTGGTGTATCCTTCCTCTCCCAGGGATGAGGACTTTGGAGCTTTGTTGGTGTTTCTGTAGCAGTGGGTTTTTACAGGATGAGGTTGCGAGCCTCATGCCTAACCCTCCTCCTTTCACAGCCGGGCTTGGGACCGACCATGGCAAAGTTATGAAGACCCACACCTCACTTTAACAACAGTTTCTGCCCCACTGCCCTCAGGATCTTGGACTGAACTGAAAAACCTAACACTACCTCAGACAAGACTTTTTCTATCTCTCTCTCTCAATTTTACACTAATGTCATTGTTAATTTTTGTACACATGTGAGTTATGTGTATTAATTTTAAGTTAATGTTAAAATGGAACATTATCTAGCTGATGATGTTGTGCGAACCCATATAAACCTACTCAATGATCAGTCTAAACCCTTCATCCTACGCAGCCAATAACCACCCCCCATCTTTATTTATCAATGAGCCCATTTCAAGAGTCTCTTAATGTCACTAATGAATCAGCCACAATAACCATGCCCAGCAGAGATTCCAGACATTTCCCACTACTCCCTGTAGAAAAATCTACCTCTGACGTCACACCCTATATTTTGCTCCAATCACATTAAGAGTCTGCACTCTGGTATTAGTCATTGCCACTGGAGAAAGGAGCTGGATGTTCAAAGCCTCTTATCATCTGATACATCTCAATCAAGTTATAGGGAAAGGTTGAATAGGTTGGGACAGCTTATCTCTGGAGCATAGGAAACTGAGTGGAGGTTTGATAGAGGTATACAAAATTATGAGGGTTATAGATAGGGTAAATGCAAGCAAACTCACTCCACTGAAGTTAGGTGAAACTAGAAAGTTAAGGGTGAAAGATGAAATATTTAAGGGAAACCTGTGGGGAAACTTCTTCACTCAGAGGGTGGTGTGAGTGTGGAATGAGCTGCTAGTGTACACAAGATGCAACTTCTGAAAATGGGGAGAGCTGCCAGAGGCCCAAGAGAAAGAGACTCCCTCTGCTTCTCAGAATCGGGAATAATGATTCCAGTGTTAATGAAAATTGTTCACATCCAGGGTAAGCACGTGATGTTGGCGAGAAACTCTTCCCAGGCTCCTGCCTAAATCAAGGTCACTGGGAGGCAAGCATTTGTCCACTAAAATGTATCAGAAGATGCTGAATGCGGTGCCGATTCTAATTGAAGAGATTGGTCATCTGACCTGACAACTTGCGTAACTTCTAACTTCTGAAATAAACAAAATGCAATTGTTACTAGATGACAAATATATACATCGACAGAAAGGTGCCAGAAAAAGGCCAGCAATCTCATAAAGGATCCCACCCACCCTGCTCACGTCCCTCTCCTATCAGAGAGGAGGCTACGTAGCATCCACACCAGGACCACCAGATACAAAATCAGTTACTTTCCCCAATTAGTAAGGCTGATCAACACCTCCACTGAAGCTTGAAATCTTCACAGTCAAACACTGGCGAGACAGACAACAGCAGCAGCAAAATGGATGGGCCAGATGTTGCAATGGGAGAAGACTGAAGCTGTCACACTGCAGAATAAGGGATAGCCTGGGAGATAACGTCTGTAACTTACAGGAGGAATGTGCCAGACAGGGAATCAGTGAGACAGTCAGAGAAATCGTGCACCACATTATATCCAATCACATACCTGTCAGTCTAACAGAGGCAGAGGCTCACTCTGGGGCATGCGTTTCAATGTCTGACAGACGATGGCATAATAAGTAGAGCAGAAAGATTCTAAAGAGAGTGTACAGTACACAGGAGAGCGGGAGGGGTTAGACAATGAGTCAATTTACAATTACATGAACACTGAAACAGTGCAAGAGTTAATAGAAACAAAGTACCTGTACTTCAGTATGTCTGCCTTGCCTTGTTTCTTGGTTCCGATCTGTAAAAAATACATGAATCATTTGTTTTTTTATGCAAATTTAATATGCAATGTTATCAGAGATACCTGACTGCACTCACCATTCCTCTGGATATATCTTCTCCAGATGTTAAAGGCAAGTCCTGTTCCTAGGGCTGAGCAGTGAGGCAAATTATAAAGGAACTGAATAAGAAATTATGCCTTTTAAAAAAAGCACAGACATTGAAAATCAAACTCAACGATCCAGAGAAAACAGAAAGTGATGGAAACACTCAGCAGGTTGAACAGCAACTGTGGAGACTGAACCCAAGGAATAATTTCAGCTCCATAAGACCATAAGACATGGGAGCAGAATTAGGCCATTTGGCCCATCGAGTCTGCTCCACCATTTAGTCATGGCTGATCTAATTTTCCCCTCAGTCTCAATCTCTGCTTTCTCCCTGTATCACCTCATGCCCTGATCAATCAAGAATCTACAAATCTCTGTCTTAAATATACATAAAGATTTGGCCTCCACAGTTACCTGTGGCAAAGAATTCCACAGATTCACCATCTCTGGCTGAAGAAATTCCTTCTCATCTCCATTCTAAAAGGATGCCCCAGTATTCCGAGGCTGTGTCCTCTGGGCTTTGACCCTCACACCATGGGAAACATTCTCTGCACATCCACTCCATCAAGGACTTTCAGCATTCGATAGGTTTCACTGAGATCACCCCTCATTTTTCTGAATTCCGGCAAATACAAGCACAGAGCCATCAAACACTCTTCATACGACAAGCCATTCAATCTTGGGATCATGTTCGTGAAAGTCCTTTGAACCCTCTCCAGTTTCAGCACATCCTTTCTAAGGGGGCAAAACCATTCACAATACTCCGTGAGGCCTCACCAGTGCTTAATAAAGTCTCAGCATTACATCCCTGCTTTTCTATTCTAGTCCTCCTGAAATGAATGCTAACATCACATTTGCCTTCCTCACCACAGTCTCAACCTGCAAATTAAACTTCAGGGAATCCTACACAAGAACTCCCAAGTCCCTTTGCACCTCAGTTTTTTGTATTTTCTCTCCATTTAGAAAATAGTTAACCCTTTCATTCCATCTACCAAGGTCAATGACTGTACACTTCCCAACACTGTATTCCATCTGCCATTTATTTGCCCATTCTCCTTATCTGATACGTCCTTCTGTAGCTTCTCTACTTCCTCAAAACTCCCTGCCCCTCCACCTATCTTCATATCGCCTGCAAACTTTGCAAGAAACCCGTTAATTCCATCATCCAAATTACTGACATCAAATGTAAAAAGAATCGGTCCTAACCCAGACCCCTGTGGAACACAGGTGCTACCCAGCGGAAGGTGCAGTAGGAAATCACCGGAGCAGGAGTCCTGACAACTATTGGCAGCTCCACATGAACTGACAACACCCACAATAGCTCCAG
Source organism: Hemitrygon akajei (assembly GCF_048418815.1). Taxonomy (NCBI): domain Eukaryota; kingdom Metazoa; phylum Chordata; class Chondrichthyes; order Myliobatiformes; family Dasyatidae; genus Hemitrygon; species Hemitrygon akajei. The sequence continues at coordinate 175,525,025 of NC_133125.1, read as the reverse complement.
AGCTGTTCCCAAATGATGGCAGCCGTTCAGGGACAAAAGGAGCGTTGTGCTGAAGATTTAACCACAACTGTCTACTTTTCAGAAGCAAGAGTGACACTGAGACCTGGAGAAAGTTTTCACTGAAACCCACTTCCATAGAAAGTGAGCAAAGAGATGAACGGTTTAATCATTTTGATACTTACACTGATAGAGCAAACGGTGGAGGAGAAAGAACACTGTACAGCCCAACATTGTTGTGAAGAATACTCTCCAGGTTACGGAGCTGCTGTCACAAACTTGATCTAAAGATGCATAAAGAGAAGCCATTGACACCCACTCACATCTCTAACACAGGAACATATCATATAATCATATAACAATTACAGCAGGGAAACAGGCCATCTCGGCCCTTCTAGTCCGTGCCGAACGCTTACTCTCACTCACATCTCTAACACAGGAACATATCATATAATCATATAACAATTACAGCAGGGAAACAGGCCATCTCGGCCCTTCTAGTCCGTGCCGAACGCTTACTCTCACTCACATCTCTAACACAGGAACACTTCACATACAACCTACGATAGAAACATTGAAAAACCTACAACACAATACAGGCCCTTCGGCCCACAATGCTGTGCCGAACATGTCTAGAAATTACCTCGGGTTACCCATAGCCTTCTATTTATCCAAGCTGTGATGAGAATGTGATGTGTGACTGTCACCATTAGTGGGTGTGATCCATCTAATATCAAATAACAGGAGTCTTCCATAGATAGTTCCCACCAGCTGCTCCAGTGTCACAAAACCCTGCTCTGCTATCTGGTCTCGGAGTCACACTAAACCCCCTGTTGTACCCTCACTACCCTCCCTCCTCAAGGCCTCAATATGATGGAGACATTGGCACCACCGACCTAATCTGCCCAGTTGGATACGACTGCAGGGTACTGGGTACTGCCCAGTTAGATACGACTTCAGGGTACTGGGTACTGCCCAGTTAGATATGACTGCAGGGTACTGGGTACTGCCCAGTTAGATACGACTGCAGGGTACTGGGTACTGCCCAGTTCGATACGACTGCAGTGTACTGGGTACTGCCCAGTTGGATACGACTGCAGGGTACTGGGTACTGCCCAGTTCGATACGACTGCAGTGTACTGGGTACTGCCCAGTTGGATACGACTGCAGGGTACTGGGTACTGCCCAGTTGGATACGACTGCAGGGTACTGGGTACTGCCCAGTTAGATACGACTGCAGGGTACTGGGTACTGCCCAGTTAGATACGACTGCAGGGTACTGGGTACTGCCCAGTTGGATATGACTGCAGGGTACTGGGTACTGCCCAGTTAGATATGACTGCAGGGTACTGGGTACTGCCCAGTTGGATACGACTGCAGGGTACTGGGTACTGCCCAGTTAGATACGACTGCAGGGTACTGGGTACTGCCCAGTTGGATATGACTGCAGGGTACTGGGTACTGCCCAGTTAGATACGACTGCAGGGTACTGGGTACTGCCCAGTTGGATATGACTGCAGGGTACTGGGTACTGCCCAGTTAGATACGACTGCAGGGTACTGGGTACTGCCCAGTTAGATATGACTGCAGGGTACTGGGTACTGCCCAAATGGATATGACTGCAGGGTACTGGGTACTGCCCAGTTAGATACGACTGCAGGGTACTGGGTACTGCCCAGTTAGATACGACTGCAGGGTACTGGGTACTGCCCAGTTAGATATGACTGCAGGGTACTGGGTACTGCCCAAATGGATACGACTGCAGGGTACTGGGTACTGCCCAGTTAGATACGACTGCAGGGTACTGGGTACTGCCCAGTTGGATATGACTGCAGGGTACTGGGTACTGCCCAAATGGATATGACTGCAGGGTACTGTGTACTGCCCAGTTAGATACGACTGCAGGGTACTGGGTACTGCCCAGTTGGATACGACTTCAGGGTACTGGGTACTGCCCAGTTAGATACGACTGCAGGGTACTGGGTACTGCCCAATTGGATACAACTGCAGGGTACTGGGTACTGCCAGTTAGATACGACTGCAGGGTACTGGGTACTGCCCAAATGGATATGACTGCAGGGTACTGCCCAGTTAGATACAACTGCAGGGTACTGGGTACTGCCCAATTGGATACGACTGCAGGGTACTGGGTACTGCCCAGTTAGATACGACTGCAGGGTACTGGGTACTGCCCAGTTAGATATGACTGCAGGGTACTGGGCCGCTTCAGGAGAATGGGGGTGTCAAGAACAGAGGGCAGACCCAGAGGAAGAGGAGGAGGCACCTGGCACTCGACTTTGGTGTTAAGTCTCTTTCTCTTCACCAAAGCCGAGCCATCCCACTACGTCCCATTCCGACCTCCACAGCTCCCCCGAAAACAGTGACTCTGCCTCCCTCCGCACCCACCAAACACAGACTCTGCTTCCCCCAGCACAGGTCCTCTCTTTTCATCCCCCAAGCAGGAACTCCACCTCTCTCTTCCTAACTCCAACTGTGCACAAACTCCAGTTTCTTTCTGAAAACTGCAGTCTTGTTTGGCACATGTCCATTGACCCACGCTGTGCAATGCGCCATCTGGGTCAAAGCAAATCAGAGGGATTGTGGTGGCAGCCCGCCCAGTGTCACCACACTTCCGGTGCCAACACAGCATGCCCACCACGCACTGACCCTCAGCAGTGCGTCTTTGGAATGTGGGAGGAAACCAGAGCACCTGGAGGAAACCTGCGCAGTCACAGGAACTGAATCCTGATCATACGGATGGTGCGCTGTAAAGCGTTACACTAACCCTAAGAGTGGCTAGTGTTCAGGTGTTTTGATTTGCTTTGTAGCTGGTTCCGTACAACATTGTGGGCTGAATGGCCTGTTCCTGTGCTGTACTGTTCCATGTTCTATAATAAACGCAGCAATAAATACAGCGATAAGTACAAAATAACGTTGTGGTTCAGAGATTGTAGTACGATGTGAAGCAGTACAAAGAGAAAGCTAAAGTGGCAATAACACGATTAAACATGGGGGGTAAAATTAAAAGTCCAAGCACGGGGCAGCAGCAGATGTGAACGAGGACCAACAAGCAGCTCAGTGTCAGCAGGACATTCTTCTCGTAAACCCTGCTTCCCAGCTCTCTAAACATCAGAATGCCCCTTTCCTAAACCTAACTTTCTTCTGCCTCGTGACTCTATTATGTATAAAACTGTTCAGATATCCTCCCTGATATTATTACTCAGTACCAGAGCATCTCCAACTTGCACTTGTTCCCATAAGCTGGTGCCAGAGAGATTCAAGCAGAGATACGGCCCACTGACGAGCCTGTTTGGGGTAGTCCTGCTTTCACAAATTCCCACATAATGCCGTCCGGACACACAAGCTGCCAGGCCATATCTTTGACCGGAGTCACGGAAAACTACAAGCACAGAACCAGCTCATCTAGTCTTATGCATCTGAAATATTTAAACAGCCTAACCTTAATTACTTAACTGTGTGGCTAAGTTCAGCTCCAATTCCATATTCAAGTTTGCAGATGACACCACTGTTGTGGGGCAAATCAAAGGTGCTGACAAATCAGCATACAGGAGAGAGAGTGGCTGAGTGGTGTCATAACAACATCCTCTCTCTCACTGTCAGCAAGGCCAAGGAGAGGGAAAGCAGAGCTCCATCACCCTGTCCTCATCGAGGATCAGAGGTGGAGAGCAAATTTAAATTCCTGTGTGTACTATTTCAGAGGACCTGTCCTGGACCCAGCACGTAAGTGCAATTGTAAAAAAAGCACAGCAGCACCTCCTCATCCTTCGAACTCTGTGGAGATTCAGCATGACATCTAAAACTTTGACAAACTTCTACAGGTGTGTAGTGGAGAGTATATTGACTGGCTGCACTGCAGCTTGATATGGAAACATCAATACCTTTGAACGGAAAATTCTATAGAAAGTATTGGGTTCGGATCTGTACATCACAGGTAAAGCCCTCCCCACCAGTAAGCACATCCACATGAAACACTGTCATAGGAAAGCAGCTTCTATCATCAGTTTGTTGTCTTCTGCACTCTGGTTGACCTTTCACTGATCCTGTTATAGTTTCTATTCTAGACATTTGCTGAGTATGCCTACAAGAAGATGAATCTCGAAGTTGTATATAGTGGCATATGCGTACTTTGATAATAAAATTTATTTTGAACTCAACTTTGAAATAACATTTTTGTTCAACAAGCTTTGATGATTATCTTTACAGAGTTTGCTCAAGCTGTAAATGTAACCCAATACTGTATACTGTTACGAAAACCCCGTAACCAGGTAACTTACCAGCAAAGATAGATGGATCAGCTGAGTCGGATGCTACTATTTTCAAACGTTTTATTCAATAAGGGCACAAACGTATGGTTAATACAAAACATTCAAATCGTCAAAACTCAATCTAAAACACCGGTGTAACCATAATCAATCAGAAATAAGCTCTTTCGTTGTCTAGGGTATATAATACTGAGTCCAATTGGAAATATAAAGAGTCACTCTGAAGTCTGCAGGCTTTTCTCTTTTGGTTTCACGTGTTGGAGAGAGAGAGAGATAAAACGGAAAAACTTGCCCGAAACATCCGTGGAATCAGGGGAGCGATCTTCCCCGTTGTTAGTTAAAAGCGATCTTCCGTTGGTTCCAGCCACAAACCCCGCATTCGGAATTTAACGCACGCAGCTTACTTCAAAATGGCTTCCCGTTCCCACGGGAAGCGTTATCGTGCTTCTTGGTGTCTCCTTGGTGCGTCTGAGGGTCGTCCTCTTTCAGACCCTTCTTTATACTGCCTCACGGGATCTCAGGTGTCAATCAGGTTGCAGGTGATGCAATCTCTCTCTCAACCAGCCCACTTTGCCCGAGGGCTTTACAATGTCCCTGTGAGTTGGCACGTCTGCAGTTCCCAGGTGTCTCCTGAGAACAATGCCACAGTCACCAGCTTTTGTCCCAGTGGAATGCGGTATCCAGCACGTCGCTGTCTTTCCATTTCCTGTGTCCATTCAGCATGTCTCTCTCTCTCTCTTGCTCTCTCTCGGGTCATTGACCCCCCTTTCACTAGGGCTCTTGCAATTCTCACAAAGGAGGGGGCTGGTATCATAACACCTCCCCTCTTAAAGGTTTTTTACCAGCGGTTAAAAACACAGAGTGGTACAGAGTCTTACAGAAATTTTGAATCTAACACAATACAGAAGCTTTTCTTTTCACTACAGAGTAATACAGTTATACATTCAAGTCAGCATCTAAACAGGTAACAATTACAGTGCCCCTTTCCTTTAATACCTTAACCTCACGTGCCATGCTAACGCCTGGCAGCATCAGACTTCAGCTCAATAACCAGCTTATTTATTTGCTTTCTTCAGCAACATAACTAAGGAGGTGTGATCTTAGCTTAGGTGCATCTACAAAAGTTTATGCGAATACTAATCGTTTCGGTCGGTTTACTTCGCCGGCAGGTCTCCAAAGGTCTGTCTTTATTATTCACAGGCTTTGGCGCAACCCGTAAAAACCTGCTTTGCTGTTTAAAAAAAATGGCATCCCCATTAACCGTCACCTCTTTTCTGGCGAGTCCCCCCCCGTTGGGACTTTGAGTAATTTGGCGTGGTGAACTTCCGCCCGCCTCGTTCATCGGGGCTATTTGTTTTTAATTCCAACTCCTCTTTCAGGTAGCATTTCGAATGCAACCTCTTCACACCCCACCCTGGCGTAACAATAGAGTGGGGGGCCCCGCTATTTCCCGACTCACTCTGTGAGCGATCTGCCAGGTTTAAAATTTCTTCCTTCGACTTGGGAACTACAGACTTTCCGTTTCCTTCAATAACAATCCTCATTCCCCCCTTAAATTCGGCATTAACCTTGGCCCCACTCTCGAATACAAACACCGTGGAACTCACACTTCCCACGGTTACCAAGGTTAACCCTTTTCCTACTGAACCAACCCTATCTGATCCACAAAGACGGCCGCCCCGTCCCCCTGAATCAAACACCTCAGACTTCCCCTGAGCTCTGTTACCAGGTTCAGCACCACGTGCGCCCCCATCTTGGACACACTCAAACGGGACATTGGCCCCTTCCAGGCTTTCAATACCCGTACCTTTTTCAAATTCTAACGTCCCCCGATCCTTCCAGTTACTCTCTAGGCAGCCCCCCGTTGGGGAAGGCGCAACCCTGCGAGCTGAAACAACCTCCTCGGCCATTTCAGCTGACTTCTCCACAGCAAGGATACCCTTCCTCTCTAAGACTGCCCTCATTTCACTCTCGGGACCATCGAGAACACCTTTAGAACTCTGAACTTCTTCAAACAATTCTGCCAAACCAGACAGATTAACCATGTCCAACTCTGGACATTTTAACAACTTTATCCGTTTCTCAACTTTAGTTCCTACCTCTAGGACCTTTCTCTTCACTAAGGGCAGGGCTATTTCCTCTCCCTTACCCCCCTTTACTTTACTGCTTTCTGTTTTACCACCCTCGGAACCCTCATGGTACAGGGTCGGTAAAAACATCTTGGCCAGATCACCGCTGGCTTCATTTAAACTGTCCTCTTTCTCAGCCGCTTTTTCCGACAGGCTGCGAGTGACCGCACATGCGGGATAGAATTTTTTTTCTGAGGGAGGATCTTCAACTCTCACGGGCTGGGTGGTCAGCTTCACGGCGGCACCCATCTTCCCACCCGCTAGGTCGTTACCCAGAAGGACGTCCACTCCTTCTCCTGGCAATTCCGGCAGGACCCCCAGATCTACTGGTCCCGACACCAACTCACAATCTAGAAAGACCCTATGCAAAGGCACGACCTCGGTTCGGTTCCCGATACCTCTAAGGGCTACCTCCCCCGTGCGAGGGCCGAATTTTAACACATTACGGCTAATTAACGATAGTTCCGCCCCCGTGTCTCTCCAAATTCGTACGGGAATTGGGGGGTCCCCTTCCTTCAAAGCCACGGTTCCTTCGGACCTAAATGTCTCCCGCCCCTCCTGTATTCCATCTGTCTGGGGCCTGCTTGTCGATTTTCGGATCGACGCAACACAGCCTATGGAAATAGCTGCTTTCCCTCGTTCCGACTCCTTCCTCGGAGCAGGGCATTTTGATGCAATATGTCCCACCTTTCCACAATTAAAACAGTTGAAACCAGGAGATCTCCAGGTTTCTTGTCTGTTATCCTCACTTTTTGTGCTAGCTCCCGGTGGAGTTTCTCCCTTAGCCGGCGGACTGTCCCTACCGTTCCGACGGTCTCTCGGGTAACTTTTTGGCGAGGAAACCTTTGTCTTGTGGGTTAGGGCATATTCATCTGCGAGCCTAGCCATCTCTGAGATGGACTGATTCGTCCTCTCATTTAAATACATTCGGATCTCTTCCGGAACGCAACTTTTAAATTCCTCAATCAAAACTAGCTCCCTGAGACGCCCATAGTCCTCGGCCACCTTTTCAGCTGTGCACCAACGATTCAAGAGCACACCCTTCTCATGGGCTAGCTCGGTATACGTTTGATTCCACCCTCTTTTTAAATTTCGGAACCTTTGTCTATACGCCTCAGGTACTAACTCGTAACCTCGGAGAATGGCCTCCTTTACTTGATCATAATTCCCGTCCCTTTCTGTGGGCAGCGCGGCATATACCCGCTGTGCTTTTCCTCGTAACACACTTTGTAACAACGCCACCCATTGCTCTCTGGGCCACTGCTGATTCTCTGCCACCTTTTCAAAGAGCAAGAAATAACTATCAACATCCGTCTCCTCGAACGGGGGGACCAACCTCAACGCCCGACTAATATCAAACCCCTCTTTCTCTCCCCCTTGAGTTCTTCGCTCTTGTTTCCGCCTGTCCAGCTCCAATTCATAGTTCCTCTGTTTCTCTCTCTCTTCTGCTTCTAGCTGCTTTAGTTTGAACACCTGCTCTCTTTCCCTCTCGGCTTCTCTTGCCCTCTCGGCTTCTCTTGCCCTCTCGGCTTCTCTTGCCCTCTCGGCTCTCTCGGCTTCTCTCTCTGCAGCCTTCTGAGCTGCGTCTATTTCTAGCTGCTTTATTTTAAACTCATGTTCCAGCCTTGCTTTCTCCAACTCTGCCTGATTTGTCCCACTCACTAATCTCCTTTCGGGAATATTTTCCAAATCCTCAGCTGTAAACACCTTCTTCCCAACGTAATGCTGTTGTATGACCCTTAGCACTTCCTGCTTTTTCATTGCTGGCTTCACCGCTGTGAGGTCTAAGGCCTGCGCCAAACTTACTAAGTCTGATTTTGTAGCCTTCCCTAGCGCCTCTACCGTCGGGTTTCTCCTAAATTCCGACACATCCATCTTTGCTGGTTTCCCGTCTGACTACCTGCGTAACCAGATTTAAGTTTGGACTTACAGCCCGATTCACTGACCCTCCCGTTTGGTTTCAAATCCGGGACGAGCACCCCACTTGTTACGAAAACCCCGTAACCAGGTAACTTACCAGCAAAGATAGATGGATCAGCTGAGTCGGATGCTACTATTTTCAAACGTTTTATTCAATAAGGGCACAAACGTATGGTTAATACAAAACATTCAAATCGTCAAAACTCAATCTAAAACACCGGTGTAACCATAATCAATCAGAAATAAGCTCTTTCGTTGTCTAGGGTATATAATACTGAGTCCAATTGGAAATATAAAGAGTCACTCTGAAGTCTGCAGGCTTTTCTCTTTTGGTTTCACGTGTTGGAGAGAGAGAGAGATAAAACGGAAAAACTTGCCCGAAACATCCGTGGAATCAGGGGAGCGATCTTCCCCGTTGTTAGTTAAAAGCGATCTTCCGTTGGTTCCAGCCACAAACCCCGCATTCGGAATTTAACGCACGCGGCTTACTTCAAAATGGCTTCCCGTTCCCACGGGAAGCGTTATCGTGCTTCTTGGTGTCTCCTTGGTGCGTCTGAGGGTCGTCCTCTTTCAGACCCTTCTTTATACTGCCTCACGGGATCTCAGGTGTCAATCAGGTTGCAGGTGATGCAATCTCTCTCTCAACCAGCCCACTTTGCCCGAGGGCTTTACAATGTCCCTGTGAGTTGGCACGTCTGCAGTTCCCAGGTGTCTCCTGAGAACAATGCCACAGTCACCAGCTTTTGTCCCAGTGGAATGCGGTATCCAGCACGTCGCTGTCTTTCCATTTCCTGTGTCCATTCAGCATGTCTCTCTCTCTCTCTTGCTCTCTCTCGGGTCATTGACCCCCCTTTCACTAGGGCTCTTGCAATTCTCACAAAGGAGGGGGCTGGTATCATAACAATACTAACTCAATCTTAGTTTAAAACACCGGCCAAACTTCGAGGGAAGAAAACCCCAGCACTCATTATTCCATCAGCAACCCACGGCACTTTAGGAAAAAGGCAATGTCGTATTTCTGTCCCCACTTAATCTCCCCAGTCTTCTGGGATCAGTAGAATCCACACACTTGAACTCTACATTACTTCATTTCAGAGCAAAAGCCTCCTATATTAACATTCGGAAAAGTTCTCAGTCCAGAGTCATTCACTGCTCACAATAATCTTTCAATAACCAATACACCAGCCACCTAATTAACTCTGTAAATTGTAGCATCTCAGTTGCCAATTGTGAAATAAATTCTGTTCATTTTAACATTGTTAAATGTTAATGGCAAAACTTGATGAAATTCAAGGAAGCAATGAAGCTGAAAATTAAATTAATCTGTCCAATTCCCATGATCTGGAGGTTGGGAATCAGTAGATGTTCTAAAGGGTTTGCTAGGCAAATGTCAGAGACAGATCTATCGTCTCTCCATATTGACCATAGCTTCTCTCGCTGCCCCTTTCCAACACTGATGGCATCTATTCTCTATCATCTCTAATTCTAAATATACTTTTGTTGTGTCACCCTTTAATACTGATGTGTATTCTGCTTGTTAACAGTATATTGCAATCAAATCGCAAACTTAAAATCACTTTTTTTAAACTTCAGAAGAAATAAACAGCAAAGGAATGCATATAAAGTCAAATCCATTAACACCTGGTGGTTCAGCCAAAATTAGTGAATAACAAGACAGTGGGACTCACAGAATTGTACCCAACAACCAATATTCAAGACATGAAGGTCAAAAGGTTGTTGACCCCAGTCCCATGAATTCTCACAGAATGATCAAATCTGAGGAATGAGACCTGATTGCCATTTCCCTCAGCTGCTGGCTCAGGACTCCCCCAGACTGAATACCACTTGGAGGCAGTCATGTGAAAGAGACAGGACCTACCCTGCTGACCAAGTTACATGGTTCTGAAGGACACATCTGTGTTCGTGGGGCAACAGAAAGCATGCAAACCAACACGAGGGGAATCGTCCTTAATGTCACCCACACAGTTTGTTGCAGGTAGATTTCAGCTGAACTGACATTGTACGAGACAGAGGAAATACTGATTATCAGAAGCTTGCAGTGTTATAATCAATAACGAAAGGCAAGAGGCAAACTCACAGTTTGGATTACTTGTTAAAGTTAAGAATGAAATCGAGGTGATGCACACAACAACGTGAAGTCCAAAACAAGTCATTTTCCAAAACTCTATCAAGTAGAGAAATGTAATGATTAGAGACCTGATAATCTGAGCGGATTGGAAATTTTATTAAATTAACTATCTGTTCCTTACCTGTATTTTTCAGGAAATAGACTGGCTTTGAAACAGAGGGTGGTAGAAACAAAATCAAAAGCAGGAGAGGCACAGTGCAGGAAGCTGCCACGGCGAAAAGGTTCGAACCTGGAGCAAAGATCCCACAGTAATGGTCAGCAATTCACTCAGTGCTAAACAGGAAATTAAACCAACGAGATGCAGTGATCCCATTCCCAATACTGACACTCATGCTTCTTACACAGCTTCTGGGAGGATATAGAAATTGCTTTAAAGACTGCAGATGTACTCCATGTACGAGTCCGCACTAGAACCTCTGCCGTTCTCACAGAGATGTGAGCCGGGAGTCTGCAAAGCTAACACTGAAGTGTGTGCATGTGTCTGTGTCTATCTGTGGACACTGAAATTGTTGCTTTTTCATTGAGTATGCTACTATTCTGGTCAACGTTTCAAAGTGGTGGAGATGATGGTTACTGGGGCTACATGTTCACTGGCCCTGGGCAGACGGGTGGGAGACATTCACGAAGCTCTCCTGGTCTCCATCCTTACACACCGACCTTCCTTTCATTTTCACAGCCCTTCAGCCCTTCTTTGCAAAAGAAAGCTAATTTCTAACCTGCCATTCTGATGCTAGGCCACTGACTGAATCATTAGTTCAGGCCTCTCTCTACAGAAGCTGCCAGACCTCCGAGCATTTCAAGCATTTTGTTACGAGTCAGTTGAAGACGTGGTCTGGGGCGAGTGGAGGGAAGAAGCTTCAACAGTTACTGTTGGGGGAGGTTGGGAGCTGGTCAGCAACTAAAAAAAAACAGATGTTTAAGTTCAAATCTGCACGTGGTCCAGCTCCTCTACAGGAGTGTGGACTCTGAGGACAACGTCGCCTGCTGGGATGTGAGGCTGACTGACTTCTGCAGCACCCAGTCCAATTTCTATCGTGGGCATCCCGTGATTCAAGTTTATTTGTCATGAGTACATCAAAGCAGATAGTGAAGTTCGCAGTTTGCATTCACAAACAACAGGCCTGAACATGTGCTGGGGTGACCTGCGTGTGTCACCACACATTCCAGCATCAATTCTCAGCAAAACACAGAACACAACAAGCAACAAAACAACAGCAGCAAAAACAGGAGCCATTTCTCCATCCCACCCACACGCATACAGAGTTCTTTAATCCCAGGACAGGTCTTCAGCCTCCAGCAGATTCAAATTCAGCCTCCCCAGCAGACTTGCACAGACTCACAGAATTACCTTCGGCCAACAGGCCTCCACTTCCAGACTTCCGATTCAGCCCTGGGATCTTGATCCTTAGGATTAATCCCAAGATAAATTTATCACTCAACACTAAGCCTTGAACTCTGGACTCATTGGAGACATGACAAACAAAAGCCCTTGAACACCGGTCTCACCGATTTGCAAACCCAGGGGGGTGTTGGAGTTCATTCCACCGGCACGCATGGATCTCTGTCCTTGGATCCTGCTGACAACACACTGACCAGAGCGACGGATTCCTCAATCACTCTCCACTGGCCAGACATCTAACATCTGGCCACAGATATCCCACGTCGGTGTCGCCGGCCTTTGAACACGGAATGGAGACTTAGACTCTTCTTGGCCCCGAATTTCCCCACCTTCCTGTTCCTGAACAACGTAAGTGTTTACTAATTACTGCACTTAAAAAAAAAACAGAACAGCCCTCAAAATTGGCGTGGGCTCAGGTGACCCAAGTACCAGAAATAGCTTCAGTCTGTCCATCACTCCCCAATATTGCCTTGAGACCTTCCATCACATCACCCTCTCGCTGTTCAAACTCGAAGGATGTAATCTCTGCTCGTAATTTAAATCCTTAGTAAATCTACATTGATGTCACACAGAGGTCAAAATACATCTTCCTAGCCTGGGCCCCAGTATTGCTCTCAGTTCTCCAGCTGTGATCTCACCAGGGGTTTGTCTGGCTGCGGCACAACCCTTACTACCCCCCCCACCACCGTGCTCCAGTGGCACAACCCTTACCCCCACCCCCATGCTCCAGTGGCACAACCCTTACCCCCACCGCCCCCCCGTGCTCCAGTGGCACAACCCTTACCCCCACCGCCCCCCCGTGCTCCAGTGGCACAACCCTTACCACCCCCCCCACCCCCGTGCTCCAGTGGCACAACCCTTACCACCCCCCCCCACCCCCGTGCTCCAGTGGCACAACCCTTACCCCCACCCCCATGCTCCAGTGGCACAACCTTACCCCCACCCCCGTGCTCCAGTGGCACAACCTTACCACCACCCCCGTGCTCCAGTGGCACAACCTTACCCCCACCCCCATGCTCCAGTGGCACAACCCTTACCACCCCCCCCATGCTCCAGTGGCACAACCTTACCACCACCCCCGTGCTCCAGTGGCACAACCCTTACCCCCACCCCCATGCTCCAGTGGCACAACCCTTACCCCTCCCCCCCCCCCCCCCCCCCCCCACTCCAGTGCTCCGGATCCGAAGCCAGCATCCGTTAGCTGCTTTGATGATCCCCTGTAGCTGTTTTGGACGCTTTAGTGATCAGTGAACCTCCCCCCCCCCCCACCCCTCAAGGGCTATCGGATTGATATTTACCATTAGAAACCACTCTGCTCTATCCTTTCTAAGTCTAATGTGAATGCCAGTGATTAAATATGCTTTGCCAAACACCTCCGCTCAATCCACTAAAAGTGAATCTTCCCGGTGGCCAAATATTTTAATTCCAATTCCCATTCCTGTTCTGACATGTTAGTCCATGGTTTCCTCTTGTGCCAAGATGGGTTCACCCCAGGGTGAAGGAACAACACCTTACATTCCGTCTGGGTGGCCTCCAACCCGATGGCATGAATATCCATTTCTCCTTCCAATAATTACCCCCCTTCCCTCTTCTTCTATTCCCCACTCTGGCCTCTGACACCTCTCACCAGCCTGTTATCTCCACCCGGGTCCCTTCTTCTTTCTCCTATGGTCTACCATCCTCTCCAGCCTTTTATCTTTCCTACCCACCTGGCATCACCAATCACCTTCTAGCTATCCTCCTTCCCCTCACCCCACCTTTGTATTCTGGCGTCTTCCCGCATCCCGCTTCCTTTCCAGTCCCGAGGAAGCGCCTCGGCTCGAAACATCGACTATCTATTCATTTCCGTAGATGCTGCCAGACCCGCTGAGATCCTCCAGCATTTTGTGTGTGTTGATTTGGATTTCCAGCATCTGCAGTCTCTCTCGTGTTAATGACATCCATTTGCCATAGTTTTGAACATTTGCCCGGTCTAATCATCTCTCTCTCTCTCTCTTTGCTTTAATATTGTCATTCGTCACTCTTACGATGTCACATTTCTCTGTGCCAATGGTGAACTTGGTGGTGCGATTTTTATCATAGATAGGAGGAGTAAACCTGAACGTATTTCGGTAGATCGCCTTAAACCGGCCGAACAAGATTTGTGGATTCCGCTACCACGCCCCTGGTGTCAGGACCTGACTATGAGTGTGTCAACACACCTCTGGACGAGCCCGAGTAACGTAACGGGTGGAAACAAATGCATAATTCACAACCAACGGCATTGAGTTCGGGATTCACTTTAAGAGGCTGGTCTGACGTTTTATTTCATGTGCTTTATGTTCTCTGTGGTTAAACATAAAGGAGTTGTTACGGAAAATGCCTCTGTCGTTTCATCAACGAAAACGTTCATTTACGACCTAAAGGGCTTTTAGGGGTAATTTAGCGTCCATTTGAAAAACAAGTTGTGAGGTTTTTTTTCTCAAATTCTCTTTGACAACCCTATACACCAATTCATCTCTGCCACAGGAGTAAAATAATACTGCGTACTGGTAGCGTAACTTCTTCCGCCCTGGCCTGGAGAAGGTTCGACTTTATAATTAGTGTATCGTTTGCCTTTTGCAGCGGCGGTTTCCGCTTTGTGTGCCTGATGCCGAAGTTTAAACTGCCGGCACTGGGGAATAATTGTTGCCAACAAACGCCATATTCCCTGTTACAGCGCTCAGAACGGTGGTCACCGAGAAAGCTACTCGGGACTATTACAGGAACGTACAGGAACTTGGCCATTTGTGGAGCGGAGTAAAGGGGAGACGGGGACGGTGTTGTAATTGTTTCCGTTTGGTCGGTCGGGGCTCGATCAGGGGATTTCACTGCTGATGCTCCCTATTGAGAGTGTATAATGTGGGGCGGGCCATGAACGTTTGAACGCATCCCGCCCGCATTGTTGGTGTCTCCTAATGATCAACACATCCTATTTCCTTATGTACCCACCCCCACCCCCACCCCCGAAGAGTCCGCTATAGCGCAGTTGCTCTCCCTTCCTCCCCGCCTATCAGACACGCACTCAACCCACGGTCGCTTTTTCAACAGATTGCTGTCCTATCCCAGACTCTCGTCATTGTCTCCACCCGCCCTTCCCTGCGTGGCCCCATCTGCCCACAAACCCTGTCACACCTGGCTGCAGCGATCGTTTACCAGCTCATGAAACCACTTTATAACTGGTAATTTCCCCTTTACACCCTCAGTCTTGACAGAGGGTTACAACAGTGTGTAAGTCATTGTGATACCATAGAACATTACAGCACAGAAACAGGCCTTTTGGCCCTTCTGCGTGTGTCGAACCATTTTTTTCTGCCTAGTCCCACTAACCTGCACCTGGGCCATATCCCTCAAAACCCCTCTCATCCATATACCTGTCCAAGTTTTTCTTAAATGTCAAAAGTGAGCCCGCATTTACCACTTCATCTGGCAGCTCATTCCACACTCCCACGATCCTCTGTGTGAAGAAGCCCCCCCCATGCTCCCTTTAAACTTTCCCCCTTCACCCCTAACCCATGACCTCTGTTTTTTTTTCTCCCCTAGCCTCAGTGGAAATAGTCTGCTTGCATTCACTCTATCTATACCCATCATAATTTTATACACCTCTATCAAATCACCCCGCATTCTCCTACACTCCAGGGAATAAAGTCCTAACCTATTCAACCTTCCTCTGTAACTCAGTTTCTCAAGTTCCGGCAACATCCTTGTAAACCTTCTCTGCACTCTTTCAACCTTATTAATATCCTTCCTGTAATTAGGTGACCAAAACTGCACACAATACTCCAAATTCAGTCTCACCAATGTCTTATACAACCTCAACATTACATTCCAACTCTTATACTCAATAGTTTGACTTATAAAGGTCAAAGTACCAAAAGCTCTCTTTACAACCCTATCCACTTGTGATGCCACTTTTAGGGAATTATGTATCTGTACTCCCAGATCCTTCTGTTCTACTGCACCCCTCAGTGTCCTACCATTTACCTAGTATGTTCTACCTTGGTTTGACGTTCCGAAGTGGAACACCTCACACTTGTCCAAATTAAACTCCATCTGCCATTTTTCTGCCCATTCCTCCAACTGGTCTGTACGGTAACAAAATTTAACAGACAGCTGCATGGAGAGGAAAGTTTAGAAGACGGTGGACTAGCTCGGATGAGGCATTTAGTTTGGTGTGAACTAGTTGAACTGAGGGGCCTACTTCCATAATTCAAATTGTTGATCATCGTGTTGCCTGTGCAGATGCTGCTGGCCCCACATGGTTCCTCCAGTAACACACAAAATGCTGGGGGAGCTCAGCAGGACAGCAGCATCTATGGGAATGAATAAACCCTGACGTTGTGCGCCAGGGTTTTTCTTCAGGTCTGGAAGACTATTCTGGCAGCTTCCCCCTTCCCTTCCTCACCCAGCACTAAGTGAGGCCCTTCCAGCCCAACGAGCTGTACCACCCAGCAGCTGAGGGTACGTCACCAGGCTGAGATCTCTGTATCTTTTCCTGTCTTGCCTTGCTGTTGTACTCTGTGTCCCCAGCTTCTCCTGTAGGAGTGATCTCCACTAGGTTGTTTATATCCTTGATCAGCAAAGGATCATGTTTCTTTCCCAGTCGAACTCATCCATCAGCTACTTTTCACCCATTGCCTTAAGAACATAGAAAGAAAGTCTTACGAAAAGCTCAAGCAGGGGAAAAGAGGCCATGAAATATTTGGTAGGTCAAATTTGATGGCAGAATATAGTATTAATGGTAAGACTCTTGGCAGTGTGGAGGATCAGAGGGATCTTGGGGTTTGAGTCCATAGGACACTCAAAGCAGCTGCGCAGGTTGACTCTGTGGTTAAGAAGGCATATGGTGTATTGGCCTTCGTCAATCGTGGAGTTGAATTTAGGAGCCGAGAGGTAATGTTGCAGCTATATAGGACCCTGGTCAGACCCCACTTGGAGTACTGTGCTCAGTTCTGGTCACCTCCCTACAGGAAGGATGTGGAAGCCATAGAAATGGTGCAGAGGAGATTTAAAAGGATGTTGCCTGGATTGAGGAGCATGCCTGATGAGAATAGGTTGAGTGTACTCAGCCTTTTCTCCTTGGAGCAACGGAGGATGAGAGATGATCTGATAGAGGTGTATAAGATGATGAGAGGCATTGATCGTGTGGATAGTCAGAGGCTTTTTCCCAGGGCTGAAATGGTTGCCACAAGAGGGCACAGGTTTAAGGTGCTGGGGAGGAGGTACAGAGGAGATGTCAGGAGTAAGTTTTTTACGCAGAGAGTGGGGACTGTGTGGAATGGACTGTCAGCAACGGTGGTGGAGGTGGATATGATAGGGTCTTTTAAGAGACTTTTGGATAGGTACATGGAGTTTGGGAAAATAGAGGGCTGTGGGTAAGCCTAGTAATTTCTAAGGTAGGGACATGTTGGGCATAACTTTGTGGGCCAAAGGGACTGTATATGCTGCAGATTTTCAGCCCCGACTAGGAGTTGATGCCATCATCTACCTGCTGAACCGTGTCTGCGCCCACCCGGACAAGCCAGCGAGCACTGTGAGGGTCATGTTTTTTGCCTTCTCCAGTGCGTTCAACACCATCCGCCCTGCTCTGCTGGGTGAGAAGCTGACAGTGATGCAGGTGGATGCTTCCCTGGTGTCATGGATTATTGATTACCTGACTGGCAGACCACAGTACGTGCGCTTGCAACACTGTGTGTCAGACAGAATGGTCAGCAGCACTGGGGCTCCACAGGGGACTGTCCTGTCTCCCTTTCTCTTCACCATCTACACCTCAGACCTCAACTACAACACAGAGTCTTGCCATCTTCAGAAGTTTTCTGATGACTCTGCCTTAGCTGGATGCATCAGCAAGGGAGATGAGGCTGAGTACAGGGCTACGGTGGGAAACTTTGTCACATGGTGCGAGTGGAATCATCTGCAGCTTAATGTGAAAAAGATTAAGGAGCTTGTGGTGGACCTGAGGAGGGCTAAGGCACCGGTGACCCCTGTTTCTATCCAAGGGGTCAGTGTGGACATGGTGGAGGATTACAAATACCTGGGGATACAAATTGACAATAAACTAGACTGGTCAAAGAACACTGAGGCTGTCTACAAGAAGGGTCAGAGCCGTCTCTATTTCCTGAGGAGACTGAGATCCTTTAACATCTGCCGGACAATGCTGAGGATGTTTTACGAGTCTGTGGTGGCCAGTGCTATCATGTTTGCTGTTGTGTGCTGGGGCAGCAGACTGAGGGTAGCAGACACCAACAGAATCAACAAACTCATTTGTAAGGCCAGTGATGTTGTGGGGGTGGAACTGGACTCTCTGACGGTGGTGTCTGAAAAGAGGATGCTGTCCACGTTGCATGCCATCTTGGACAATGACTCCCATCCACTCCATAATGTACTGGTTAGGCACAGGAGTACATTCAGCCAGAGACTCATTCCACCGAGATGCAACACTGAGCGTCATAGGAAGTCATTCCTGCCTGTGGCCATCAAACTTTACAACTCCTCCCTCGGAGTGTCAGACATCCTGAGCCAATAGGCTGGTCCTGGACTTATTTCCACTTGACATAAATAACTTATTATTATTTAATTATTTATGGTTTTATATTGCTATATTTCTTCACTGTTCTTGGTGCAGCTGTAATGAAACCCAATTTCCCTTGGGATCTATAAAGTATGTTTGTCTGTCTGTCTGTCTATGTTTCTATCCTTGGAAAGGAGGATTAAGGTAAACCCAAAGGCATTTTCTACATATATTAACATCAAGAGGCTAGAGAGAGACAGAGTAGGACTACTTGAGGACAAAGGAAGAAATTTCTGCCTGGATCCTGAGGATAAAGGCAAGGTACTTAATGAGTAGTCTCCAACCTGATGGCATGAATATTGATTTCTCATTCTGGTCATTTTTTTCCTGACCCCATCCCCTCTTTTATTCTCCGCTCTGGCCTTTTATCTCTTCTCACCTGCCTATCACTTCCCCCTGGGTCCCCTCCTCCTTCCCTTTCTCCTGTGGTCCATCCTATCAGATTCCTTCTTCTCCAATCCTTTATCTTTTCCACCCACCTGGTTCCACCCATCACCCTCCATCCAGCCTCCTTCCCCTCCCCCCCAAACCTTTCCAGACCTGAAGAAGAGTTTTAGGCTGCAAAACATGGACTGTTTATTTATTTCCATAGATGTTTGCTGAGTTCCTCCAGCACTTTGTGTGTGTTGCTTTGCATTCCCAGCATCTGCAGACTCTCTCCAGATAATGACATCTATTTGCCGTAGTTTTGAACATTTGCCCGGTCTAATCCTCTCTCTTTTTGCTTTAATATCGCCATTGACAGCACTTATGACATCACATTTCTCTGCCAATGGTGAGCTTGGTGGTGCGTCTTTTTATTCCAACACCTGAGTCAATCTGACAGAAAGTTGTAGTGCCAACACAGGTCCTTGTCTGACACCATTAACCTCATCCTGTCAATGTAAGCACCTGAAAATGACCTTCACTGCTTCCTGCCGCTGGCTGTGGGGTCCAGGACTGCAGGTGCTGGTAGTCCAGGTAAAGTGACTCACAATTACCAACTCATTCCATTCTAACAATCCTGTGGACAACAACTGTGATCATTTTCATTGAAACAGAAATCATTTTGTGCACCTACCTTCACTGCCAATCCTGCAAATGAGGGTAATGAAGATTGCCACAAGCAACACAACATTACAGATAAACAGGCTCGGCAACCAGCTTCTGAGGTTCTTCAGTACTACAAGGAAACAATCAAGAACAGTCAAAATGTTAGATCCACACAAATGATTTAACACAGGAATCAACGGTGAAAGTTTTCCAGATAATAGGGATGGCGTCCATGTTTGGTCAGGCTGTTGGCAGAGAGGCAACCTGACCAGATCAAAAACAGACCAGTTCAGTGTCCCCTCTAATTTGAAACGGCCAGTGTGTGCAAAAATCTTGTACTCTGCAATTTTTGCCCAGTGACAACGTGTGCACTGGATAACTTCTTCAATAAAAACAGTATAATTCAGCCAGTTCTAAAATCTGCAGACAAATCATTGCAGCGTCCATCTGCATCAGAAACCGCAAAAGGAAATGTGATTGTGTATGATCGTGAAATATTCTTAATGAGGTAGAGGGCGACAACCTTTTGTGTGCAGTTTAAATTCCTTTGTGCACTAGTAGGAAATGATTTGTGCACACGCACCTTAGAGGGAGCACTGGACCACATGACCGTGTATGGAATTGGAATTGGTGCAGAGAGCTCATTGAGACTTGCAGCAAGTGGAGAATCTGTACAGACAAAACACACTTCTGGGAAACAGCTTATATTTGACACCTTGTGTAATCTCATTATCCGCTGGCTGTGGATATGAAAAAGACAGATTCGCTGGAATCCAGTGCCCAGAGGAGGAAAGAGCTCCATATGAATCAGCTCTGCAGTTTATCCCAATAATTTTGTTCTGCAAGAATAACCCTCCCTAGCCACTGCACTGAAGTTACACTGTTCTGAGTGTGAAATCTTTTCCCATGCCAAGAATTGGAACATTACCGGAGTCAGATGCTCTGAGGAAATGGCAGGTGTTCTGGTCCAGAATGTAAATACGGTGCAGGCTGAACTATCCACACTTCACGTAGAAAGAGTAAAAGTTGCCCAAGGAGTCCAGAGATAACTGGTGACCCACATATAAGGATACATCACCACACATCTCTCCTTCACTTGGTTCTTTGTTCAATTCATTCGGCTGTTGGTCCAGCATTTGTCGATTCTCGTCATGTGCCCCAGACAGTGATGCTGTTACCTTTTGCTCTGCTCCCTTCCCCTATTCCAGTCCACTTCAAATCCCCCCTTCCGGAAAAGATTCCCTCTCCGATCCCTTCCCATGATATTTTCAAATTTCCAGCCACACCCTCTAAAAGCCTCTGAATTTCCAGTTTCTGTTGAAATGATTTCTCTCTTCAGCCTGGTGAAAAAATACAAAAGTTGAATACTAGTTAAATGCTGAGACACTGAAAGTTGAGGGTGTCGAATGGGACCAGGATCTCATTGTACATAATCACCAAAAGCTAACGTGTAGGTAGAGCCGGCAATTAGAAAGGCAAAGAGCACATTGTCCTTTATTACAAGAAAAAAATCAGTTCAGGAGTAGAGATACCTTACTCCGATTGTATAGATTTATTATATATAATGAGCTGCATCGGGAATATTGTAAACACAAGAGATTCTGCAGATGCTGGAAATCCAGAGCAAGTGCTGGAAGACCTCAGCAGGTCAGGCAGTATCTATCAAAAGGAATAAACAGCCAAGACCAGTTCTGATGAAGGATCTCAGCCCAAAGTTTGACTGTTTATTCCTCTCCATTGATGCAGCCTGACCTGCTGAGCTCCTCCACCATTTTTCTGTGTGCTGCTCTAGGTTTCATTTCTCTGATGAAGGAAGGACACACTTGTCATATAACAGGAGTGAACAAGACTTCATCAGATTCATTGCTGAAAGGGTTTATCGTTCAGACAGTAATGCTTCCACTGGCCACAGAGCTGCAAAATAAGCAGTCACAGTGTTACGAAATGGGGCAACACAATTAGCACTGGAAGAAGGAACTGTCTCAATCAGAGAGTAGTGAACTTAGAACCGTAGAACATTACAGCACAGAAACAGGCTTTTTGGCCCTTCTTGGCTGTGCTGAACCATTTTTCTGCCTAGTCCCACTGACCTGCACCCGGGCCATATCCCTCCAAACCCCTCTCATCCATGTACCTGTCCAAGTTTTTCTTAAATGTTAAAAGTGAGCCCACATTTACCACTTCATCTGGCAGCTCATTCCACACTCCCACCACTCTCTGCATGAAGAAGCCCCCCCTAATGTTCCCTTTAAACTTTTCCCCCTTCACCCTTAACCCACGACCTCTGTTTTTTTTCCCCTGGCCTCAGTGGAAAAAGCCTGCTTGCATTCACTCTATCTATACCCATCATAATTTTATACACCTCTATCAAATCATCCCTCATTCTCCTACGCTCCAGGGAATAAAGTCCTAATCTATTCAACCTTTCTCTGTAACTCAGTTTCTCAAGTCCCAGCAACATCCTTGAAAACCTTCTCTGCACTCTTTCAACCTTATTAATATCCTTCCTGTAATTAGGTGACCAAAACTGCATACAATACTCCAAATTTGGTCTCACCAATGTCTTATACAACCTCACCATTACATTCCAACTCTTATACTCAATACTTTGATTTATAAAGGCCAAAGTACCAAAAGCTCTCTTTACAAGCCTATCTACTTGTGACGCCACTTTTAGGGAATTATGTATCTGTACTCCCAGATCCCTCTGTTCTACTGCACCCCTCAGTGTCCTACCATTTACCTTATATGTTCTACCTTGGTTTGACCTTCCGAAGTGCAAAACCTCACACTTGTCCTCATTAAACTCCATCTGCCATTTTTCTGCCCATTCCTCCAACTGGTCCAAATCCCTCTGCAAGCTTTGAAAACCTTCTTCACTGTCCACTACACCTCCAATCTTTGTATCATCAGCAAATTTGCTGATCCAATTTGCCACATTATCATCCAGATCATTGATATAGATGACAAATAACAATGGACCCAGCATTGATCCCTGTGGCACACCACTAGTCACAGGCCTCCACTCAGAGTAGCAATCCTCCACTACCACTCTCTGGCTTCTCCCACTGAGCCAATGTCTAATCCAATTTACTACCTCTCCATGTATACCTAGCCACTGAATCTTCCTAACTAACCTCCCATGCGGGACCTTGTCAAAGGCCTTACTGAAGTCCATGTATACAACATCCACTGTGTTCCCTTCATCCACTTTCCTTGTAACCTCCTCAAAAAACTCTAATAGATTGGTTAAACATGACCTACCATGCACAAAGCCATGCTGACTTTTTCTAATAAGTCTCTGTCTATCCAAATACTTGTAGATCCTATCTCTTAGTATTCCTTCCAATAATTTACCTACTACTGATGTCAAACTTACCAGCCTATAATTTCCCGGCTTATTTTATGAGCCTTTTTTAAACAACGGAACTACATGAGCTATCCTCCAATCCTCCGGCACCTGACCCGTGGATATCGACATTTTAAATATTTCTGCCAGGGCCCCTGCAATTTCAACACTAGTCTCCCTCAAGGTCTGAGGGAATACCCTGTCAGATCCTGGGGATTTATCTACTCTGATTTGCCTCAAGACAGCAAGCACCTCCTCCTCTTTAATCTGTATAAGTTCCACGACCTCCCTACTTGTTTGCCTTGTTTCCATAGACTCCATTCTAGTTTCCTCAGTAAATACTGATGCAAAAAAACCACTTAATATCTCTCCCATTTCTTTTGGTTCCATACATAGCCGACCACTCTGATCTTCAAGAGGACCAATTTTATCCCTTACTATCCTTTTGCTCTTAACATACCTGTAGAAGTTCTTAGGATTATCTTTCACCTTGACAACCAAAGCAACCTCATGTCTTCTTTTAGCTCTCCTGATTTCTTTCTTAAGTTTTTTTTTGTATTTTTTTATACTCCTCAAGCACCTTACTTGCTCCCTGTTTCCTATACATGTCATACATCTCTCTCTTCTTCTTTATCAGAGTTCCAATATCCCGAGAGAACCAAGGTTCCTTATTCTTATTCACTTTGCCTTTAACCCTGAAAGGAACATACAAACTCTGCACTCTCAAAATTTCTCCTTTGAAGGCCTCCCACTTACCAATCACATCCTTGCCAGAGAACAACCTGTCCCAATCTATGCTTTTTAGATCTTTTCTCATTTCTTCAGATTTGGCCTTTTTCCAGTCTGGAACTTCAACCTGAGGACCAGATCTAACTTTATCCATGATCAAGTTTAAACTAATGACGTTATGATCACTGGAACCAAAGTGTTCCCCTACACACACTTCCATCACCTGCCCTAACTCATTTCCTAATAGGAGATGTAATATTGCATCCTCCCTAGTTGATACATCTATATATTGATTTAGAAAACTTTCCTGAACACACTTCACAAACTCTAACCCATCTAGACATTTAACATTATGGGAGTTCCAATCAATGTGTGGAAAATTAATATCGCCTACAATCACAACTTTCTGCCTCCTGCAGTTGTCTGTTATCTCTCTGCAGATTTGCTCCTCCAATTCTCGCTGACTATTGGGTGGTCTATAATACAACCCCATTAATGTGGTCATACCTTTCCAGTTTCTCAGCTCCACCCATATGGCCTCAGTAGACAAGCCCGCTAATCTTTCCTGCCAAAGCACTGCTGTAATATTTTCCCTGACTAGCAAAGCCACCCCCCTCCCCCACCCTTCATCCCTCTGCCTCTATCACGTCTGAAACATCGGAACCCTGGAACATTGAGCTGCCAGTCCTGCCCCTCCTGTAGCCAAGTTTCAGTAATGGCTACAATGTCATAATTCCACGTGTCAATCCAGGCCCTTAGCTCATCTGCCTCTCCCACAATACTCCTTGCATTGAAATATACACATCTCAGAAGATTGGTACCACCACGCACAACCTTACTATTTGTGACATTGCATGAAGTACTAACATCATTTATTTTTATCCCATTTCCACTATCTACTCTGGCACTCTGGTTCCCATCCCCCTGCAAATCTAGTTTAAACCCTCCCCAATAACACTAGCAAACCTCCCGGCAAGTATATTGGTCCTCTTGTAGTTCAGGTGTAACCCGTCTCTCTTGTACAGGTCCCACCTGCCCCAGAAGAGGTCCGAATGATCTAGAAATCTGAAACCCTGCCCCCTACACCAGTTCCTCAGCCACTTGTTCATCCTCCAGAGCATCCTATTCTTACCCTCACTGGCACATGGCACAGGCAGCAATCTGGAGATTACTACCCTCGAGGTCATATTTTTCAACTTCCTACCGAGCTCTCTGTACTCACTCCACAGGACTTCCTGATGCTTTCTCCCTATGTCATTGGTACCGATGTGTACCACGACATCTGGCTGATCACCCTCCCACCTCAGAATGCTGTGCACACGATTAAAGACATCCCTGACCCTGGCACCCGGGAGGCAACAAACCATCTGGGAGTCCCTGTCACGACCACAGAATCTCCTATCTGTACCCCTGACTATGGAGTCCCCTATCACTACCGCTCTCCTCTTCTTCCTCCCTCCCTTCTGCACTGCAGAACCAGACTCAGTGCCAGAGATCCAGCTGCCGCAGCTTGTCCCAGGTAAGCCATCCCCCCACAACAGTATCCAAATCATAATACCTGTTCTGGAGGGGAATGGCCACAGGGGAACCCTGCACTACCTGCCATTTCCCCTTCCCTCGCCTGACAGTAACCCAATTACCTGTGCCCTGTTCCTTAGTTGTAACTACCTCCTGGAAGCTACTATCTATAAACTCCCAATTCTCCCGAATGATCCGGAGGTCATCCAGCTCCTGCTCCAGTTCCCTAACGCGGTTTGTTAGGAGCTGCAGCTGGATGTACTTCTTGCAGGTGCCATTGTCAGGGACACCAGAGGTCTCCCTGACTTCCCGCATCCTGCAAGAGGAGCATTCCAACATCCTGCCTGGCATATTCTCTAGTCCGAACCAAAAAAAAAAGGAAAAAACAGAAACTTACCGGAACCTACTCTCGCCGCTACAACTTGTGGAATTCTCTACCAAAGGCAAACGTGGAGACATGTCACGGAATAAAGTATATAATAAATATCTTAACTCAGTTTCTTGGTTTAACATCTGTCTGGTGAAGGGGCTCTCAATAGTTAACATGACCTGAAAGCCACAGAGACTTAGGGCACAAGCCCCTTAATAAATGACATGAAACACAGACTGGTGTCATTTGGCAGAATTCCAGATTCTTGAGTGAAGGTGGAAGAACAATATTTGGAACCATGGATTGTTTATGATCTAGGCAGAAACTGGAAGCAGGGTTTTCCCAGCTGACAGCTACTGGTGTTGAAAGACACAGGATTAAAAGATACTCCAAAGTTTTAAAGAAATAGCAAGGACGGAAGGGAAATGAGTACAAGACCTGAGGGAGCCAAGCCTATCCCACACACACATTGCACCACAATCAGGATGAGGCACCTTTCTGTCACTCCTTACCACCTAAACTTACTCAACATTGGAAGAAAATTCAACATGATTTGTCAAACACAAATGATTTGAGACTTCCTCTTTTCCTAAATGCCTCTCTGGAGTTGGGTCAGAGGTGACTCGTGCATCATTCCAGCTGTTCTGTGTTACCACAGAGGACCATTTCACATCTGGGCAAAAGTGGACAACTCTATCCCATAGATCACACACAGATCTTAAATGCTAATTAGCCAATGATAGGTACCTTTGTCAAATTCCAGCTTCCAGCAGTGCTGAAGAACACCATCGATAAGAAACAGTGAAGAAATCATCAGTACTATGATCGACAGAGTTATAACTGCGATGTCCTCAGGGGGAAAGCCTGCAATTAAAATAGATTTAAACCATGAAACTGGACACCGGAGAAATGACCGCGAAGGCTGCTGATTGTGGCAATGAATAAATTGTTGCCCTTAACTCCTGCAGGGAGGTGAATGTGCTAACCCCTGCTCAGCCTCACGCCCTGTGATTTCAGATCTACACACACACGCACATTCCCTCTGAGGGGTGTTGACAAGATACTGAATTGTAATACCAGCCAGCAGCATACAATTGATAAGATCCATTCATCTGCCTCGTGGGTCTCCTGTCTAATTTCACCACTGGCTGCTCCTTTGGGTGTTGGTGTGGCCAGATGGGATTAGCAGTTGGGTACCTGCTGGTCAGCATGGACACAGTGGGCCGAATGTCCTGTTTCCATTCTCTACGTCTATAACTGGAGTCAGATGCTGACTCAACACTGGGTTTAAGTTCCTTCATACTTTGTCACCTGATTTCTCCCATTTCTTCCATCGGGATGAGGTCTGGATGACTGCCACGATGTGGTTAAAGAAGAGAAAGGTGCTTCCTGACGGGAAGGTTGACTGCAGTCAGATACTCCTACATCATGGACATAGTCACTAACTACTGTTAGGGGCTGTTTTCTCCCCCCCCAGTGAGTAAAAGGAACTTACAATTTCACAACAGTTTTCACCATCTAACCACACAGCAGTGGTTGTGGATGCTTTAGAGAGAGTGCAGAGGAGATTTACCAGGATGCTGGACTGAATAGCGTGTCATATGATGGTAAGTAGAATGAATTAGGGCTTTAGAGCAAAGGAGGATGAGGGGTGACTTGATAGAGTTGCACAAGATGTTAAGAGGCATAGATCAAGTGGACAGCCAGATACTTTCCCTCAGGGCAGAAATGGCTAATGCGGGGCGGGGGGGGGGCATAATTTTAATGAGATTGGGGGAAAGTACAGGGGGCATGTCAGTGGTAAGTCTTTTTTTAAACACAGAGAGTGCAGAGCACATGGAAAGCGCTGCCAGAGGTAGCGATTGAGGCCGGTACGTCAGTGACATTTATGAGACACTTACGTAGGTGCACAGGTGATAGAAAAATGGAGGGAAGTGTTAGATTGGTCTTAGAGTAGGCTAAAGAGGTTAGGCACAATATTGTGGGCTGAATGGCCTGTGCTGTAATGTTCTGTGTTTTTGGACTCAGCCAATGAAGTGCAGCCACTGCAGTACAGAATGAGGCATCCAATTTGTAGCGATCCAGGCTGCCTGTTTTATTTCAAAATTATCTTTATTCATAGTGCTATGTAATTGTGTCAGTATTTTCTGTGTGCCGTGCACCATTGTCCCTTTTGGAGGATACACGCTTCAAGTCTTTCCAGAGTCGGGTTTATGTTGTTTTGTGGCTGCAGTACTCTGCAATACATAATACTTTCTGTGGCACCGCTCCTTGAAGAAGTCTTCGATACCATGGAGGCTATAGTACCTGTGATGGAGTTGATTTTCCATAGTTTATTTCAATCTTGCGCAGTAGGTAACCCCCTTCCCCCTCCCCTGCTATACCCGATGTTAACGCCAAGGGGCCTGAGACGTTTACACAGTACTGTATTTGTAACCTGAAACAGAGAGCGAGTTTGAAAATCTGGTGGGAGCAGAGGATGTTGGGAATGGTGAGGGTGGAACATTGTGACAGGGGTGTGGGACAGATGACAGAGAAGGAGCATGGTGGGGGTGGGGTGTTGTTGGCATAGGTGCTGACACCAGGCAAGGTCATTTGATTCTAAACAATTCTTTAACTGATCATTACAGAATGTCTCTCTGGTACTTCCCGCTCCCTCCCCTCTCCCTTCCCCTTTTTCCCCAACCATGGTGGCTCTCGCTCTGCCTCCCTCCCACCGTCAGTCCAAAACAGAGACCCAAATCAGAATCAGGTTTGTCATCACTCACGTGTCATGAATTGTTTTTCTTTGCGGCAGCAGTACAGTGCAATGTATAAAATTACTACAATACTGTGAAAAGTCCTGCACCCCATAGTGGGACAAGGAGATGAAAGAGTAGGTGATAACGGATCATCAACAAAGCTTCGGGCCCTTCATGTACAATGCTCCTGGTAAAAATTAGCTTCTGTACTACGCAATGATACAGCCAGACAGGACGTTCTTGATGCTGCTTCTGTGGAAAGTTGTTGGAATTGGGGCATGTCTCAAGAGTTGATGCTGCTGCGCCTTCTTGACTAGTGAGGACCTTGAGGGTCCAGGTTAGATCATCCATCATGGAACTTTGTGCTCTTCACTCTCTCCACAGCAGTGCAAAGAAGGCATACGAGACCTTTGCTTTATAAAACAACTTATTAGGGTGCAATGCTCGACTATGAGTGGATGTACACAGAACAAATTCTAGCTTTTCAGATGACACAAAACCTGGAGATGCCTTGAACTGGGGCTAATACATTTCAAGGAGACAGAGACAGGCTGCTGGAATGGGCAGGTAGGTGCAAATGAATTTAATGCCAGGAAATGCTATACGTTCCATTTCTGGTGGGAAGAAGAGGTCGCTACATACACCAGAGCATGCAACTCTAAATAGGGTACCACAATCTCCCTGTCACCATGAAGCAATGACAATGAAGTTCTTTTCTACTCTAAAGAGAAAGATCTGGGATATACTAACAAAGGTTGTTAAAAATGGCTAAGCAAATTGAGGAAGTGTCTAAAATCATGCAGGTTACTGGTCTCTATAATTTGAGTGTAAGGTGAGGAATGTTACAAGTGATGTTAATAAAAGACAGTCTTGGTACCAGACTTTAATAACTACTGTGTATGAATGCTTTGGAGGAGGTGCAGAATAAATTGTGGAATGACCTTGAGTAAGTGAGCAGATGGTAGAAGCTGTGTTTATTCGACTTGGAACAGAGGAAGTTGCAAGAGGATCTGAAAGAGGGATTTTAAAACTTGAAGAGTAGAACAGCAGATGGAAAGGGTCATGAGTTAGAGAGAAATAATTGACAAGGGAAGCAAAGCTGGCTAGAGCCTGCACTGAATTTGGTTCAGACTGAGGCAGATTCAACTGTAGTGCTGAAAGGAGAGCCATTAACGTGTATGAAAGAAAATAATTTGTAGGGCCATGGATAAAGGGCAAGGAAACGGAATAAATAAACTGCTCTGACAGAGACAATACAGATCTGATGGGCATAATGGCCTCTTGCTGCCCTGTCACCTTTCTGTGAACCTTAATTATCTGCTGCTGTAGTAATCAGCACAGGATGCATTCTAAATCCCACCCATCCCAGCTAACCACAAGGTTTAGACACAAAATGTCATACATAAATTAAACTCACCGTGAATAGTCAGGGTGTAGTCTGTCTGGATGGAGCTGACAGGATTGGTTGCCACACAAGTGTACATTCCACAGTCACGTCTTGAAGCCTTCATGATCACAAGAGTCTTGTTACCGTCTGTCAGCTGGTAAAGCTGGGAGATTTCCCCTCCGTCTTTCCGCCATTGATACTGGTGAGGATCTCCACTGACATTACAGATGAGCTGGATGGTGGAACCACAACTGAGGGAAGTGGAGTTGGGCAATATCAAAGCTTCAACCAGCTTCTCTGAAAGGAAAGAAAGATGTTGATTAATGAACTGCAATCACTTCCACAGATCTCACTCTGACTTTGAACCAAATGTGTTTGAATGGAAGGATTTGCTTTCATGCAACAGGTTTGTGCTGCCAAAGAGTTCACACCCAGCATGCTCGGAAAACATAGAAAGTGCAAACAAGAGAAAATCTGCAAATGCTGGAAATCCAAGCAACACACAAGTGCTGGAGGAACTCAGTAGGCCAGGAAGCATCTATGGAAAAGGGTACAGTTGACGTATCGGGTCAACACCCTTCAGCAGGACAGGGCTTCATTTTGTGTGTGATTCATGGAACAGCAGAGCACAGAAGGCCCTTCAGCCCATTATGTTGTACTGAACCAAATAAAATAGCCAGCTTAAATAATCCCTTTTTACTTACAAGGAGGAAGGGAAAGAGGCTAGCTGGAAGGTGAAAGGTGAAGCCAAGTGGGTGTTGAAAGATCAAGGTCTGGAGAAGAAAGAATCTAATAGGAGAGGAGAGTGAACCACAGGAGAACGGGAAGGAATAGGGGACCCACGAGGAAGTAATAGGCAGATGAGAAGAAGTAAAAGGTTAAACTGAGGTGTGGGGGAAGGGGAATTTGTGTACTGGAAGGAGTAATCGATATTCATGCCATCAATTTGGAGACTACCTAGATGGTATATAAGGTGCTTCTCATCCACCCTGATGGTAGACTATCCTATCAGATCCTTTCTTCTCCAGCCCTTGACCTTTCCCGCCCACCTGGCTTCACCTTTCACCTTCCAGCTAGCCTCTTTCCCCTCCCCCACCTTTATATTCTGGCATCATCCCCCTTCCTTTTCAGACCTGAAGAAAGGACTCGGCCTGAAATGTTGAGTTTATTCTTTCCCACGGATGCTGTTTGACCCGCTGAGTTCTTCCAGCATTTTGCGTGTGATGCTTCTCCACTATCCAGTCATTCTACCATCAAATTTGCTGCTGTTTTCAAAATCACTGATCATGCCAACAAGTGCAGGAGTAGGCCATTCGGCCCTTCTAGCCAGCACCGCCACTAGATCATACACAATCAGTACCCCGTTCCTGCCCTCTCCCCATATCCCTTGACCCCACTTTCTATAAGAGCTCTATCTAACTCTCTCTTGAATGCATCCAGAGATTTGGCCTCCACTGCCTTCTGGGGCAGAGCATTCCACATATCCACCACTCTCTGGGTGAAAAAGGTTTTCCGCACCTCTGTTCTAAATGGCCTACCCCTTATTCTTAAACTGTGGCCTCTAGTTCTGGACTCACCCATCAGCGGGAACATGCTTCCTGCCTCCAGCGTGTCCAATCCCTTAATAATCTTATATGTTTCAATCAGATCCCCTCTCATCCTTTTAAATTCCAGTGTATACAAGCCCAGTCACTCCAATCTTTCAACATATGACAGTCCCGCCATTCCGGGAATTAACCTTGTGAACCTACGCTGCACTCCCTCAATAGCAAGAATGTCCTTCCTCAAATTTGGAGACCAAAACTGCACACAATACTCCAGGTGTGGTCTCACCAGGGCCCTGTACAGCTGCAGAAGGATCTCTTTACTCCTATACTCAATTCCTCTTGTTATAAAAGCCAGCATGCCATTAGCTTTCTTCACTGACTGTTTGTTGTACCTGCATGCTTGCTTTCATTGACTGATGTACAAGAACACCTAGATCTCGTTGTACTTCCCTTTTTCCTAACTTGACTCCATTTAGGTAGTTATCTGCCTTCCTATTCTTGCCACCAAAGTGGATAATCTCACATTTATCCACATTAAACTGCATCTGCCATACATTTGCCCACTCACCCAACCTGTCCAAGTCACCCTGCATTCTCATAACATCCTCCTGATATTTAACACTGCCACCCAGCTTTGTGTCATCAGCAAATTTGCTAATGTTACTTTTAATCCCTTCATCTAAATCATTAATGTATATTGTAAACAGCTGCGGTCCCAGCACAGAACCTTGCGGTACCCCACTGGTCACAGCCTGCCATTCCGAAAGGGACCCGTTAATCACAACTCTTTGTTTCCTGTCAGCCAGCCCATTTTCAATCCATGTCAGTACTCTGCCCCCAATACCATGTGCCCTAATTTTGCCCACTAATCTCCTATGTGGGACTTTATCAAAAGCTTTCTGGAAGTCCAGATACACTACATCCACTGGCTCTCCCTTGTCCATTTTCATAGTTACATCCTCAAAAAATTCCAGAAGATTAGTCAAGCATGATTTTCCCTTCATAAATCCATGCTGACTCAGACTGATCCTTCTACTGCTATCCAAATGTGTCGTAATTTCCTCTTTTATAATTGACTCCAACATCTTTCCCACTACTGACATCAGGCTAACTGGTCTATAATTCCCTGTTTTCACTCTCCCTCCTTTCTTGAAAAGTGGGACAACATTAGCCACCCTCCAATCAGCAGGAACTGTTCCTGAATCTATAGAACATTGGAAAATGATTACCAATGTATCCACGATTTCTAGATCCACCTCTTTAAGTACCCTGGGATGCAGACCATCAGGTCCCGGGGACTTATCAGCCTTCAGACTCAACAGTCTATCCAACACCGTTTCTTGCCTAATATAAATTTCCTTCAGTTCATCCTTTACCCTAGTTCCTTTTGCCACTATTACATCTGGGAGATTGTTTGTGTCTTCCCTAGTGAAGACAGATCCAAAGTACCTGTTCAACTCATCTGCCATTTCCTTGTTCCCTATAATAAATTCACCCGTTTCTGTCTTCAATGGCCCAATTTTGGTCTTAACTATTTTTTTGCTATTCACATACCTAAAGAAGCTTTTACTATCCTCCTTTATATTCTTCGCTAGTTTACCTTCGTACCTCATCTTTTCTTGGCGTATTGCCTTTTTTGTTAACTTCTGTTGCTCTTTAAAAGCTTCCCAGTCCTCCGGTTTCCCACTCATCTTTGCTATGTTATACTTCTTCTCCTTTATTTTTATACTGCCCTTTACTTCCCTCGTCAGCCACAGCCACCCCTTACTCCCCTTAGGATCTTTCTTCCTCTTTGGAATGAACCGATCCTGCACCTTCTGCATTATTCCCAGAAATACCTGCCATTTTTGTTCCACTGTCTTCACTGCTAGGGTGTTGTTCCATTGAACTTTATGCATTAAGGATTCACGCATTAGGACGTAAAGGTTGAGTAGAACAGACAAATGGGGAAGCATGTGCAGTCTAGAAGGTGAAGGAGGAGGATGATCATGAAATCTACTGCCACAAAACAACAAATTTCACAACATACACTTAGTGCACACCTGCACATTAAAGCCAGTATCTAATCAGCCAATCACGTGGCAGCAGCTGAATGAATAAAAGCATGCAGACATGGTCAAGATGTTCAGTTATTCAGACCAATCATCAGAATGGGGAAGAAATGTGACCTAAATGACTTTGACCATGGAATGATTGTTGGTGCCAGATGGGGTGGTTTCAGTATCTCAGAAAATGCTGATCACCTGGGATTTTCATGCACAACAATCTTGAGAGTTTGAAGGGAATGGTGGAAGAGAAACAAAAACCCATCTAGTAAGAGGCAGTTCTGTAGGAAAAAAGATCACATCCTAAAAACTGAGGTTCAGAAACCTGGACTGGTCTTCTGCATGTTAGGATTATACAATCGACTCTGGTTCATTAGAATACATTGGGACCAATATATTTTGGCCCAAGTACGGACTATCTGAATTAGCTGAAGTTTCAGGGGAATACTTAAAAAGGTATAAAAATGACAAAGTATGGTTTAACTGATTAACAAATTATGTATTTAAATGATATACAGAACAAATCAGAACACTTCCAATACTACTACAGTATAATAAACTGTGTATGGATCCCAATAGTTATCAATGGCGGAATTCATCCAGTGTATGCTGTCATGTTCTTTTGATTGACTGAAAAAAAAATCAGTGCAGACGCCTCGTGCAGATAATGGATTGTTTTCAAAATAAAAAAACAAAATTATCAAAAATTCACATTTTTGAATCTCCCCAATAATA
Source organism: Hemitrygon akajei (assembly GCF_048418815.1). NCBI lineage: Eukaryota > Metazoa > Chordata > Chondrichthyes > Myliobatiformes > Dasyatidae > Hemitrygon > Hemitrygon akajei. The sequence goes on along the minus strand of NC_133125.1, from coordinate 175,491,106 downwards.
GCAAAAGCACACACAACTGGTACTATGTAAAGATTGTTCACTCTAAGCAGAGCTGTGTCTAATGGTCACACAAGTGACACAAGTTAGAAACTGTATGACAACCATTTCCTGTACCAATCAAGTGGCATAGTGTCCCAAGTAAACAAAAGGAAACCTGGCTATTACTTGGTTAATTTTATTCTTTACGAGTTGTCCCAAATAAACGGCTGTTTCATTAACTGATGGCCCCATTAACTGGAATTTACTGTATGTGAATTGGCCACTATGTTATCTCCTCGTCAGGTTAGATAGTTGATGTGGAAAGTTAATACTGACGTAGGCGAGGATAAGCAACATATAGAAAGCAGTTGGAATGCCAATAAGAAGATGTGGTTGTATGAACAAAGCCGAATGCCAATCGACTGGGGAAAGGTAATTCTGTAAGCAGAACGTCACTGAATATGAAGAACGCTTCAGAACTGTGTGGTTGAACTATCCAGGAGTCGCAATGGTAAGTGAAGAAAACAGAGGGATCTATTGTCCACTGAAGTCAACCTTTATGGGTGGCCTGAAAACCAACAGTGCCAGAACGGTGAGGTTAACAAGATCAAACTGGAAAGCACTTAACACTTCATACAGACACAAACATACGTCCCGATGAAGGGTCTCGGACGAAATTGCCGACTGTTTATTTCTTTCCATTGAAGCTGCCTGACTTGCTGAGTTCCTCCAGTACTTTGTGTGTGCTACTTCATACAGCCAGGTTGATTCCAGAGCTGGGAGGTTAGCCTATGAGGAGAGATTGGGTCACCTGGGACTATACTCACTGGACTTTGGAAGAATGAGAGGGGATGTCATAGAAACATACAATTATGACAGGGATAGGTGAGATAAGGGAAGTTGGCTCCACAGGTAAACATGGCCTCACTGTTCAGTGGGGTAGATTTAGGATGGAGATGAGAGTAGTGAATCTGTAGAATTCCCCTCCCATGGAAGCAGTAAAACCTACCACATTAAATATATGTAAGACACAGTTTCCCACCAGCACTGGCAGCCTCTCACCTGAAAACTTTCTGGCATAGAGGAGCGGGCACGGAAATCCTTGGATCAGTCACTGCTGCAGAAACCATCAGCCTGTGCAGCTCAGAAAGAGGGGAGGTGTACATGCTGAATTCTCACTCTGTTATGACCCACCAACGGGGACCATCTGCACCGGGAGCAGAGGCTCTGATGCCACAGTGTAGGGGAACATTTTCATGGCACTCAGATTGATTCAGGGATTCCCAACCTTTCTTAAGCCATAGACCCCCTACCATTTTCCGACGGGTCCGTGGACCTCAGGTTGGGAACGTCTGGATTGATGGTACAGCTGGTAACACCAGATGTAAACACCTCTGAAATTCTTCAATTCTCTGGGTAGCCATGAAACCAAGAAAGAAAGGCAGCATGATCATCAACCCTCAAATAGCAACCCCCCCAACAAAAAACAAAAATAGAACAGGCACATCGATCCCCAAATTCCTCCTCCCACATAAAAAACAAGCAAAACAGAACTAGCACATTAACTCCTAAATCCCTCCTCCTTCTCAAAAACCAAACGGAATGGGGATCAGACACATCGACCCCCAAATCCCTACCTGTACAAAGGAAACCAAACAGATCAGGCACATCAACTCCCAAATCCCTCCTCTTGCACAAAAATCCAAACAAAGTGGATCAGACACATCGACCCCCAAATCCCTCTCCCAGCACAAAATCTGAGCAAAATGCATCAGACACATCGACCCCCAAATCCCTCCTCCCGCAGAATAAACAAGCAAAATGGAGCAGGCACATTGACCCCTAAATTCCAAGTCCACATCCAAAACACAGAAAACCTGGGCAACACTCTCCACAGCAGCAAACTGCCCCCTCTGGTAGCGTGGTGAGGTAGAAGCAGCAAGCACATCAAACGTAGTTTCTGTCAATGGGTTGGCAATCTTGGATTCAATTCCCCACTTGTTCCAAATTAAATGCTTCTTAAATGAAGGAACTGTGGGGCCTCTTCTTAAAGAAATCAAGTGGATTTACAAATACCTGGTCCCTAGAATGCTTACTAACTCTGCCATGGATGGTTCCAAGTCCTAAGTTCGGGCATAGGGCAGCAATTCCATCCCAGAGCTACAGAAACACCACAGAAGCTCTAAAGTCCTCGTCCCTGGAAGTGAAAGGATCTTAACCTAGAAGGCATATGAAGATGGGCTAAACCTGAAGACAAATTGAGAGTCCAGTACAGGACAGAGGCTGGACTTAAGTAATAATGTTAATTAATCACAACATGTGGGTAGAAATGACCATTGAGGAGATCCAATATCGACTGACTGGTTGGATCAAGGGATATTTTTGTTATGATCTGACACATCGACCCCAAAATTCTTCCTCCTATATAAAAACCAAGCAAAACAGCATTGGACAAAAGGTAATAGCTAACTATTTCTACACTGTTTAAGGAACTCCTCATCCATGATGTGTAACCTTAGAATAGTATATAGAGATCAGGTGTCACAGCGGTTATTGTCGGAGTGGACAGAGTTAGGGAGGTGATTTTGAGGCTTTAACTCTTCAAGGCTACAGTGAGGAGAAGCTCCAGTCAGAAAATGTGAAAAAGAAAAGCTGCAGATAGGGTTTCTTTTTCATTTTCTCACCCTCTTCACATTTGCTCAGCTCAAACAGTAGAGATCCCAGGCAGGATAATTGAATACTCCTCCTGTGGGATGTGGGAAGGCAGAGAGACCTCCAGTGTCCCTGACAACTACAACTGCAAATGCATCCAGCTGCAGCTTCGAACCATCTGCGTTAAGGAGTTGGAGTGGGAAATGGAAGAGCTCCGGATCATTTGGGAGGCTGAGGGTGTGAGACATATAGAGAGGTAGTTACACCCAAGGTGCAGGACACAGGAAACTAGGTGACAGTCAGGAAGGGGAAAGGGTAAAGGAGCCAGTGCAGAGTACCCCTGTGGCCATCCCCTGAACATGTATACCACTTTGGATACTGTGAGGAAGGATGGCCAAAAGAGAAAAGTCACAGCAGTCAGGTCTCTGGCACTGAGTCTGGTTCTGTGACTCAGAAAAGAAGGGGAAAGAAGCAGCATGCTATTGCTGATAGGAGATTCATTAGTTAGGGGAACAGAAAGGAGGTTCTGTGGGTGAGAATGAGGTTCCTGGATGGTATGTTGCCTCCCAGGTGTCAGGTTCTGGGACAGCTTGAATCAAGTCCTCAGCATTCTCAAGTGGGAGGGTGAAGAGTCAGAGGTTGTAGTCTATGTAAGTACCAATGACATGGGTAAGACAGGTGACAATGTTTTGCATAGAGAGTTCAGGGAGTTAGGTGCCAAGGGGCAGGACCTCCAGGGTTGTAATCTCGTGATTGCTACCTGTGCCATGTGCTAGTGAGGCTAGAACTAGGGAGAATATACAGTTTAACATGTTGCTAAGGAGTTGGTGTAGGAGAGAGGGCATAAGATTTTCAGATCATCGGGCTCTCTTCCAGGGAAGGTGGGACCTGTACAGGTGGGATGGTTAGCACCGGAACTGGAAGGGTCTAACATCCTGGTGGGTAAGTTTGCTAGTGCTGCACTAGTGAGGTTTAAAGTAGACTTGCAAGGGGATGGGAACCAGAGTGCCAGAACAGTTAGTAGAGAGGTTGTGACGTTCCTCAAAGTCAGGAATCAAAAGATTGAACATGGTGCAACTAGTGTTCTGAGCTGCAGGTATTTCTATGCAAGAAGTATCTTAGGAGAGGCAGATGAGCTCACAGCATGGATCAACACCTGGGAATATGGTATTGTAGCCATTAGTGAGACTTGTTGCAGGAGGGGCAGGACTGGCATCCCAGTATTCTAGGATTCCATTGTTTTACATGTGACAAGAGTGGGATTACTAGTCAGGGAAAATGTCACAGCAGTACTCCATCAGGACAGACAGAAGAATTCTTCTATTGATTAAGAAAGGTATGATCCCATTAATGGGCTTAGTCCTAGGGATTTAGAAGAACAAATCTGTAGAGATCAGAAATTGGTACCAGAAACATAATGTTATAGTAGGTGATTTTAATTTTCCACATGACTGGGAATCCCATACTGTGAAAGGACTAGATGTGTTTGTCAAATGTGTTGAGGGAAGTTTCCTTCATCAGTATAAAGAACACCCAATGAGAGTGTGTGATACTGGATCTGTTAGGGACTGAGACAAGCCATGTGACAGAAGTTTGTATAGAGGAACACATTCTAACTAGTGACCACAATGCCATTAGTTTCAAAGTAAACATGTGAGAAGACAGGTCCGGTCTGTGGGTTGAGATTCTAAATTTGAGTAAGGCCAATTTTGATCGTGTCAGAAATTATCTGCAAGTGTGGTTTAGGACAGGCTATTTTCTGGCAAAGTTTTCAGGCTGTTTACTTGGTAAGCGGGGAGGCCTTCAAAAGCAAAACTTTTGAGAGTACCATAGGTTTCAATAGGTACACTTAATGTCAGGGAAATGTATACAATATGCATCCTGAAATTCTTTTCCTTTGCAAACATCCATGAAAACAGAGGAGTGCCCCAAAGAAACTAGTATGTACCTGTTGGAATAAAAGGTAAAGATAACATGTGCTGGGAACCTTGGTTTTCAAGAGATATTGCGGCCCTGGTTATGAAAAAAGGTGCATAGCAGGTATAGACAAGTAGGAACAAATGAGGTGCTTATGGAGTGCAAGAAATGCAAGAAAACAGTTCAGAAAGAAATCAGGAGGGCAAAAAGAAGACATGAAATTGCTCTAGCAGACAAGGTGAAGGAGAATCATAAGTCTACAGATATGTTAAGAGCAGAAGGATTACAAGGGCCAGAATTGGTCCTCCGGAAGACAAAAATGCTAATCCATGTGTGGAGCCAAAACAGATGTAGGAGATCTTAAATAATTTTTTTGCATCTGTGTTTACTCAGGAAATGGACACAGAGACGATAGAAGTGAGCCAAAGTGATATCAACTTCAATGACCCTGCACAGCACACAGGAGCAGGTGTTTGCCACCGAGGCACACCAGGGTGGCTGATGAGGGGAAACTTCTTCACTCAGCAGGCCGTGAGTGTGGAATGAGCTGACAGCACAAGTGGTGCATGTGAGCTTGATTTCAACGTTTGAGAGAAGTTTGGTTACGTGCAAGGAAGGTAGGGCTATGTTGATAGGAACAGGCAGTTTAAATGGTTTCAGAATGGACTAGATGGGCCAAAGGGATTGTTTGTGCTGTACTTCTCTTTGACTCTATGTCATTAAGCTGATGGTATAATAATTACTGTATATTGTTCTGTCATCTCGGAGCACTGTATCTGGGTGACTTGCTTGCATATCACTTTAATATAAAGGTGAACAGGGCAGCTTGTTTCATCTGATTGTTACAGGGTGTTGCAGAGGATTTGGCATTTTAAATGAGGCACTATTATTTTCAGAGCTTGTTCTCGGTGTCAGTTACAGTTTATCAGCCGGGCTCTATGGTTCCTCGATCATTCAGCTTCCTGGGGAGTTCAATTCACAGGTCAGAAGGAGAGGTCAAATAACGAGGTTAATGGGATCAGTAGTGGAGATTGTGTCAAGTTTGGTGCGCAGTGTACCATTCAGCTATGTGTTCTAATATACAGTAACAAACTACAACAAAATCAGAGTGGACCAAATTATAAATCAAACACGAGGAAATCTGCAGATGCTGGAAATTCAAACAACACACACAAAATGCTGGTGGAACACAGCAGGCCAGGCAGCATCTATAGGAGAAGCACTGTCGACGTTTCGGGCCGAGACCCTTCATCAAATTATAATTTTGTTTATTACTTGCAAGGGAAGTCCACCTCCATACATTAAGTTGTTGGTTTCAATCTTACAGCTCAAAACAAACCATTTTTATACGTTTACAGAGTCCAGTAATTCATCAACTTTATGTCTTGGAGGTTGTTTGAGGACTGACGAAGGGTCTGGGCCCGAAACGTCGACAGTGCTTCTTCCTATAGATGCTGCCTGGCCTGCTGTGTTCCACCAGCATTTTGTGTGTGGGGCCTATTTGCTGTTTCTTTTGCAGTCCAACCTGTCACTTCATTGCACTTAGAAAACTCATCCATTTGTCCAGTAGGAGCTGCACACTTAATAATCGCAACCTATTTAGGCTCATGTAATGCTACCAATAAGCTTCATATGTGCGCTGAATTTTTTTGATAGGGACCCCACCCTCCAGGTCAAAAATCCCCACATTTCCAGGGCGTAACACGAGTCAGTATAAATATTGGCAGTCTGGCCTCCAGCAAGTATACAAACCCTAGTGAGTTTAAAGATCTCTGCTTGTTGTGCAGGAAGTAAACACAGGAAGTGCTGCTGCCTCCACAACATGGGTGAAGGAAACAATTACATATCCTGCCCATGGTTTTCCCACATTGTTACGAAAAGCCAAGCCATCAACTATTTTCCAAGGAATCTCAAATGCCAAATCACTGTCAAAACTCTTGAGTAGTGTCACTTATGCTCTATAAGGGAAAGCAGTCCTGTTAGTAAAGCAACTTTTAGGGTTGCGCCCAAGATAATCCAACCTTTCCAAAATTGTTAATTTCAAATTTTCAATTTAACTGTCTACCAAAGATCAATTTCCCAAATGCCCATTTCCCTCTGAAATGAGGGCAACTCACATCCGAAACACAGATGTACAGATTTCCAATTCCTTAACCTGGTTTCCACATCACCAGTCCGGAACCCGGGTTTCTGCAAAATCAATTACGTGGAAAGCAAATAAAGAAACACCAACCAGAATGCACAGACAGAACAAAAAAAATCCATTTTTTTACTGTTCTTCCTTCAGATCCTCCACAATCGTGGTCACCAACCCATCGATCACGATCGACTAGTCGATCTTTGAGACTTTCCCAGTAGATCCCAAAAAATAAATACACAAATACTGTTGAGAGATTGTTTCCGGGTTGCGGGGTTTTAGTTCCGTTCTTTCTGCCCAGTGTGCATGCGTGTAGCTCCCCCGCACTACACAGTGTACTTCAGTGGTCCCCAACCACCGGGCCGGTCAGCTGCACCTTTCCTCATTCCCTGTCAGCCCACTGTTGAACTTGCACTCGAGGTCATCAGTTGCCTAAACGCAGTGATACCCTCACGCCAGGGATCACTGGTTGCCCTCAGGCAGCCGGTGGGAAGTGCCATTGCTACTGGCCTGGAGCGCTGCCTCTAAACCTGTTTACCGACTGTTCGTGGGGAACCCGGTGCTAAAATATTCGCAGACGGCCTAATTCGGGCTTAGCGTTTCGTAAGTATCAGAGCAGCTACCTCGCTGCGATCTACTGAAACAAACTTTTGTCGGCCGATAGATCCTGGGGGGGTGGGGGGGGCACTCCCTGTTACACTCCTCACTTGCTCTGTCCGGACTGCGATCGCCACGGCCCCGGCATGGAGACCTACGGCCCTGACCTTGTCCTCTCACCCCACCCATGACCAGCCGCACCTGGCCAAGGCGTCTGGCGGCGGGCGGACGGGAGGCTGTCCGAGGCAATGAATCCCTCAAAACGGCTTCGTTACCTTGAGTCCAAGCACCCAGCACTTAAAGGCAAATGCGTTCGTTGAGTTTTGTGAGCAGCATGGGACAGAAGCTAAGTGCCGAGAGCCGCGAAATTGCAGAATAAACTGGACATAAGGAACCTGCTTTGAGTATCACTGTATTCCCGTTGTGTTTAACACCTCCCCCCCTCCACCGTCGGCCAGTCCGCAAGAATATTGTCAATATTAAACCGGTCTGCAGTGCGTAAAAGGGTGGGACCCCCTGGTGTTCATACATTATTTCTACCTCCGGGTTGCTGGGTTTTACTTCCGGTCTTTTCTGCCCCGGTGCGCATGCGTGTAACTAATTGATCTTTGGTCGATCCTGCCTTGAACTAAGGCCAAGGTAGGGGATGTTGGGCTTAAAAAGGTTGGTGACCACTAGTCTACAAGTAACTGCAAAACTAAATAAATAGTTAATTCTCACTGTGAAAACCTTTCACCCATTTTACAAAGAACAAGGGGCTGCTGCATGGGGCCCTGGCTCATTAACATATTGTAAAACACAAAGGCAAATTTACTCTGGAGTGAAATATTTCACTTGATCACCTTTTGAACTGAAGCACAAGATTAATTCAAACTTCCTCCCAATATCAATTGAGCAAACACAGAACAGCCTTTGCCCTCGCTCCCTCTTTTGTGAACTCACATGCGTCCACTCTTTACACAATTAAAAAGTGCAAACCATCCACACTTTACACCATGTCAGAAAATCTCTTGTTCTTAACGGTTAAACCATTGCCAAAATATTCAGTTAAAATAAAAAAAACTAAGTAATATTATTTTATTAATAAAATTTGATTGATATTTACAAATATTTTATTAATAGCAATTAATAAATAACAATGAGAAATTAAAGAGTGGTGAGTGTAGACATACGACCACTAGAAAATGTAGCTGGAGAAATAAAAACAGGACAAGGAGACGGCAGATGAACTAAATGAGTATTTTTCAGTCTTCACTGTGGAAGACACTAACAATGTGCCAGATGTTGGAGGGTGTGAGGGAGTACTACAGGGGACAGTCATTAATGAACCTGAGCAGTCTATTCCATGGGATGGTAGGGTATATCACAGCTACGGTGGCTGACATTCTGCCAGGCGATGCAACTCAGAAACAACCATATATCCTGTTGTGAACGATACATTGCGTCATCACAAACAAGTGCAATACTCACCAAAGAGGAGTAATTGGATTATTTTCCGCTCTTGGTCATCCACAGTGAAGCTGTAAGCTCCCTCGTCACCGGCATCTAATCTGTTCACTATCAGAGAGCCGTTAGACTGATTAAACTGCAAACGGGACTTGAACTGTTCACTGGGCTCCGCCCACCTCACATAATTTGGGATGTGATGTAAAATGGTGAGAGGGCTTCTGTGGCTAGCGACGAATATCCAAAGAATTTCACTTTTGTTGAGATCAACTCTGACTTTAGGATCCAGTAAAACTGATGAACCAAGGGCTCCGACCAATTCTTTGTCTGATTAGGGTAAGAAGAGAAAATGTAATCATTTAAACTGGTGACAGTCATGAAAATTTAAAAAGAAAAAGCAAATGAAAGGCTACAGCAAGTGTACATTACTGGGAAAAGCACTGTGAAGTGACACACTGCCTATGTGAGACAGACAGACACCAGGGTACTTTATTAATCCCGAGGGAAATCGGGTTTCATTACAGTTGCACCAACCAAGAATAGAGTAGAAATATAACAAAATAAAACCAGAAATAATTAAATGACAATAAGTAAATTATGCCAAGTGGAAATAAGTCCAGGACCAGCCTATTGGCTCAGAGTGTCTGACACTCCAAGGGAGGAGTTGTAAAGTTTGATGGCCACAGGCAGGAATGACTTCCTATGACGCTCAGTGTTACATCTCGGTGGAATGAGTCTCTGGCTGAATGTACTCCTGTGCCTAACCAGTACATTATGGAGTGGATGGGAGACATTGTCCAAGATGTGAGTGCAGTTTGCAGTATATAAACTTCATATTATAGACAAAATATCTTTATAACTTATATAACTTTATAACAACACAAAGGTCACACCATTTTGACCATGAGTGTGTTACAGCCAAAGCTACTCATGACTGCTTTATTTCATCCTGAAAGAACTTAAATATTTAGTTTGCCGAGTCAGCCCTCGGTGATATAAACAGCTCTGCCAAATCTACACCAAGTTACCATCCTCTGTTCTTCCAGTCTCTCCCGACTGAGCAGAAATCATTTGGAACTGTTCTAGTAAATCCCATATACACCCCTTCCAAAGCTTTCACTCCTCTCCTATAATATAGAATTCAGAGAGTTCAAAGGTTCAGCTTGTTATCAAAGTATGCTCGTAGCTAAATGAGAGGTTGAACGAACTCGGACTGTTTTCTCAGGAGCATTAGAGGCTGGAGCCCTTGCAGTTTATGGTACATAGTAACACCTTGAATGTGAATGCAGGAGGCAAGATTAGTGTGTTTATGAATGACACAAAAAGATTTGGTTTTGTGGATAATAAAGAAGGATGTCCAAGGGACAGCAGGATATAAATCAATCGGACAGAGCGACAGCAAGTAGAATTTAATCCCAACAATTGTGAGGTGATTCATTTTGGGAAGTCAAATGGGGCACAGCATATACAGTAAATGTCAGGGCACTTAAAGTGTTGATGAATAGTTACGTGGGGTTCAAGTCCATCGTCTCCTGACAGTATCAGAATTGATGGATTCGTGCTGAGGATAGCTTATGTCGTACTTACCTTCTTTGGTTGACCACAGAACATGGAAGTTGGAATACGGAAGTTTACATTATAACTCTATAAAACACTGCTGTATCGTAATTCTGGCTGCAACACTATAATGAAGATAAGAATGTGCAAGGAGACACACGGGTGGCAGGGTCGGTCGGTCGGTCGGGCGAGGAGACACACGGGTGGCAGGGTCGGTCGGTCGGTCGGGCGAGGAGACACACGGGTGGCAGGGTCGGTCGGTCAGGGCGAGGAGACACACGGGCGCCGGGGTCGGTCGGTCGGGCGAGGAGACACACGGGCGCCGGGGTCGGTCGGTCGGGCGAGGAGACACACAGGTGGCAGGGTCGGTCGGTCGGGCAATGAGACACACGGGTGGCAGGGTCGGTCGGTCAGGGCGAGGAGACACACGGGTGGCAGGGTCGGTCGGTCAGGGCGAGGAGACACACGGGTGCCGGGGTCGGTCGGTCAGGGCGAGGAGACACACGGGTGGCAGGGTCGGTCGGACGGGCGAGGAGACACACGGCTGGCAGGGTCGGTCAGTCGGGCGAGGAGACACACGGGTGGCAGGGTCGGTCGGTCGGGGCGAGGAGACACACGGGTGGCAGGGTCGGTCGGTCGGGCGAGGAGACACACGGGTGGCAGGGTCGGTCGGTCAGGGCGTGGAGACACACGGGTGGCAGGGTCGGTCGGTCGGGGCGAGGAGACACACGGGTGGCAGGGTCGGTCGGTCAGGGCGTGGAGACACACGGGTGGCAGGGTCGGTCGGTCAGGGCGAGGAGACACACGGGTGGCAGGGTCGGTCGGTCAGGGCGTGGAGACACACGGGTGGCAGGGTCGGTCGGTCAGGGCGTGGAGACACACGGGTGGCAGGGTCGGTCGGTCAGGGCGTGGAGACACACGGGTGGCAGGGTCGGTCGGTCAGGGCGAGGAGACACACGGGTGCCGGGGTCGGTCGGTCGGGCGAGGAGACACACGGGTGGCAGGGTCGGTCGGTCAGGGCGTGGAGACACACGGGTGGCAGGGTCGGTCGGTCAGGGCGAGGAGACACACGGGTGCCGGGGTCGGTCGGTCGGGCGAGGAGACACACGGGTGGCAGGGTCGGTCGGTCAGGGCGTGGAGACACACGGGTGGCAGGGTCGGTCGGTCAGGGCGAGGAGACACACGGGTGCCGGGGTCGGTCGGTCAGGGCGAGGAGACACACGGGTGGCAGGGTCGGTCGGACGGGCGAGGAGACACACGGGTGGCAGGGTCGGTCAGTCGGGCGAGGAGACACACGGGTGGCAGGGTCGGTCGGTCGGGGCGAGGAGACACACGGGTGGCAGGGTCGGTCGGTCGGGCGAGGAGACACACGGGTGGCAGGGTCGGTCGGTCGGGGCGAGGAGACACACGGGTGCCGGGGTCGGTCGGTCGGGGCGAGGAGACACACGGGTGCAGGGTCGGTCGGTCGGGGCGAGGAGACACACGGGTGGCAGGGTCGGTCAGTCGGGCGAGGAGACACACGGGTGGCAGGGTCGGTCGGTCGGGGCGAGGAGACACACGGGTGGCAGGGTCGGTCGGTCGGGCGAGGAGACACACGGGTGCCGGGGTCGGTCGGTCAGGGCGAGGAGACACACGGCTGGCAGGGTCGGTCGGTCGGGCAAGGAGACACACGGGTGGCAGGGTCGGTCGGTCGGGCGAGGAGACACACGGGCGCCGGGGTCGGTCGAGGAGACACACGGGCGCCGGGGTCGGTAGGTCGGGGCGAGGAGACACACGGGTGCCGGGGTCGGTCGGTCGGGCGAGGAGACACACGGGTGGCAGGGTCGGTCGGTCAGGGCGAGGAGATACACGGGCGCCGGGGTCGGTCGGTCGGGGCGAGGAGACACACGGGTGCCGGGGTCGGTCGGTCAGGGCGAGGAGACACACGGCTGGCAGGGTCGGTCGGTCGGGCGAGGAGACACACGGGCGCCGGGGTCGGTCGAGGAGACACACGGGCGCCGGGGTCGGTCGGTCGGGCGAGGAGACACACGGGTGGCAGGGTCGGTCGGTCAGGGCGAGGAGATACACGGGCGCCGGGGTCGGTCGGTCGGGGCGAGGAGACACACGGGCGCCGGGGTCGGTAGGTCGGGGCGAGGAGACACACGGGTGCCGGGGGACGGTCGGTCGGGCGAGGAGACACACGGGTGGCAGGGTCGGTCGGTCAGGGCGAGGAGATACACGGGCGCCGGGGTCGGTCGGTCGGGCGAGGAGACACACGGGCGCCGGGGTCGGTCGGTCAGGGCGAGGAGACACACGGCTGGCAGGGTCGGTCGGTCGGGCGAGGAGACACACAGGTGGCAGGGTCGGTCGGTCGGGCGAGGAGACACACGGGCGCCGGGGTCGGTCGAGGAGACACACGGGCGCCGGGGTCGGTCGGTCGGGCGAGGAGACACACGGGTGGCAGGGTCGGTCGGTCAGGGCGAGGAGATACACGGGCGCCGGGGTCGGTCGGTCGGGGCGAGGAGACACACGGGCGCCGGGGTCGGTAGGTCGGGGCGAGGAGACACACGGGTGCCGGGGACGGTCGGTCGGGCGAGGAGACACACGGGTGGCAGGGTCGGTCGGTCAGGGCGAGGAGATACACGGGCGCCGGGGTCGGTCGGTCGGGCGAGGAGACACACGGGCGCCGGGGTCGGTCGGTCAGGGCGAGGAGACACACGGCTGGCAGGGTCGGTCGGTCGGGCAAGGAGACACACGGGTGGCAGGGTCGGTCGGTCGGGCGAGGAGACACACGGGCGCCGGGGTCGGTCGAGGAGACACACGGGCGCCGGGGTCGGGTCGGTCGGGGCGAGGAGCCGCGCGGGTGGCAGGGTCGGGTCGGTCGGGCAAGGAGACACACGGGTGGCGGGGTCGGGTCGGTCAGGGCGAGGAGACACACGGCTGGCAGGGTCGGTCGGTCGGGCAAGGAGACACACGGGTGGCAGGGTCGGTCGGGCGAGGAGACACACGGGTGGCAGGGTCGGTCGGTCGGGGCGAGGAGACACACAGGTGGCAGGGTCGGTCGGTCGGGCGAAGAGACACACGGGTGCCGGGGGTCGGTCGGTCAGGGCGAGGAGACACACGGGTGGCAGGGTCGGTCGGTCGGGCGAGGAGACACACGGGCGCCGGGGTCGGTCGGTCGGGGCGAGGAGACACACAGGTGGCAGGGTCGGTCGGTCGGGCGAAGAGACACACGGGTGCCGGGGTCGGTCGGTCAGGGCGAGGAGACACACGGGTGGCAGGGTCGGTCGGTCGGGCGAGGAGACACACAGGTGGCAGGGTCGGTCGGTCGGGCGAGGAGACACACGGGCGCCGGGGTCGGTCGAGGAGACACACGGGCGCCGGGGTCGGTAGGTCGGGGCGAGGAGCCGCGCGGGTGGCAGGGTCGGGTCGGTCGGGCGAGGAGCCGCGCGGGTGGCAGGGTCGGGTCGGTCGGGGCGAGGAGACACACGGGTGGCGGGGTCGGGTCGGTCGGGCGAGGAGCCGCACGGGTGGGAGGGCGCAGAGTTTTCTGCTCCTTATTCTTAACATGCCTGAGATTATTAGAATATCCTACAATAAACTTTCTTTTCTGTGTCCTTCCCTGCAGTGAATACCGACACAAAGTACTAATTTAACTCGTCATAAACATGAGAAAGTCTACTGAATGCTGGGAATCCAAACAATACACACATAATGCTGGAGGAACTCAGTTGGTCAGGCAGCAGCGCTGGAGATGAATAAACAGTCAATGTTTCAGGCCAAGACCCTTCTTCAGGACTGAGAAGGAAGGGGGAAATTCCAGACTAACAATGTGGGGGTGGGGAGGGGAAGGAAGCTAGCTGGAAGGTGATGGGTGAAGCCAAGTGAGTGAGAGAGATAACAGACTGGAGAAGGAGAGAGTGGACCAAAGGAGAAAGGGAAGGAGGATGGGACACAGGGGGAAGTGAAGGTAGGTAAGAGGTAAAAGGCCAGAGTGGGGAATGCAGTGGGGGGGGGGGGGGGCGGGATAAATTACTGGAAGAAGAAGTTGATATTCGTGCCATCAGGTTGGAGACTACTCATTTAGTACATTGCCCATATCAAGTCAAGTCACTTTTTATTGTCATTTCGACCATAACTACTGGTACGGTACACAGTAAAATGAGACAATGTTTTACAATACCATGGTGCGACATGAAACAGTACAAAAACTACACTGAACTACGTAAAAACACAGAAAAAACGACACTAGACCTACCCAGGACTGCATAAAGTGCACAATACAGTGCGGGCATTACAATAAATAATAAACAATGGGCACAGTAGAGGGCAGTGAGTTGGTGTCAGTCCAGGCTCTGGGTATTGAGTAGTCTGATAGCTTGGGGGAAGACACTGTTACATAGTCTGGTTGTGAGAGCTTCAGTGCCTTTTCCCAGATGTCAGGAGGGAAAAGAGTTTATATGAGCGGTGTGTGAGGTCCTTCATAATGCTGTTTGCTTTGCGGATGCAGCGTGTAGTGTAAATGTCGATAATGGTGGGAAGAGACACCCCGATGATCTTCTCAGCTGACCTCACTATCCGTTGCAGGGTCTTTTTAAAAGCTATTATTAATGCTTTTTGAGACGGTGATTTAGATGCATATCATATTTTTTTACTGAGTTAAGTATTGTATGTAATTAGTTTTGCTACAACAAGTGTATGGGACATTGGAAAAAAAGTTGAATTTCCCCATGGGGATGAATAAAGTATCTATCTATCTATCTATCTATCTATCTATCTATCTATCTATCTATCTATCTATCTATCTATCTATCTATCTATCTATCTATCTATCTTGCGGTCCCAGGTGGTGCAATTTCTGAACCAGACAGTGATGCAGCTGCTCAGGATGCTCTCAATACAACCCCTGTAGAATGTGATGAGAATGAGGGCTGGGAGGCTCCTCAGGCTCCTTCCTTTGTCCTCGAGTAGTTCCGCTTATCCTTGTAAGCGAACAAGTGCTACCCCTGCCCTTACACTTCCTCCCTCACCACCATTCAGGGCCCCAGACAGTCCTTCCAGGTGAGGCGACACTTCACCTGTGAGTCGGCTGGTGTGGTATACTGTGTCCGGTGCTCCCGGTGTGGCCTTTTATAAATTGGTGAGACCCGACGCAGACTGGGAGACCGTTTCGCTGAACACCTACGCTCGGTCCGCCAGAGAAAGCAGGATCTCCCAGTGGCCACACATTTTAATTCCACGTCCCATTCCCATTCTGATATGTCTATCCATGTCCTCCTCTACTGTCAAGGTGAAGCCACACTCAGGTTGGAGGAACAACACCTTATATACCGGCTGGGTAGCCTCCAACCTGATGGCATGAACATTGACTTCTCTAACTTTCGTTAATGCCCCTCCTCCCCTTCTTACACCATCCCTGACATATTCAGTTGTTTTTTTTCTCCCTCTGCTCCTCACTCTGCCTGTTCTCCATCTCCCTCTGGTGCTCTCCTCCCCCTTTCTATCTCCCTAGGCCTCCCATCCCATGATCCTTTCCCTTCTCCAGCTCTGTATCACTTTCGCCAATCACCTTTCCAGCTCTTAGCTTCATCCCACCCCCTCCGGTCTTCTCCTATCATTTCGCATTTCCCCCTCCCCCTCCTACTTTCAAATCTCTTACTATCTTTCCTTTCAGTTAGTCCTGACGAAGGGTCTCGGCCCGAAACATTGACAGTGCTTCTCCTTATAGATGCTGCCTGGCCTGCTGTGTTCCACCAGCATTTTGTGTGTGTTATTTGAATTTCCAGCATCTGCAGATTTCCTCGAGTAGTTCTACTGTCACTAACTAGCCTCTTGATTTTAATACGTATAAAAAAAACCTTTGGATTTTTCTTAATCCTACTTTCCAAGGACATTTCATGGCCTTTTTTTCCGGCTTTCTTTCCATGTTCTTTAGGGCCCTCACATTAGGGTTAGTAGGCCCCTCAGTACAACTAGTTCACACCGAACTAAATGCCTCATCCAAGCTAGACCACCATCTTCTAAAGTTTCCTCTCCATGCAGCTGTCTGTTAAATTTTGTTACCGTACGTATCACAATGACTTACACTGGTTGTGGCCCTCTGTCAAGACTGAGGGTGTAAAGGGGAAGTTACCAGTGGTTTCATGAGCTGGTAAATGATGGTGCAGCCACGTGTGACATGGTTTGTGGGCAGATGGGGCCATGCAGGGAAGGGCGGGTGGAGACAATGACGAGAGTCTGGGATAGGACAGCAATCTGTTGAAAAAGCGAGGAGAGGAGCGACCGTGGGTTGAGTGCGTGTCTGACAGGCGGGGAGGAAGGGAGAGCAACTGCACGATAGCGGACTCTTCGGGGGTGGGGATGGGTGCATAAGGAAATAGGATGTGTTGATCACTAGGAGAAACCAACAGTGCGGGCGGGATGCATTCAAACATTCATGGCCCGTCTCACATTATAAACTAAATAGGGAGTATCAGCTGTGAAATCCCCTGATTGAGCCCCGACCGACCAAACGTAAACACCCACCACCTGCACCCCACCCCTGTCTTTTATTTACAACAATTATTCCCCAATGCCGGCAGATTACCTTCGGCACCAGGCACACAAAGCGGAAATTTTGTGTGTTACTCGCCAATTTGGTGACCACATCCCAGTGCTTAAACAGAAAATATGATGTGTTTACTTCAATTATTCCCCATTCCGCACCAAACACACAAAGGAACAAAAGGGGAAGGCACATCTAGCAACGGGAAGGATGTGTGTGTGTGTATATATACTTCGCCCCGCAAGCATTGAAGTTGACTGCACTCCCTGCAATAATCGCAGGAAACTCCTCCCGTGTTTAAATGGAAAAACTTTTAACCTTATTTGATGTAAAGTTCTGAGCACTCGTTGTTTACTACAATGAATCCCCTAGTGGCGGCGGCCTACCTTCGGCACAAAACACACTATGCGGTTCCCACTGCAGCAGAAGATGAGGGAGCAACAACATCCAGTAACTCGGGAAGCCAAAGTCAAATCGTTTCCACGGTCCGCGGTAGTGCGACAAGTACAACCCAGACATTGCATCCTCCATTACTGCTTCTCCGTCATCGACTCAAGTGTCCCCTTACCGCCACCTATTGGACTGGAGTCCTTTATCGAATGAACGCTAAGTATTACCCTCAAAACACTAAATTGTAAATAATGAAAGACAATATTGTGAATTACATTAAAACCACTTCCATAACTTAGTAATTTTTAAAATAAAAACTATCAACCACAAAGCTAGTGGTGCAGCCTGCATTTCCTTTCTTTCAACCTTATATGCTTCACATCGTAAAATATGTTCAACGGTTTCATAACGATGACACACCCAGAGCGATGTTCTCCAATAAGGAATAATTAAGCATAGTATGTTTAAGTCGAGTCAATATTATTCCTTCTCTTCTTGTTTACCCCTTCTCCCATCAATCGAACGGTTGTATGTTTTATGTTTTCTGTAAAAGTGTCTCCCTTTATCCCACAAGTCTTACCATAATCCCTTAATTCCTAGCCTCACCAAACGCTTAGCTTCTGATTTGCTAACTGGAAGGTCCATTTCCACAGATTAAATTTTAACAGCTTTTTTTGGCCAAACAATCAATCCACTGAATCCCTCAGCACCTCTATGTGCAGGAATCCATAAGAAGAGGACATGCAAACCAATACTTTGGATATGAAATAAAATTTGAAGAGCTTCCAGCAGTAACTCTGACCTGTTTAAAGACTGGTCAAAACCAAAAAAGAATCTGAACAAATTATAATTCTGCAAACACAGGTTTCCTGCACCCACTGTAAGGACAAAATGATGGCAACCAGTTATGCTGTATATACTAACAAATGGTCAGTATGACATTTCTGTAATTCAGGCACAAAAACAGCCACACCAACATTCCCTGTTAGATTATCTTTTGATGCAACATTAAATATGATCAGCAGCTTAACATTCAGCTTCCACGCCCCCCCCCCCCACCACCCCCACGACTGCCTTCCGGTCCTCCAGTGGGTGACAGGTGGCTCGCAGGAGGCAGTGGTCAGAGAAGAATCTGACTGAGATGAACTCTGAGAGGAAGGGGAAGTCGATCCGGGAGCAGGCTGAGCTGTCTGATCTTGTCCAGGTGGCTTGCGGCTGTGCTCCACCTGTGGGGGTGCCAAAGGCCGTCTTAACCGTTTCCATCAGGAGTCTGGAGGTACAATCCAGCCGCATCAATGGTGCAGTTGAATTCTCCGGCCAAAACGACCGGCTCGGAGATCAGCAGCAGCAAGCAAATAACTGTATAACCCAAGCTAAAATGTAACAATAAACGAACTGGAACTTCCCACCATAATCCCATAAAAGCATTTTAACACAATAAGCAGTACTGTTCATTAGATATGCAGGGACAGGCTGTTGACCACGCCCCCACCCATGACATCAGAATATTTATTGGCCCTTTACATTTGTCAATCATTTTACTGAGTGATGCACCATCAATAACTCACTCTGAGACGTAAGAAGCGAGATATCGGCTTTTATTGACTGGAAGAATGAACAACACTACATCCTGGAGAATGAGGCCGGGCATCAGGCCTCAATCGCCTTTATACAGGGGTCTGTGGGAGGAGCCACAGGAGCAGTCAGACAGGTATATGTAGTTCACCACACTGACATGGTGCTTCCATATCAGCTTATTATCCAGCTACAGGCCGAGATATCTTACCACTGACGCTTGAAGAGTTTACCATATCATTTCAAATTAAGTGCAGGTCTATTGATCCTCTTTGTAAAACACATAACTTGTGTTTTAGCTACTGAAAGTTTAATACCCCATCTATTTGCCCACTGTTCAACCTTATTAATTACTAATTGCATCCTATATACAGCTAAATTAAAATTGCCACCTCCATAAAGCTCCATCATCTGCAAAAGGTGATTTACCCACCCCAGTACCTATCTAGAAGAATATATCATTAATCGTAATATTGAACAACAAAGGGCTACAAATAAGAGACAATCTGCAAACGCTGGAAATCCAAGCAACACACACAAAGTGCTGGAGGAACTCAGCAGGCCAGGCAGGCAGCATCGAAGGAAAAGAGCACGGCTGACTGGAAAAGAAAACGACTCAGAATATGAAAAATAGTGGGGCAGGGGAGGGGAGGAAGAACCACAAGGTGATAAGTGAAACCGGCAGGAAGGAGGGGTGAAGTAAAGAGTTGTGAACTTGATTGGTGGATGATGTACAGGACCGGAGAAGGGGGTGGGGGAATCTGATAGGAGAGGACCAAAAGCCATGGAAGAAAGGAAAGGGAGAGGACCACCGGGGGGAGGTAATAGGTAGGTAAGGAGATAAAGTGAGAGAGGGAAGGGGGAAGGGGCATTACCAGATGTTCAAAAAATTGATGTTCATGCCATCAGGCTGGAAAAGTGGGAGGGAGAGGGAATGATGTGCTTGGTGGTGTGATCCCATTGGAGATGGCAGTGGTTATGGAGAGTTATGAGCTGGAGCAGAGGCAGGTGGGGTGGCAGGAAGATGGGGTAAGGGCGACGTACCTGAAATGGAAGAGAAGGGGTTGAAGCCAGTGTCGATAGTGGAGGAAGTGAAGCCCCTTTCTCTGAAGAAGGAGGATATCTCCTTCGTTCTGGAATGAAAAGCCCCCTCCAGGAGCAGATGCAGTGGAGACAGAGGAATTGAGAGAAGAGGATGGCATTTTTACAAGTGACAGGGTGGGAAGAGGTATAGTCCGTGAAGCTGTGAGAGTCAGTGGATTTATAATAGACATCAGTAGATGAACTGTCTCCAGAGAGATCCAAAAGGGGAGGGAGGTGTTAAAAATGGATCAGACAAATTTGAGGGTAGGGTGGAAGGTGGAGACAAACTTGAAGTCCACGAGCTCCGCATGGGTGCCTATCCATAAACTATGAGCATCTACTAAAGTTTAATGAAGGTTGGCAGACCAGCATGAGGTAGACTACTGCCACCTACTGAGCAAAGAGAGAGTAAACGTACACCCATTGATTTCCACCCACACCCTCCCAACAAAACACGGGATGTGAAAAGGGATCTAATGCTTTCCCCGTGTATACAATGAATAAACGCTTCTCAGGCTTCCAGCAAGATACAGGTATTAATTTTAACACATTTAAATCGATATCTATGCCCAGCTGGAAGCCGGAGAACAATTTATTCATTAAACTCAGATGTTATCAAAAAGTCTAATACTTTTTACAAAGTCAAATTATGCACTTGTATACATTATGATAGCAGTTAGATCCTAACAAACTATCATGTGGACGTTTCCTTGGCACCTCAGAGGATCTGCGTACAAACAGTATATGTGGCACCATTTTTTGAGAAATGTCCCTTTCATACATATTAGTTCTGAGCAAGGAATTATTCAAAATATTTATGTAAATGTTTAAGTGTAACTTCTTCCATCCATCTTCTGAGTTTTATATAAATGCCATCCTTGCTTTACCTTGCCTAATTTTGTTGCCACAGGGATTATAGCTTTTACATGCCCTTTATGCAAAGGTATCACTACATTTATATCCTTAACTTTCGGTGATTGTTTGCCTAGGTCTGCCACCTTGTTTTCCTCAACTCCAATGTGGGCAGGACACATAAGAAATGGATACATAAGCCTAGCCCTTGAGGTGCTGAATGAGTCTGTCTCTTAATCCATTCAGCCCTATGTATATGATATGGCAGTGAATTACATGCACCAAGCTCTGTTGTTCCAAAGGTATGCTCTGCTCTTTTAGGGCCCACTTTCCTGTAGATCTGTTGTGTAGGCTTTTTGATAGTCATAAATGTTTCACACCTTACAATTCCTATGACATACATTTTGGAGCTGCAGGTAATTTGGTCTGACTCGTATGTTCTTTAAGTTTCAACCTCTTTTAAAAGGTGACATAATTGTGCATTGACCCAGTGGGCCCTCCTCTGCCTCAAGTTGTTCAAAGTGAATTTTAAATGTCCTGTGGGTATTAATCGCCATTGCACTGTATCTTGTTATTAATGGTAGCCTGTGTTATATGACATACTGTATGTTTTAGCAAATAATTTTGCTTTTTCAGGGTCAGTAACTGTCCTGTGGGGGTGTGCCTATTCTTCCGTTGTGATTGGTTAGTTTAGAAAATGCAGCTGCTGTTTCCAATTGGATACCAGCCTGGCATCCAGTGTCACAAAGTCTGGGTATATAAAAAAGCATGTGGAATGGGCTTGCTCTCTTCTTCCTTTGTTTAAAACATGGTGATTGGGAAGGTACGCTCTGCGCGCACTTTTAACTAAGTCTGTTTGTTGAGTATTCAGCTTTGTAGAGTCTGTAACTTGGGGAACATGAATGTTTGGGCAAATTTTTACTGTTGGTAAATAAATGATTATTATACCATTTCCTGTCTCACTTGCCGGTCCTGCGCACCTGATTCAACAATACAGTAACTGCAACCTCCTCCCCACCAAACAAAACCGGTAATGCATCCAGTTTTCAAATCCCCCTCATTTTCTGAACCATATCCCAAACTTCCTGTACTTTCTGAATCTTTCCCAATGCTATCATAGTGTGTTCTCCAGTACATTTCCTTTGCCCTTCTCACCACCTTTCCTTCTGTGGCTTGACCTGTTTTATATTACCTGACAGATAAATAGGAGTATCACTGCTTAAGTTGGTAACTCTGATAAGACGGTGGCACGTTCGATCGCAGCAGCTTCTACAGGGGAAACCACAGACATTATCGTCCTTTTTACTTTCTTTATAAAACTTTTTATTAATTAAATAAAAAAGCACACATACAGATATATAAACAAGAGGAGAATTATCACAGATATCTATATCAATAACAGTTCAAATAAATGGAAAATAAACATTATCAGGATAGTATTAATGTAATAGTACATAATAAAGAGAAAGATACTTGGTTCTCCTCTTATCCATAAAAAGAAAAAAAGATAAAGAAACTTTTATAATTGAAATATACAGAAAAGAACCCCCAAAACACAAAAAAATAAATAAATAACTGGGCAGCTCACACTGAGAGTCAAAACAAGAAAAAACAAGGAAAAACTTTCTGATCAAATCCAAAACTTCAAAAAGGTAACTGGAAGGGGAATAAGTCAGAGCATATGAAAAGCATGTTGACTGTTCCTAATCAGACCCTGTCTATCCAGATAATTATATATATTCCATCTCTAAGAATACTTTCCATTAATTTACCCGCCTCTGATGTCAAACTGACAGGCCTATAATTGCTAGGTTTAATCTTAGAACCCTTTTTAAACAATGGAACCACATGAGCAATACGCCAACCCTCCGGCACCATCCCCGTTTCTAATGACATTTGAAATATTTCTGTTAGAGCCCCTGCTATTTCTACACCAATTTTCCTCAAGGTCCTAGGGAATATCCTGTCAGGATCCAGAGATCTATCCACTTTTATATTCCTTAAAAGTGCCAGTACTTCCTCCTCTTTAATCGTCATAATTTCCATAACTTCCCTACTTGTTTCCCTTACCTTACACAATTCAATATCCTTCTCCTTAATGAATACCGAAGAAAAGAAATTGTTCAAAATCTCCCCCATCTCTTTCGGCTCCACACACAGCTGTCCACTCTGATTCTCTAAGGGACCAATTTTATCCCTCACTATCCTTTTGCTATTAATATAACTGTAGAAACCCTTCGGATTTATTTTCACCTTACTTGCCAAAGCTACCTCATATCTTCTTTTAACTTTTCTAATTTCTTTCTTGAGATTCTTTTTACATTCTTTATATTCCTCGAGCACCTCATTTACTCCATGATGCCTATATTTATTGTAGATCTCTTTTTCCAAACCAAGTTTCCAATATCCCTTGAAAACCATGGCTCTCTCAAACTTTTAACCTTTCTTTTCAACCTAACAGGAAGCCTGTACCCTCAAAATTTTACCTTTAAATTACCTCCATTTCTCTATTACATCCTTCCCATAAAATAAATTGTACCAATCCACTCCTTCTAAATCCTTTCACATTTCCTCAAAGTTAGCCTTTCTCCAATCAAAAATCTCAACCCTGGGTCCAGTCCTATTGTTCTCCATAATTATATTGAAACTAATGGCATTGTGTTCACTGGACCCGAAGTGCTCCCCAACACATACCTCTGTCACCTGACCTATTTCATTCCCTAACAGGAGATCCAACACTGTCCCGTCTCTAGTTGGTACATTTATGTATTGCTGCAAAAAACTATCCTGCACACATTTTACAAACCCCAAACCATCCAGCCCTTTTACAGTATGGGCTTCCCAGTCTATGTGTGGAAAATTAAAATCTCCCACAATCACAACCCTGTGCTTACTACAAATATCTGCTATCTCCTTATAAAATTGCTCCTCCAATTCTCACTCCCCATTGGGTGGTCTATAATACACCCCTATAAGTGTTACTACATCTTTCCCATTCCTCAATTCCACCCAAATAGTCTCCCTAGACGAGCCCTCTAATCTATCCTGCCAAAGTACCGCTGTAATATTTTCTCTGACAAGCAGCGCAACACCTCCCCCTCTAGTCCCTCTGATTCTATCAGACCTGAAGCAACGAAATGCAGGAAAATTTAGTTGCCAATCACACCCCTCCTGCAACCATGTTTCACTAATAGCTACAACATCATATTTCCAGGTATCAATCCATGCCCAAAGCTCATCCACCTTTCTGGATCATCTTTCAGAACCATCCCGATTCAGGTTTTTGGATTTGTCTGGGTGTTTTGTTCTCTGCCTGAACTTTGACGCCAACTTTGTTTACACCTCAGGATTTGTTACTCAATTACTATCACTGTGTGCACATTTTCAGTTTTTTCTAAGTCTCGTGCTGAACACACAGGTCATCTGCAGAGTTCTCCAGCGACTTCTGGAGAACCAACTCTTTGTGAAGGCTGAGAAATGTGAGTTTCATTGCAATACAGTCTCCTTCCTGGGGTATGTAATTTCAGGCAGTTCCATTCTGATGGACCAAGGCGGTGATCAAACGGTCCCAGCCCTCAACTCATTGAAAGTTGCAACGTTTCTTTGGCTTTGCTAACTTCTATTGCCGCTTCATCAGAAATCACAGTACACTGGCTGCACCACTCACTGCTCTGAGCTCATTGGCTGTCAGATTCTCCTGGTCCCCTGCTGCTGAAAAAGCATTCTCTGACCTGAGGGAACGTTTCACCTCTGCCCCTATCCTGATACAACCTGATACCGACCAGCAGTTCATTGTGGAGGTGGATGCGTCTGACATTGGTGTAGGTAGCTGTTCTGTCTCAGCCCTCAGCCAAGGAGAAGAAGCACCCCTGTGCTGCCTTTTCTCACTGCCTCACTCCCATGGAGCAGAATTACGATGTTGGAAACTAGCTCTGGAGGAGTGGAGGCATTGGCTGGAGGGAGCCAAGGTGCCATTCTTAGTCTGGACTGATCACAAGAATCTGGAATATATCCGTACCGCCTCAAGCATCTCAGCTCCCGTCAAGCTCGTTGGTCCCTGTTTTTCTCAAAATTCAATTTTACTCTGTCCTTCCACCCCAGTTCCAAAATGGAAAACCTGATGCCCTCTCCCGAAGATTTCCCTCCTCTGAGACCCCTGAGGTACCCGATATCATCCTCCCCCCCCCCCCCCCCCCCCCCCGCTCACTGTCTTGTGGGTGCAGTGCAATGGGACATTGAAGCCATGGTGCAAGCTGCTAAACAGAGAGAGGCAGCCCCTAGTCAATGCCCCACTAACTGTGTTTATCTTCCCAGCTCTGTCCACTCACAGGTATTGCGGTGGGTCATTCTTCCCGGTTATCCTGTCACCCTGGAATCAAGCGTATTCAGGCCTCCATCAGTCAGTGGTTTTTGTGGAGCTCCATGGGAGATGACATCCGTAACTTTGTCTCAGCCTGCCAGGTCTGTGATCAAGACAAGAACTCTAACCGGTTACCCGCTGGTCTGTTACAACCCCTGTCTATCCCCAAGAGACCCTGGTCCCACATTGTCCTGGATTTTGTCACCGGTCTTCCCCACCAGATGGT
This sequence comes from Hemitrygon akajei, assembly GCF_048418815.1. Taxonomy (NCBI): domain Eukaryota; kingdom Metazoa; phylum Chordata; class Chondrichthyes; order Myliobatiformes; family Dasyatidae; genus Hemitrygon; species Hemitrygon akajei. The sequence continues at coordinate 175,465,812 of NC_133125.1, read as the reverse complement.
AATACCAACATTCTCACGGTAGTTGATTGTTTCTCCAAGTCCATACACTTCGTTCCTTTACCTAAACTCCTCTCGGCCAAAGAAACAGCCAAATTACTAGTACTGCATGTTTTTAAATTACATGGTTTACCTGTAGATGTTGTGTCAGACAGGGGCTCTCAATTCACATCCAGCTTCTGGAGGGCATTCTGTAATCTTCTGGGTGCCTCTGTGAGTCTGTCTTCAGGATTCCACCCACTGACCAATGGCCAGACCGAGCGGGCCAACCAACAGCTAGAGACTTTATTGAGGTGTCTGGTCTCCCAGAACCCCTCCCCATGGAGTCAGCAGCTACCCTGGGTCGAGTACGCCATAAACTCTCATCTGTCCTCATCCATCGGTCTGTCCCTGCTCGAGTGCTGCCTCGGCTACCAACCTGCACTGTTTCCTGCCCAGGAGGAGGAGGTTGGCGTTCATCCGCCGTTGTCAGCGGACGTGGAGGCGCATTCGCTCTGCCCTTCTCTGTGCCTCTGCAATCCGCCATCGCTCCAAGGCCCCGCGTTACCGCCAGGAACAGCGTGTTTGGCTTTCAACCCGAGACCTGCCCCTCAAGGTGGATTTCTGCAAGCTTGCCCCTTGTTTCATCGGCCCCTTTCCCATTGTTAAAGTCATCAGCCCTGCTGCCGCATGTCTCAAGCTCCCCTCCACTCTCCGCTGCATTCATCCCACCTTCCATCTTTCCTGCATCAAGCCTTTCATAAACTACCCCCTGTGCCCTGTCCCCAAAGCCCCCTTCCCCCCATGGCTCATCAATGGGTCAGAGGCCTTCACGGTACGTCAACTGCTGGATGTTCGTTGCTGGGGCTGTGGCCTCCAGTACTTCATGAACTGGGAGGGCTACGGTCCTGGGTTCTCACCCATAACATCCTGGACCCCTCTCTCGTCAGAGATTTTCATTGCCAGCATCAAACTCTACCTGCTGTGACACCAGGAGGTGTTCGGGGTGGGGGGGGGGGGGAGGTTACTGTTTGTACCTTCAGTTGAACTCTGTCTTTTTGTGTGTTTCCCCCAGCTGTCAGTCTGTGGTTTTGTATTGCCGTGTGCTCCTGTCCCCACTCCTGCTCTACTCCGGCCCCTGTATTACTGACTACTCCCTCTCTCATCTGTTTCTCATTATTACCTGTGTTGCTGCCACCTGTATCTCATTGTGCTCCACCTATCATCTGCCCCTCTGTTTATTGCTCAGTGTATTTCAGTCCTGTGTTTTCACCTGTTTCTTGCCAGATTGTGCCAGTGAGATTTCCTGAGCCTTTCCAGCATTTGTATCTGTACTCCGGCATCCGAATATTGACTCAGCTTGTTTCCTGATTCTGGTTTTTGGATTTCTCTGGATGTTTTGATCTCTGCCTGAACATTGACGCCGACTTTGTTTGCACCTCGGGATTTGTTACTCAATTAATATCAGTGTGTGCACACAGTAATGGGTCTGCAATTGGATCCCTGCTCCAGCGTCCTGACAAGCGTGGATATGTGTGTAGGCCTCTGTTAGTCTCGATAGACCATGGATTTGCGCCTTGGAAAATGTCCAAGGTTTTTTTTAATGGATGAGGGAAGGGCATTAGTACCCATACAGCTTGGCACCAGTGTCGTCACAGAGCAATGTGTGGTTAAGTGCCCTGCTCAAGGACACATACACAGTTTCAGTCAAGGCTCGAACTAGCGACCTTCAGGTCACTAGATGAACGCCTTAACCACTTGGCCATGCACCAACACATGAGAGTGGATGTAGGACCACTAGAAAATTAGGCTGGAGAAGTTAATAATGGGGGAGAAGGAGGTAACAGCTAACTAAGTATGTATTTTGCATTAGCCTTCACAGGAGGTGTCTCTGCTCAGATCACTCAGGCTGATAGTGAGCTGTGTGGTAGGTATTTGCAATGGGCCAAGGCGAAAATCTGTACTGACTGCTCTCTTTCAACAGGTAAGGTGCACGTAATCTTTGAGAGGACAAGGAAAAAGGCTGCAGAGTGGACAGCCATGATGTGGAACTGTCATAGTTCTGGAAACCCTTCAGTTCATGGTAGATGTGTCCTTGACACAAAAACAGTAGCGCAAATGGTGTGCTGACCACCCTATGAAAAGGTCAGGCAAATCTCACATAACTGGCGAAGAATGGGAAGGGAGGGCGGTGGTAAGTGGAGAAGTGACAAAGGCTATAAGTACTAAGAAGGGGGAGGTATCTACACAAAGCAGAAGTGAAGGGATTACTGAAGTTTAAAAATGGTTAACAATAAAATGATAGGAAATCCTGTTCAAACTGAGTCAAACATTCTCTTCAGCAATGCAGTGCTGGGGGAAATTCCGTACTGGGGGTAACCAGACACGGTAGTAATGGAAAGGAGCCAGGGAATTGAACTTTGCAGAGTACAGCAAGGGTAGAGAAGGTGAAGAGGCAGAGTGGTGCTGTTTCTCAGGAACAGTATGAAGGGAAGATGAAAAAGTGATGGTAGTGATGAGTCTAATTCCTCCCTAAGAAGTGACTTGAATTTACTTCAATTTGCCTACAGTCACAACAGGTCAACAGCAGATGCCATTTCATTGGCTCTCCACTCATCCCTGGAACATCTGGACAATGAAGATGCAAACATCAGGATGCTCTTCATTGAACACCATCTTCCTCTCGAAACTAATCAGCAGTTCCGAGACTCAGACCTCAATACTTCCTTTACAACTGGATCCTTGATTTCCTCACTTGCTGACCCCAGTCAGTACAGATTAGGAAAAACATCTCGTCCACCATCACCATCAGCACAGGTGACTACAAGGCTGTCTGATTAACCCCTTCTCTACTCACTTTACACTTGTAACGCTTACGTGGCTGACTGGTGTATGTCTAGGGGAAAATTCGTCCACCCGCCAAACTGCGCCTCCCGTATATGTGGGTGCTGTGAAACACAAACTAACACAAACTCGGACAGACAATATCAAGCTCACACCGTGTGCGTTTACAGCATACACTTTATAAATCTTACTAGGACTAAGTAATTAATAACCATACAATATACAAACTTTGTATATGAAGGGAAAGAAAATAATGAAAAGGCACCAAAACTTATCAAAGTTCAGTCAATTAGTGCACATCGTTGGAGCTCAGTCATCGAATCCTCCGACCACTCTTCGGTCTTCTCTGACCTCCACGACCTGCGCACCTAGGACCACCCTTGGTGATCGACCAGCAGTGCCGCACCCATCCACCTTCCTCGCCGTCTTCTCCCCGACTCCCTCAAAAGACTGCACAATCCCAGCTCCCAAACCCACAAGAGAAAATAACATCCAACCCAACTGGTTAACAAATGAATACAATCCCTGTTATCAGCAACTTTAACTCAAACAAGCTTCGAGAATCTTCGAGCGTGCTCTGTCAGAAAAGCACTCTCTTACCGGTTAGCATAACAAAGAAGCAGTTTTACTTTTAACAAACAAAGAAGCCATTTTGATTAACATACGCAGTACACACTCCTGACTGTGAGGTTAAGCACAACTCCAATACATTTAACGGTTTTCTCCTGACACCACTGTTGCTGGCCAAATCAAAGGTGGTAATGACTCAGCATATCGGAGGGAGATTGAAAACCTGGTTGAATGGTGTCACAACAAGATCCTCTCGCTCAGTGTCGGCAAAACAAAAGAACTGATTATTGACTAGAGGAGGAAGAATCTGGAGGTCCATGAGCCAGTCCTCCTTAAGGGTAAGCCATGACAGCACCTTCACTTTCTCAGGAGTTTACTCAGATTCAGTATGTCACCTAAAACTTTGACAAACTACTACAGATGCAGATTGGAGAGTATCCTGACTGTTTGCATCATGGCCTGGTGAGGAAACATCAATGCCTAAAATGGAAAAGTCCACAGAAAGTTGTGGATTCAGCCCAGTCCATCACAGACAAAGCCTGCCCCACTATTGAACACATCTAGGAACACTGCAGCAACCAAGAACCTCCAGCATTTCACTGCTGCCATCGGGTTGGAGGTACTGGACCCTTAGGTCCCACATCACTATCTTCAGGAACAGTTACTACTCCTCAACCGTCAGGCTCCTGAACCAGCGTGGATAACTTCACTCACCTCAGTACCAACCTGATTCCACAAACTACGGACTCACTTTCAAGGACTCTACAACTCGTGCTTATTTTAGTTGCGCGGATTGTCTTCTTTTCAATTGCTGTTTGTCTGTATGTGTGTAGATATTCATTGATTCGATTGTATGTCCCTGTTGTGTTGTGAATGCCTGCAAGAAAGTGAATCAGGTTAGTAAATGGTGACATAAAGAAACTCTGATAATTTACTTTGTCGTATGATCAACTTGTTGCTTGACCCATAATGCCGTTGGACATACGACTGTGTTAAATGTACGTTTAAACTGGGAGTGCGTGTGGAGAATCAGTGTGAATTTACTCAGTGGGTTCACTTCTGTACATTTCAGATCAAAGCTGCAAGATCAACATTCCAGTCTGGATCATATTGACTGTATCAGGGGTCACATTTGTGACAGCGTTATCCAGATTCTTTCCAGCTTGCAGTAAGTATCAAAATCAAAGCTTTTCTAAAGAGCCCAATCACTATGAAAATTTTCCCCTGGTCTCACCATCACTTCACCTTCTAAAGGGAGCAGTTGTGGGGAAATCTCCAGAAGGATATCAACTCTGTCCCAACTGGCTGCTGTCATTCAGGAACAGTTCTCGCCCAGATTCTGCTGCACTCTGTTGGAAGTTCTGTACAGGGATGCTGGAATATCATACTAGGTGAGCAGATGGGGTTTGGGACTTCTACTGGAATGTGTAAGTCCAGAAATTTCTGTTTGAGTTCACTGAAAGTGGTGTCACAGGTAGACAGGGTGGTGAAAAGGGCATTTAGCATGCCAACCATCTTCAGTCAGGACATTGAGTAGAGGAGTTGGGACATTATGCTGCAGTTGTATAAGTCATTGGTAAGGCCACACTTGGAGTACTGTGTACAGTTTTGTTCAACCTGTTATAGGAAAGATGTAATTAAACTAAAACGAGTGCAGAAAGGAATTACGAGGATATTGCCAAGACTACAGTTATAGGGAGAGGTTGGCCAGGCTACGTCTTTATGGATTGGAACATGGGAGAACGAGGCCGCATAGAAATGATTAAAATAATGAGAAACATAGATAAAGTAGATGGAATCAGCCTTCCCCAGGTAGGGGAGCCCAAAACTAGGGGGCAGAGATTTAGGGTGAGAGGGGAAAGATTTAACAGGGATCTGAGGAGCAACTTTTTCACACAGAGGTTGGTGAGTAGATGGAATGAACTGCCAGAGAAAGTGGTTGTGGGAAGTACAATCTTTCCATGTGGGAAATACTTGGATCGGTACATTCAGGGAGAGTGCTTGGAGGGATATGGGACAAATACAGTAAATTGTTCCGAGCTGGGAGAACAATGTGGTCAGCATGGACTGGTTGGGCTGAAGGGCCTGTACCCGTGCTGTATTCTTTATGATTCTACATTGCAACTTTACAAAACACTGGATAGGCCACACTGGGAGTACTGTGTGGCAACTCAGTGATGAGCATTTTCTTCATCAATCTACAAACATCCAACTATTACTCCTGGGCCATCCTGAGAAGGGTCACAGAGTCGCACAGCACAGAAACAGGCCCTTCGGCCCACCAAGTCCACGCTGACCTTGTTGCCCATCTCCACTGATCCCATTTGCAATCATTGTGGGATCTACATCAAATTTGTCATTTTCCTGCCCAGATTGTCTGCTGTCAGTCAAACTGAGGACAGTGTGTAGACTCCACCCCACCTTTGTGTTGTTGTATCAGACTAAACCAGTGAATCCAAGCCCAGAAATCCTTTCCATTTTGTACAAGTATTAAAACTGTTCTGGCTGTTACACTAATGCTGTCATCAGAAATCCCATAAAGATTGTGATTTTCCCCAGTACCAATACCAGGTACAGCATTTCCTTACAAAGTCCCTCCCATTTCTGTACAGTGAGCAGAGAAACTGCAATAAAACTCCATGAGTTTGAATGTTGTAATGGAGGGTGATTTTGGGATATTTTAATCCTATACTGTATGTACATGTGTACATTTGTGTTTTAAACATGTTGCCTGATGCCTCTTTATGATCATTGTTGATTAAATAAACCACTTCTGTTTTGCTGTTGGTGATAATTCTTCAATGGGATCAGTCTAACTATGGGATAATTTACGATGTCCAATTAACCTCCAACCTTTGGACTGTGGGAGGACAGTGGAGCATCCGAGGAAACCCACACAGTCACAGGGAGTGTGTACGAACTCCTTACAGACAGTGGTGGGAATTGAACCTGGGTCGAACCCGATCACTGGTACCATAAAGCGTTGAGCTAACCACTACACCACCGTGCCACCCCTTACACCTCAGTAACCTCCTGACAGAGGCTGTTCTGGCTTCATCAGCTCCAGACCACATCACAGACTTGCTCCAAAGTCAATCCAAAGAGCTGAATTTGAGACGGGAGACGAGAGTGACAGCCCTTGTCATCAAAGCGACATTTCACTGAGTGGAATTGAGGAGCCGTACAAAAGGTAAGTCAGAGGGATATAACTACAGAAAATGCTAGAAACACTCAGCAGTTCAGGCAGCATCTGTGGAAAGAGAAACAGAATGAATGTTTCAGGTTGAGGACATCAGAACTGGGAAAGATTGAAAACAGGTTGGTTTTAAATTACAAGGAGGATGGAGCGGTCGGTAAAACAAAGGGTCAGAGTTCTTGTGGGGTACGTTGTAGATGAGGTCACTGGGTTTGTAATGAACTAAGTTATTAGGGAGGTGGAACATGAACAAAGGAACATAAAACTCTACAGTGAGGGAGAGGAGCACACGCAAAGGGATGTAAAAGTTGTGAAATGTAGAGCTGTAGGAAATGCCCAGCAGGCCTGTAAATAGAGACAGAAAAACTCTCTCCATTTACACACTAGACCGGATAAATCCAGAACTGAAGCATTTTCTCTTCGTTTTGACCCCCCATCTGCACTGAAATGGTGTTTTCCTCCCCCGAAAATGGAGCTTTTCTAAAACGCTCTCCAGAGTGTTTAAATCTGAAATCGCCAATCGGCTAGTGCAGTGTGTATAGGGGATAACGAAGCTTTTTAAAAACACCGTCATGACATACCGGAAGAAGTAGTGGCGGCAGCTCAGTGTTTCATAGTTTTCTTGAATGCAGCCTCCACGCCACAATAACAATGGCGGACGGCTTCAGGAGCCTGCCCCTGAGCAGAATGTTACTGCAGCTTTGCAGTGTGAACAGAGAATTTCAACCCCCCCCCCCCCACACACACAACCTAACAATTTCAGAACAGATGGCAATGAGACTGAAACCAGAAGAGTTAGAAATGAAGTCACCAAATACTTTGACCCATAACTTACTGAATAAATAAGTATACTCACTTTGCCCTGTTTTCTGTCCTTGCTCGTATGAAGGTGGTTTACCTATTTATGCAAGTACTTCTCTGACAATAGATGTGTAACAGCCTAATGTAACATTGTATGGAAATACAAGATAACACTGATGCAGACATGTTTTATACATTTAACAAGGGGCTTTATTAATGTATTGTTTGTGCAAACATTCAATAGATGCAATTGTCACTACTTCCAAAATGTCATTTTTAAGTAGTAGCTTATGTTTGACAGAGATGTGAAAACATTAAGGCCAAAAAAGGAAAATTGTAAGTTTCACTTTTACTCAGAAATCACTTTTGCCCAGCAACTCATTTTATTGCATGTTAAATACAGCAAAATGATACAGAAAGACATGGCAAAAGTAAAGGCAAACAAATGAGGTAACAGCAAATTTCATTTTTGCCCAGTGACAAGCCGTATTGCATTTAGTTGTAGCTGTCACCTCTTTCATCAGTGAAGAGATTATGGCTGTAGGAAGTGTTTCCAATCCTGTCTGTGAACTCCCTGTCGGTTGACTCCATATGCTCCAGTATTTGGTTTTTTTTTTAGTTTTAAGTCCTCCTGCGTAAGAGCCAACAGCTGTCCATCGTTTGGCAATTTCCTTTTAAGTTTTTCTAGTCTGTAACTGGACAAACCCGCACCCAGTGTTTCTCAGCGAGATTCGACACCAAACATGTCGCTTGCTTTCTGTAGATGTGTCCTGTGCATACCCAGTAGGAGGAGATTCGTCCAAATACCCATTTTAATGTGGACTGGGGTATTTCCAAAAACACCTGGTGTGGACGCCTATCGTTTTTACGCGAAATCGGCGTTTTCAAAGTTATCTGGTCTAGTGTGGACGTAGCCTTACACAGGCTGCCTGCTGTTGAATATCGAGTCTGGGAGGCTGCAGTGCGGTCAGGAGGAAGATTTTCATTTACAGTTGGGACAAAGTGAATTGAACCCACTGACTGGAACCACACTTTACACAAAGGGAGGTGAGTGTGGTTGTAGTTTAATCATCCCAGTCCCAGGACGTTGCAACAGGAGTCCCTCAGGGCAGTGTTCTACGCCCGGCCATCTTTAGCTGCTCTGTCAATGACCTTTACACGGTCGTAAGGTCAATTCTGTCGGGCAATGAGGCAGTTTGTGCCCACACATACAGAACCTTGGACCGTGCGGAGAGCAGGGGTGGTAAGTGCTGTTGGAGGGAGCCGTGAGGGATCGATTGCTGTAGTGTCTGTTGGTCATGAAACCAATGTGATGAGAAAATAATAGTCCTCAGTAAAGTGAAATGTAATCTCCAGAACACTGACCCGTGCGCTGGGTCACAATGTGGGATATTTACCGTGAATGTCAGGTGTTGAAACAGCCGAGGGTGAAGTGACTCTGTGACACTTGCTGTGAAAGCCTCATGAGAATGGAGTGTGAGAGTGTAGCCTCTGGCGATGGGTTCAACTATTCAAGGGTTAACAAGCTGATTAAGGGCAAGAGGGAGAAGGCCAGTTGGGAGAATTCACTAGTAGTTGCAGTTTGATGGAGTATTTGTGATGGGAGGTAATCTCGGTGACATAAAGCCACTCCGATGGTGAGATAATGTGCCCCTCGGTGAGAGTGAACCCCCACTGGGATTGTGTTTGTGTCCCAGGGATCAGGGGACGGGTGTAATCCTGTTGGTGAGTGAGAGACTGGGGCAGCTCGAGCAATCAGGGTCAGAGTTGTATTTCAGATCAAAGACTCTTCATCTGATTATTATTTACAACATTTCTATTTTAGATTTCCACTGTCTGTGGCTTTATTTTAAACACAAGAGACTCTGCAGGTGCTGGAAATCGAGAGCAAAACACAAAATGCTGGAGGAACTCAGCAGGTCAGGCAGCATCTATGAAAGTGAACAACCAGTCCTGAGGAAATGTCTTGGCCCAAAACATGGACAATTTGTTAAATTCCATCGATACTGCCTGACTGCTGAGTTCCTCCAGCAGTTTTTATTTCATTTATTTCTAAATTTATTGAAATAGGATGTGGAACAGGTCCCTCTGGCCCTTTGATCTGCGATGTCCAGCAACACCCCAATTTAATCCCCACCCGGTCACAGCACAATGTAGAATGACCAATTAGCCTACCAACCAGTCCATCTTTGGACTGTGGGAGGATACTGGGGCACCCGGAGGAAACCCACGCGATCACGGGTGAAGGTACAAACTCCTTACAGATAGCAGCGGGTGTGTGTTGCTGGGGTTTTATTTACTGAGTTCCTCAAACAAGACCTGTTCACTGCCTCTGAGGGTCACTGTCAGGAAAGGCAAGGACACGGGTGTTCCAGGGGTGACCAGGAGAGAGAGCCCCAGGACAAGGTAGACTTACACTCTGAAGGGCGATATGAGATCTGTACAGGGTACCGGTGAGGCTGCACCTGGAGTAATCCGCGTAGTTCTGGTCTCCATACCTGAGGAAGGATATACTGCTTTGGAGGCGGTGCAGAGGAGGTTCACCAGATTGATTCCAGATATGAAGGAGTTAGACTGTGAGGAGATATTGAGTTGCCTGGGACTGTACTCACTGGAATTCAGAAGAATGAGAGGAGATCTTATAGAAACATATAAAATTATCAAAGGGAAAGATAAGATAGAGGCAGGAAAGTTGTTTCTACTGGTAGGTGAGACTAGGTCTTGGGGATATAATCTCAACATTCGGGGGAGTAGATTTAGAATGGAGATGAGGAGGAACTGCTTTTCTCAGAGAGTGGTGAATCTGTGGAATTCTCTGCCCAATGAAGCAGTGGAGGCTACCTCAGTAGATATATTTAAGACAAGGCTGGATAGACTTTTGCATAATAGGGGAATTGAGGGTTATGGGGAAAAGGCAGGTAGGTGGAGATGAGTCTATGGCCAGATCAGCCATGATCTTATTGAATGGCAGAGCAGGCCAGATGGCCGACTCCTGCTCCTATTTTGTATGTTCTTATGAGATGCCAGTTGCTGGAATCTGGACTTTAATCCTCACCTTTCGCACCGTGTTTGTCTTTGAACTACCTTCTCTTGCCTACCCACACCTGGTTCCCTCTGCTCATCAGCCCCCTCTTCTTCTGCTCAATCTCTTATCTGGCCGCCCATGTCTCATCCCTCCCTCTCAACCCTCTACACAATCTTCACAATACACTCTCTGCCTCAATTTATTGTGACAGAGAATGGAATAATAAGGATATTGAGGGATACTGACACATCTTATAGCACAGATTCAGGCTCAGCTGGAATATTGTGTAGCTCACTGTCTGAAAGACATTGGAGAGCATGCAGAAGAGACTTAATTGAATGTTCACAGGGTTGGAGGAACATCAATTCCATGGGGACAATGGAGAATTTGGGGGCTGCTCCCATGGGGAGAGAGGTCTAGAGGAGATGTTCCAACTCATGAAGGATTTCATAGAGATAAACAGTTTTCTGGTAGTAAAAGTGAAGCTTCCAGATCAAGAGGAAAGAGCAGGTGAAGAGGGTGAATTGGACAATGTCACCAACCACATATGAGAAGAACAAGTTTCATATTTGTTGCTCTTTCCCAACTTCCCGAAGTACCTTCTGTCCAGAGAAGAGCATTTAGATCTGTGGCCAATGATGTAATACAGGAAGTACAGGAATCAATGTCCAGCCAGCAAGCTCCAACTCACGGCAACGTAACCAGATCATCTGCTTTAGTGAAGTTGATCCAGGGCTGGTTTGATTCTGCTTTCTTCCTCAAGGTGCACCATTGGCTCTTTCACATTGACCAGAAAGGACGCAAGACTTTGGGTTACATCAGATCTGAGAGGCAGCACATCCAGTTAACAACACCTTCTCTCTGCACAATTGGAACCACTGGGCCCGGACTTCATGCTCGTCCCTGGTGTTGGACTTGAATCCAGAGCTGAGTCACCCATTGAGCACAGGAGTCAGTAGCACCCTGGGTCTGTACCAAGAAGTGAAACTGGTGCAGCTGGGACAGGCAGATTCATGCAGAAGGTCTTCAGCTTAGAACAGATCATCCCACTATGGAGATGGAGTTTGTGGAGAGATATGATGAGAAAAAGCTGACAATTCTGGAAGCACCTGACAATTATGGCAACATTTATAGAAGCTGAAATAGTTAAAGTTTTAATTGTGAGTCCCTTCAAAAGAACTGAGAACAGGAAGGAGTCCAGAAGAAGGGTCTCAACACCAAAGTTCAAAGTAAATTTGTTATCAAAGTACCTGTTCGTCACCATATGCCATCCTGAGATTTGCTTTCTTGTGGGTACTCAGTAAATACAAGAAACACAATAGAATCATGAAAGACCACAGCTAACAGAACAAACGAATAATTCATGTGCAAAAGACAACAAATTCTGCAAATTCAAAAGAAAAAAAATAAGCAATAAATATTGAGAACATGAGATACTATCCACTGCAAAGTTTTAGATGCCACACTGACTCTTCACATACTTTGAAGGAAGTAAAGGCTCTGCCGTGCTTTCTTCAAAATTTCACTTACATACTGGACCTAGGACTGGTTCTCTGAAATTATAACACCAAGGAATCCACCTCTGATGATTGGCTCATGGATCTCTGGTTTCCTCCTCTTGAAGTCACCAATCATCTCCTTGATCTTGCTGACATTGTTTCCCAAATGTGCTGGCGCCTGTGCTCAGGCAATAAGGGGCAGTTGACACCAATAATGGGCAGAAAATGCTGACATGTCGCCTCCAGCACAGAAGGCACAGCCGGCACGGAAACGAGACTGGCACTGAGGAAAGGGTGACCACCTCAATCTCTCAATCCCTCCCCCAGCTGAGACCGATGACACAGGCAGAGGAAGTGACAAACAGGAGAGGTTAAATTGGAAGGGAACCAACGGGCAAAAGGATGGGGAAGGAATTCTGCTAAATACCCCTGCCTCAGGAGATTGGGGGCAGGCAGATGCCGTAAGCACCCAGCTCCAGTAGACAGGGAGCAGCACAGTGTCCAATACATACCAGCTTTGGGAAACCAGGGGTTGTAGAAAGGCCAGTAGACCCCCACCCCCACCCCACATCTGGAGTCCGGGAGCAGACAAGCGCCCGGCGCCCCCCCCCCCCATTCAGAGAGGTGGAGGGTGTGGGTCAACTGGAGCAGGATGATGGAGGAGGAACAGTGACCAATCTCCCCCAGACACACCACCACATCACCTCACACATTGGGGGACCACCTGCAGTACCTCAGGCAGTTTACCAAGGCTGTGGGCGTGACAGTTCAGACTGAGACCTGTGATTCCAGAACTCAGGCGTGGAGATACAAACAGGCTCTTTGGACAAGCACAGTGTGAAGAAAACTGTGTGATGTGTGTCGCCAAGGTCAAGGCTGATGTGACTTTGTCACGAGAGTCTGTGCTGCTACATCTCCACAACTACTGCAGGACGTCACAATGGTGTCCCATGGTTTGTCTGTGTGGTTGGGTGAAGAGTGTCTACAAAGGGGTTCAGAGAGCAGGACAGGATCAGAGGGAACTGTGCAAACTCCAGACAGAGTTGGAGCAACTTCTGCTGCTGCAGTCAAAGGGGATGGACGTGAGGGGAGGACTTACAGGAGGTGAAAGGCAGGCAACCCAGTTCTTCCTGCTGAATCCTCCAAGATCACCTTCCAACCCAGGGTCCACACCATGGAACAGTGTGAAGGAATGCTCACACTACTTGTTCTGAAAGTCTCACAGTGGGTATCTGTGACCCTCAGCACTGAGGAAGAGGAGGGCTCAGTAGCTTCCTCACTGGTGGACATGTCGAGGGTCTGCAGATGCCAGTCATTATGACGGAGAGGTCAGGGACAGCACAGCCTCCCAGAACCTCCTGTCCTCAATGGAAAGTCTGGACGAACTGCTGACCTTGGAGAAGCTGACTGGCTCCATCCATTCCTTCCACTCGAATAAAATTCCCAGGTGCGAGGGCTTACCGGCTGAGTTATACTCAGCTCTGTGGGACTGAAAGGGACCATACTCGCTGGAAGTGTACAACACTGTGCTTCTGGCTGGCAGCATGTCAGATGCCACAGGAAGGGGCATCATTACCCTCATCTACAAGTAGATAGGGAGATGGATGACATCAGGAGTTGGCGGCCTATCTCACTGTTGAATGTAGATTACAAGATCATGTCCAAGGCCAGGACAGGGTCGTCTGCTCTGGGACAGGTGATCCACCAAGTCCAAAGCTGTGCTGTACCTACAGGAGGATCTTTGACAGCCTTGCCCTTGTCAGACATGTCATGCCTACGTGTCGGATGGGGGGAGTGGATGCCTGCCTGATCATTCTGGACCTGCAGAAGGGCTGTCCTCAGAATTTCAAATTCACAAGTGATGGACGTACTCTCCAAAATAGTCTTTGAGATGGGTTTCAGGAATTGTATCCAGCTGCTCTATACAGATGTCTGTAGTACAGTACAAATCAACGGGTGGGAAGGAGAGGCAGGGAACAAGTGTGGAGTCAGACTGGTTTTCCATTCCCCCCCCCCCCCTCCTGTGTGTTATATAGAACCCCTTGCCAAAGTAATCATGATGAAGAGGGTGACGTTGCTGGGCAGTGGAGGGGATCCAGGTAAAAACCTTGTACATTGACAACGTCACCATCTTCTGCTTTGATCCGAGGCTAGTTCTCAGACTGATCAGCATCTGCAACCAGTTAAAGTTGGCATCAGGGGCCAGGGTTAACCACACAAGGAGTGAGGCCATGCTCTTCAGCAACTGGCCTGACCGATCCAGTGTCCCCTTCACCATCAAATTCGTGAACATGCTGGGGATCTGGTTCCTAGGAGCCAGGGTGTAAACAAGAATTGTCTGCAGTGGACTGGGACGGTCAAACAGAAGTTGGGACTGTGTGGAGGTCACTCCCCATCAATAACTGGGAAGAACCTGGTCATCAGGTGTGAGATGCTCTCAGGATTGCTGTACTTGGCACAGGTGTAGACCACTTCTCCACACCTGACCCCAAACCCCCCACACTCCCTCTCCTCCAGCTTGGAAATGTCTCCAGGTTCATCTGGGGATCCATGAAGCAATGGGTCAGATGGGTCACAATGCAGAAATCGCTGATAACAGGGCCAAAAACATTCACAATGTCACCCTCATCCTGATCGTGTGTAGCTACATCAAGTGCGTGTGGAAGTTAGGTGACGGGTTCCCATTGGTCTGCTGGAAAGCTGTTGGTCTCCCAGCAGAGTGAGAGGTCCCGAAGGGAATGCTGATGACGGACACTCTGAAGCTCGGTGCGATGCTAAGACTCTGTCAGGAAGGACCACAGTCTGGGTTCATTCTGCTAAAGGACCGGGGGGAGCTTAATCAGGGCGGAGATTCCCGGAGAGGAAGACGTGCTGCATTCCTCCGGCATTTTGTGTGCGTGCATGTGTGGTGAACTACATATACCTGTCTGGACACGCCCCTGATGACTGCTCCTGTGGCTCCTCCCACAGACCCCTGTATAAAGCTGATGGAGGTCTGAGCCCGGCCTCTCAGTCTCCTGGATGTAGTAGATAGATAGATACTTTATTCATCCCAATGGGGAAATTCAACTTTTTTTCCAATGTCCCATACACTTGTTGTAGCAAAACTAATTACATACAATACTTAACTCAGTAAAAAATATGATATGCATCTAAATCACTATCTCAAAAAGCATTAATAATAGCTTTTAAAAAGTTCTTAAGTCCTGGCGGTTGAATTGTAAAGCTTAATGGCATTGGGGAGTATTGACCTCTTCATCCTGTCTGAGGAGCATTGCATCGATAGTAACCTGTCGCTGAAACTGCTTCTCTGTCTCTGGATGGTGCTATGTAGAGGATGTTCAGAGTTTTCCATAATTGACCGTAGCCTACTCAGCGCCCTTCGCTCAGCTACCGATGTTAAACTCTCCAGTACTTTGCCCACGACAGAGCCCGCCTTCCTTACCAGCTTATTAAGACGTGAGGCGTCCCTCTTCTTAATGCTTCCTCCCCAACACGCCACCACAAAGAAGAGGGCGCTCTCCACAACAGTGGTGGTCACTCACTGTTTGTTCCGTGGTGCATCAGCATGTCGATACTTGCTCCCCTCTTAAAGTAACGTCAGAGCAACCATTAAACCCGGAACAGAAATGAGTGATTTTACTAAACAGGCTAAATGTTACGTATTCACTTGGGATAGTTTAGCCTGTGTTGAGTCTTTGTTGATGCGGAATCGTGCCCCAGCTCCGTGACCCGGTGTGCGGACCCTCCTCTGCTCTCTGTCCGCCAGCGAACGGGGTCAGTATCCCGGAGCAGGTCCGGCACCGATCGGTCGGGAAGAGGCGTGGATCGAATGAGCGTCGGACCCAAGAATCGTCAACCCCGGGTTGAGAAGTTTATGTCGCTTCTCAGGCTCGCCATTTTATCAAACCTCCGCTCACAATCGCAACTTTAACAGTACTTAACAGTGGAATTCAAATATCTGCCCCACTGGTTCATTTTTCAGTTGCCGTGTTCAGCTTTATTGTTTACCAATTGTTATGAGTTCACTCCACATCACTCTCCTTCACTTCCCGCTGAGGAGCTCCGTGACCCGGTGTGCGGACCCTCCTCTGCTCTCTGTCCGCCAGCGAACGGGGTCAGTATCCCGGAGCAGGGCCGGCACCGATCGGTCGGGAAGAGGCGTGGATCGGATGAGCGCCAGAACCGGGAAACTTCATTCCCGGCTTGAGAAGCCTGGGTCACCACCCGGTCTCCGGTTATTTTCACTCGTTCACCTTTTCTCGCTTCTGCTCCAGCTTGGTGTGGTCGGTGCCGAAGGTAAGGGAATGACTTCAGATGTGAATCCGAGAGCCACAGTCTCCATTTCCGCGCTCGGAGACTGTGGTGTCACCACAACAGATTGCTGACTGAACAAGCTTTTTCTTTTGGGGAACTGCAGCTTTGCAAGCTGAAGTCTGTTGTCCGAGGCATAAGTATACAGAGTATAAATAAATGACACGGCCATTCGCTTTTTTAACAGCACAGTACATTACAAACATGACAAAGATCATTTGTTCACCTGACTGAAGGTATGCACAACCTACAGGAACAAATAAACACAACACACTGGTGCCAGCTGAGAGAGAGGAGGAGGTAGTGTTCGGGGTTTTCAGTTCAATTCCAGACCCTGACTGTAATGGTAAATTGGAGGGACATGTAAAACTTTTCTTTTGCATGTCATACAGAACTCCCGCGACATCAGTACATTGAGGTGGTACAAAGGAATATGTACAACAACGGAATGAGGTATGAAGTGTTCCAGTTCCCCAGAAAGCTCAGTGCAAGCAGACTGTGAGGTGAAAGGGCATGATGAGGTCAATTGTGAGGTCAAGACTCCATGTTATCGTTCTAGGGAATTATTCAAGGATTCTGGAGCGGATTTATTTGCCATAAATATTAACATGTATTCGGAATTTGCTGTAAACACAAAAGGTCGTGATGAAGGGTCTCAGCCCAAAATGTCTATTGCTCATTAATTTCCGGAGCTGCTGCCTGACCTGCTGAGTTCCTCCACCATTTTGTGTGTGTTGCTGCGAATTTGCTGTTTCTGTGCTGGCGAGACATGAACATTGGCCTTCAGAGATCAAAGTATTGAGTCCAGGAGTTGGGATGTTATGTTGAAGTTGTATAAAACATTGGTCAGGCCTAATTTGGAGCATTGTGTGCAGTTTTTGTCACCTACCGCAGGGTGTAGAAGATTGAAAGAGGAAATTTATAAAGATGTTGCTGGGACGGAGGACCTGAGTTATAAGGAAAGATTGAATAGGTTAGGACTTTATTCCCTAGAATGTAGAACACTGAGGGGAGATTTAATAGAGGTATACAGAATTATGAGGTGTAGAGATAGGGTAATGCAAGCAGGCTTTTTCCACTGAGGCAATGCAGGTCAATGAAACTAGGTTTAAATGGTTCAGTGTTGTTAGGATGGGCCGAAGAGCCTGTTTCTGAGCTGTAGTTTTCTATGAATATGACTCTAAAGGAAAAGTATTCAATAATTATATAAATAATGAATGATATAAAAGTAAATTCATTGATTAAAGTACAGATACGGGACTGTCAGGGTCATTGATTACGGAATTCACACAAGTTTTTTGTTGACTTTTTGTGCCTGTGAAAATAAGACCATGAGATATAGGAGCAGAATTAGGCCATTTGGCCCATCGTGTCTGCTCCACCATTTCATCATTGCTGATCCGTTTTCCCTGTCAGCCCCAAACTCCTGCCTCTCCCCCACCCCCCTGTATCCCTCCATGCCCTGACTAATGAAGCATCTCTCAACCACCGCCTTAAGTATGCCAAATGACTTGGCCTCCAAAATTGCAATGAATTCCACAAATTCACCCCTCTCCGGCTCAGGAAATTCCTCCCCATCTCCATCCTAAAATGATGCCCCTCTATTCTGAGGCTGTGTCCTCAGTCTCAGACTCCCCCACCACCGGAATCATCCTATGACAGTGTGCAGTCAGACTGTCAGGAAGGGCAGGCAGATAATAGGACAACATGGCGGCCATTGCAAGTTGCAAAATTGCACCAAAATTGGGGAGTATCAGTGCATTAGGGATGCAGAATCAGAAAGGCTGGCAGAAACAGCGCTCACAGTGTTATATCTCAGTGTATGGAGTACAAGAAATAAAGTGGATGACCTTGTTCCACTTTTACAGATTGTTGGGGATGATGTTGTGGCCATCACTGAATCATGGCTGAAGGATGGTTGTCGTTGGAAACTGAATATCCAAGGTTACACATTGTATCGGAGGGATAGGAAGTCATCAGAAAGATGTGATATAGGGTCAGAAGATGTTGAGTCCTTGTGGGTTGAGTTATGAAACTGCAAGTGTAAAAGGACCCTGATGGCAGTAATATACAGGTCTCACAGCAGTGGATCGCAGATTACAATGGGAAATAGAAAAGGCATGTCAAAAGGTTAATGCAGATATCCCACCTGTCCCGGAAGTTCCGGGAGTCTCCTGCATATTGACAGTGGCTCCCTCGTGCTGCAAATTATATACAATATCCCGGAAATAGATTTTTTGAGAGCAAGAGAGAGAGAGAGAGGGCGAGAGAAAGAGAGAGCGAGAGGGAGAAAGCGAGTGTTCCAAAAAAAGAAAATATAAAACGTACTTCACCCCAGACTACACTAAAGTGTACCCTTGCCTAATAAGGGTCAAAAATAATGACAGTGTTGCTCACTGCACTGTTTGCAACAGTGACTTTTCTATTGCCCATGGTGGGTTAAAATGTAAAAGACATG
This sequence comes from Hemitrygon akajei, assembly GCF_048418815.1. Taxonomy (NCBI): domain Eukaryota; kingdom Metazoa; phylum Chordata; class Chondrichthyes; order Myliobatiformes; family Dasyatidae; genus Hemitrygon; species Hemitrygon akajei. Next base: position 175,447,129 of record NC_133125.1, on the reverse strand, counting down.
TTGAGGTGAGTTTAACAGGTGTCATTCATTCATTAGCATAGCTAATGTTATTTAAACTAGCTGGCTAACTGCTAAGGAGCTACTCTATTGCAGACATCCCACCTCTCCGGGAAGTTCTGGGAATCTCCCACAAATTGATGATGCTACCTCCCTGAAATGAGTTTTTGCAGGGTGGGATGTCTGTTAATGTTTTTTTTAAACAAAATATACTTTATTCCAAAATAAAATTATATACAATAACCATTCAAAGACTTTCAATTCTTTACAGTGGGTACCATTACTGTCCTTACATTTTCCAAGTTCTAATGTTTTGCCACCCACGTGGCACTTTGTTCTTTAATATTTACATTCGGGGGTATACCCCCAACCCCCCACCCCTCAACTGCCATGAGAGAAGAACCCTAGACTGTGGTCCTTCCCCACTGGGCCCTTGTGGCTGCACCGAGTTTGAGTGCGTCCCTCAGCACGTACTCCTGCAGCCGAGAATGTGCCAATCGGCAGCATTCCCCCACGGACATCTCCGTGTGCCGGTAGACCATCAAGTTTCGGGCCGACCAAAGAGCGTCTTTCACCGAGTTGATGATCTGCCAGCAGCACCGGATGTTGGTCTCGGTGTGCGCCCCCGGGAACAGCCCGTAGATCAGAGAGTCCTCTGTTACGCAGCTGCTGGAGATGAACCTCGACACAGCCCCTTCCATCCTCCTCCACACCTTCTCCGCGAACCCACAGTGTGCAAAGAGGTGGGTCACCAACTCCTCCTCTCTGCAGTCCTCCCGTGGACAGAGGGGTGTGGGGACGACGTTCCGGGCGTACAGGAGGAATTGGACTGGGAGGGCCCCTCTCACTGCCAGCCAGGCGAGGTCTTGGTGCCTGTTGGTGAGGTCTGGCGATGAGGCATTTTGCCAGATGAACTGGACAGTCTGCTCAGGGAACCACCCCACTGTGTCCATCTCGTCCTTCTCCTGCAGTGCCTCCAGGACCTTACGTGCTGACCACTGCCTGATGGCCCTGTGGTCAAAGGCGTTGACCTGAAAGAACTTCTCTACGAAGGACAGGTATGGCAGCAACGACCAGCTGACAGGGGTGTTGCGCGGGAAAGGGGCCAGACCCATCCTTCATAGCCAGGGCGACAGGTAGAACCTGGGCACGTAGTGGTACTTGGTGCCCACGTACCTGGGATCCACACACAACCTGATGCAGCCACACACGAAGCTGGCCATCAGGGTGAGGGCGACATTGGGGACGTTTTTGCCCCCGTTGTCCCAGGGACTTGTGCATGGTGGTCCGTCTGACCCGCTCCATCTTGGATCCCCAGACAAATCTGAAGATGGCTCGGGTGATTTCCGAGCTGAAGGAGCGGGGGACTGACCGCACCTGCGCCAAGTACAGCAGCCCTGAGAGCACCTCACCTGATGACCAGGTTCTTGCCCGCTATCGATAGGGAGCGCCCTCCCCACAGCCCCAGTTTCTGTTTCACCTTGGCAGTCCGCTCCCGCCAGTTCTTGTTGCACGCCTCGGCCCCTCCGAACCAGATCCCCAACACCTCCAGGCTATCTGTTAATGTTACGATAGTCACGGGAGATTTTAATATGCAGGTAGATTGGGAAAATCAGGTTGGTAATGGATCCCAAGAGAGTGAAATTGTTGAATGCCTATGAGATGGCTTTTTAGAAAAGTTTTGTTGTTGAGCCTTCTAGGCGATCAGCTATACTAGACTGGGTGATATGTAATGAACCGGCGATGATTAGGGAGCTTAAGGTATAGGAAGCCATAGGAGACAGTGACCACAATATGATTGTGTTCAACTTGAAATTTGATGGAGAAAGTAAAGTCTGACATAGCAGTATTTCAGTGGAGGAAAGGAAATTAGAGTCATATGAGAGAGGAGTCGGCCGAAGTAAGTTGTAAAGAGATGCTGGCAGCAGAGCAGCAATGGCTTGAATTTCTTGGAAAGATGAAGAAGGTGCAGGATAGATGTATTTCAATCACAAAGAAATACTCAAATGGCAAAATAGTACTACTGTGGCTGACAAGGGAAGTCAAGGTTAATGTAGAAGCAAAAGAGAGGGCATGCAACAAAGCAAAAATTAGCAGGAAGATAGAGGATTGGGAAGCCTTAAAAAAACCTACAGAAAACAACTAAAATAATCACTAGGAAGAAAGTATGAAAGCAAGGTAGCAAACAATATCAAGGTGGATCGAAAAAGCGTTTTCAATAATATAGAAAATAAAAGAGAGAGGCCCTTACCAGGAAATGGTTATCACAGGAGAGCCCAACTTTAAATGTATGGATGGAAATTACAATGGACATTTACAAAATGGAGAAGATAACAGTATCTGTTAATCATAAGTTGGAACAATTTGAGTCATATTGGGGAAAATAGTTTAACTCCATAACAACTCATAGGCCTGATTTTATTCTCACAAGTCAATGAATATGTTGTAAAAAGATCACTACCTACTTTGTACATAGTTTTCTTATTTCGATTGTTCCTTCTCTCCTCTCCTTTCTATGAGTGTATCCCTCAGATAAATATTATGTGGAGACTTGTGACAAATATGATATATATGTACAGTATCTGAAGTACATCTTATGGAAATGTTTGTTAGATGATAAACTTCAATAAAAAATAAATTACAAAAAAAAGAAAATAAAAGAGAGATGGGAGTGGATACAGGGCCGTCAGTAAATAAGCTGGAGAAATGATAATGGGGACAAGAAGATGGCAGATGAACTAAATGAGTAATTTGCATCAGTCCTCACTGTGGAAGACACTATGTGCCAGATGTTGAATGGTGTGAGGGGAGATAAGTGGATGCAGTTACTATTACAAGAGGGAAGGTGCTCAAAAAGATGAAAGACCTAAAGTACATAAGTCACCCGGACCAGATGAACTGCACCCTAGGTTTCTGAAAGAGGTAACGGTAGAGATTGTGGAGGCATTAGTCATGATCTTTCAAGAATCATTGGACTCTAGCATGGTTCTGGAGGACTGGAAAATTGCAACTGTCACTCCACTCTAAGAAAGGATAAAGACATCAGAAAGGAAATTATAGACCAGTTAGTCTGATCACAGCGTTTGGGAAGATGTTGGAGTCAATTATTAAGGATGAGGTTATAGAGTACTTGGTGAGATAGGACAAAGTCAGCATGTTTTCCTTAAGGGAAAACCTTGCTTGACAGACCTGTTGGAATTCCTTGAGGAGATTGCACGTAGGATAGATAAAGGGGATGCAGTGGATGTTGTATATTCACATTTTTAGAAGGCCTTTAACACGTGAAGCTGCTTACCAGGTTAAGAGCTCATGGTATCACAGGAAAGTTACTAACATGGTTGGAGAATTGGCTGATTGGGAGGAAGGAGTGAGTGTGAATAAAAGCATCCTTTTCTTGTGGACTGCCAGTGACTAGTGGTCCACAAGGGTCGGTGTTGGGACCATGTCTTTTTATGCTGAGTATCAGAGATTTAGATGATGGAATAAATGGCTTTGTTGCCAAGTGTGCAGGTGAAACAAATATTGGTGGTGGGGCAGGTAGTGTTGAGGAAACAGGCTGCTGAAGGATTAGGAGAATGGGCAAGAATGAAAAGGCATGGTCAGGCAATTCGGTAGAAGAAAAAAATTTCTAAACGGGGAGAAAATCCAAAAATCTGAGGTGCAAAGGGACTTGCGTGCCAATGTGCAGAACCCTCTAAAGGTTAACTTGTAGTTTGAGTCGGTGGTGAGGAAGACAAATGCAATGATAGCATTCATTTCAAGAGGTTTAGAATATAAGATGTGACGCTGAGGCTTTATAAGGCACTGGTGAGGCCACACCTTGAATATTGTGAACAGTTTTGGGCTCCTCATCTAAGAAAAGACGTGCTGGCATTGGAGAGGGTTTAGAGGAGATTCACAAGGATGATTCCGGGAATGAAAGGGTTATTATATGAGGAATGTTTGATGGTCTGGGTCTATACTCGCTGGAATTTAGAAGGATGAGGGAGGATCCCATTGAAACCTTTTTAATGTTGAAAGGTCTGGACAGAGTAGATGTGGAAAGAATGTTTCCCATGGTGGGAGAGTCAAGGACAAGAGGATAGAGGAGCGTTCATTTAAAACAGAGATGTGGAGAAATTTCTTTAGTCAGAGAATGGTGAATTTATGGAATTTATTACCACAGGCAGCTGTGGAGGCCAGATTGTTGGGTGTATTTATGGTGAAGATTGATAGGTTCTTAATTGGACAGGGGATCAAAGGTTATGGGAAGAAGGCCAGGGAGTGGAGCTAAGGAGGGAAAAAAGGATCAGCTGTGACTGAATGGTGGAGTAGACTCAATTGGCCAAACGGCCTAATTCTGCTCCTATGTCTTATCCTCTTCACCCACTCTATCAAGGCCTTTCAACATTTGATAGGTTTCAGTGAGGTCACCCTTCATTCTTCTGAATTCCAGTGAGTACAGGCCCAGAGCCTTCTCGTATGACAAGGCTTTCAATCCTGGAATCATTTTATGATTTTCCTTTGAACCCTCATCCTTTCTTAGACTAGGGTCCCAAAACTACTCACAATACTCTAAGTCAGGCCGCACCAGTGCTTTATAAAGCCTTGATATTGCATCCTTATATTCTAGTCCTCTTGAAATGGGTGCTTGCACCACGTTTGCTTTCCCCACTGTTATTTGTTTGTAGCTTCCTGAAAGTGGCTACACCGGTTGATGGGGAAGTTAAGAAGGCATATAGCATGCTTGTCTTTATTAATCGAGGCTTTGAGTTCAAAGGTCAGGAAGTTTCCCACAATAATACGTATACTGCTTTGGATACTATTGAGTGGGGTGTGTTCCTAATTGAATAAGCCACATTGACTGGGTCTCTGGCACACAGTCTGACTCTGTGGCTTAGAAGGGAATGAGGAGGAGAGGACTGTAGCAGTGATAGAGCATTCCGTGATTAGAGGAGCAGAAAGCAGATTCTGTAGACATGAAAAAAAACCCAGATGGTATGTTGCCTCCCTGGGTCAGGGTTGACTTGGATTGAGTCCACGGCATTCTCAAGGGGAGGGTGAACAGCCATAAGATGTGGTACATACTGGTACCAACGACCCAGATAGGAAAACAGGAGGAGCTCCTGAAGAGTGAATAAAGGGAATTGGGTAGTGAGCTGAAGAGTTGAATCTCGGCACTGCCGCCTATGCCTCACACTAGTGAGGGTAAGAATTACAATCCTTGGAATTATTTCACTGCACAGACACAAAAAAAGTCCTCCTTTACTGTGAAAGCCAGTTATCAATGTGTTTTATGTGGACTGGTGATTCAAGTTGTCCTGTTCGATTGTGCCTAATCTGTGGCAAACAGCTTACAAATGTAGCAATGGCTCCAGCACAACTGAAAAGACACTGAACTACAACTCACAGCCATGTGATTCTTTAAAGAGCTGATTATTTTGTAAGGCTATTGGAATCTCAAAAGAAACAGAGTAAAGCTTTTGTGAATAAAATCACAGTCAGTAAAAGGATTCAGGAGGCAAGTTATTTAGTAGCAGAACTTGTTACCCAGAAAAGGAAAAGTCTCACAGTTAGTGACATTCTAATAATGCCAGCATGTAAAATTATAGTGGGTGGAATTTATTGACCTGCCCCTGAACAAGGTCTGGATCTCTATGAAAGAAGAGTGTCCTGCCATTTTTAGGAAAGCAATTTTACTGCAATTTTCAACTTCTTGCATGAGTGAGTAAGATTATTCTTCTTTAACAAGCATCAAGAGCAAAGATAGAAATCGTCTCATTTTAGTTGAAGGTGAAATCTGTGTGCTTATCTCAAGTTCGACCCAGAATTGAATATTTATGCAGCAACAAACAAGCACAAGTTTCACATACTAGGCCTATATTTGAGCCTGATCTTAGTAAGAAAAAATCTTTTTCAAGGTTTTGTATAAAACTTTCTCTCTGACTTTATTTTTGTTCATATTGCTTTGGCTTATGGTTTTTAGTAACTTCACTATTCAACATTGTTCATGTTGTAAATAGTATTAATTAAAATCAGTTTACAACTTTTATTTAAATTAAATCTACCGCGTCTACCTTTAGAAAAATTAAATCCCATTTTGGCTTCAGCAGCTATTTATTATTTATAAGATTTTAAAATTTATGAAAGGAAATGAAAGAGATTAATTTCAAGAAACTTAAGTTTAACTACCTGTTTTTTTACAATAAAGCTTGGCTAAAAATTCATTCTCTACTAAAAAGAGAATTGACAATTATTTTTGGATTACTATATCTATCTGATATAATATCTGATCATGCTAATGTACCATGAGCTGTAGGTACAATAATTTTTACGCACGGGTTCGCTGAGACCTGATAATTATGTCAAGGATTCCTCTAGGGCAAGAAGTTTGAGAAAGGCTGCTCTACACTCATAATTATGTGGCTAGGCACAGCTCAAATGCCATCTCTAAAGTTGCTGATAACCCATCTATTGTTGGGAGAATTTCAGACGGTGATATGAGGGAGTACAGGAGTGAGATAGTTCAGGTGTTGCAGCAACAACCTTGCACTCGACATCAGTAAGACCAATGAACAACACACACAAAATGCTGGTGGAACACAGCAGGCCAGGCAGCATCTATAGGGAGAAGCACTGTCGATGTTTCGGGCCAAGACCCTTCGTCAGGACTAACCGAAAGGAAAGATAGTAAGAGATTTGAAAGTAGTGGGGGGAGGGGGAAATGCAAAATGATAGGAGAAGACCGGAGGGGGTGGGATGAAGCTAAGAGCTGGAAAGGTGATTGGCGAAAGTGAGACAGAGCTGGAGAAGGGAAAGGATCATGGAACAGGAGGCCTCAGGAGAAAGAAAGGGTGGGGGGAAGCACCAGAGGGAGATGGAGAACAGGCAGACAACTAAATATGTCAGGGATGGGGTAAGAAGGGGAGGAGGGGCATTAACGAAAGTTAGAGAAGTCAATGTTCATGCCATCAGGTTGGAGGCTACCCAGCCGGTATATAAGGTGTTGTTCCTCCAACCTGAGTTTGGATTCATTTTGACAGTAGAGGAGGCCATGGATAGACATATCAGAATGGGAATGGGACATGGAATTAAAATGTGTGGGCACTGGGAGATCCTGCTTTTTCTGGCAGACCGAGCGGAGGTGTTCAGCGAAACAGTCTCCCAGTCTGCGTCAGGTTTCACCAATATATAAAAGGCCACACCGGGAGCACCGGACACAGTATACCACACCAGCCGACTCACAGGTGAAGTGTCGCCTCACCTGGAAGGACTGTCTGGGGTCCTGAATGGTGGTGAGGGAGGAAGTGTAAGAGCAGGTATAGCACTTGTTCCGTTTACAAGGATAAGTGCCAGGAGGGAGATCAGTGGGAAGGGATGGGGGGGAGACGAGTGGACAAGGGATATAGAGCCGCATCTGCTCTCAAGATGAGTCCAAGTCCATACGGATATCCATCCTCCTCTTTTCCTTCACTACATCGACGACTGCATTGGTGCTGCCTCTTGCACGCAAGCTGAGCTTGTTGACTTCATTAACTTTGCCTCCAACTTTCACCCTGCCCTCAAATTCACCTGGTCCATTTCCGACACTTCCCTCCCCTTTCTTAATCTTTCTGTCTCCATCTTTGGAGACGGCCTATCTACTGATATCTACTATAAGCCTACAGACTCTCACAGCTACCTGGACTATTCCTCTTCCCACACTGTCTCTTGCAAAAATGCTATCCCCTTCTCACAATTCCTCCGTCTCCACCGCATCTGCTCTCAGGATGAGGCTTTTCATTCCAGGACGAAGGAGTTGTCTTCCTTTTTTAAACAAAGGGGCTTCCCTTCGTCCACCATCAACTCTGCTCTCAAACGCATCTCTCCCATTTCCCGCACATCTGCCCTCACCCCATCCACCCGCCACCCCACTCGGGATAGGATTCCCCTTGTCCTTACCTACCACCCCACCAGCCTCCAGGTCCAACGTATAATTCTCCGTAACTTCCGCCACCTCCAATGGGATCCCACTACCAAGCACATTTTTCCCTCCCCCGCTTCTTTCTGCTTTTTGCAGGGATCGCTCCCTACGCGACTCCCTTGTCCACTCATCCCCCCCATCCCTTCCCACCAATCTCCCTCCTGGCACTTATCCTTGTAAGCGGAACAAGTGCTACACCTGCCCTTACACCTCCTCCCTCACCACCATTCAGGGCCCCAGACAGTCCTTCCAGGTGAGGCGACACTTCACCTGTGAGTCGGCTGGTGTGGTATACTGTGTCCGGTGCTCCCGGTGTGGCCTTTTATATATTGGTGAGACCCGACGCAGACTGGGAGACCGTTTCGCTGAACACCTACGCTCTGTCCACCAGAAAAAGCAGGATCTCCCAGTGGCCACACATTTTAATTCCACGTCCCATTCCCATTCTGATATGTCTATCCATGGCCTCCTCTACTGTCAAAATGAATCCAAACTCAGGTTGGAGGAACAACACCTTATATACCGGCTGGGTAGCCTCCAACCTGATGGCATGAACATTGACTTCTCTAACTTTCGTTAATGCCCCTCCTCCCCTTCTTACCCCATCCCTGACATATTTCGTTGTCTGCATGTTCTCCATCTCCCTCTGGTGCTTCCCCCCACCCTTTCTTTCTCCCGAGGCCACCTGTCCCATGATCCTTTCCCTTCCCCAGCTCTGTATCACTTTCGCCAATCACCTTTCCAACTCTTAGCTTCATCCCACCCCCTCCGGTCTTCTTCTATCATTTCACATTTCCCCCTCCCCCCACTACTTTCAAATCTCTTACTATCTTTCCTTTCGGTTAGACCTGAGGAAGGGTCTCGGCCCGAATCGTCAACAGTGCTTCTCCCTATAGATGCTGCCTGGCCTGCTGTGTTCCACCAGCATTTTGTGTGTGTTGTTGTTTGAATTTCCAGCATCTGCAGATTTCCTCGTGTAAGACCAATGAACTGATTTTGGATTTCAGGAAAGGTCAAATGAGGAAAGACACACCAGTCCTCATAGAGAGATGAGAAATAGAAAGAGTGAGCAGTTTCAAGTTCCTGGGTGTCAACATCTCTGAGGATCTATCCTGGGCCCAACATATCAATGCAGTAACAATGAAGGCACGACAGCTGCTATATTGCATTGGCAGTTTGAGGAGATTTGGTATATCACAGATTTCTAGAGATGTACCGTGAAGAGCTTTCTGGCTGGTTGCATCACCATCTGGTATGAGGAGCCACTGCACAGGATCGAAACAAGCTGTAGAAAATTGTAAAGTTAGTCCATTCCGTCACGGCCACCAGCCTCCCAAGCATCCAGGACATCTTCGAGGAGAAATGCCTCAAAAAGGCAGTATCTATCATCAAGGACCCCATCACCCAGGACATGCCCTCTTCTTATTGCTACCACCAGGAGCCTGGAGGCACACACTAAATGATTCAAAACAGCTTCTTCTCCCCTGCCCTCAGGTTTCTGAATGGACGTTGACTCTTTATGTTCTCTTTTTGCATTACAGTACTTCCAAAGGGCTTCCAGATCAAACTTGGGAACAACAGGCCAGTGAGTCGAATATCAGTGGTGGGAAAGTTATTGGAGGGGATTTTGAAGAGTCGAAACTACCAGCATTTGGAAAGACAAGGACAGATGTGGAATAGCTCTCATGGTTGTGTGTGAGGGAAATAGTCTGTCACAAATTTGATTGTGTTTTTTGAAGAGTTAACAAAGTGATTGAGGGTTGGGCAGTAACTGTTGACTATGTGGACGTTAACAAGGCCTACTTGGTAGGCTGGTCTGGGTTGTTGTCTGTATCGTTATTGTTTAACAAGCTCCATACTGGAGGTTGGTGGAGAATTTGTACCACGTGGGATTCAGGATGATAATTCTCTTGAATACAAAATTTAGCTCAGTGGAAGGAGGGAGAAGGGCTTAGTGGAGAGTTGTTCTTCAGAATGGGGGCCTGTAACTAATGGGCAGGATCAGCTGTGAATCCCTATTTGTCATCTGTATTCTTGATTTGGATAACAATATTAATCACATTGCTAGTATGTTTGTGAATGATCCAAAATTGGTTGAATTGTGGACAGTGCAGAAGATTATCTGAGGTGACAGTGGGATCTAGATCAAAGGAGAAGTGGGCTGAGGAATGACAGATGAATATAACTCGGACATATGTGAGGTGTTGTGTTTTGGCAAGTTGAACCAGAGTAGATCTTGCACAGTAAACGGTAGGGCCCTGGAGTTTGTACACTGAGACATCCAGGAATACAGCTACACTTTGTCATTCTGTGAAAGTGGTGACACAGACAGTAAATGCACATCTGATTACCAAGGCCAATATTCCCTGTAATTTGTAATGACCAGTCTGTGCAAAAATCTTGTGCTGTGTAATATTTTGCCCAGTAACAATAATGTGTGCACTGAATAATTTCTTCAATAAAAACAGTATGTCAATTTTGAGTCAATATGAGTCAATGAGCCAAGCCAGTTCTAAAATCTGAAAACAAATCTTTGAAAACTCTACGTTGTCAACACCATCTACAACAGAAACCAAAAAAGGAAATGTCATTGTGTACAATTATGAAATATACCAGTGAGATAGAGGGTGACAACCTTTTGTGCACAGTTTAAATCCCTTGTGTTTGCTCACACACGCACACCTCAGAGGGAACATTACTTGTAGCTTTCCTTACATTTTGGTAAAGGTAGAAACTACCTGTAAATTAGTCCATGGTCTATTACCAGGTCTTTTATCTTGGTCAGTCACAGAATTACTCATCACAAAGATGCTTTTTGGTGCAGCACATCCATACCAACCAAGCTATCCATTCAAGCTGGCCCAAATTGTCTGCAGTTTACCCTCTACACTCTTATGATCCACATGTCTACCCAAATGTATTTTAAACATAATTGTACTGTACTTGCCCCGACAGCTTCAAGGTCTACAGTTTATCCTGGATTGTGTTGATATTACAGAATTAATCATGTGTAAGCTGCCCCCCACATACCCAAACTCTGAAACCCCAATAAAGTCTCATAACATCTGCCCTTGTGATATGAGCTTGCTTATTTGACCTCCTCCAGCTTAATGTTGTACGAATTTAAATGATGATGTTTTCTTTTCCAATTAGACAGAGAATTTGTCTTCATTTTTACAGGATCCTAAAATCAAAGGTGATCTCAACAGGAATGAAATTCCTTGGACGTTAATGATTGTCAGCATTTTGCAAGTTAAATGATGTGGGCAGTACACAGTGAATATTTCAAGTCCCATTGGCAGTTTATTCCATTTAATATGTCTTTGGCAATGAAGCTGGTGACCAAGGAGATTACAGCTTCACTGTAGCCAGACAAAACCTGTAAAGAATTTGATTGCTCTCAGAACAGAACCTATGTTCCTGGGTAATAAATTTCTAGTCACATGGTATCAGGCGTGTTGAAGATTGTTATAATCAGCAGAAGCAATTTATGTCTTTTGAGGGACTTAAAAATAAATATAATTTATCTAATACCACATTCTTCTGCTATCTCCAATTACGATCTTTTTTGAGGGTCTGTTTGGGTCCATCACTGGCCCTACCAAGGTGCTCAGACATGGAGATTCGATTTCGAAAGGGGAATACAACTAAATTTATTTCTAATATGTATTCTTTATTCCAGGACCAATGTCCAAAGCTTGGTATATATAGATCGAGGGAAAGATGGGAGTCGGATTTGGGCATTGTAATTGATCATCAATGCTGGTCACATTTATGTTTGGTTAGCGTTACCACTCTTAGCAACTCTAGATACAGAATGATACATTTTAATTTTTTACATCAGTTATATCTCACACCTGAAAAAATACTTTAAAATAAACCAGAAATTGCTGACAAGTGATTCAGGAGTGGCATAGATGTTGGTACTTTTTTGCATTCCACCTGGCTAGGCATGAAATTGAGATTTTTTTGGATAGATCTGGGGGAGGTACTGGGAAAGATTCTGGGGATGGGTTTCCCTCTAGACCCAGAATTGTTTCTTTTGGGGAACTTAGCAGTTTTAAAAGTTAACTTCCCCGGGAATAAATCCAAATTTATTAAAATTGTGCTGTCAGTGGCCAGGAAATGCATAGCGGTAACATGGAAATCTGATTCCCTTGTACATATTGATCGTTGGAATAAAGAAATGCAAAGTTGTATACCCCTTGAGAAGGTTACTTTACCCTTCGGAATGAATACACTATGTTCACTGATATTTGGCAACCATATTTGGATTACTTAAATGCCTGAATTGTTTAACCTATTTATTTTATTTTTTTTAATTAATATATCCCTTATTATAAGCTAGTTTCTGTAATTTGTATTTTAAACTGACTCTGACAGCTGGATGCCAACTCTTCTTTTTCTCTTTTCTTTCTTCTTCTCTCCTTTCTTTCCTCTGTCTCTTTTGGGTTTTTTTCTCCCTCCTTTTTTCTAAATACGGGGAGATGGTGTTGGGATAGGGTTTTTTTTTCTCTTGGACTTATTAATGTATTTGAATTAATTTTTTAAATATGTATTAATTGTTATATTAATTGAGTCCTTGTGTTCCTTTTAAAAATTTAAATAGAATAATTTTTTAAAAAAGAATTTGATTGCTCCTCTTTGAACCTTGCACTTGTTTGTGATGCGACATATGAATCATTTGCAACAGAATCTGTGGTTACGGCTTCCATTGAGGACTCTGTGGGTAGCCTCATCTGGTAGGGTAAACGCTGAAGTGAAGCATCAAAGAATACTGTCCCAACACAGGCAAACGGGGAAAGCAGCCAACGTGAATGGGCTGAAGAGCTTGTTTCTGTGCTGAGAATTTATGACCAGGTACTGGATGCTCACAATGACTGTGAGATACCTGCCTTCCACGGGAACAGATCCGGAGTCCGTTGTTCTGTGGGTGAGGTGGGAAACGTTGAGCCATTTGCTATATCAGAAAGCTGGAATTTCCGGTTGGGCAGGTTGTGGGAGAAAAAGTGTGCAAGGGCAGAGGGCCAAGTGGGGGTATCAGGATCAGATGGAGGGTAGATGATGAAAAATCATACCGAGATAGAAAGGATGGGAGGTGAGGAGAGGGAAGCATGAAAGGCCTGAGATTTGTCAGGGAAATGAGGAGACGATATACTGTATTTTCTGTAGATGAGTAAAGGATTTTCAGTGCTCCTCAGTAAACTGCAAAATACTGCATTAAGCCTTTCTACTTGCTTTTTCATACAGAGATCCTAGTCTCCCCACTATAAGAAAAATCCTCTCAACATCCACTCATTTAGGTCTTTCACTATTTAATAGGTTTCATTGAGGTCACCCACCATTCTTCTAAACACCAGTGATACAGGCCCAGAGTGATCAACTGCTCCTTATGCAGCATAACTACAGTCCAATATTCCAGTCAACATCCCAGCGAATCCCCTCTGCATCTTCTCTGTTGTTACCTCATCCTTTCTGCAGTGTGGTGGCCAGATCTGTATAATTGTCTCACCAATAATTTTTGTATTTCACAGGGCAATCTACATTGGAGGTTTACAGCTCACCTGGAAGTTTTGTAACTTTTCCCGGAGTAGATGAGAAGGAAGTGAACATTGCTGAGGTTTTTCATTGGGATAAACTCCAAGAACACCCAGGAAAAGAGACCTCCATGAAACCAGTTCTCCAGTTTCATGTGGGATCCACAAAACCTTCCGTAATAAACAAATATACTGGGCGCATCGACTTCTGCCGATCCAACGGATCATTTGTCTTCAGCAACCTGAATTATGCAGATGATGGTCTTTATAGACTTTCCGTCAATCTACGAGCAATCATTATTCGATATGTCCGCCTACGTATAATGGGTACGTCTAAAATAAGCTTGTATTTTTGTCCCCATTCTGCTATATTTTAAAGGGTTAAACCTGCAAAGCACAGTAGTGGAATTTCTCAAACAGCATTCCTGAGCAAGTCTTGCAGATACGAAGCGGGACTGCTGCCTGTTGAACCTTGGGTATCATTGTCCAAATGTAAAAAAATACTGAGATTCTCTCCTTCACCTACTATCACGTTAGGCCTCGAAGTGAAGTAGAGAGTTGAAAATCGAATGTATTATATACACAGGTACAATGAAATTCACAGCCACACCGCAGGCAGTGCTTGCTGATTAGAGATCGAGATAATGACCTGCCCAGGGTAGAGGGTGCAAGACTGGTGTCTCTGCATTTTGGTTAAGGCATCCACACATGCACAAGTCTCAGCAAAGTTTCTGCAACCACCTCCTGGTTCTTATTTGCCCTCTAGGTCTAACATGAGAATGTAACTGAGGGAAATGTTAATCAATGAGGAATAATCACAGAGCCGGCTGATTAAATGACAAACAAGGGTGAGGGTGTTATCTGACTAACTCCAAATGCTCTCTTACTCACGGTTTGTGCATTTTACAGTATCAGTGAAGGAGACTGAAGCTAGAATAAGGTGGGGGTTGGGGGAGGAATAAGGGATGGAGTATAAGCTGGCAGGTAATAGGTGAAACAATGTGAGGGGTAACGTGGGGAGTGGCAGAGGGGGGAATGACGTCAGAAAGTGGAGAGTGACAGGTGGAAAAGGTAAAGGACTGAAGAAGAAGGAAGCTGATAGGAGAGGATAGTGGACCGCGCAAGAAGGGAAAGGAGGATGGTTATCAGAGGGCAGTAATGGGCCAGTGAGAAGAGAAAAGGTGAGAGGGAAACCAGAATGGAAAAAGAGAGGAAAGATGCAGGTGGAGAAGTTGACTGAAGTTAGAGAGCTTAGAAAAATAGAAGGCTATGGGTAAGCCTAGTAATTTCTAAGGTAGGGACATGTTCGGCACAACTTTGAGGGCTGAAGGGCCTGTATGGTTCTGTAGGTTTTCTATGTTTCGTTGTTAGTTCAATGTCCATGCCGTCAGGTTGGAGGTGACCCAGACTGAATGTGAGGTGTTGCTCCTCCAACCTGAGAGTGGCCTCATTGTGGCAGTAGAGGAGGCCATGGACCAACATGGTGGGATGTGCATGGGAAGTCCTATTGAAATGGGGGACCACTGGAAAACATCACCGTTTTGTGGCGGACAGAGTGAAGATGCTCGACAAAGCAGATCCCAACTTATGTAGAGGAGGCTGCACTGGGACCACCAGATACAACACAAGACCCTGACAGACTGGCAGGTGAAGTGTTGCCTCACCTAGAGGACCTTTTGAGGCCCTGAATGGTGAAAGGGGAGGTGTAGGGGCAGGTGTAACACTTGCCACGCAAGCTGGGATAAGTGCCATGATGGAGATTAGTAGAGAGGGACAAATGGACAAGCCAGTCACGTAGAGAGAATCCCGATGGAAAGTGGAAAGTTGGGCGGAGGGAAAGGAAAGGTGTGCTTAGTTGTAAATGGTGAAAATTATGGAGGATATTGTGCTGGGCTCATGGCTCATGGGGTGGTAGGTAGGACAATGGGAACTCTCTCCCTGTTATGGCAGCAGAAGGGTGGGGTGACGGCAGGTTAATGGTGGTGGAGGGAATCCTCATTCTTTGAAGAAGGAGGACTTGTCAGTTTTCCTGGAATGGAAAGTCTAATCATTAGAACAAAGGTGACAGAGACAGAGAAACTCCAGAAAAGGAATAGCATTTTGCAAGCAACAGGATGGGAAGATTTAGTCAAAATAACAGTGAAAGTCAGTAGGTTTGCCAAAGATGTAGGTAGTAGGTAATCTGTTGCCAGGGATACGGACAAAGATGTAGGTAGTAGGTAATCTGTTGCCAGGGATACGGACAAAGATGTAGGTAGTAGGTCCTGACGAAGGGTCTTGGCCCGAAACGTTGACAGCGCTTCTCCCTATAGATGCTGCCTAGCCTGCTGCGTTCCACCAGCATTTTGTGTAGGTAGTAGGTAATCTGTTGCCAGGGATACGGACAGGGAGATCAAGAAAGGAGAGAGAGGTGTCAGAGAAGGGTCAGTGTAAGTTAGAGGCAAAGTTGATGGAATTGCTGAGCTCAGCTTGGGAGCATGAAGCATTAGCAGTGTAGTGCAGGAAGAGCTGGGGATCTTTATCAGTGTAGGTACGGACTGGACTGTTCCACATAGTTGATGAAGAGACAGGAGGAGGGTAGGGGGCAATGCAGGTGCCCATGGCTACACCTTAGGTTTGTAGAAAGAGAAACCGGTGCGCATGACAACCGACTCCGCCAGATGGAGGAGGATGGGGTGGAGGGGAACTCGTTAGGTCCGTTATCCAGAAAGAAGCAGAGAAGTATAAAGCCTTGCTGATGGAGGACTGCACGGACTGGACATCCATAGTGAAAACAAAGTGATCAGGGCCAGGGAACTTCAAGTGGTCGAGAGCATGTAAAGTGTCACAGATTTAGGCAGAGACTGAATCAAAGGGGACAAGATGGAGTTGGGTTATGCAGTCATGAATGCAGTGGGAGCTGGACTAGGTTTGACTGGGAACTGGTTCTACTGGGACGGTCAGTTTGATTGTTCTGCGTAGGAGGTAGAAACAAGCAGTGAGGGGTAAGGGGGCTATAAGACCATAGGATATTGAAACAGCATTAGGCCTTTTGGCCCATTGAGTCAGCACCTCCATTCAATCATGGCTGAATTATTTTCCCTCACAACCCGTTCTCCCTACTTCCTCTTGTAGCCTTTGATGCCCCTACTAATCAAGAACCTATCAACCTCTGCTTTAAATACACCCAATGACGTGACCTCCACAGCTGTTTGTGACAATGAATTTCACAGATTCATCACCCTCGTCTATAGAAGTTCATCCTCATCTAAAGGGACATCCTCTATTCTGAAGCTGTGCCCTCTGGTCCTAGATCAGTAAAGGATTTTCAGCTCCCCCCAGTAAACCTGCAATATGTTCTATTAAACTTTTCTTCCTGTTGATTAGATACAGAGATAAAAGCTGGAATTCTGGAAATCTCCCAGGGGAAAACACGGAAGAGGTCTAGGCCCTCTGGTGTTAGATTCACCCACTATCGAAAGCATCGTCACAACATCTTTCCTATCTAGGCCTTTCAATATTTGATAGGTTTCAATGATTACCCCATCATTCTACTAAACTCCAGTGAGTACAGGCCCAGAGCCATTAAACGCACCTCACACATTGACCCTTTCATTCCCAGGATCATTTTGATGAATCTCCTCTGGACCGGCTCCAATGTAGCACATCCTCTCTTAGATAAGGGGACAAATCTGTTGACAATCCGCCAAATACGATCTGAGCAATGCCTTGTAAAACCTCAGAATTATGTCCTTCCTGTTATATTCCATTCCTCTTGAAATGAGTAGATTGCATTAGCTTTCCTTACCACTGACTCAACCTGCAAGTTAACCTCCAGGGAATCCTGTACTAGGACCCCAAGTCCTTTTGCATCTCCAATTTCTGAATTTACTGCCCATTTATAAAACAGTCTATTCTTATATTCCTTGTGGCAAAGTGTGGTTGAGGTCGGTGGCCGTGGTTGGGAATTTCCAACCAATAATTTTATAAATATCTGTCAGGTCATTCCTCAGCCTCCTGCATTCCAGTAAGACTAAACCCAGCTTATCCAATCCTCCAATCACAGGGAGAGTCATCATAACTATAGCCCTAGTGAATCCCCTCTGCACCCGATTGTTACCACATCCTGCAGACAATGTCACCAGTACTGATTCAGAACCTGCTCAGGGCTCGGATGCTGGTTACAGATCTGGTGAAGCTGCACCCTGCAGTGAAGCCAGGCCAGGCTTTGGAGGAGGCATTAAAACCACAAGTAAGATACAAACAACAGCTAGAGACACACTTCAGTAATTCCACCAACTCCTGACGCATCAGGCCCATCACTGCCCTGCAAACAGCGATGCCACACCAGCTGAAGAACTGAACAGCTTTACTGAGTTAACCAGGGGCAACAGTGAACCAGTGATGAAGGCCTTGGTACCTGAGGAGGACACGGTGCAGACACTGAACACACATGAAGTGCGCCGTACTCCTCACAGTATCAACACATGCAAAGCAGCTGGACTAGACAGCATACCTGGGCAGGTCCTTAGTGACTGCATTGACCAGCTGGCAGAGGCTTTTACTGAAATCTACAACCTCTGTCTGACCCCTGCTGTGGCCCCTACATGCTTCAAAACACCTGCCACCATACCAGTCAGCGGTAACTTGTCTCGACCACTACAAACAGGATGCACTCGCTCCCATAGCTGCCAAGTGTCTGAAGGGCTGGTTGCAGCCCGCATTAAGAATGCCATCCCTGCCACTCTGGACGGGCACCAGTTTGCCTAGAAAGCCTAGAGTGAACTCAGCCTCTTCTTCTTGGAGTGATGGAGGATGAGAGGTGACCTGATAGAGGTGTACAAGATGATGAGAGGCATTGATCGTGTGGATAGTCAGAGGCTTTTTCCCAGGGCTGAAATGGTTGCCACAAGAGGACACAAGTTTAAGGTGCTGGGGAGTAGGTACAGAGGAGATGTCAAGGGTAAGTTTTTTTACTCAGAGTGGTGAGTGCATGGAATGGGCTGCCAGCAATGGTGGTGGAGGCGGATACAATAGGGTCTTTTAAGAGACTTTTAGATAGGTACATGGAGCTTAGTAAAATAGAGGGCTATAGGTAAGCCTAGTAATTTCTAAGGTAGGGCATGTTTGACACAACTTTGTGGGCCAAAGGGCCTGTATTGTGCTGTAGGTTTTCTATGTTTCCATATTATTTTAAATGTAGCCATTGTGTTTTCATAATTGAATTGTCAGTTTGCTGTTTTGCATTGAATGGAGAAGCACTGCCATCTCGATGGCCTCAGCAATGACAATAAAGCTCTGTGGTGTTGTGGCCAGGACTGTGTACAGTACTCCAAGTGTAGTCTCACCAATGCTTTGTTTTGTATTTCACAGGGCAAAATACCACCAAGGTGTACAGTTCACCTGGAAGCTCAGTGACATTTCCCGGAGTAGATGAGAACGAAATGGACATTACTGAAGTTTTTCATTGGGAAAAACTGCAAGGAAAAGAGACCTCCATGGATCCAGTTCTCCAGTTTCATATTGGATCCACAAAACCTGCCGTAGTAAACAAATATATTGGGCGCATCGACTTCCTCCCGTCCAACGGATCATTTGTCTTCAGCAATCTGACCAGTGCGGATGATGGTCTTTATAGACTTTCCATCAATCTACAAAAAACCATCATTCGATATGTCCGCCTGCATATAATGGGTACGTCTAAAATAAGCTTGTATTTTTGTCCCCTTTCTTTTCTTTTTTTTTAAATTTTTTTTATAAGTTTTTCAAAACATTTTACAAAATTAAAAACCCCAAATCCCAATGAGGAGCATTAATACAGAGCAAGGTTAAGCATACAATAACAATATGCTACAAAGGAAGAGAATTTAACAAAAAAGCACCTAAGTTAAAGACAAGTTTTGTCCCCTTTCTGCTGTAGTGAAAAAGGGTTAAACCTGCAAAGTGCCTCAGTGGAAATTCCCAGACAGAACCTGAGCATATTGTGCTCCCTGTAGAACCTTGGGTCCAAATGTAAAAACAAGACTGAGTTTCTGTCCTTCACCCACTGTCATGTTAGCCTTGAAGTGAAGTAGAAATTTGAAAATCAAGTGTGCACAGGTGCAATGAAGTACATGCAGCAACACCATAGGCACTGGTGATCAGCCTCCACAAGAAAACCATAAATTATATACTTAACCTAACTGGTACATCTTTGGACTGTGGGAGGGAACTGGAGGACCCAGGGAAAACCACACATTCATGGGGCGGACATAGAGAGACTCCTTACAGAATGAAGCCAGAGTTGAACTCCGAACTCCGGGATACCCTGAGCTGTAATAACATTACACTAACTCTTACGCTACTGTGGCCCCCGTGTATAAATTACACACAACGTTTACAGGAAAGAGCGCAATTAGAACAAAAAAGTGCCCGTTGTTGTTACACTGAGGTAGTGATTGGAGTTGTGCAGGTTAGTTCAAGGATCAAACGGTTAAAGGGAAATAACTTTTCTTGAACCTGATTGTGTTGGATTTAAGGCTTCAGGCTTCTGTACCTCCTGCCCAGTTGAAGCTGCAAGAAGAGGGTGTGGCCTAGATGGTGGGGAACTTTGATGGATGTTGCCTTCTGGAGTCAGTGCCTCTCAGAAATACTACTGACGTTTGGGAGGGGTAGGGCTGTGATGTACAAAGTAAATCCAATTAAACCTCAATACAACAGAAACAAATGCACAACTTAATGCGTTTCCCCCCCCCCCCACCCCCCGTTGTGGGTAACCATCTCACTTGAGCATTTGCTACTATCATGATCTAGCATATTCACATCCCTGTCTTCCCATACTCACCATCACACTTGAAGAGTAGGTTAAGGAATAGATGTGACATTCTCCTGAGACCGTGTTTTTGATTTCTGACAACATGATGGATGGGTGACCTGACTCCGTGTCCTCTTTGTCACCACTGCAGGAGCCTCTAACCACAGAGGTAGCTCTCAATCTCTGATCAGAACCAGCAACTAACCCGACCTGCTGTTACAAAACAGCTCTCTGAATTACCGTGGGTGGCATGGTGGTATAGTGGTTAGTACAACACTTTACAGAACCAGTGACCTGGGTTCAATTCCTGCCACTGTCTTTAAAGAGTTGTACATTCTCCCTGTGACCGCATGGGTTTCTACTGTGGGCTCCAGTTTCCTCCCACAGTCCAAAGACCTACCAGGTGGTAGGTTAATTGGTCATTGTAAATTTGTCCCATGATTAGGCTACAATTAAATAGGGGCTTTGCTGGGTGGCATGGCTTAAAGAGCCAGAAGAGCCGAGTTCACGCTGAATCTCAATAAATAAATAACAAATAAATATCTGCCAACTTTTACATATGCAGTTTTTTTCTAAAAGGTTCTTTCTAAAATTATGCCAAATCCTGTGACGGAAAAGGATCAAAGAGATGACCCTACTCATTTCCTTGGGCTAATGACACTGGACACCAAGCTGTTATTACAACACCTCTCCCATGTCGTATGATCTCTCAATGAAGACATGAAGAATTCAGTTGCAGAGGGAGGTTCAAAGACACACAGGTTTTGACATGATAATGGTGTTGAGCACAGAACTGTTTTCACTGATCCCATTATTAAATTACTAGGTGAATTATTGGCGAAATGTCAGAAGATCTTGTGATTCAGGGATTATGTTGTGGAAGTTTGTTTTCTCTCCTAGAAGACTCTTTAATCTGCCTGTTCCTATAGAGATTAAAGATACAATCACACTGTGGACAAACTGACATGCCATTAATCCCATTCCAGTTAGTGTTAAATCGATGGTAAATCCCCCAGTCATCACAAAATATCCAAACTTAAAAATGAGCTCATTTATCAGTCTTTTGTCAAAATCTCTATCTGGGAATATTTGGTCACCAGAATCAGGTTTATTATCACTGGCATGTGATGTGAAATTTGATAATTTAGCAGCGGCAGTTCAATGCAATACATAATATGGAAAAGGAGGAGGGGAAAAAATTAATTAATTGTGGTGTATATATAATGAATAGATTAAAAATCGTGCAAAAAACAGAACTAATATGTATTTTAAAAGTGAGGTAGTGTTCATGGGTTCAATATCCATTTAGGAATCGGATGACAGAGGGGAAGAAGCTGTTCCTGAATCACTGAGTGTGTGCCTTCAGGCTTCTGTACCTCCGACCTGATGGTAACAGTGAGAAAAGGGCATGGACTGGGTGCTAGAGGTCCTTAATAATAGACGCTGCTTTCTGAGCCGCCGCTCCCTGAAGGTGTCCTGGATACTTTGTAGGCTAGTACCCAAGATGGAGTCTCCCAGGATCAGTTGATGGACGGTAACAAAAGCCTTGTTATCCCGAGCGCTTCCAGAAGTGACCTAGGAACTTACACCTGTGATGTCACCAACCCTGTCAGCTCTGTCCAGGCAAACTACTCGCTAACTATTCACGGTAAGCTTGTTTGTGGATGACATCATGAGGGTACATTTCATCATCAGCTGCTGGTGCTGAGCTTCTGAACACAGTCTGTGCAAATCCGTAGTGAAGCAGAGAGAGCAAAAGTCAATCAAAAATCTTTTTAACTGTAAATTATAAGCAGTTTGGTGGAATATGTAATGAAAAAAAATTCCTGCTGAAAATTGGAGTGTTTTATCTATTTCCTCGATCCGTAGAAGCTGTCCCTTGGACAATGAACAGGATGGTGATGGGACATCCAGGGCTGGGTTGCTGGAACCTGGACTGTTTCCTCACAGTGAGGTGGCCAGGCAGAGCCCATTGTGGGTCAAATCGCAGTAACAGATCCTTCAGCCCATCATGCCATGCTATCCATGTAGAATTTATCCATGATAATCCCATTTGTCCCCAATTGCTTAGCAACCATTTCTGCCTTATTGACTCAACTGCTGTTCAGTGAGATCTGAACTATGATGTTCCAGTGTCTGAATCCACTCAAGGTCATAAGACCACGAGACATAGGAACAGAATTAGGCCATTTAGCCCATTGAGTCTGCTCTGCCATTCAATCCTGGTTGATTTATTATCCCTCTCAGTCTCATTCCAATGCCTTGCTATCCAAGCTGTGTTCTAAACATACATACCGATTCTTGTAAATTTCCTCCTGGTTCCTCCACATGCCAGCCCTCCTCTCCTGAGAATAGTGATAGGCTGAGGTATAATTCCCTGGTTACACTCACAAGATGCTGGAGGAACTCAGCAGGCCAGGCAGCATCTATGGAAAAGAGTAGAGTCAGCGTTTCGGGCCGAGACCCTTCAACAGGACTGATGTCGGAGGGCCGCAGAGATCACAGAACTACAGTCCGCAAATTAGTGGATTCAGATGAATCAAGGACAGGGGAAGCAGACAAACCAATTGTTTTGCTTTCAGTCCTGAGGAAGCGTCTCGAACAGAAATGTCAACTGTACTCCTTTTTGTGTGTGTTGCCTCCTTCCCGGGTTCTTCAGTTACCTGGGACTATTGTAGGTTCAAAATATTGGAGATGGACAGCCCTGTGGTCATAGCTGACTGACATCAACGAGAAGGCCACGTACCAGTGGAGCTTGCAGGTTGGTGTTCAGGAGAAGGAGCAGGAGGTCAAACTGTTTTCTTTCCCTCTCACGGGCTCTGATATCAATTAGCACACCCCTTTGTGGCAGTGATTGACAATGAGTGCACCTTCTGCTCAATTAGCATGCCAGACCAGCCTTGGTATCTTGTTGGCTGCGGAATTCTCCCCCAACATCCTGTGACATCTCGCAGTGTGGAGGAGATCCCCTGCATATGCTTTGGTGGCATCCTACCAGCAGTGCACTATAATCAGATGGAGCAGTTGAAATGTGTCCACACAGGAGCCTTTAGGGTTCAAAGCTGAAAGTAAATTTATTATCAAAGAACATGTGACCCTCAGGCTCGGCCAGCACGTGTTCGTCTAGGGTAAGAGAACTTCTGCCCCCGCCTTACAGCATGTTACACACATGTACAGTATGTCACCATATACAACCCTGGATTCATTTTCTTGCGGGCATACAGATGAATCCATAATAGTGTAATAGCCATAATGGAATCATGAAAGATCACACCAACTTGGACATATAATCAGTGTGCAAAAGACAACGAACTGTGCAAATACTAAAATAAATAAATAATAAATGAATGAAAAACATCAGGAACATGAGGTGAAGAGCCATTGAAAGTGAGTCCATACGTTGTGGGAACATTTCAATGATGGTGCAAGTGAAGTTGAGTGAAGTTAACCCCTTTGGTTCAAGAGCCTGATGGTTGAGGGGTAACAACTGTTCCTGAATCCGGTGGTGTGAGTCCTGAGGCTCCTGTACCTTCGTCCTGATGGCAGCATTGAGAAGAGAGCACGTCCTGGGTGCTAGTGGTCCCCGATGATAGATGATGCTTTCCTGCGAGAACAATTCACATAGGTGTACTCAATGGTAGAGAGTGAGCCATGATGGACTGGGCTGTATGCACTTCATTTTGTAGGATTTTCCATTCAAAGGCACTTGTGTTTCCATACCAGGCTGTGATGCAGCCAGTCAATATACTCTCCACCACACATCTATAGAAGTTTGTCAAAGTTTTAAATGTCATACTGTATCTTGAAAAACTCCGAAGGAAGTAGAGGGGCTGCCATTCTTCATAATTACACTGATACGCAGGGTCCAGGATAGGTCCTCCAAGATAGTAACACCGAGGAATTTAAAGTGGCTGACACTCTCCACCTCTGATTCTCTGATGAGGACTGGCTCGTGGACCTCTGGTTTCCTCCTCCTGAAGTCAATAATCAGCTCTTTGGTTTTGCTGACATTGAGTAAGAGGTTGTTATGGCACCACTCAGCCAGATTTTCCATCTCTATCTTATATGCTAATTCATCACCACTTCTGACAGTGGTGTTATCAGCAAACTTGAATATGGCATTGGAGTTGTGTTAAATCACACAGTCAGAAGTATAAAGCGAGTAGATCTGTGGACTAAGCATGCAGCCTTGTGGTGTACCTGTACTGATGGAGATCATGGAGGCGATGTTGTGGCAAATCAGAACTGACAGGCTCTGCAAGTAAGGATATCAAGGATCCAAGCACACAAGGAGGTATTTAGATCAAGGTCCTGAAGCTTATTGATTAGTTTTGAGAGGATTATGATATTGAATGCCGAACTCTATTTGATAAAGAGCATCCTGATGTATCCACCTTTGCTGTCCAGATAAGCCACTGGGTGATAATCATTGGGACATGTTGCCATGTTCTTCTTAGGCACCGGTATAACTGAAGCCTGCTTGAAGCAGGTGGGTACCTCAGACTGCCGAAGGGCGAGGTTAAAGGTCGCAGTGAATACTCCAGCCAGTTGATCAGCCAGGCACTGTGCTCGGGCTGAATACTTTTCGTGGGTTCATCCTCCTGAAGACTACTCGCATGTTAGCCTCTGAGATTGAAATCACAAGAACATCAGAGCCTGTGGGAGTTTGTGAAGGTTCTGCTATGTTTTGATGGTCAAATAGAAGGCATAGAGCTCATCTAGAAGTGAAGCCCTGATGACTCCTATGTCATTTAATTTAATTTTATAAGGTGATAGTATTCAAGTCGTGCCACAACTGTTGAACGTCCTTCGTTGATTCGAGTTTAGTCTGAATTACCACTTCGCCCGTGAGATGGCTTTCCAGAGATCGTACTTTGACCTCTTGTAACTTTCCTAGTTACTAGTCTTGAATAACTCTGGTAAGGTCCTCAGCAGATTGTGCATCTCATGGTTCATCCAGGCCTTCTAGTTGGAGAAGATTCTGAATGATTTTGTAGGAACACTGCAACTGTTTTAATAAAGTCCATGGCAACCATGGTGTATTTATTCAAATCTACAGATGAGACCTTGAACACAGCCCAATCCACCAATTCAAAGCAATCCCATAGACACCTCTCTGCCTCCCCTGACCACCTCTTTGTTCTCCTTATCTCTGGAGCTTTGCTTTTAGCCTCTGCCTGCATGCAGATAGGAGAAGGCAGCCAAGTGATCAGATTTAATGAACCGTGGTCTGGGCATGGAACAGTAGGCATTCTTATAATAGAGGTCTAGTGTGTTGGGATCTCTCATGCTACAGGCTATATGCTGATGAATACTGGGCAGGGTTTTCTTCAAACAAGCCTGGTTGAAGTCCCTGACTTCATATAGCCTGTATATATTCCTGACTATGATATGAAATGCATCAGGAATTGTGTGAAGACGCATTCCAATACTGCTGTTTAGATTACTGTTGTTTAGATGTTGTTGCGTCCTCTGATCTTCACTTTGACATCTCCCATTCCCCTTTGAATAGCACTGAATCAGAAGGGCTGAAGCCTGTCTCCAAAGTTTAAAGAGGCAAGCCTTACTACAGCCTTGAAGAAGGCTGGCACTCATAGATGTGCCATTTTCAGGTAGAAATCAATCCATGCTCCCGTCTGACACCTCAGCTTGTCAGAAGACACATGAGGTTCACACTTAAAAAAGTCGATAGATTCTTAGTCGGGGCATGAAGGGGTATGGGAAAAGGCAGGAGACTGGGGCTGAGAGGGATATGCATCAGCCATGATGAAATGGTGGAGCAGACATGATGGGCCAAAAGGTCTAATTCTTCTATATCTTATGGTCTTATGGCTCATAAGACAAAAGCAGAATGAGAAGATAAGTTCTTTCAGGTGTTAAGGCCAATATCACAAAGAATAGATCACCTGGTTGACATGATCTTTTGAAGCCTGTTGTGTACAGACTGTGGCTGAGATTCTTCCAACACAACTGTACCATGTAGACTGAGGTAAACCTGAGTTTATGGAAAGCTTGTTGACAACATGAGGTCTTACCTTTTATCTTTGAGTAAGCTCACCAAAGAGACTGAATTTGGGTGGCAGCACTCTGTTGTCATAACAACACAGTGTCTTGTTTGTTCCCTTCAGAAAGCATAAAGATGTTGGTCTTGCCGTCCAGGCCAGCTTTTCTAGTGTCGTTGCCGCACTGGGATTTACCCAGCCATGTGGAAATTTGCCCAAGTATGTTGTGTTCACAAAATCCTGAACAAATCCAGTCCAGGTATTTGCAGACTGTATTGCAGACTGCTCACAGTCAATAGCAATATAGTGAAAAGTGTGGTTGAAAATGCTACCAAACAGTATTAACTAACCAGTGACCGTCTAGATGTTGTCACGACCACTTGGCTCTAAACCTCTTCACGCCCTTGGACCAAGGAGCTGAATTCCAGAGGGGAGAGTGATAGACTTTGATATCAAAAAATAATTTAATCAAGTGAAGCAACAGGGTGCCTTGGTGGCACTGAAGTCGAGGAACATTGGATGGAATATCATCTAGTAGTTGAAGACATGCCTCACACAAAAGAAGATGGCTGGGACATGAAATGGAGGTCAATCATTGCACAGTTGTCGCAGCCCCACCGTTGGGGCTCCTAAGGACAGCGGCCCCTGGCCCAACCTCATTCCATTGTTAATTGGTCACCTTCCACTCTGTCATGTAGCTAGAAGTGAGGATGGTTACTGATGACCGTGCAGTGTCCATTTCAATTGGTAGCTGGTCAAACGAAAGGAAGTATCACATTCCAGCATGCAGTAAGACCTATACAACGCTCAGGCATACAGCACTGAATATTAGAACACAGAACTTAGAACACTACAGCTGAGTACAGGCCCTTCAGCCCACAATTTTGTGCCAACCTTTTTACCTACTCTAAGCTCAATCTAACCCTTCCGTCCTACAAAACTTTCAGTTTTTCTATCATCCATATGCCTATGTATGAGTTTGCTAAAGTACCCTTAATGTATCTGGTACCATCTCTGGCAGGGTGTTCCATGCACTCACCACTCTCTGTGTTTAAAAAAAAAACAAACAAACAAACAACTTACCTCTGACATCCCCCTCTCACTCTTTGTCAATATGACCAAGGAACTGATTGTAGACTTCAGGAGATGGAAACCAGAGGTCCATGATCATCAGAAGATCAGAGGTGGAGAGTGTCAGCAACTTTAAATTCCTGGGTGTCACTATCAGAGGATCCGTCCTGGACCCATCAAATGATTATTATTATGGAGAAAGCACGACAGTGCATCCTCCAGAGTCTGCAGACGTTCGGCATGTCATCAAATACACTGGCAAACTTTAATGGATGTTTGCTGACTGGCTGCATTATGGCCGGGTATGGGAACACCAATTCCTTTAAGCATTGTAGCCTGTGTAGCAGGAGAGAGATTTCAAAACCCTCCCAATTATTGAGCACATCTACATGAAACGTGGCCGTAGAAAAGCAGCATCCATCGTCAAAGATCCTCACCGCCCAGGCTATGTTCTTTTCTCGCTGCTGCCATCAGGTAGAAGGTACAGCTGTCTCAGGACTCGCCACCACCAGGTTCAAGAATAGCTACTACCCTTCAACCATCAGGCTCTTCAACAAAAGGGGATAGCTACACTCATTTAAAGACACATTTAAGGACTCTGTTGTATTGTTATTTCATGCTCGTTATTTATCGCTATTTAATTATATCTGCATTTACACAGTCTGCTTACCATTTCTGATGTTTATAGACACTGTTCTATGGATTTGCTAAGTATTCCTGGGTTGCATAAGGTGATATGTTTGTTAATAAATTTTACTTTGAACTTTGAACTATACTATCCTCAAATCACCTTAAAATCATGCTCCCTTGCATTAGCAAATTCCACCCTGAGCACTCAATCTGTGTCGCTTATCACCTTGTAGGCCTCTACCAAGACACCACTCATCCTCCTTTGCTCCGGAGAAGCAAGATCAAGCTCACTCAACCTATCCTCATAAGTCCTGTTCTGTAATCCATGCAGTGGCCTGGTAAATCTCATCTCCATCCTCTGTAAGGCTTCCACTTACTTCCTATAATGCACCAATCAGAAGTGTGTGATCTAAACAGGGTTTTATAGAGTTGCAACATTACCTTGTGACTCCTGAACTCAATGAAAGCTAACACACCATTCTCCTTCTAATCCCTGTCAAGTTGTGCACTAACTTTGAGGGATCTATGGACATGGACCTGAAGATCTCTCTGTCCTTCTATGCTGCTAAGAATTCTGCTATTATCCCCATAACGATGCCTTCAAATCCAGCCTTCCTAAGTTAATTCTTTAACATTGTTCCAGGTTAATTTTTCCATCTGCCTCTTCTCAGCCTAGTTCTGTATCCTGTCAGTGTCCTGATGGAACTTATGACAACTGTCTACACTATCCCCAATTCCACCAACCTTTGTGTCATTTTCACACGAACCCACCCACATACTAACACAGCCTTCCACTTGCTCACCCAAGTCATTTATAAAAAGCACAAAGAGCAGGGATTCTGCGAAGCAGGAGAGAGATTTCAAAAGAAGTGCACGGGTGCAGTCGAGACCTTCTGCACACCACAGTTCCCAAGGAGATGTTTTATTGTGCAGGATTAGACACTTAGTCTGGTCCAATAAAAAGAAGTTATGATTAAGCAGAGCAACAAATGTGGGAGCGGCCAGTGTGCGAGTGGGCCAGAGTTAGATCAGGCTTTGGTGAGGAGGACTGAAGGTGTAGGTAAAGTTTTATTTGGTTTAGTTTGCTTTCTTTCTTATTGCAGAGTTAGAGCAGTGTGGATGCCAGGCAGGAAAATGGAATGCTCCTCTTGCGGGATGTGGGATTGCAGGGAGACATCCAGAGTTCCTGATGGCTTCATCTGCAAGAAGTGCATCCAGCTGCAGCTTCTATTAGACCATATTAAGGAATTGGAGCTGGGGCTGGACGAATACTGGGTCATTTGTGAGGCTGAGGGATTAATTGACATGACATACAACAAGGTGGTTACACCCAAGGTGCAGGACACAAGTAACCATCAGGAGGGCTTATGGTCTACCGGGTAAGGGGATAGGCAGCCGACAACTGGTACACCACTTTGGATACTGTTGGGGGGTGGCAGGGAGATGACCCAGCAGAGGAAAGCCACAGTGGTCAGGTCTCGACACTGAGTCAGGCTCTGTTCCTCAGCAGGCAAGGGGGGAGAAGAGGCGAGCAGTAGTGATAGAGGATTTATTGGTTGGGGGAAAGAAAAGAGATTCTATGGACGAGAACGAGATTCCCAGATGGCATGTTGCCTTCCCGGTGCCAGGGTCAGGCATTCTTAAGTGAGAACACAAGCAGCCAGAGGCTATGGTCCACGTCAATACCAATGACATGAGGTGAAAGGGTGACGAGGTCCTGTAAAGTGTGTTCAGGGAGTTGGGTGCTGAGTTAAAGAACAGGACTTCCAGAGTTGTGAACTCAGGATTGCTACCTGTACCATGCGCTGGTGAAGCCAGAAATAAGAAGATCACACAGTTTAGCCTGTGGCTATGGAGATGGTGCAGAGGGAGAGCTTCAGGTTGTTGGATCATTGGGCTCTCTTCCAGAGAAGGTGGGAACTGTACAGAAGGGAAATGTTTCACTTGAAATGAAGCGGGTGCTAATATCCTTGCGGAAAAGTTTACTGGTGCTACATGGCGAGGGGAATGGGGGGTATAACTAGAGTTGTGGGGGGTGGAACCAGAGCACCAGAAGAGACAAGGGAGTGGTTGTGGAGAAAGATGTTGTTAAGCCGACACGTAAAGTCAGGAATTGAAAGATTGAGCATGGTGGGACTAATGTTCTGAGTTGCGTATATTTCAATGCAAGGAGTATTGTAGGAAAGGTGGATGAGTTTGGAGCATGGATCAGCACGCGGAATAATGACATTGTAGCCATTAGTGAGACTCAGGTACAGGAGGGTCAGGACTAGCAGCTCAATATTGCAAGGTTTGATTGCTTTAGACGTGATAGAGTGGGAGAGATTAAAGGGGGAGGAGTGGCATTATTGGTCATGCAAAATATCATGATAGTTCTCAAACAAGACAGATTGGAGAGATTGTTTACTGATATTATATGGGTGGAACTGAGTAATAGAAATGGGATGACCATGTTAATTGGATTGTACGTATTATAGACCACAGTCCGTGGGATTTAGAGGAGCAAACTTGTAGACAGATTGCAGACAGTTACAAGAAGTCATCTGGTGATCATAATGCCATTGATTTCAAAGTAGTTATGGAAGAGGACAGGTCTGGTCCTCAGGCTGAAATTCTAAATTGGAGAAAGGCTAATTTTGATGGTATCATAAAGGATCTGGCAAGTGTGGATTAGGACAGTTAGTTGTCTGGCAAAGGTGTACTTAGCAAGTGGGAGACCCTCAAAAATGAAATTTTGAGAGTACAGTTTGTATGTTCTTGTCAGGATATAAGGCAAGGATAACAGGTTTTTGAGAGATGTGTATTGGTTAAGAACAAGAAGGAGATGCACAGCAGGTATGGGTAGGAAAGAGAAGATGAGCTGCTGGAGGAGTATAAGAAATGCAACATGTAAAAAGGAAATCTAGAGGTTAATTGAAGGCATAAGTTTGCTGCAGCAAGCAAGGTGAAGGGGAATCCCATGAGGGGAAATCAGACGGTGGTGGGAGTGTGGAACGAGCTGCCAGCAGAAGTGGAGGATGCGAGTTTGATTTCAACATTTAAGAGAAATTCGGATCAGTACATGGATGGTAGGGGTATGGGGGGCTATGGTCCAGGTGCAAGTCAATGTAACTGGGCAGATTAATAGATCAGTATGGAGCAGATGGGCCGACGGGCCTGTTCTATGACTCTGTGACTCTATAACAGATCCCTGCAAAGTACCACTGCTTACTGTCCACCCAGCAGAATATGTTCCATCTACAACCACCCTCTGGGCAAGCCAATTCTGAATCTACACCAATAAGAGTCCTGACAAAGGGTCTCCGTCTGTTTACTCCTTCCCATAGATGCTGTCCGGCCTTCTGAGCTCCCCCAGCATTTTGTGTGTGTGTTGTCTGATTCTACATGGTCAAGTTCACCTAGGTCCCATTTCTCCTGACTTTCTGAATGAGCCTACCATGGGGAACCTTATCGAATCCTCACTAAAATCCATATACACCACATCCACTGCGCTAGCTTCACCAATATCCTTTATCACATCCTCAATTAATTCAATCAGGCTCATGAGGCATGACAAGCCTCATGCTGAAAAAGAGCTGGACAATGATAATCACCAACAAGAGAGAATCTGACCATCTACCCACGACAGTCAATTGCATTACCACTGTGGGTCACCCACCATCAGTCTGCTGGAAGTCACCGCTGAACAGACACTCAGCTGGGTCTGTGTGTAAGTGCTGCAGCTACAAGACATCCCAACGCCTTTCAACCATCTACAGGGTTGAAGTCAGGAGTGGGATAGTATACTCTCATGGTCCTAGATAAGTACAGCATCAACTCCTGAGAAGCTCCGCAGCCCAAACACCACCATAAAGATTCCACTGCCAGGGAGAGCTCGAGTGATGGGAAGTAAATGGTGTTCTTGCCAGATGTGCGTAGACTGCAATTGAATTTTTTCAAAAAAATCAGAAAGCATAAGCTTGATCTAATAGGTGGAAAGTTGAAGGACTTCAAACAGGTAGATTGTTGCAACAAGAAGCGTGGTCATTTTCTCTGGAAATCCTTTCATTTTTCTAACCTGAAAACTTTTTGATTGCAGGTCTTCTTCTGGCAGATATTATCATTGTGGTATCATCGATTGCTGGAATAATATCTTCCACAGTATCATTAACCGGATTGATTATACTGGGCTATTTGAGCAGAGAGTTGATACAAGGTAGGTGTTAAATCTCTGTTCTTATAAACCCATGGGTAACCAATTAAATTAATTTGACCAGTTTATATTTTTGAGCAAATGTGTGGTTGTGGGATTTTCATTGCATTCCAAAACTATATAGGAAGTAATCATCAGTTTATTTTTTTCCTGTCATTGCTAAATGTACTCCGTCTCACAGTTGAGTGATATTGGAATTGGAATTGGTTTATTTTTGTCACATTTTCCGAGATATAGCAAAGAGCTTGCCTTGCAGATGTTTCATACAGATCAAATTATTACGTGGTGCATTGAGGTCATACAAGATAAAACAATAACAGAGTACAGAATAACGTGTGACAACTACAGGGGATGTGTGGTACAGGTGAACAATAAGGGGTAAGGTGAAGTCAAGATTCCATCTTATTGTCCTGGGGAAATAATCAATTGTCTTATTATGGTGGGATAGAAACTGTCCGTGAACCTATTGTTGCAAGCTTTTAGCAGGCAGAAGAGAGAATGGCCAGGGTGGATGGGTTACGGATTATGTCGGCTGGTTTACTGAGACTGTTGAGAAGGTCCGTGGAAGGGAGGCTGCTTTCTGTGACATGCTGAGCTGTGTCTACAGCCCACAGCAGTTTCTTGCAGTCTTGGACAGAGCAGTTGCCATACCAGCTGTGAGGTGTCCGGGTAGAATGTTCTCTATGGCGTGTCGATACAATGGTGAGGGTCAAAGATGATATGGCAAATTTCTTTAGCCTCCTGAAGAAGTGGAGAGATTGGTGAGCTTGCTGGTCATATACTCTATATGGTTGGACCAGGACAGGTGTAGCCCTCTCACCGGGCTCATATACAATCTTGGCTTGTTAGCCAGCTCTGCTAACAGCCTCGTGACTCAGAGGTGAGAAGGCCACCTTTCATAATCAATGTACGTCTAGGGTCTGTATGATTTGGGGTTCAACTAAACAGGAACATTGTGATATTCTGATTGAAGAATCCTCGATTTCAGCAAATGCTGTGTAAATGCTGCCCGTATGCAATTATCAGTTGGCAAGAAATTACAGATCATGCACAGCATACAATTACAAAGACAGTGTATTTACTAATTTCAGCTTGATCAAGCAGTTATATGAGAAAGAAAAGGAAGAAAAAACATAACAGGATCCATTACAATTAATCCAGTCTAAATGTGCACATAATGTTGGCGCTTGTATTGTCTAAAAGTTGGGTATGACTCTTATTCATGCTGCTAAGTTCTCACCATCAACCACTGGTAGAGCTTCCCATCTTGGACTTCTTCATTTCGTGGAGCACATCTTCCCATGGGATTGAATCCTACAGCTATCTCTCCCAATCTTCCCTTCTCTGCATCTCCTACCGAAAGTCCACAAACCTCACAAATCTCTCTCCACCCAGCTCTCTCTATTTTTTTAAAAAAACTTTTTTTATTGTGTTTTCAAATAGTTACAGAATAAAAGTGTGTGAAAAAGAAAATATATGTTACCCATCCCCCCTCCCCTTAACCCCTCCCCCCTAACATCCCTATAGAAAAAAAGAAGAAAGAAAGAAAGAAAAAAAAAAGGAATGCCTGGATATTGGAAGATCCCCACATGCTCCATGGAGTTCGTAATAACTTTAGTATATATATTTATTTCTTTCCCCAAATAACCAATTATTTCATCTTCGGAGCACCTATATATTTAATCCTATCTTTTGTAAATAAGGGCGCCAAATTTTCAAAAATGTTTCATATTTATCTCTTAAATTATAAGTAATTTTTTCAAGTGGAATACAGCCATAAATTTCTTTCTTCCAACGATCTATACTTAAATATGTGTCCGATTTCCAAGTAACTGCAATAGCTTTTTTGGCTACTGCCAATGCAATTTTTATAAATTCTTTCTGATATTTATTCAATTTGGATATCGGTTTTATCCCTTCAATATCACCTAGTAAAAGTAATATTGGATTATGTGGAAGTTGTATTCCAATAATTTGTTCCAATAAAACTCTTAAATTTGTCCAAAAAGGTTGAATTTTAGAACAAGACCAAGTAGAATGTAAAAAAGTACCAATTTCTTGGTTACATCGGAAACACTGATCAGATAAATTTGGGTTTAATTTATTTATTTTTTGTGGTGTAATATATAATTGATGTAAAAAATTGTATTGCACTACTCTTAATCGGACGTTTATTGTATTTGTCATACTCTCAAGACATAGTCTTGACCAATTTTTTTCTTCAATTTTAATATTCAAATCACTTTCCCATTTTTGTCTTGACTTATGGACTCCTTGTTTAATTGCCTGTTTTTGAATCAAATTATACATACAAGAGATAAATTTTTTAATCTTTCCTTTTTGAATTAAAGTTTCTATTTCATTGGATTTCGGTAATAACATTGTTTGACCTAATTTTTCTCTTAAGTAAGCCCTTAGTTGAAAGTAACAAAAAAGAGTGTTGTTTGATACTTTATATTTATTCTTTAATTGATCGAATGACATTAATATTCCTCCTTCAAAACAATCTCCTATATATCTAATCCCTTTTTGAAACCGGTTATATAAAAGTTGATTATCCATTGTAAAAGGAATAAGTCTATTTTGAATTAAAGATCTCTTTGCTAATAAGGATTTCTTTGTCTCATCGTCAACATTTATCTTATTCCATAAATCAATCAAATGTTTTAATATAGGAGATTCTTTCTTTTCCCGTATCCATTTAGATTCCCATTTATATATAAAATCTTCTGGTGTGTTTTCTCCTATTTTATCTAGTTCTATTCTAATTCATGCCGGTTTATCTTTCTCAAAAAAAGATGCAATAAATCTAAGTTGATTTGCTTTATAATAATTCTTAAAATTTGGAAGTTGTAACCCTCCTAGCTCAAATTTCCATGTCAATTTTTCCAACGATATTCTTGACATCTTACCTTTCCAAAGAAACTTCCTCACATATTTATTTAACTCTAGAAAAAACTTCTGGGGTAATTGTATTGGTAGTGATTGAAATAAGTATTGTAATCTAGGGAATATATTCATTTTTATGATATTTACTCTACCTACTAATGTTATTGGTAATACCATCCATTTATCAAGATCTTCTTGAATTTTTTTCAATAGTGGTAAATAATTTAATTTGTATAAGCTCTTTATGTCATTATCAACTCTTATACCTAAATATTTTATACCATTTGCCGGCCATCTAAATTGGGTTATTAATCGACATTGATTATAATCTCCTTTAGTAAGAGGTAAAATTTCACTTTTATCCCAATTTATTTTATAACCTGATATTTTCCCATATTCTTCTAATCTATAGGATAATTTACGCAACGAGTGCAATGGGTTTGTTAGATAAAGCAGAACATCATCAGCAAATAAGTTAATCTTGTATTCTTCCTGATTAACTCTGAAACCCTTAATATCTGGGTCCATTCTAATCAATTCAGCTAATGGCTCTATCGCCAACACAAATAAAGCAGGTGATAATGGACAACCTTGCCTAGTTGACCTTGTTAACTGAAATGGTGTTGAAATTTGACCATTTGTCACTACTTTAGCTTTGGGATTAGTATTTAAGGTTTTAATCCATTTTATAAAAGATACTCCTAATCCATATTTTTCCAATACCTTAAATAAAAAATCCCATTCCAATCTATCAAATGCTTTTTCTGCATCTAAAGCAACTGCCACGCTCATTTCCTCCCTCTTCTGCGCTAAATGAATTATACTAAATAAGCGAGTTACATTATCTGCCGATTGTCTATTTTTAATAAATCCTGTTTGATCCATATGTACTAATTTTGGTAAGCATTTACATAATCTATTAGATGAGATTTTTGCTATTATTTTATAATCAATGTTTAATAAAGAAATAGGTCTATATGATGTTGGCTTTAAAAGATCTCTATCTTTTTTTGGCAATACTATTAAAATAGCTGTCGAAAAAGATTCTGGAAGTTTATGTGTTCTTTCCGCTTGGTGTATTAACTCCATAAAAGGAGGAATTAAATAAATCTTTAAACTTTTTATAGAATTCAGGCGGAAAACCATCTTCTCCTGGAGATTTATTACTTTGAAATGATCCTAGGGCTTCTTCGACCTCTTTCAATGTAAAAGGCATATCTAATCCCTTCTGTTCTTCCGTATTCAATTTTGGAAGAGTTATTTGTGATAAAAACCTTTCTATTTTGACATTGTCATTTTGTGATTCTGATTTATACAACTCAGAATAAAAATTCTTAAAAGCTTCATTAATTTCTAAAGGTTTATAAGTAATTTAATTTACTCTTGTTCGAATTGCATTTATTGTTTTAGAAGTCTGGTCTGTTTTTAACTGCCATACAAGAACCTTATGTGATCTTTCACCTAGTTCATAATATCTTTGTTTAGTTCTCATAATTGCTTTTTCTGTTCGATATGTCTGGAGTGTATTATATTGTAATTTCTTGTTAATAAGTTGTCTTCGTTTTTCTTCTGTCATATTTCTTTGGGATTCTTTTTCTAATTTTGTAATCTCTTTTTCCAATTGATCTATTTCTATCATATATTCCTTCTTAATTTTAGAAGTATAACTTATTATCTGACCTCTCAAATATGCCTTCATTGCTTCCCACACTATAAATTTATCATCAACTGAATGTGAATTTATATCTAAAAAGAACTGAATCTGTTTTTTCATAAAATCACAAAAATCTTGACGTTTTAATAATATTGAATTAAATCTCCACCTATAAATTGATTCCTCTTTATCTATCATTATCATTGTCATTATTAAAGGAGAATGATCTGACAATATTCTTGCTTTATATTCCACATTTTTCACTCTATCTTGAATGTTCGTTGATAATAGGAAAAAATCTATCCTTGAATATGTTTTATGTCTATTTGAATAAAATGAATAATCTCTTTCTTTTGGATTAATTCTTCTCCATATATCAATCAAATTTAAGTCTTTCATCAATGATAGAGTTAATTTTACTGCTTTTGATTTTGTAACAACCTTTGTTGATCTATTTAAAACTGGATCTAGAC
This sequence comes from Hemitrygon akajei, assembly GCF_048418815.1. Classification (NCBI taxonomy): domain Eukaryota; kingdom Metazoa; phylum Chordata; class Chondrichthyes; order Myliobatiformes; family Dasyatidae; genus Hemitrygon; species Hemitrygon akajei. Next base: position 175,409,970 of record NC_133125.1, on the reverse strand, counting down.
AAAAGTTAAAATCTCCACCTATTAATATTTTATCATGTGCGTTAGCCAAATTCAAAAAGACCTCCTGTATGAAGTTTACATCATTTTCATTTGGTGCATAAATGTTCATAAGGGTCCATAGTTCTGAAAAAATTTGACAGTGTATAATTAGATATCTCCCCGCCGAATCAATTAATACGTTTTGTATTTTAATTGGTAAATTTTTGTTAACCAAAATTGCAACTCCTCTCGCCTTTGAATTAAATGAAGCTGCAATAACATTTCCAACCCAGTCTCTTTTTAATTTCTGATGTTCTATGTCTGTTAAATGAGTTTCTTGTAAAAAAGCTATATCTGTTTTCATTTTTTTTAATATATGTTAAAATTCTTTTTCTTTTTACTGGCCCATTAAGCCCATTAACATTAAAACTTAAAAAATTCAGTAAATTAGTCATTATTTTTTTTAATTATATTACTCCAATCTATAATAATACCTAATCTTTCAACTTTTGTGGTATCCTGGGAAATCTTTATAAAAATCTCCATGTTGCTATGTGTGTCCCCACCAATCATCCAGGCAAAAAGGTAGAAGAAAAATAGGATATAAAGAAAAAAACAAAATACCCCCCTACTAATGTTGTGAAAAAAAAACACAACATTACCCCCCCTCTGTTGTACAGGTCATGGCAATCGCCATGATTACACACGTGAATCCCGTAGTAACCGATCCAAAGCTCCCCAGCCCCCCTGCAACATAAAAAAGTGTATATATAAGAAGAAAAAAAAATACTATTCTCACTTAGTATTTCTAAAATTTTGCTTTTCTCTTCTATAATATCCATAAATGTCCATCACTTCTGTTCGTTGACTCTATCTTCATCTTTAATCCATTACGTTTGGAAGCCTCTATGTGTAATTAGTCAATAGATGAAAGTTTTTGTACGAACTCCTCCGCTTTTCGATGCTTGACACAATCCGGAGTAGTTTATAAGGAACTTTTAGAAAGTATTGACTAACTTTTCTTCATTTAAACATTAATTTATTAACTTTTTACGGGAGAGCTGGGTTCCAGCGTCTCAATCCTACGTCATCACGTGACGTCCCCCACCCAGCTCTCTCTAGAACCTTCTCCTGATTTGCTCTCTCGAGATTCCTAAGTTGAACATCATAGTCCCTTATCTTTAGCTGCAACTAAAGCATTCAACCAGCAGGACGCATTGCTTTTACTGTAAGCTACTAAATGAAAGCGTCTACAGCATTAGATGAAGAAATCGTAACTAGGGCATTACACAGGCTATTGGCAATGTTCACCACTCGGAGCCTGAGGCTCTCAACCCTATTCACTCCAAGTGAGTGTCTCATGGGTGAAATACATCCACGAAGTGTAGTCTGAAGCCACTTCTCAAAAGCAAATTAAAAACTGCAAATGCTAGAAATCTGAAATAAAACAGCGAATGCAGTGTGGATTTATGAGAGCGTTGGTCATAAACACAAGAAAGTCTACAGATGCTGGAACTCCAAAGTGTTACGAGAGTATTACCAGACCCTGAGGGCCTGTGTTACAGAGAGTAGGTGGGCAGGCTAGGACTTTAATCCTTGGAACATAGGGTACTGGAGGGTGATCTCAGAGGCATATAGAATTATGGGAGGAATAGATAGAATGAATGCACCAAAAATTTGAGGGCTTGGTTTTAGAGTAACAGGAGAAAGGCACACTACAGCAGTTCCCAACCTTTTTTATGCCATGGACCCCTACCATTAATTGAGTGATCATAAACCCCAAGTTGGGAACTCCTGATCTAAGGGGAACCTGCTGTATAAACACTGGTGGTGTAGCACAACTCTAGCGTGGATGCCATATCAGACCACTAGCACTAACTTGAGGCCTAGTTCTTGCTGTGACCAAGATTACACAGCTCACCCTGCTGTGTGCCAATAAACCAGTGACTCAGACTTGCAGCATACCACATCAACAGCGTCTTGCAATCTCAAGAGAGTAACTAAGATGATTACTTGCTTGACAGTATCATTTATTGACTAGAGCTGCACCTTCAGGAAAAAAACCTCTCGTATCCTATGGATTTCTGGGAGTTAATTTATGCATCCATGCTCTGAGCAGATCCTTATAATCAAATATTTTTGAGGCCTTCCTTTGAATTTTATTTGATTGTCCCTGAGGTGCTGTAAATGCAATAGGTCCTTCTGTTGACTTCATGTCCCATCCCCAGATCCACATTCTCTCCTCTCCTCTCACCCATTGGGCAGGAGATACAAAAACCTGAAAGAAAGCAAACTCAAGGATAGTTTCTATCCCATTGTTATCTGTCACCTGAACAGATTTCTTCTCTGATAATATGGACTCTTAACCTCATAATTTATCTCGTTGTAATCTTATATAACCATATAACAGCACAGAAACAGGCCGTCTCCGCCCTTCTAGTCCGTGCCGACGCTTACACTCACCTAGTCCCAGTGGCCCACACTCTGCCCATAACCCTCCATTCCTTTCCTGTCCACATACCTATCCAATTTTACTTTAAATGACAATACCGAACCTGCCTCCACCACTTCTACTGGAAGCTCATTCCACACAGCTACCATTCTCTGAGTAAAGAAATTCCCCCTCGTGTTACCCTTAAACTTTTGCCCCCTAAATCTTAACTCATATCCTCTTGTTTGAATCTCCCCTACTCTCAATGGAAAAAGTCTATCCACGTCAACTCGATCTATCCCCCCTCATTATTTTAAATACCTCTATCAAGTCCCCCCTCAACCTTCTACGCTCCGAAGAATAAAGACCTCACTTGTTCAGCCTTTCCCTGTAACTTAGGTGCTGCAACCCGGGCAACATTCTTGTAGATCTTCTCTGTACTCTGTCTATTTTGTTGATATCTTTCCTGTAATTCGGTGACCAGAACTGTACACAATACTCCAAATTCAGCCTTACCAATGCCTTATACAATTTTAACATTACATCCCAACTCCTATACTCAATGCTCTGATTTATAATGGCCAGCATACCAAAACCTTTCTTCACCACCCTATCCACATGAGATTCCACCTTCAGGGGACTATGCACCATTATTGCTAGATCACTCTGTTCGACTGCATTCTTCAGTGCCCTACCATTTACCATGTATGTCCTATTTGGATTATTCCTACCAAAATGTAGCAGCTCACATTTATCAGCATTAAACTCCACCTGCCACCGTTCAGCCCACTCTTCTAACTGCCTAAATCTCTCCGCAAGTTTTGAAAACCTACTTCATTATCCACAATGCCACCTACCTTAGTATCATCTGTATACTTACTAATCAAATTTACCACCCCATCATCCAGATCATTAATATATATGACAAACAACATTGGACCCAATACAGATCCCTGAGGCACACCACTAGTCACCGGCCTCCAACCTGACAAACAGTTATCCACCACTACTCTTTGGCCTCTCCCATCCAGCCACTGTTGAATCCATTTTGCTACTTTGATATTAATACCTAACGATTGAACCTTCCTAACTAACCTTCCGTGCGGAACCTTGTCAAAGACCTTACTGAAGTCCATATAGACAACATCCACTGCTTTACCCTCATCAACTTTCCTCGTAACCTCTTCAAAAAATTCAGTAAGATTTGTCAAACATGACCTTCCACGCACAAATCCATGCTGACTATTCCTAATCAGACCCTGTCTATCCAGATAATTATATATACCATCTCCAAGAATACTTTCCATTAATTTTCCCACCACTGACGTCAAACTGACAGGCCTATAATTGCTTGGTTTACTCTTAGAACCCTTTTTAAACAATGGAACCACATGAACAATACGCCAATCCTCCAGCACCATCCCCATTTCTAATGACATTTGAAATATTTCTGTCAGAGCCCCTGCTATTTCTACACCAACTTCCCTCAAGGTCCTAGGGAATATCCTGTCAGGACCCAGAGATTTATCCACTTTTATATTCCTTAAAAGTGCCAGTACTTCCTCCTCTTTAATCATCATAGTTTCCATAACTTCCCTACTTGTTTCCCTTACCTTATACAATTCAATATCCTTCTCCTTAGTGAATACCAAAGAAAAGAAATTGTTCAAAATCTCCCCCATCTCTTTCGGCTCCACACATAGCTGTCCACTCTGATTCTCTAAGGGACCAATTTTATCCCTCACTATACTTTTGCTATTAATATAACTGTAGAAACCCTTTGGATGTATTTTCACCTTACTTGCTAAAGCAACCTCGTATCTTCTTTTAGCTTTGCTTAGCTTACACCTTGTTGTTTAACCTCACTGCACTTTCTCTATAGATTTTACACTTTGTTATTGATTTACTCTCCCTCAATGCACTGTGTGATGATCTGATCTGTATGAACGGTATGCAAGACAAGCATTTGACTGCATCTTGGTACATGTGACCATAACCAACCAATACCATCACTACACAACCATGTTCAAGAACAGCTAGTTGTCTGATGCTGTGTACCTGTGATGCTGCTGCAAGTTTCTGTTACACCTGTGCATACCTGTACTTGTACATCTGACAATAAATTTGACTTTGACCTCCAATAAACTGTCAACTTATATAGCATAATTCTCCGGAAAAAAATAAGAATAACACAGGTGTGTGTTAGAGTAGACAATTCCCAACAGGCTGACATGGCCAGGGATATGCACAAGGAATCTTTGTTTCATTCCTTGATGTGCACAAGTTGGATGTGGGGTGTTTTATTGGCAGTGCAAGATAAGAAAGATAAGATTAGTTTTAGAACATCGAAACACACAGTGAAATGTGCCATTTGGGTCATTACGTGCGATGTGCTTGGGGCATTCCACAAGCGGCACCATGCTCCCGATGCCAACAACTCACTAACCCTAACCGTACGTCTCTGGGATGTGGGAGGAAACCAGAGCACATGGTCCCATGGAGAACGTACAAACTCCTTACAGGCAGCGGCGTGAATTGAATCCAGATCAGCAAGTGCTTGCATTGTAAAGTGTAAAGCACTATCCACTACATTTTATAAAGTGTACCACACTTACAGAGGTTCTCCTTTGTGCTGTCCTCCTGCTCCTGATAAGAGTGAGCGTCCAGGCCTCCAGTACCCTCACCGTGACGATGTAGTCTTTTGCTTAGGAGGTTGTACTGATCCATAACCAATGTAATGTACTCTTAACTCCACAAACTGGTACTGTTACCAGGACCTTGGCCTTTGCAAGTTGGACTATTCACCTTCTCACTGTAATGCAGCATTGAGCGGATTCCAAGTATTCTAACAAGTGTCTGCATTTCTCTACAGGATCACAAGAGCCCCTGTTTATGTGTAATGCTCTATCTCTCGTTACCATCTCTATTGCCCTCATTTCCCAGATTGTAATAAAAGGTAAGTGCTAAATATTATTCATTATTGACATAAAACTGATCAGTTCGGGCAAGGAGGAAAGCAGAAATGTGTAATTTTATCATTACAGTGTTGTTATTCTCACTGAACCTACAATGGAGGAGGTCACCCTCTCTGATATAGACCGACTCACCGTTGTACTTTCAGCAACACTTTGACGCGAATCACATTTGCTCTGACAGGAACTGCAATGTTGGTAACTGGGTCCAGAATGGAAAATCAGACTGCGCTATTCTTCCGGTGGCAGAGTTAAGAGGCTCTTATGTAGGATGTAGAGGTGTCCTCCGAATGCACTCCACCATTCAGTAAGATCATGGCTCGCCTTACACATCAACTCCATTCTCACTGTAGGAGTTATCGTCTAGCTACATAACGTGCTGCTTAGTCACCCCTGGAGGACTGTGAGTGAGGAGGTTCTCACTGAAACCTGTTAAATATTGAAGGGCATAGATAGATGTATGTGGAGAGGATGTTTCTATAGTGGGAGGAATCTAGGATGAGAGGGCACAGCCTCTGAATAGATGAACATCCATTTGGAACAGATTTGAGGAGGAGGGTGATGAATCTGTGGAATTCAATGTCACAGACAGCTGTGGAGGCCAAGTCATTGGGAGTATTTAAAGCGTAGTTTGATAGGTTCTTGATTAGCAAGGGTGTCAAAGGTTACAGGAAGAAGGCAGAAGAAAGGGGTTGAGAGGGATAATATCTCAGCCATGCTGGAATTGCAGAGCATACTCAATGGGCTGAATGGCCTAATTCTGCTGCTGTGGTCTTATGTTTCTGGAGACCATTCATTAGATAGAAACACAAAATAAGTAAACAAAATGATAACTGAGTTCAAGGAGTCAAATTATGATCCAATACAACACATAATTAGTTGTTAACTTTGGGGATATTTGATGAAGCTCTTTAATACGTTATGGGAAATTGTCAGGTAGATTGGAAGCAAGTATTTCTATTCGTTTGGGAGTCAAAGACCAGAGATGTAGAGCCGAACTAAAACAGAGCTAAAATTTCAGAGTGAAGGTAAGGAAGAGAAAGAGATAACAATAAACTGAACTTGAACTTGAGATGCCAGAAGTATCAATGGATAGATCAGTTCCTAAAGGAAGATCAGCTGTTACCGTTCAATGGCGATTGGTGGAATTTTGAGTAAAGGTATGAAGGGATAGGGAGATGTGTGTGGAGTCAGGTAAGGAGCAGATGTACACTCATTCTGTGCGTAGCAGGTTCAGTGGGTTAAATGCCCTGATCATGTGTAAATCTTTATGTCTTCCTGGACAATCCATCACCATTTTCTCGAAGGAACTGTCAGACGCAACTAGAGATGATCTTTATAAAGTGTGAGGGAGTGTTGGTGAATGATAATTGTGCAATTGGCTCATTTAAATTCCTTCATTTATTGTGGGTCATACCTCCAGGAGCTGCCTCTGTACCAGTCGTTGTTTTATGCGTTGTGTTTGCCCTGCTGGCTTTCAACGTGTGCTTGACTATCCGCTTTTGGAACTTGGGCTACCAGTGTATCAGAAAGTTCTTAGACTGCACAGGTAAAGAGAAGATGATTTATCAGAGAAAAAAAAACCCCATCTGTAAATGTTGAAACTGCCCTAATCAATTCCACCGTTGCACTTACCAGATTTGCGAACTTTGATGAACTTCTGTGGCATCGTGAGTTCCGTCACTGTGCTCATCTTTTCCATCATCATCCTTGCTGAGGAGATTCAGCAAAGTGGTGAGTTTACCAACAGCCCCTCAATGTCTTTTGTTTTAATTCTATGGATTGTGTTCAGCTTTGTGAAGTCTCCACTGTAAACAGCTGAGTGACAGAGGATAGGAAAGGCTATCGTCCTGGTCCAGGCTGACAGAGACTTGGGGGAAATTTAAGTGATCTCATTTATCTACTTAATTCCGTACCCCTGCCAGATTCAGGAGGGAGGCAGCCAGCTTCTGGACTACTGATCCAGAGAGGCATGGGAGCCTGGAAATTACATTCAAGTAGGTAAATGAATTTTTAAATAGTGCTGAGAAACTACGTTTTAAAAATGCAAATTTCCTGAGGTTCGATAATGTCTTTGAGAGGATGGAGACAACGGGGACATCAGCAATTTGGGATGGACCATACCCCTACAAACAAATAAATCAAAATAAGTTAACCTCATTTCAGACGGCACAGTGAAGCAAAGTTTTCCAGGGATCCTGTTCTATTCACACTCACTGAGTCAACCTTGTGTTGCAGAGTGAGAACAGGCAGACCCTCGGCAGTATTTCCACTCATTATAGAATATCAGATGAAAGGTCTTGCCTAAAACCAGTCAGAGTGAATATTGGAGAGAAGTCAGAAAATATTCTCTGAAATGGGTCTCAGGAACATCCCCGACAGGTCAATGGGGAAGGAAGGACAGCTCACACTCACCCTGGGATCAGCTCCATCAGCTGATGTGTAAAAGTTGGCCTGTGGTCTGGAATGCGTGGACCCCGGATCAGGTTCCCTTTGTCAGAATTAATCTTGTCGTTGTGGAGTGTTCTAACATAGAATCAGGTTATTCACTGTAGCTCATTAGAACGGCACTGGTAGAATGTGTATCCTTACATGGTCCACCTGGTTTATTCTCACTCTCCTGCCTGCTCTTAATCTTCTCAGTGTTTCTCTGTCATCTTTCCCCTGAGACCAGACCTTGTCTTGAACCTCATATTAAGTTCAGTACTTTCTTGGGAGTTGGGCTTGAACCAACAATTTACTACCAAGGAGGCAAGAGCCTCTGCGACCCAGACAATAGTTGCTGAATGAGGAAAATTACTAATCTATTCCTGTCACTAATCAAAGAGAAAAAAGCGAAATGTTATTCGTCAGGCCTGGGAAGGAGGGATCGGTCAAACTCCCTATCATGATTAATGATATGGTAGTGGATCATGAACAGCTGGTGCCTGAAAATCCAGTGAACACAGTTCCTGTGACACTTTGTGAGAAGAGGAGGATTCCCCTCACATTACAGAGTTGTACAACACAAAACAGGCCCTTCGGCCCACCAAGTCCGTTTCAACATTTTCACCATCTACACTCACCCCATCTGCCTGCATTAGGACCATATCCTTCCACAACCCAAGTATCCATAAGACCGTGAGACATAGGAGCAGAATTAGGCCATTCAGCCCTTCACGGCTGATCCTGGATCCCACTCAACACCTGCCTTCTTGCCATATCCTTTGATATCATAACCATTTGGGAAACGATCAACTTCCACCTTAATATGCACAGACTTGGCCTCCACTGCAGCTTGTGGCAGAGTATTCCACAACTTTACTACTCTCTGGCTAAAACAAATCCTCCTTACCTCTGTTCTAAAGGGTCGCACCTCAATTTTGAGGCTGTGTTGCCTCAACTTCTGGATACCTCCACTATAGGAAACATCCTCTCCACATTCACCCTATCTGGTCCTTTCAACATTCGGGAAGTTTCAATGAGATTTCTCCCCCCCTCAAACCCCGCATTCTTCTGCATTCCAGTCAGTACAGGCCCAAAGCTGCCAAACCCTCCTCATGTGTTAACCCTTTCATTCCCAGAATCATCCTCATGAACCTCCTCTCGACTCTCTCCAATGACAACACATTGTTTCTGAAATAAGTGGCCCAAAACTGTTGACAATACTCCAAATGCAGCCTGACAAGTATCTTATAAAGGCTCAGCATTATCTTCTTGTTCTTATATTCTATTCCCCTCGAAATAAATGTCAACATTGAATTTGCCTTCTTTACCACAGATTCAGCCTGCAAATTAACCCTCTGGGAGTCTTGCATGAGGACTCCTAAGTCCCTCTGCACCGCTGATGTTTGAACCTTCTTCCCATTTAGGTAGTAGTCCACACCATTGTTCCTTTTACCAAAATGCATTATCATACATTTCACAACACTGTATTCCATCTGCCACTTTTTTGCCCATTCTTCCAATTTGTCTCAGTCCTGGTAAAATCACGTTGCTTCCTCAGCACTACCTACCCCTCCACCTATCTTTGTTTCATCCTCAAACTTTGCCACAAACCCTCAATTCCATTATCTAAGTCATTGACAAACAATGTGAAAAGCTGCAGCCCCAATACTGACCCGTGAGGAAGAGCTGTCTGTCTAAATGTCTCTCCGACATGGTTAACAAATGTCATTTTACATCCTCTTGCTTCTTCAGCATTCCTGAGTTCAATTGCCTCACTACAGACAATTGTGCCTTGAACTCTGTAGGTTTAGGAATTCCCTCCCTAAATAGCTTCACCCTCTCCCCACCCCAATGTTTATCACTCCTTCTCAATTAAGATATTGAGCAAGTGTCTCGCCAACAGTCCTGGTATCCAGGCCTGGTGATTCCATTCCGAATACGAGTTCTGTGTTAAGCTGCAGTGTAACATCAGTTGTTGGTTCTGCTCTTATAATTCAAATGTGAATTTGGACCTTTTTCAGATCGAGGTTGTCACGTCTCATATCTAACCTGGACCACCCTGTCCCTGTTGTTCACTGTTGTTGCCATAATCTTCTCTGCATGTTTAACAGTATTGTGGAGTAAGTATATTTTACATAAGGACTATGTTATAGTGTAACGGTTTGCCACTGGGTCCAGCTTGAGTGTTATTTAACTAGAACTAACTTGCTGAATGGGTGGTGGGGTGGAGATACATCTTTACCAAAGGAGGTGAAAGACAGTCCTTCCCTCCGCTGGCCTCAAGGCACGCTTGGCAAGGTGTAGCAGCTGCTTAGCTCCCAGATCAGGGTGACGTGAAGCCATGGGAGGAGGTGGTGGATGATCATATCAGTAGCTGGTGCGTATCATGAGTCCTGGTTATCTGTCCACTGACACCAGGCAGACAATTTCTGAAGAGTATTGTTAATGTCTGGGGCCACCCATTGTGTAAAGACACTGCCCAGAAGATGGCAATGACACACCATTTCTGTAGGAAAATTTGCCAAGAAAAATCATGGTCATGGACAGAGAGAGGAAGCCCATGGTCTCCCATGCCAAGCAACACAGCACATAATGATGAACTTGATGAAACCTTTGGAGAGAGTTCTGTTCCTTCATATCACACATTACTGATGTTTACACTGAGGGCCAATTGCCTGGTGTTTTGTGTGGCATGGGTTGTTATTCAGTCCAACAACAGAATCTAGCATTATCTCAGGTAGACCTAGTACAGCTGGGATATGATTTAGTTACTTACTGGTCCATGGAGATCAATCATGAGACTGTCTTCATTCAGTGACTGGGTTTGTAGGAGACAGTGTGACTGAGGGTTGATAATTTTCCTTGTGCAGCAGCTCCCATGATGCTTGTGAATGTATTACCATCCTGGGATCCTGTAGTCTCATGGCCGAAACCTCAAGCAGGTTCTGGGTTGTAAAGAGAAGATTTAGCGGAGATGCAGGGATGTACTTCAGGGATTCACTGTCAGAAGGGGGTGAGTGGTGGAAGTTCATGTGAGAATTTCTGGAAGCTCCATTGGGAGGACCAGAGGGGTGTAGAGTTCTGGGAATGGGACATTAAATAAACAGAAGCATATATCCCATCTGCAGCACATCCTGGGGCAATAGAAAAAAATTCAAAGGAATTTTTCAAAGGTGCAAAAATATTCAATTATGAGGATCCACTCAGAGCATGAATACATAAAGTAACTCCCAGAAATCCATCAGATAGGAGGGATTTTCTCCTGAGGGAATTTCATGTACAGTGGCCAGAAACTTAATGTAAAGAGAGATCTTCAGGCTACCCACCGTTTGGGTAGGAGACGGTATCCTGACGACTGCTCTCCAATCCCAGGAGATTCCGTGCAGGCACTGTCACAGATTCCTAATGAAGTGGAATTTCTCCCCAAAATTCTGTGCAGGACCTGGCAGGTGAAGTGATTTGATTTCAGAATGTTTTGTCCTTTCCACTGTCAGGACCTGCACCTTCCTCATGCCTGTTAGCTAGATATACTATAAGCATTGACTGCTCAAATAACAATGGAAGACACTCGCCAATGGAAAACACAACAATAAATCAGAGACGGCTTTAAAATGTTTAATGGAATAAATGAGACAAACCATAAGACAAGTGCAAGGACTAAGAAGCATTTTATTTCATTCTAGAAAGAGGTGAAGGTTCAAGCAGAGAATCAGAGCATCAAGTAACACCACAGGTAAGGAAATGCTTTCAGTTCGATGTTGACTGATGATCTAACACTGAATTATGATGAGTTCAGAATGCCACTGGTGGACAGGGCAAATCTAGAGTGTGCTTTTAGGCTGGGCTAATGATGTCACAGACACCTACCCGAGGGAACACTGGATTGTGTTTACACCACTCACAGTATTTACATCACACATACACGTGTACATCATCCCAAGCTGATAGTGTTGCAAAGACATGTGCAAAATAGAGAATATGTTAACCCCAGGGTAAATTCATCGAGGCATGTTCGCTACATCCAATTTATTTGTCTCAGCCATCACATGCTGACTATTTTATTGTTGTGAAATGGGTGTCCCGGCTCCAGTGACACAGATTCATTCCTGACCTCCAGTCTCCTCTCTGTGGAGTCTTCACGTTCTCACTGTGACCGTGGGATTCTCCGAGGTGCTCCGGTTTCCTCCCACGTCCCTGGGAGAGAGGGAGGGAAGGTTAACTGGTCCCTGTAAAATGTAGCTGGTGTGTGGCTGTGGGGAGGAATTTGGGAGATGCAGGGAATGTGGGCAGAATAAAAGAATTCTAGGATTAGTATTAAACAGATGGTGGATGGTCAGCACAGACTCGATGGGTCGAAGGGTCTGTTTCCATACTATATCTCTTTCTGAGTCTAAATTGCTGTTAGCTCCTGTCTTCCTGTTGTCATCGATAACTCTATTTCATTCTCAGTCTTTATCTTGTCCTTTTTGCTCTGAGCAACACACAAAGGAGATGGTTGTAAAATATTTAAACAAATACAGAAATAAACCAAATAATAAGTGCAAGGACTAAGAAACTTTTCATTCACTATAGGAAGAAGATGAGGTACAAGTAGGAAATGAAAGGATCGGGACTACAGCAGGTAATTAATGTTGTGGGTTTTTAACTGCGGACCCCAGTCGGTTGAGGTTGCCCACAATCTCCATTGGCACGGGTGCACCACACGGCTGTGTGCTTAGCCCCTGCTCTACTCACTTTACACTAATGACTCTGTGGTTAACCACAGCTCCAATGCCAGGTTCCAGTTTGCTAACTACAACACTTGTGGGCCGTATCAAAGGTGGGGATGAGTCAGAATACAGGAGGGAGATTGAACATCCGACTGAGTGGTGTCACAACAGCAACCTCTTAATCAATGGCAGCAAGACTAAGGAGACGATTATTAACTTTAGGAGGAGGGAAGCAGAGGTCCATGAGTCAGTCCTCATCAGGGCATTAGAGATGGAGAGGATCAGTAACTCTAAATTCCACGGTGTTTTCGTTTCAGAGGACCTGCCCTTGGCCCAGCATGTAAATGCAATTTTGGATAAAGCATGACAGTGCCTCGAGTTCCTTAGGAGTTTGTGCAGATTGAGTACGACATCGAAAACTTTGACAAACTCCTATCGATGTGTGGTGGAGAGTATATTGACTGGGTGCATCACAGCCTGGTATGGAAACAACAATGCTCTTGAATGGAAAACCCTACACAAAGTGGTGGACATGACCCAGTCCATCACGGGTAAAGCCCTTCCCACCATTGAGCACATCGACATGGAGAGTTGTTGCAGGAAAGGAACTTCCATTATCAGGGAATCCAAGTCATGCCCTCTTCTCACTGCTGCCATCAGGAAGAAGGTACAGGAGCCTCAGGACTCACATCACCAGGTTCAGGAACATTACCTCTCAACCAGTTATTACCCCTCAACCATCAGGCTAACTTCACTCAACTTCACTTATCCCAACATTGAAATGTTCCCACAATCAATGGACTCACTTTCAAATACTCTTCATCTTAAGTTCCCAGTATTTATAGCTTATTTATTTATTTTTTATTATTTATTTTTCAATTTGCACAGTTTGTTGTACTTTGAACTTTGTAGGTTTTGTAACTGCTGATTTATTATGAGCCAAGTATATGTCTAGAGAGCAAATTCAGAGTACACATCACAGATAGATAGCAGATGAAACAATGGATTCTATTCATAGCATCACACTACCCAGCAACTGTAGTTATATCATGTGTACACATGTACTCCCTCCCATCCTGATAGCATCACAAAGCCCCCCAGGCCATATTTAAGTTCACAGACACCACTGTTATTGGCCAAATCAAAGATGGTGATGAATCAGCATACAGGAGGGAGTTTGAAAATCTGGCTGAGTGGTGTCACAACAACAACCTCTCACTCAATGTTAGCAAGACCAAGGAGATGATTGTTGACTTCGGGAGGAGATAACCGGAGGTCCAGGGACCAGTCATCATCAGGGGATCAGCATGTAAATGCCATTATGCAGAAAACACGGCAGTACCTCTACTTTCTTAGAAGTTTGGAAGATTCGGCACGTCATTTAAAACTTTGACAAACTTCTGTAGGTGTGTGGTGGAGAGTATATTGACTGGTTGCTCACATCGTGGTACAGAAGCCACAGTGCCCTTGTACAGAAAAGCCTACAAAGCGTGGTGGCTATAATCCGGTCCATCGTGGGTAAAACCCTCACCAGCACTGAGTACATCTCTGCAGAGTACTGTCGCAGGAAAGCAGTATCCATCATCACGGATTCCAGCATTCAGGCCATTCCCTTTTCTCTTCCATCATCAGGAAGAAGTTACAGGTGCCTCAAGACCTGCACCACCAGGTTCAGGAACAGTTATTACCCCTCAACCATTGGGCTCTTGAACCAGAACTGGTAACCACTTGCCCCATCACTGAACTATTCTCACAAACTACGGGCTCACTTTCAATGACTCCTCATCTCATGTTCTCGATATCCATTGCATATTTATTATTATTATTATTATTATTACTGTTGCTTTTTTCTCTCGCATTTGTTTTGTATTTGCATAGTTTGATGCTTTTTTTGCACATTGGTTGTTGTCCATTCTGTCGGGTGCAGTCTTTCATTGATTATATTGTGTTTCTTTTGTACTTACTGTGATTGCCCTCAAGAAAATGAATCTCAGGGTTGTCTACGGTGACATGCATGTACTTTGATCATAAATTTCCTTTGAGCTTTGAAAGTCATGTGCAAAGTAGAGAATACATTAACTCCACATTGAGTTATTTTGTCGTATCTGGTGATGCTGCTGTATTCAGACACCCTGACTAGGATAAGGACATTTTCTGTTAAATGGGTGTCCCTGAGAAGCCATGGGTGGAGCCAGTACCTGACAGCTCCAGTGACCCAGACTCACTCTCCTCTGTGTGGAGTTTGCAGGTTCTCCCTGTGACTATGGTATTCTCCCAGGCAATCTGGTTTCCTCCCACATCCCAAGTTGGGTTGATAGGTTAACTGGTCACTGTAAACTGTAAACTGCAACTGGTGTGTGGCTGAGGGGTGGGATCTTGGAGCTGCTGGGAATGTAGGGAGAACAAAAGAAATCCAGGTGTTAGATGAATGGTCAGCAGGGGCCCGGTGGGATGAAGGGCCTTTTCCATGCTGTATCTCTGTCTGACTCTAATTTGTTGTTAGCTCTGGTCTTTCCAATTTCGATCACTCACTCACTCTATTTCACGGCCTCAGCGTTTATCTGTCTACCTTACTCTGTCTAAATATAATCAGCTCCGAGGAGGTGGTTGTGAAATTTGTACAGGAATAAATGAGACAAACCGTGTAAGAAGTGCAAGGGCTAAACAATGTTTTATTCATTCTAGAAAGAAATGATGGTATGAGCAGGAAATCAAAGGATCAGGACTACAGCAGGTAATTAGTTGAATGTTGTGGGTTTTTAACTGCTGGTCTAACGTTGAATTACTATGAGCTGAGAGCGACACTGGTGGACACATCAATCCAGAGTACACTTTTACGTTGTGCGAAGAATCTCACAGACAATTGTCTGCAAGTTATTACACGTGTTATTTCTTGTGTTTGTGATTTGCTGTCTAAATCGATATTGCTCCTGTGGGGGTATCCAGTTACTCTATGTTACAAGTGAATTATATTTCTTTCAGAGACAGAAGCTTCTTACCTGGACAAGCCTCGAAAATGGATCATCTTCTGTCATTGCTCTCAGAAGAGTCATAATCTCTGAAAGGATGTGATGATCTTTGCCGTCACTCAGCTGTAAGTCAGACTGAGTGATGGCAGCAAACCTGCAACCAATAGTACTTAACCTGAAGCGGTTTGCTACGGGCCATATTCTAACATGATATAGTTCATTGGGTGACTGTGATGGTAACAGAGCGGGTGATGGAGCGACGGGGAGTGAGAGCACCGGGGTTAAAAGTGATTTGGGAGATGGGGTGAGAGGCATGAGAGACTACTTTACAAAGATGATTACAGTTGATATCAGGACACCTGGCTAGTGTCTGTGGAAATACAGCTCAGATCGCTTTGCAACTTCAATGAACTACCACTAATAGTTGGTAATTAGTTTATCATTGTCACATATATTGAGATAGAGTGAGAATCTTCCATTTCTGCATTCTAGATTAACAGGTTATTCTATACAGAAGTACTGATAGGACAAAAGGCAATAAATGAATGCAGAACATATTGGCACAGGAAGTGCAGTGCAGATGGACAAAGTGCAGAGGTCATGACGAAGTCGACAGTGAGATTGTTCAAGTGCTCTGTTGAAGAGTCTGAATACAGCAGGGTGAAATCTAGACGTGATAGCAGAGGGGTGCGTACTCGAGCGTTTCTGGAGGGGAGAGGATTGGGAATGGTATTTGACATGGGAGCAGAACACCATTCAATCTGCTCTGCCATTGCATCATGGCTGATTTATTTTCTCTTGTGTTGAGGCCCTTACTAATGAAAAAAAATCAACCGGTTATTAAATATACCCAATGACCTGTCCTGCACAGCTACCCCGGCATTAAATACCACGCGTTCACCACCAAAGCCACTAAAGAAATTCGTCTTCATACCCGTGGTAAAGAGACATCCTTTTATTCCGACGTTGTGCCCTCAGGTCTGAGGCTCTCCCCATTAGAAACATTAGGTTAAAGTTCAAGTTTATTGTCATCTGCCTGTACATATATACAACCAAACAAAACAATGTTCCTGTAGACAGTGGTGCACCCACAAAACATAGAACACACAGCACATCAATCAAAATATTACCGTAAATAAGTTAATAAATTATAAATCAAAATGCATGCAGCACAGGTGAAGAGCAGACAGTACAATATACAGTAAACCGCACACTGACCCAGGTGACGAGACCTCGGAGGTGGCAGGGTATTCATTCGTCTCACAGTCTGAGGGAAGAAGCTGTTCCCCAGTCTGGCATCCTAGAACTGATGCTTCTGTACCTCCTTCCGGATGATAGTGGGTCAAAGAGATTGTGGGATGAGTGGGGGATTCTCCACTATACTTCTTTGTCTGAAACACTTCTGATAAGTGTCACAGATGGTGAAGGAGACCCTGGTGGTCCTCTCGGTCGTGTTAGCTGCCCTCGGTGGAGTCTTGCTGTCTGATACTTTGCAGCCTTTGTACCACAGAACGAAGCAGCCAGACGGGAACTCTCAACGCAAGTCTCAAATACCAACGCAGGTGTGTTCAAAGAGGGTGTGATCAAGTCCTGTCCGGCCAGGGAAGAAACCGGACGGCAGCCGGAGGATGACAGTGATTATCGCCAGTTAAATAAACTCGCCCCTCTGTTCATTGCAGCTGTCCCGGACGTGTCGCAGAAGACAAGAAATAGTACACGGTCATAGGTCGGGGCCACGCACTCTTTCCCATTCCCCTGTCACCAGTCACAGGATCAACATGGGGACGCGGACAGTACACTTCAACCAGATTGCATCACTCTCTCCTCGGGTTCTGGTCCCTACCCTGCCTGGTGCAGCAGAATACTACAGACCCTTTGATAAACAACTACTAGCCTGCTGTTGGGTGTTGGTGAAGATGGAGGCCTAAACCGAAAGGAGGAAGCGAGGTCATTCTGACACCCGAGCTCCCTATTTTGACGTGGGTGCTCTCGGAGATCTCCACCACCAGGGTGGGGAGGGCGCGGCAAGCCTCTATGGTGAAAGGGAAGTGGTACATTGCAGGACAGGCAAATAATGGCTGGGAGGGAGTCAGCAAATTACATGAAAGTGTAGCCCACGTACCCGTGGATAGGAACTGTGCTGAAACTGCCGATCCCCCCACACAGTGACTCCATCTCCTGTTCCTTGGGGTGTACCGTACGGACAGTTGTCCGAAGCAGACAACCCCGCTTTACGGACGGCTCTAGTCGCTGGAGAGCCGGTGTCCGGGGTGGGGAGCTACCTCGGTGAACCCAGTCACAGGGGCAGTTCCAGCCAGCCGGCTGAACTGGTGGCTGTCACCTTACCGGTGACAGCATGAACCGAGTTCGGCTGCACAAATACACAGACTCATGGGCAGTGCCAATGGAATGGCTGTGGGGGTGACAGGGTGGCAACAACGGAGCTGACAGAAACAGGGAAAGTTACTGTGGGGACAGGCAGTAATCTGAGAATAGATCTGAGAATTGCCACATAACATGGCTTGTCATTTGGGACTGCATAGCAATTGAATGGATGAAACATTGACTACGATCACCTATAGACTTGACTAAAGAAGTCTGAGGTAGGTCATGTCTAACCATTCTTATAAGGAATGGAAGTTACCAGGAAAGTTGATGAAGGCAGGGCAGTGGGTGTTGTCGATATGGACTTTAGCCAGATATTTGACAAGGTCCCACGTAGGAGGTTGGTCAAGAAGGTTAAGTTACTCAGCATTCAAGATGAGCAGCAAATTGGACTGTACGTTAGCTTTGTAGAGGAAACCAGAAATTAGCAGATTGGTGCCTCTCTGACTGTGACTAGTGGAGTGCCGTAGGGATTGATGCTGGGTCCATTGTTGTTTGTCATTTACATCAGCGATTTGGATAAAAATATGGTTAACTGGATCAGCAAATTTGCAGATTGCACCAAGACTGGGGATGCCGTGGACAGCGAGGAAAATAGAGCAGCTGAAAAATGGCAGATGAAATTTAATGCAGACAAATGCGAGATTTTGCACTTTGGTAGGACCAACCGGAGTAGGTCTTACGCAGCGAATGGTAGGGCACTGAGGAGTGTGGAACACTCTGGGAATACAGGTGAATAATTCAGAGAAAGTGGTAGATAATGTCATAAAGAAAGCTTTTGGCACATTGGCCTTCATAAATCAATGTATTGAGTACAGGAGATGGAATGTTATGTTGAAGTTGTATAAGACATTGGTGAGGCTTACTTTGGAGTAAGGTGTGCAGTCTTGGTCACCTACCTATAGAAAACATGTAAATAAGGTTGAAGGAGTACAGAGAAAACTTACAAAGATGTTGTCCGGTCTGGATGACCTGAGTTATAAGGAAAGATTGAATAGTTAGGACTTTACTCCTTGGAATGTAGGAGATTGAGAGGAGATTTGATGGAGATATACAAAATTATGAGGGATCTAGATAGGGTAACTGCAATCAGGCTTTATCCACTAAGGTTGGGTGGGACAACAACCAGAGGTCAGGGGTTAAGGGTGAAAGGTGAAAAGTCTAAGTGGAACACAAGGGGAAACATCTTCACTTAGAGGGTCATGAGGGTGTGGAACAAGTTGCCAGCACAACCGGCACATGCAAGCTCGGTTTCAACATTTAAAGGAAGGTTGGACAGGTACATGGATGGTAGGGGGTATGGATGGTAGGGGGTATGGATGGTAGGGGGTATGGATGGTAGGGGGTATGGCTCTGGTCCCAGTGCAGGTCAATGGGAGTAGACAGTTAAAATGGTTTGGCACAGAGTAGATGGGCTGAATGGTATGCTTCTGTGTTGTGCTTTTCTATGGCTCTGTGATTGTTAAGTTGTTACTGCACGTGATACTCGTCAGTGGGTTAAAAGGAGAGCACTCTCTGAGAAGCCAACTGTCCACATTAAAAGGGTGGGGGAGGCTAGTCCTACTCAAGTACATTTCATCATCACTGAAAGTAAGCATGCAGGGACAGCAGGCAGTGAAGAAAGCTAACGGCATGTTGGCCTTCATAACAAGGGGAGCTGAGTATAGGAGCAAAGAGGTCCTTCTGCAGTTGTACAGGGCCCCGGTGAGACCACACCTGGAGTATTGTGTTCAGTTTTGGTCTCCAAATTTGAGGAAGGACATTCTTGCTATTGAGGGAGTGCAGCGTAGGTTCACGAGGTTAATTCCCGGAATGGCAGGACTGTCATATGTTGAAAGATTGGAGCGACTGGGCTTGTATACACTGGAATTTAGAAGGATGAGAGGGGATCTGATTGAACATATAAGATTATTAAGGGATTGGACACACTAGAGGCAGGAAACGTGTTCCCGATGTTGGGGGAGTCCAGAACCAGAGGCCACAGTTTAAGATTAAGGGGTAGGCCATTTAGAACTGAATTGAGGAAAAACTTTTTCACCCAGAGAGTTGTGGATCTATGGAATGCTCTGCCTCAGAAGGCAGTGGAGGCCAATTCTCTGGATGCTTTCAAGAAAGAGTTAGATAGAGCTCTTAAGGATAGCGGAGTCAAGGGATATGGGGAGAAGGCAGGAACAGGGTACCGATTGTGGATGATCAGCCACGATCACATTGAATGGCGGTGCTGGCGCAAGGGGCCGAATGGCCTACTCCTGCACCTATTGTCTATTGTCTATTGAACCTCTGCCACAGCAGCAATGCTATCAATTTTGCTTGCCACCTATTCAGGTCTATCGTCAATGGAAATCCCTTTACAAAAACTGACCAAGATCACACACAGAAGTTAATTAGTTGTTAATGGGACCCTCAAGTGCTATAATAATTTCTTGGGAGAAGCTGTGAAAGAAAGGCATTCATTGGTGTATCAAATAACCTGTTACCTCCAAGAATGAGGGCTGATCAAAACAATGAGTGATCTTTTAAAACAACGATTTGTTTATGGTGACCATCACACCTTACGGGGATGGTGACCATGTTATCCCTAACCTTGTGCAATCTAAACAACAGACCGTCACCCCAAGGATCGCCAGTGCCCAGGGTGATCCAGAATGGGAGGAGGAAATGGGAACTGAGGAAAGGGCTCCCACTGTGGGAGGGAAAGTATGAGTGAGCCTTCCAAATGCTCTGGTTTACAAGGAGATTGTAGAAAATGGAGACGGTAGCACATACTGCGTATCAATCAGTACAAAGGCAAGATGATCTGTTGTGTTTAAACAGGGAGAAATTGACCAAATGAGAATGATTTACATTTCTGTAAGATTGATAATGACAGGCACTTTGTTTTCTTCCAGGTGAAAACAGCACTGGAATTAGTCCTATCAACAACATGGACTTTACCCTGAGGAGGGTCATTGTCTGGACCTACGGGAGACTAGTTACAGAAGAAGACAACATCTCTCGATAAAAGACACACACATTGGTGAACTATAACCACAATGAACTGTGATCCAGTTTGCACTAGTCAAAATAAGGTATAGGTCTGGGGAATAACTAGTGGACGTAAACACATTGTAATATTAGTTGCGCTCATAGTGCAGTTTATTCTAGCTATTGCTTACTTAGAATTCGTATTCTAATCCTACTGCTTAAATAATTACTTTATGATAGGTCTAGTTAACCTGTATTTACCATAATGCTTGTATAATTTTTGCAGACAAGAAGGAGGTGTTGCACTTTGGTAAGATCTTCCAGGTAGGTTCTACACAGTGAGCGGTTAAGCTACAGAGGGGTGCAGTAGAGCAAAGGGATCTGAGAATACAGGTTCATCACTCATTGAAAGGTAGACAGGGTCATAAAGAAATCTTTTGGCACATTGGCCTTCATAGATCAAAGTACTGAGTACAGGCCTAATTTTGACAATTGTGTGCAGATTGGCCACCTGCTGCATACAAGAACACTGAGGGGCAAGTGATCAGAACATGATCAAATTCAGCAGGAAATTACAGTGGAGTAAAGGCAACCACAGAGGCATGAGGGAGGAGTTGGCAGGAATTCACTGGAATTCAACCCTGGAATGGATGACGGCAAAGCAGCAATGGCTTGAATTTCTGTAAGCAACTCATAAGCCATAGGATATATACATCCCAAAGAGGAAGAAGTATTCCAAAGGCAAGATGACACAAACCTGGCTAACAAGAGAAATGAAAGCCAACACAAAAGCAAAAGAGAGGGTACATAAGAGAGCAAAAATTAGTGGGAAGTTAGGGGATTGGGAGGCTATTAAAAACCATCAGAAGGCAACTAAAAAGTTATTAAGAAGGTAAAGATGATTACAAAAGTAAGCTAGCCAATAATATTAAACAGGATATCAGATATTTCTTCAGATACATAAAGTGTAAAAAAGAGGTGAGAGTGGATATCGTCTGCTGGAAAACGATGCTGGAGAGGTAGTAATGGGGGACAAGGAAATGGCGGATGAACACGAACAACCACTTTACATCAGTCATCACTGTGGAAGACACTTGCAGTGTGGTGGAAGTTGCAGGTATCAGGGTCACAAAATGAGTGAAGTTACCATTTATAGAGAGAAGGTTCTTGCGAAACTGGAAGGTCTGAAAGTAGGTAATTCACCTGGACCAAATGGTGTACCCCAGGGTTTTGAAAGAGGGGGCTGAAGAGATTGTGAAGGCATTTGTAATGTTCTTTCAAAAATTACTAGATTCTGGAATGGTTCCAGAGGAATGGAAAATTGCAAATGTCATTTCACCCCTCAAGAAGGAAGAGAGGTAGAAGAAAAGTAACAATAGGCCACTTAGCTTGACCTCAGTGGTTGGGAATATGTTGGAGACAATTATTAAGGATAAGGTCTTTTATCATGAACTACCAAGTCTTGGGGTACTTGGTAGCTCATGATAAAATAGGCTGTAGTCAGCATGGTTTCCTCAAGGGAAAATCTTGCCTGACAAATCTGTTGGAATTCTTGAAGAAATAACAAGCAGGATAGACAAAGGAGAATCAGTTGATGTTGTGTAGTTGGATTTTCAAAAGGCCTTTGACAAGGTGTCACACATGAGGCTTCTTAACAAGCTGTGTTCCCATCGTATCACGGGAAAGATTCTAACATGGATAAAGCAGTGGCTGATTGGCAGGCAGCAAAGAGTGGGAATAAAGGGAGCCTTTTCTGGTAGGCTGATGGTGTTCCACAGGGGTCTGTGTTGGGACCAATTATTTTTATGTTATATGTCAATGATTTGGATGCTGAAATTGATGGCTTTGTTGCAAAGTCTACAATCAATATGAATATAGGTGAAGGGGCAGATAGTTTTGAGGAAGTAGAGATGCCACGGAAGGACTTAGACTGATTAAGAGAATGGGCAAAGAAGTGGCAGATGGAATACAGTGTCAGGAAGTGTATGGTCATGCACTTTGGTAGAAGAAATGAAAGGGTTGACTATTTTCTAAATGGACACAAGATACAAAAATAAACTGAGGCACAAAGGGACTTGTGCAGGATTCCCTAAAGATTAATTTACAGATATAGTCTGTGGTGAAGAAGACAAATGCGACATTAGCATTCATTTCAAGAGGACTAGATAGAGATAGATAGATAGATAGATACTTTATTCATCCCCATGGGGAAATTCAACATTTTTTCCAATGTCCCATACACTTATTGTAGCAAAACTAATAACATACAATACTTAACTCAGTATAATATGATATGCATCTAAAATCACCCTCTCAAAAAGCATTAATAAATAGCTTTTAAAAAGTTCTTAAATAGTTTACTAAAATACATTGAATGGTAACTTAAGCTCAGTCCTAACCCCGGCACTTTAACATATCTTACCCCTGGCGGTTGAATTGTAAAGCCAAATGGCATTGGGGAGTAATGATCTCTTCATCCTGTCTGAGGAGCATTGCATCGATAGCAACTTGCCGCTGAAGCTGCTTCTCTGTCTCTGGATGGTGCTATGCAGAGGATGTTCAGGATTTTCCATGATTGACCGTAGCCTACTCAGCGCCCTTCGCTCTGCTACCGATGTCATACTCTCCAGTTCTGTGCCCACGACAGAGCCCGCCTTCCTTACCAGCTTATTAAGACGTGAGGCGTCCCTCTTCTTAATGCTGCCTCCCCAACACGCCACCACAAAGAAGAGGGCGCTCTCCACAACTGACCTATAGAACATATTCAGCATCTCACTACAAACATTGAATGACGCCAACCTTCTAAGGAAGTACAGTCGACTCTGTCGACTAGAATATACTAGTATATAATATAATAGACTAGAATATAAAAGCAAGGATTGAGACTTTATAAAGCACTGGTGAGACCTCACTGGGAGTACTGGGAACAATTTTGGGCCCCTTATCTTAGAAAGGATGTGCTGAAACTGGAGAGGGTTCAAAGGACGTTCACAAAAATGATTCCAGGTATGATTGGCTTGTCATATGAATAAAGAGTGTTTGATGGCTCTGGGCCTATATTCACAAAAATTGTGAAAAATGAGGGGTGACCTAATTTAAAGTTATTGAATGGTGAAAAGCCTCATTAGAGTTGATGTGGAGAGGATGTTTCCTATGGTGGGAGAGTCTAAGACCAGAAGACACAGCCTCAGACTAGAGGGGCGTCCTTATAGATCAGAGATGAGGAGGAATTTCTTTAGCCAGAATCTGTGGAATTCTTTGCCACAGGCAGCTGTGGAGGCCAAGTCTTTATGTATATTTAAGAAAGAGGTTGGTAAGATTCTTGATTGGTCAGGGTGTGAAGGGATATGGGGAGAAAGCAGGAGATTGGGGCTGGGAGGAAAATTGGATCAGCTGTGATGAAATTGTGGAGTAGACTCAATGGGCCAAATAACCCAATTCTGCTCCTATATCTTTTGTCTTATGGTTTACCTGCAGGAAAGATGTAAATAAGTTTGAAAGAGTACAAAGAAAATTTACAAGGATATTGCCAGGACTGCAGCAGCTGACATGTTAGGCTTGGACATTATTCCTTGGAACATAGAAGAGTGAGGGGAAGGTTTGATAAAGGTACTCAAAATTATCAGGATATAGATAGTATAGATGCAAGCAGGCTTTTTCCACTGAGTTAGGGTGGGTCTATAACTAGAGGTCATGGATTAATGGTGAAAGGTGAAATTTTTAAGGGGAACATAAGGGGAAATGTCTTCACTCAGGGAGTCATGAGAGTGTGGAATGAGATGTGTGATCATAGGGGCATTGAGGGTCATTGTCCAGGTGCATTTTGATGGCATGGGGAAGTTAAATGATTTTGGTAGGAACTCAATGTGCCAAAGGGCCTGTTTCTGTGCTAGGGTGGAGTGTTAAATATGATTCCTCCTTGGTACATGCTAAAATAAAATGGAAGCCTGTAAGATAGAATGCTGTTCGCTTGGAGTGGGTTTGTTTTGAGAAAGTACAACAGAACCAGTCCACAGCAATGCTTTGAGAAAGTTAAGGGAGTACAAGTCTACAGGGAGTGGTGAAGAATATGTTTATCTAATCAGAAGAGACAAGGTGGGGTACATCTGGCCCCACCAAGGGATAGGAAAGTACCAGCATAAGTGGTTTTGAAAGGTTGAAAAAGGGGCGCTTTCTTTATGCAAGGGGAAAGCTTTGTCTTAGGCTAGATCATGGCTAAGATTAGGGACAAAAACACTGAGCCAGAGTTAGAGTTAGCGAGAGAGAGGAAAAAAGATGTTTAAAATTTGTTTTACTTCCTGTTTAACATTTTTCTAGTAATGAAGTGTTGTGGTTGAACACATGAAGCGCCTCCTTTGCAGATGCAGATGCAAAAACCCTGAGCTGAATCACAAAGTCACCAATTATGCAATCACTGACATGAAAAATTAGCAGAAACACTTTCTTAAACTAGAAAAATGTTAAGCAGGAAGTAAAACAATTGTCTACAGTAGGAGCAGTACAGAAATTAAAATAATACTCATCATCTACTTAATGCTCTGCAATGATGGAGGGGAGCCACATCCAGCAATCTTTGAAACACCTTTTTTCCTCTTCCTCGCTAACTCTGACATATAGAATGAAAAATTGGCAGAACCAACACTAACTCCTGCAGAACACCACTACTCACTGTGTCAGTTACCAGCTTCGCTCTGTTATTTTTTTTCTGTCAATTGTGTGTGAATATTGGATAACAACAGTAAATACTGTATGTAGTTTAGCGCTGCCATGAATATATTTTTTTTGCAATAAACGTCTTTTTGCCCAGAATAATCATGGTCATGTATTTTTTAAATTGTGTTTACCATGTACAGCTCATTCAGAATGTCAGGTACACCAGCAAAGAGACAAGAATGCTCAAATGAAGAGAGAAACAGCAGAGATTTTCAAGAGTGGTTGAGTGAAAGAATAAAAGATGGATCTTTTGTTCTGAAGTAGTATTGTGCATTATACCCTTCACTGTTATCCCCCCGCAAAGTTCAAAGTAAATTGATTCTTAAAATAAATATATGTCACTATATCGAACCCTGAGATTCATTTTCTTGCGGGAATATTCAATAAATTTCAGGATGTATATTGTATAAATTTCTCTGATATTAAATGTACCTATTGAAACCTATTAAATCCGAGATTTAATAAATGGAATTAATGAAAGACAGCACCCAACAGGACAGACAACCAATGTGCAAAAGACAACAAACTGCAAATACAAGAGAAAGAAACAAATAATAAATAAATAAACAATAAACATTGAAAACATAAGAATCAGAATCAGAATTATCACCAGCATGTGTCGTGAGATGAGGAGTCCTTGAAAGTCCATAGGTTGTGGGAACAGTTCACTGATGGGGCGAGTGAGGTTTTAAAATGTCGTTCCCGTGATAATGGGTAATTATCATGTTGGTGGATTTATGATTAGCAGCCATTCACAGCAGGTAAATACTGTCCAGAGGGTCAGGACAACCATGTGACCTCTGACCCGGACAAGACATGGTTCAGTACGGGAACACTGAGGGTCAGCAGTTCCAGTGTGACAGATGGTGAAGTCTTCCTGGAGGTTTTAAATTGTTGACCATGTGGGCAATAATTCTGCATTGGTCACAAAAGCAGGGATGCTGATAACACTCAGCAAGTCGAACAATATCTTATGGTAGTCTCTGTTTTCCCAACACTTGCAGGTATTTCTTCTCCAAATTCTCCGCTACATTTCTATCACCCCTGATTTCTTTTAGTTTTTAAAGCTGCGTCACAAAAATAGTGGACTTTTTGGCGTGTGGACCTCTGATTTCCTGCTCTAACTCCTCGGTCTTGATGACATTGAGTGAGAGGTTGTTGTCGTGACACCACTCAGCCAGATTTTCAATCTCCCTCCTGTATGCTGATTCATCACCACCTTTGCTTTGACCAGTGACATGGTGTCACCAGCAAACTTAAACATGGCGTTGGAGCTGTGCTAAGCCTCACAGTCGTAAGTGTAAAGTGAGTAGAGCAGGGGGCTAAGGACACAGCCTTGTGCTGCACCCATGGTGATGGAGATTGTGGAGGAGATGTTGTTGACAATCCGAACCGACTGGGGTCAGCAAGTGAGGAAATTGGGATCTAATTGCACAATAGTGGAGTGAGGCTAAGGTCTTGAAGCTTGTTGATTAGTTTTCAGGGGATGATGGTATTGAACACCAATGTGTAATCAATAAAGAGCATCCTGATGTCTGTCTTTGTTGTTCAGATTTTCCAGGGTTGAGTGAAGAGCCAATGAAATGGCATCTACTCTGGACCTGTTGGCAAACTGGAATAGATCCAAGTTGCTTCTCAGGCAAGAGTTGACACGTTTCTTCATCAGCCTCTCCAAACACTTCATCACTGTGGATGTAAATGCCACTGGACAATAGACATTGAGCCAGGTTACCGCGTTCTTCTGAGGCATCGATAAAATTGAAGCCTGCTTGAAGCAGGTGGACACTTCAAATGGCCAAAGTGAGAGGTTAAAGATATCGGTGAGCAATCCATCCAGTTGACCAGCACAGTTCTTTAGTACGCAGCCGGGTACCCCGTCTAGACTGGGAGCTTTCTGTGGGTTCACCCTCCTGAAGGATGCTCTCACATCAGGCTCAGAGACTGAAAACACAGGGTCATCGGGAGGCTCTGGGAGTTCGTAAAGGTTCTCCATGTTTTGATGGTCAAGGCGACCATGAAGGTATTGAGTTCATCTGGGAGCGAAGCCCTGTTGTCAAGGTTCAAGGTTCATTTTATTGTCAAAGTATGTATTTACAATACAACTGATATTTGTCTTCTCCAGATAGCCATTAAATACAGATGAAAAAGTAAAAGTAACAAAACTCAGAGCCCAGAATCTCTATTCCTGCCCTACAGAAAAAAAGTAGGCAATAGTGTCAAATCTCCCCAACTTCCTCTGCAGAAATAAACAGCTAAAATACAATCCCTGACTCCCTCCCTCCCAGAAATAAAACAGCAACAATAACAATCCCCCCAAAGGCAAAAACAGCAACAATACAATCCCTAAACCTCTCCACCACAGTAAAAAAAAGCAATACAATCGCTGATCCCCTTCCCTACAGAAAAAAGCTACAATTACAATCCCAAACTTCCTCCCCTGCAGAAAAAAATACAATCCATGACTCCCTCCCCGACAGAAAAAAACAGCTACAATACGATCTCTGACCCCCACTCCCTGCAGAATAACAATCTCCGACCCTCTCCCCCACAGTAAAAATAACAATCACCGACACCCTTTCCCGCAGAAAAAAACAGCAACAATACAATCCCTGACCCCTTCTCCCACAGAATAATAGTGACAATAACAATCCCTGCCACCCTCCCCTGCAGAATAAAACACGAACAATACAATCTCCAACCCCCACCCCTGCAGAAAAACAGACAGTGACAATAGCCACACATCCCCAAACCCTCCACAGAAAAAAACAGGGACCAAACCCCCTCACTCGCAAAAAGAACAGTGACAGAAACATCTAAAACCCCATATGCGACCCCCTCCACACCTACTGGCAAAGAACTCACAGATCACCCACCCGTCAATCGGCCACAAGAAAGAAATGCTGAAAACTGAAAGAGGTCAATATAAAGTACAGTCCAATGATATAAATCTCAGAGCATCAAACAGTCCTTCCGTGAATCAGAACTCACACCTGGTCCATATGGGGGCCTCCATCGGGAGCGGCCGCTTACCCTCCAGCTTCCATTGGGAGTGATTGCTGACCTGGCCTCATTTGGGAGCGACCGCTTACCCTCCGGTCTCCATTGGGAGCAATCACTGACCCTCCGGCCTCCATTGGGAGCAATCCCTGACCCTCCGGCCTCCATTGGGAGCGATCACTGACCTTCCGGCCTCCTTTGGGAGTGATCCCTGACCCTCCGGCCTCCATTGGGAGCGATCCCTGACCCTCCGGCCTCCATTGGGAGCGATCCCTGACCCTCCCACCTCCATTGGGAGCGATCCCTGACACTCCCGCCTCCATTGGGAGCGATCCCTGACCCTCCGGCCTCCATTGGGAGCGATCCCTGACCCTCCGGCCTCCATTGGGAGCGATCCCTGACCCTCCGGCCTCCATTGGGAGCGATCCCTGACCCTCCGGCCTTCATTGGGAGCGATCCCTGACACTCCCGCCTCCATTGGGAGCGATCCCTGACCCTCCGGCCTCCATTGGGAGCGATCCCTGACCCTCCGGCCTCCATTGGGAGCGATCCCTGACCCTCCGGCCTCCATTGGGAGCGATCCCTGACACTCCCCGCCTCCATTGGGAGCGATCCCTGACCCTCCGGCCTCCATTGGGAGCGATCCCTGACCCTCCGGCCTCCATTGGGAGCGATCCCTGACACTCCCGCCTCCATTGGGAGCGATCCCTGACCCTCCGGCCTCCATTGGGAGCGATCCCTGACCCTCCGGCCTCCATTGGGAGCGATGCCTGACCCTCCGGCCTCCATTGGGAGCGATGCCTGACACTCCGGCCTCCATTGGGAGCGATCCCTGACCCTCCGGCCTCCATTGGGAGCGATCCCTGCCCCTCCGGCCTCCATTGTGAGCGATCACTGATCCTCCGGCCTCCATTGGGAGCGATCACTGACCCTCCGGCCTCCATGGGGAGCGATCCCTGACACTCCGGCCTCCTTTGGGAGCAATCACTGACCCTCCGGTCTCCATTGGGAGCAATCACTGACCCTCCGGCCTCCATTGGGAGTGATCCCTGACACTCTGGCCTCCATTGGGAGTGATCCCTGACACTCCGGCCTCCATTGGGAGCGATCCCTGACCCTCCAGTCTCCATTGCAGAGCAATCACTGACCCTCCGGCCTCCATTGGGAGTGATTCCTGACCCTGCGGCCTCCATTGGGAGTGATCCCCGACAAGGTCCCAATGCTGTTGTCCCAGTGGCCTCCGTCCAGAGCAATTGCTGACCGGGTTCCGGCACTGTTGTTACAGTGGCCTCCATCCGGAGCGCTTGCTTCAATCTTCCTCACCACTTCGAGATGGAGTCGCTCATGACCCTACGTCCTGTCCTTGGTTTTCTTCATGAGTCAGCTTGTGTTCTCGGTCCTTTTCGAGTTTTTGTCTCTGATCTCCACGAGGCAGCTCTCCTGACGTAGCACAGCACTGCATCCTTCGACTGAGATCCAAATGTACACCACAGGCAACAACAGTCTCCATAACACAACCAGTACAAAAAGTACATGAGCAAAAGTGAAATAATTTAGAAGATTTTCTATCTGAAAGATGTCGCCCGAGGAATTGTTTGCTTTTCCGGTTCCTTATCTCTTGGTCTCGGGTTGTGTGAGGTGACAGCACTCAAGCCCTTTCTTGGCCGATTTTTAGCAGTTAGTTGCCATCATAAACAGCTGCATTATTATTGTAACATTTATCTAAACGTTGGTCGGCGAAGAGCTAAATCAGCTGTAATCCCTTTATTCTCAGGAACACAGTCCCTCTATACCTAAACCTAATGGGACAGCCTGTTCTATATTTCATGTGTGGAGAGTGATTACACACTTCAAATATTTACTCAACAAATGCTCTGACTCCCATACAATCCCTATCTGAGTCCCCTTGTGCAACCACACCCCACTCCTTCTCTTTGTATTCATTGGCCGCAAGACTATTGAATGGTCCCCGAGACTCTTCAACTCACAATCAGACAATAAGATATTGGAGCAGAGTTAGGCTACTTGGCCCATCGAACAGCCAAATTAGACCTAGGGCAATGAATTCCACAGATTCACCACTCACTGGCTAAAGGAATTACTACTCATCTCTGTTCTGAATGGACGTCCCTCTATCCTGAGGCTGTATCCTCTTGTCTTTGACTCCTCAGTCATAGTGCTACACAGTGCTGAAATAACGACACGCAGTCGGTGAGCTGCAGTTGCAAAAAAGATTTATTCAAACTACGCGGCCTCGCTTTAAAGCCTTCCTGGTCCCGCCCTCCCCAGGCGGGAATGTTCACAGCATTCACAGTTCCGTCCCACGCGCGGGCCTTTCCCCTTGCTGGTGAAGCAGGCTTGGCGCCCTTTTTGGGACCGGCCTCAATGCCGGCGCGCACCACTTTGTGAGCCGGTTCGAGTGCGCTGGGAAGTGGGTCGCCACATAACCAACCCCCCCCCCCCCAGAACCGGCGATACACCCCCCAATGTCCACAGTCTGGGTTGGACTCTGTTTGGGAGGTCTGCCTCTACGTCACGGTGCCGGAATCTCGACCGGCTGCGCCAAGCCCACATGGGCCGGTTTGAGTCGGTCCACCGTGAAAACCTCCTCTCTCCCCCCAATGTCCAGCACGAATGTGGACCCGTTGTTTCTGATCACCGTAACCGGCCCCTCATAGGGCCGCTGTAGCGGTGCCCGATGTCCGCCCCGTCATATGAAAACGAACTTACAGTTTTGCAGGTCTTTGGGTACACAGGTCAGGTTCTGCCCATGCTGCGTACCCAAAGACTCCTCAACCTGGGCCGCTGTTTCCTGGTCGAGGGAGCTCACCACATAGTAGTAACGTGTGTCATCCGCGGTTATCTGCCAAATGTGGAATTGGGCTTCTGCTTGCTGGTACCATAGGTGAGGTCGCAGTGTCCAGAAGCTTGGCAGTTTTAACGAAACTGCATGAACAGATGCGGCGTCGTTCATCTTCGGCCCAAATATCGTTCGGGCCGTCGGGGTCACCAATTGTAGCGGTGTGCTACACAGCACTGAAATAACGAATCGCAGTCGGTGAGTTGCAATTGCAAAAAAGATTTATTCAAACTTCGCGGCCTCACTTTAAAGCCTTCCTGATCCCACCCTCCCCGGGCGGGAATGCTGTAGGGGGCGCGTATTCACAGTCCCGTCCCACGCACGGGCTTTTCCCCTTGCCGGTGAAGCAGGCTTGGCGCCCTTTTTGGGACCGGCCTCAATGCCGGCGCGCGCCACTTTGTGAGCCGGTTCGAGTGCGCTGGGAAGTGGGTCGCCACAATAGGACACATACTCTCCAAGTCTACTCTATCAAGGCCTTTCAACATTCGATAGGTATTCTTCTGAATTCCAGTGTATAGGCCCAGAGCCATCAAATGCTCCTCATATGATAATCCTTTCAATTCCAGAAGCATTTTTGTGAGTCACCTTTGAACCCTCTCCAATGTCAGCACTCTCTTTCTTAGATAAGGAGGCCAAAACTGCCTGCCAAACTCCAAGTGAGGCCTCACCAGGCCTTAAAAAGCTTTACATTACATCCTTGATTTTATATTTAATCTTCTTGAAATGAATGCTAACATTGCATTTGCCTTCCTCATCACCGACACAACCTGCTATTAACCTTTAGGGAATCCTGCACGAGGACTCCCAAGTCCCGGGGGGGGGGGGGGGGGGTCACAATCTTCTTCATTATAGCCTTGACAGTTATTCTCTGCCAGCCCTGCACTTCCTCTGAAGCTGTAACACTTTATTCTACATTCGGTTGTAGGTTTGCCTTATACTCCCTCTGCTGTAACGAAATGATCTGTATGGATGGCATATCACACATTTTTATCCTTTCTCTGTGACAGGAATGAAACAATTTACCAATTAATTTACTAGTGCTGTGCTGAGCACAGTGTTGCAGAGGCCCCAGTCATCACACTGACTGGCTCCACCATCAAGCCAACCATGCACAGGAAGTGCATTTGACGTCTAAGGTACTTCCCTTAACCTTGCTACTTTATCTATCTGCAGGGAAAAACACAGACACAAGGTAACCATGGAAACATTCATCTTTCTGCCAAGTTTGATAAGATGAATTTAACAAGTGGCACAGGGCCCCACTTCCAAAGAACTCATGATTTAAAGTTCAAGGTAAATTTATTATCAATGAGCATATATGTCACCATATACAAACCGGAGATTCAATTTCTTGCGGGCACTTACAGTAGAACAAAGAAATATGAGAGAATCAATGAAAAACTGCACACAAAGGGCATAAAGGACAATTTATGTAAATACAAAATAATAACTACACAAATAAATAGATAAATAATATTGCTAAAATGATTGTAGTGTCCATGACAGTGAATCCAGAGGTTGTGGGTCGAAGGTATCCACACTGGTTCAGGAACCAGATGGTTGAGGGGTAATAACTGTTGCTGAACCTGACATAAAGCTTCTCTACCTCCTACCCAATGGCAGCAGCGAGAAGAGAGCGTGGACTGGATGGTGAGCACCAACCGAGCTGGATATCCAGGAGTTTGTGAATGAGGAAACTGGGACATGGAGGAAGGGAATTCTGTCCTGGTTCTTTCTTTCCAACAATATGACAGGCTCGATAGGACACCTCATTCATAATTATGCGTACATTCTGCACCAGTGGAAACTCCAGAACATCTTTTGTCTTCCAGACACCCATGTTTGCAGAAACATTGTCAGTTGTAGGCCCCAAGCTCTGGGTTTTGGGGGCCCAGGCAACACTGCAGTCCAAGTGCAAGGCAGAGTGTTTTAGGGCCTGCATCTGTACTGTACAGCCAGATCCAAGACTCAGGGAAGACAACAGGGAAACATTGACAAGGGAACAGACAGATGTTGCCTCCCTGGTGCCACGGTCAAAAATATCATGAATTGCTTAAAGAACCTTCTGGAGGGAAGGGGTCAGGGGAGCGGCTTTAGATTGTGGTCCATATTGTAATAGCCAAGGAAAGGGATGAAATACCACAGGTATCTCCTGAAGCCTGACTGGTTTCATCACAGTCTGGTATGGAAACACCACTGGCCAGGAATGGAAAAGCCTATTAAAAAGTTGTTGATACAGGCCAGTCTGTCACAGGAAAAGCCCTCTCCACATCTACACGGAGCGCTGTCACAGGAAAAGCATCAAAACCCCAAACCATCCAGGCCATGCTTTCTTCTTGCTATTACCAAAGGGCAAGAGGTACAGGAGCATTACATCCCATGCCACCAGGTTTAGGAACAATTACTACCAATCAGCCATCGGCTCGGCTCGGATAAATTCACTCACCTGAACACTGAACCGATTCCACAAACTATGGGCACGATCTCAAGGACTCTACAATTCATGTCCTCAATTTTATCTGTATTTGCAGTTTGTCTTTGTTTGTGTGTAGTTTCTCATTGATTCTATTGTATTTCTTTGTAGCTACTGCGAATACCCACAAGAAAATGAATCTCAGGGTTATATATGGTGACATTTACATACTTCCACTATAAATTTACTTTGAACTTTATGTTGAGGAGGGAGGATGATGAGTATGAGACAGGACCCTAACAATGGCAATGCCCAAATCCCTCCCACTGCCAGCTGCCGCTGAGAAGAGCTGGGGAAATGCTGGAGGGTGGGGGTGGGTGGTGGATTCCCGGGGCACTGGGGCTAATAGAACCCACACGTCCCAGATAGATTGCACCTCATTACCTAGACATGTTCACACGGACGTAGGAGAGAACTACCCTCCATCTGCCAGAAGAAGCAGGGATGCCTAGTGGGCATCCATTTTAATTCCACTTCGCATTCCAATATGTCAATCCATGGTTTCCTCTACTGTCAGATGAGGCCACACTCAGCCTGGGGGAACAGCAGCTTATATTCTGTCTGGGTAGCCTCCGACCCGATAGCATGACTATCGATTTCTTGAACTTCCAGTAATGCCCCCCAACTTCCTCACCATTCCCCATCCCCTTTTTCCTCTCACCTTATCTCCTTGCCTGCCCATCTC
The DNA here is from genome assembly GCF_048418815.1 of Hemitrygon akajei. Classification (NCBI taxonomy): domain Eukaryota; kingdom Metazoa; phylum Chordata; class Chondrichthyes; order Myliobatiformes; family Dasyatidae; genus Hemitrygon; species Hemitrygon akajei. The sequence continues at coordinate 175,375,406 of NC_133125.1, read as the reverse complement.
CGGTGCACCTTCCCCCCTTTTCTTTCTTCCATGGCCTTCTGTCGTCTATCAGATTCCCCCTTCTCTTTCACCACTCAACCTCCCGGCTCTTTACGTCATCCCCCCCCCCCCCCCCCCCGTTTCATCTGTCATTTTGTTTCACTCTCCCCTCCCCGTAAATCTACTCCTGGTGGGTTTTTTTCTCTCCAGTCCTGCCGAAGGGTCTCGGCACAAAACGCCGACTGTACTTTTTTCCACACGTCCAGCCTGGCCTGCGGAGTTCCTCCGGCACTTTGTGTGTGCTGTGGGGATTTAACTTCGCTTGGTAGAGAACAGGACAAGCTGAGCATAAGTTCGGAGGGGGGGGGGGGTGAATTAGGGAGGGAATTTTAGACTGGTGCAAATATCTGGAACTGTTGGAAAATCATCAGCAGGATAAAAGGGGCGCTCTGGACTGCGTGGAATACTGTTCATCTAAAGTGATTGGCGTTTGGCCCAGTGGGCAAGGCATCTGAAGGTCTCTGGTTCGAGCCTCAGCTCAACAACACATTGCTCTGCGATGTCACTGTACTCCTAGTGGAGTGAGGAAGGCTTGCAGCTAAACCTTCCAAGATCGCCTATTTAAAAAAAAGTGATTGGCATCGTAACCGCCCCCAAAGGGCAGAAAGTGCGTCCACCGGAAAACCCCACGCGCATTTAAAAGATAAGTTTGGTTTCTTGTAGATACAGTTTTGTATCTGCAAGAACATTTGTTTATTTTGGTTAGTAGCTGATCTCTGGCCCCGCGGTGCGAGAAGAGGACGAGATCCCCGGGTTTTAAAGGGTCCCTGACTTCACTTTAGTTTTGGGACAGCAGCGGCCCCGGAGTTTAATCGGTCACTGAAGATGTGGACGATCGCCTGCCTGTCGCTGCTGTGTCTGCTTGCAGCGTCCAGTAACGAAGGTAAGGAGTCTCCGTTTCGGCTTTGCGGCCACGTGACACATGGAATTCCGCTCGGCGGCATGACTTTTAAAAGTTTTCCGCGTGGGATTTCTGCCGGGGGTGTTCATCCCCGACAAATAAGTTGCAATGGCCCCAATTTCAGACTTTCTGTGTACCCTGATAGTTACGTGAGAGGTCTGCTTGTATCCTGTTTAGTGAATCAAGGGGAAAGTTGTTTCCGGTGATGGTCGGCATGCCCATGTGTTTGTAAACAGTGAGGAGAAAGCGGGTGACTTAAGTGGAACGTGCAAACTGTAACGTGCCAACAAGTGGTGGATGAGATTTAATGTAGAATAGATAACGAGGGAAGAGAACAAAGCTTTTTGAGGGCGTTAGCTAATCCTTGAGTTTTGGATTTTAATTTTTGTATATGTGGGCTTAGTCTGGTTTACGAGCAGTGAATTAGTGAATACAGTGGCTATTCTGTGCTGTGTACTTATTAAAGGAAAGGAAAGGCACGTTGCATCGGAGGAACATTGAAAATAAATTGTTTCATTAAGCAATCGTTACTTAAGTAACTCAATGATAGATTATACGTATGTTTGACATCATCATGCCGTCCATCTTGTGTACGGGCTACGCCGCAGCCTACGCCGTAACCCTGATTTTCACTTCTGCGTCGCTCTTCGCCGTAGTGAGCGCCTTCGCTTGACGGAGGGGGTTCTGTGCCACTGTGTTGAGTTACTTCGTGAAAGACACAGACGAGGAAATGCATTTCAAACATTTTCGCATGTCGGCAGGTACATTTGACAATTTTTTAAAAACTTTTTTTTAGTTTTTATTGAACACAAACAAATCACAGAAACATATGCTAACAAAGCCAGGGAATCACACAAAAGCAGCAACAAATATAAACAACACACACAAAATGCTGGAACGGAGTATTGTGTGCAGTTTTGGGCCACTTATTTAAGAAAGGATTTGCTGACATAGGACAGGGTTCAGAGGAGGTTCACAAGAATGATTTTGGCAATTAAGTGGTTATTATCTGAGCAGCAATAATATGCTCTGGGCCTGTACTCACGGGAATTTAGAAGAATGAGGGGGTGTTCTCATTGAAACCTATTGAATGTTGAAAGGTCTATGATAGAGCGAGTGTGAATAGAATGTTTTCTACGGTGGAGGAGTCTTGGACAAGAGAGTATAGCTTCAAATTAGAGGGACTCTATTTGGAACAGAGATGAGGAGGAATATCTTTAGCCAGAGGGTGCTAAATCTGTGGAATTCACTAACACAGATGTCTAAGGAGGCCTGTTCATTGGATGTAATTAAGGCAGAGATTCATAGGTTCTCGATTAGTCAGGATGTGAAAGATTATGGGGAGAAGGCAGAAGAACGGGATTAAGAGGGAATGGGATCAACCATGATGAAATGGTGGATCAGACTTGATGGGCCAAATGGCCTAATTCTGCTCCTTTGTCTTATAGAACATAGAATAGTACAGCACATTACAGGCCCATCGGCCCACAATGTTGTTCCGACCCTCAAACCCTGCCTCCCATATAACCCCCCACCTTAAATTCCTCCATATACCTGTCTAGTAGTCTCTTAAACTTCACTAGTGTATCTGCCTCCACCACTGACTCAGGCAGTGCATTCCACGCACCAACCACTCTCTGAGTGAAAAACCTTCCTCTAATATCCCCCTTGAACTTCCCTCCCCTTACCTTAAAGCCATGTCCTCTTGTACTGAGCAGTGGTGCCCTGGGGAAGAGGCACTGGTTATCCACTCTATCTATTCCTCTTAATATCTTGTACACCTCTATCATGTCTCCCCTCATCCTACTCTCCAAAGAGTAAAGACCTAGCTCCCTTAATCTCTGATCATAATCCATACTTTCTAAACCAGGCAGCATCCTGATAAATCTCCTCTGTACCCTTTCCAATGCTTCCACATCCTTCCTAAATTGAGGTGACCAGAACTGGACACAGTACTCCAAGTGTGGCCTAACTAGAGTTTTATACAGCTGCATCATTACATCACGTCTCTTAAACTCTACCCCTCGACTTATGAAAGCCAACACCCCATAAGCTTTCTTAACTACCTGTTAAGAAAGTTACCTGTGAGGTAACTTTCAGGGATCTGTGGACATGTACCCCCAGACCCCTCTGCTCCTCCACACTACCAAGTATCCTGCCATTTACTTCGTACTCTGCCTTGGAGTTTGTCCTTCCAAAGTGTACCACCTCACACTTCTCCTGGTTGAACTCCATCTGCCACTTCTCAGCCCACTTCTGCATCCTATCAATGTCTCACTGCAATCTTCGACAATCCCCTACACTATCTACAACGCCACCAACCTTTGTGTCGTCTGCAAACTTGCCAACCTTCTACCCCCACATCCAGGTCGTTAATAAAAATCACAAAAAGTAAAGGTCCCAGAACAGATCCTTGTGGAACACCACTAGTCACAACCTTCCAATCTCAATGTACTCCCTCCATCATGACCCTCTGCCTTCTGCAGGCAAGCCAATTCTGAATCCACCTGGCCAAACTTCCCTGGATCCCATGCCTTCTGACTTTCTGAATAAGCCTACCATTTTCCAACCTTGTCAAATGCCTTACTAAAATCCCTGTAGATCACATCCACTGCACTACCCTCATCTATATGCCTGGTCACCTCCTCAAAGAACTCTATCAGGCGTGTCAGGCATGATCTGGCCTTCACAAAGCCATGCTGACTGTCCCTGATCAGACCATGATTCTCTAAATGCCCATAGATCCTATCTCTAAGAATCTTTTCCAACAGCTTTCCCACCACAGACGTAAGGCTCACTGGTCTATAATTACCTGGACTATCCCTACTACCTTCTTTGAACAAGGGGACAACATTCGCCTCCCTCCAATCCTCCGGTACCATTCCTGTGGGCAACGAGGACATAAAGATCCTAGCCAGAGGTTCAGCAATCTCTTGCCTCGTGGAGCAGCCTGGGGAATATTCCGTCAGGCCCCGGGGACTTATCCATCCTAATGTATTTTAGCGACTCCAACACCTCCTCTCCCTTAATATCAACATGCTCCAGAACATCAACCTCACTCATATTGTCCTCACCGTCATCAAGTTCCCTCTCAGTGGTGAATACCAAAGAGAAGTATTCATTGAGGGCCTCGCTCACTTCCACAGCCTCCAGGCACATCTTCCCACTTTTATCTCTAATCGGTCCTACCTTCACTCCTGTCATCCTATTGTTCTTCACATAATTGAAGAATGCCTTGGGGTTTTCCTTTACCCTACTCGCCAAGGCCTTCTTGCGCTTCTCAGCCCCTTCTTAAGCACCTTTTTTGCTACCCTATATTCCTCAATAGACCCATCTGATCCTTGCTTCCTAAACCTCGTGTATGCTGCCTTCTTCCACCTGACTAGATTTTCCACTTCACTTGTCTTCCATGATTCCTTCACCCTACCGCTCTTTATCTTCCTCACCGGGACAAATTTATCCCTAACATCCTGCAAGATATCCCTAAACATCGACCACATGTCCATAGTACATTTCCCTGCAAAAACATCATCCCAATTCACACCCGCAAGTTCTAGCCTTATAGCCTCATAATTTGCCCTTCCCCAATTTTCCTGTCCTCTCTGATTCTATCCTTTTCCATGATAATGCTGAAGGTCAGGGAGCAATGATCACTGTCCCCCAGTTGTTCAACCACTGACAGATCTGTGACCTGACCCGGTTCGTTACCTAATACTAGATTTAGTATGGCATTCCCCCTAGTCGGCCTGTCAACATACTGTGACAGGAATCCATCCTGGACACACTTAACAAACTCTGCCCTATCTAAACCCTTGGAACTAATCAAGTGCCAATCAATATTAGGGAAGGTAAGTCACCCATCATAACAACCTTGTTATTTTTGCACCTTTCCAAAATCTTCCTCCCAATCTGCTCCTCGGTATCTCTGCTGCTACCAGGGGGCCTATAGAATACCCCCAGTAGAGTAACTGCTCCCTTCCTGTTCCTGACTTCCACCCATACTGACTCAAAAGAGGATCCTGCTACATTACCCACCCTTTCTGCAGCTGTAATAGTATCCCTGACCAGTAATGCCACCCCTCCTCCCCTTCCCCCACCCCATCCCTTTTAAAGCACTGAAATCCAGGAATATTGAGAATCCATTCCTGCCCTGGTGCCAGCCAAGTCTCCGTAATGGCCACTACATCATAATTCCATGTATGTATCCAAGCTCTCAGTTCATCACCTTTGTTCCTGATGCTTCTTGCATTGAAGTACACACACTTTAGCCCTTCTACCTTACTACCTTTACACCCTTTATTCTGCTTCTCTTTCCTCAAAGCCTCTCTATTTGTTAGATCTGGCTTTACTCCATGCATTTCTTTCACTGCTCTATCGCTCCGGGTCCCATCCCCCTTGCAAATTAGTTTAAACCCTCCCAAACCATGCTAGCAAACCTACCTGCAAGGATATTGCTCCCCCTTGAGTTCAAGTGCAACCCATCCAATCTGTACAGGTCCCACCTTCCCCAGAAGAGATCCCAATGGTCCAAAAATCTAAAACCCTGCTCCCTGCACCAACTCCTCAGCCACACATTCAACTGCCATCTCCTCCAATTCTTACCATCACTATCACGTAGTACTGGCAGCAATCCTGAGAACGCCACCCTTGAGGTCCTGTTCTTCAGCCTTCTGCCTAGTTCCCAAAACTCACACTTCAGGACCTCATCCCTCTTCCTGCCTATGTCGTTGGTCCCAACATGTATCACAACTTCTGGTTGCTTTCCCTCTCGTACCATGATGTCATGCACCCAGTCAGAGACATCCTGGACCCTGACACCAGGGAGGCAACAAACCATGCGGGTTTCCTTCTCACGTCCACAAAATCCCCTGTCTACTCCCCTGACTATAGAGTCTCCAATGACGACAGCTCTCCTCTTCTCCGTCCCATCCTTCTGCACCACAGGGTCAGACTCAGTGCCAGAGGCCCTGCCACCATGGCTCACACCTGGTCGGTCGTCCTCACCAACAGCATCCAGGATGGTAAACTTATTATTCAGGGGAATGGCTACAGGGGTGCTCTGCACTGCCTGTCTACTCTCTTTCGCTTTCCCCCCTCGGACTGTCACCCAACGACCTTCTTTCGGCAGGCTAGGTGTGACTACCTCCCTGTAGCTCTCATCTATGACTGCTTCATTCTCCCTTATGAGTCGAAGGTCATCTAGCTGCTGCTCCAGATTCCTCACACGGTCTTCCAGATCACCCAGCTGTGAGCACTTCTGGCAGATGTGACTCTGCGGGAGAGGGGAGTTCCCCCAAGACTGCCACATCTCACAGGAGATGTCTATGCTGAGGTTGATAGGTTGGCATGAAGAAGGATCGACAAATGTGTTTACAATTGGCTGAATTATTAAATGGTGTTTTATTTCATCCTTGCAGCCAAAGCTACAATCCATTTGGTTTAAAGCACCCAAGCTGCCTTCTCCTTTGCCATTTTTTTTGACAGTTTAGCCTCGATTGAGTTAATTATGTGTAAATTGGCTGCCAGAACCAGGTTCTAAACTGTGGTGAATGGTCTTGTTTCTGCTAATGTAACAGGTGCTCATTTTCGGTCATACAACTATAAGACACTGGAGCAGAATTAGGCCATTCGGCCCATTGAGTCTGACCTGCCATTTCATCACAGCAGATTTAAGATCCCTCCAAAACCATTTTTTTCTTTTTCTTTTTTACAATATTTTTATTCAGAAGAAAAAAAAACCAAGATTTACAGAGTGCAACACATAGATACATCTCAACATAAATTGTGTACATTCATATATTGTAATAAAATTGATCAAAATGTTATAGCATAACACATAAAGGTATACCACTCTGTAATCAAAAATTTAAAGATAAGTCATACATCATAAAAGAAATTTTTTATATAAAAAGTCAACCCCCTACCAACTACCAAAGAAAAAAGCTGATGGATGATAATGGATAACTAGAAAAAAAAAGACCTATTCGCTTAAAAAGAGAAGATAAAAATATACATAAAAGTCTGTGCACTGTTAAACTTTATAAATTGGAAAAATAATTTAGGAAAGGTCCCCAGATATCATAAAAAGATTGTTTCGAATTTAAGACTGAGCAGCGGATCTTTTCTAAATTTAATTAAGACATAATATCACATTGAAGATGTGTAGGAGGGGTAGACTCCTTCCATTTAAGCAAGATTGCTCTTCTTGCTAAAAGAGAGGTAAAAACTAAAACCTGTAAGTTAGGAGTATTTAAAGTTATATCTTCATTTGCAATAATACCAAACAAGGCAGTAAGGGGATTTGGGTCAAATTGGACCCTAAAAAGTTCTGAGAAGGTGTGAAATACTTCCCACCAAAACTTTTCCATTTTAGGGCAAAACCAAAACATATGAATTAAAAGAGCTATCAGCAGAGTTGCATTTATTACAAAGTGGAGAAACATTCGGGTAAAAACTGGACAGCTTCTGTTTAGAAATGTAAGCTCTATGAACCACTTTATTTTGTAGAAGAGAATGACGAGCACAGAAAGATGATTTATTAACCCGTTTAAGAATTTTATTCCAACTATCATCAGAAATCTGACAATTTAGGTCATCCTCCCAAGCTTTTTTTATTTTATCTAAAAAGTCTTGTCTAGAATCAATCAACAAGTTATAGATACCAGTAATAGAACCATTAACAAAGGTTTTAAATTTAAAAGATCGTCCAGTAAATTTTTATCAGGAGCTATGGGAAAAGTAGTTAAATGGAAACGTAGAAAATCTCTAATTTGAAGGTATCTGTAAAAATGTGTTTTTGGGAGTACGAATTTATTTGTCAATTGGTCAAATGAAGCAAGAGATCCTGAGATAAACAGGTCCCAAAAACACTTAATACCTAGTTCATCCCAATCTTTAAAGACTTTATCAGTCATGGAAGGGATAAAAAAATTAAGGAGAATGGGAGATGATAATGAAAAATTTGCTAAACCAAAAAATTTCCTAAATTGAGCCCAAATCCTTGAAAGTTTGCTTAACAATTATGTTATCTGTTATTTTATTTGCTGAAAAAGAAGAGTATGATCCAAGAAGAGAGACAATAGAGGAATTTTTTACAGAATTAACTTCTAAGGAGACCCATGATGGGCAATCTTTACGATAAATATAATAGGACTGGAAAATGATATTCCTTATATTGGCAGCCCAATAGTAAAACCTAAAATTGGGTAGGGCTAATCCACCCATCTCTTTATTTCTTTGTAGGTAAACTTTACTTAAACAAGCTTGTTTATTATTCCAAATATAAGATGTTAAAATTCAATCTAAAGAATCAAAGTAGGTCTTCGGAATAAAAATAGGTAAGGCCTGAAAAAGATATAAAAATTTAGGAAGAATCTTCATTTTAATCGAATTAATTCTGCCAATTAGGGATAAAGAAAGAGGGGACCATTTAGAAAGTGTCTTTTTCACACAATTCAATAAGGGGTTTAAGTTTTCTTTAAATAAATTCTTGAAGTTTTTAGTAATTGTTACACCTATATACATAAATTGACATGTAACAACTTGGAACGGAAATTTGGCATTTAATGACATTAGATCATTTAAAGGAAATAGCTCACTTTTATGTAGGTTCAGCTTATATCCTGAAAAAGAACTAAACTGGGTAATTAAAGACAGAACCAAAGGTAAAGAAGTTCCAGTGTTGGAGATAAAAAGTAAAATATCATCAGTGTATAATGAAATTTTATGAGTCATACCTTCCCTTAGTGTACCAGAAATGTCCTTAGATTCTCGAAATGCTATTGCTAAGGGTTCTATAGCTAAAGCAAAAAGTAAAGGACTAAGAGGGCAACCTTGTCTAGTTCCCCACTGTAATTTAAAGGGCTTAGAAATTTGGGAGTTAGTAATAACCTGAGCGGTAGGAGACAAGTAGATTAATTTAACCCAACGAATAAAATTAGGTCCAAAATTAAACTTTTCTAAGGTCTTAAAAAGTTAATTCCACTCAATCCTATCAAAGGCTTTTTCTGCATCTATTTTTTTGGATGGTGAATATATCACATTCAATAACCGACGTATATTAAAATGTGAGTAACAATTTTTAATAAATCCTGTCTGGTCATGTTATATAATAGATGGTAAAATATTTTCAAGTCTCCGAGCTAAGATTTTGGATAAAATTTTTGCATCAACATTTAATAAAGAAATCGGTCTGTATGAAGAACATTCAGCTGGATTTTTATTTTTTTTAAGAATAAGAGAAATAAGAGCTTCATAAAAAGATTGAGGGAGTTTACCTGATTTAAAGGACTCTGATAAAACAGAGGATAAATAAGGTGTAAGTAACGTAGTGAAAGTTTTATAAAACTCCCCAGGAAAGCCATCAGGTCCTGGGGTCTTACCAGAATGTAAAGCACGTATATCCTCAGCCACTTCCTCATTGGAAATAGGCTGATCTAACTGTGTTAGACTATCATCAGACAATGTAGGAATGTTGATATTACTGAAAAAAGCATTCATATAGATATCATCTGAAGAAGAGTCAGACTTATACAACTTAAGGTAAAAGTCTTTAAATACGTTGTTAATTTCAGAATGGTCGGATATCTTAGTTCCATTATCTTTAAAATTTTCTGTGATTTGATGATTAGCTGTAAAAGATTTTAAGTGATTGGCTAATAAACTACCAGTTCTATCCCCGTGAATGTAAAATTGAGTTTTATCTCTCAACAGCTGTCGTTCAACTGGTAAGTCAGCAGAAGATTATACTTGGATTGGATTTCAATCTGCTTATTATATATACTTGGATCTGCAGATAGGGCATACTTTTGATCAAGATCTTTTAATATCGCTGCTAGGCCAGACCTTTCTTTGTCAGCTTTTTTCTTTATATAGGTAGAGTAAGAGATAATTTCTCCACTAATATATGCTTTAAAAGTATCGCAAACTATATTACCAGCAGTATCTCCTTTAAAATTTTCTTTAAAGAAAAAAGTAATATGGTTTTCCAAAAACTTTAGAAATTTTTTATCAGATAACAATGATAAGTTAAAATGCCAACTTCTATTTGGTACAGAGTAAACAGGTAGTCTTAAAGCCAGAAGTACAGGTGCATGATCAGACAAAGCAATCTCCTTATAATCACAGGATCGTACCAGTGGAAGCAAGTTTCTATCTATAAAAAAAATAATCAATCTGAGAGTACATATGATGAACCTGAGAGAAATATGAATATTCCTTTTCTTGGGGGTGTAAAAAACGCCACATGTCAAGAAAACCACATTGAAATAACAAAGATTTAAAAAGTAGGACTGATTTATTAGTGACGGGTTTTACTTGAAGAGCGGTCTAATATAGGGTCAAGCCAAAAATTAAAATCTCCACCCATCACTAAGGAATACCGATTCAAATCAGGCAGAAAAGAGAAAAGACGTTCAAAAAACAAGGAGTCATCTGCATTTGGAGCATATACATTCGCAAATACGATTAATTTATTCTCAAGCCTACCCGAAACAATAACAAAGCGCCCATTTTTATCAGAAATTACATTATGTTGAATCAAGGATATATTCTGATCAAACAGGATAGAGATGCCTCTCGATCTAGATTGAGAGGGTGAGTGAAAATGTGTACCCTTCCATCCTTTGAAAAAACGTGAAATATCATCTTTACGAATATAAGTTTCCCATAACTGGATTACTTACCAGCAAAGATAGAGAGGTCCGCTGAAGTCTGTTGCTACCATTTTCAAACATTTTTATTTATAAAGGGGCACAAAAGTAAGGTTAATACAAACATTCAGATACCATAAGTCGTCAATACTCAATCTAAAGCGCAGGTATAGCAATAACCAATAAGAAATAAACTCTATTGTTGTCTAAGGGTAATGTATATATTGTCTGCTGTATATCTGAAAGTCTCTTGCGGTCACTGCAGTTCCACCAGCTGCCGTCTTTTGTGGTGTCGCGTTGGTGCACTTTGTTAAAGAGAGAGAGATAGAGATTAAATGAAAGTTACCCGGCGGGGTTTTCCAACCTTTAGGAGTTCGATTCGTCGGAGTCCCGTTGGGGAATGGACGCTCACTTGTGGCCTCCCCTGTAGCTAAGCCGTTCTTTCGTGGTGAGGTCGCCAATCCCAGGCAAGGAAAAGACGCACACGAACCCCACCACCGCTATTAAATGCTGTCGCAGGATTTCTAGCGTGTCGTCTGGTCCGTCTGGGGGGCCGTCTTTACAACCCCTCTTTTATCTGAACTCACGGGGTCTCAGATGTCAATCAGGTTGGGATGATGCAATCTCTCTCCATCTCTCCACCCACGTTGCCCTGAGGGTATACACGTAGTACAGTTCCCAATTCACAAAGGTGTCTCCACGAGACAATGACCACAGTCGCCAGCTTTGCCTCGCCATGAAACGAGGGACACCGCACGTATCTCTCTCTTCTCTTGGGTCATTGCCCCCCCCCCCCCCCTTCACTAGGGCTCTGGCGATTCTCACAAAGGAGGGGGCTGGGATCATAACACCTCCCCTCTTAAAAACGTTTTTACCAGCGGTTAAAACGGAGTGGTACAGAGTCTTACAAAGTTTTAGGATTTAACATAGTACAAAAGCTTTTCTTTTAACTACAGAACTGTACCGTCAAAAATTATACGAGTTTTAACAAAGCGCCAATTACTTGATTGAACACCTGAAATTAAAACATTTAACATAAAGCAACTCAAGATTGAGTTTAAGCATGGAGACTATGTAAAAATTTCTTAGCTTCTTCAGGCTTTGTAAACCAAGAAACCTTATTATCAGAAGTAGTAACCTTGAGTTTACACGGATCTCTGAGAGAAAGGCGACAGCCAAGCCTAAAAAGATCAGACATGACCTTTTTAAAAGCCTGTCTAGCTCTTAGAACTTACAGTGGATAATCTTGAACGATCCAAAACTGTTGATCACGAAATTGTAATATGCGTTTCTTCCTTGATTTACGAAGGATCTGTTCTTTAATCTGACAGTCATAAAAGCGAATGATAATAGAGTGAGGTTTGGCAGGATCCCAATTAGGTGGGGTAACTCGGTGAACGCGCTCAAATTTTGGTAGTTCCGATAATATATTAGGGAATAAATCTTTCAGCATTTGAGCACAAAAATCGATAGGTTGACTACCCTCCAGTTTTTCAGGAAATCCAAAATTCTGATATTGCACCTTCGGTTCCTGGTCTCCAAATCTGTAAGTTTCTTCAGTAATGCGTCGTATTTTTTAAGTTGTTCCTTAGAAATTTTCTTGAAACCTTCGATATCCTTCTGCAACACCGGCAGAGATTCTTCGTGTAGCTTAATACGAATTTCGTGGTCATTCACAGTCTGCTGTATACTTCCAAGTTTCCGATTAAGTGTTTTCAGTTCAGATTTAACCAGGTCGAGGGAATTCTGTAACAAGTCAAACTTGGATTCCAAGTCATCCAGTTTATCCAATTTTTCGAGTTTCTCAGACATTTGTTGAAACATTTCAGTCAAAATTTCTAAAGTAACCTCTTTTTTTGAGTGTTTTCTACTCATGGTGCTCTCGCCGAGATAGGTTTAAACAGCAAAGTAAGCGAATAATTTCGGAGCACGTAGCTACTGCAACCTACTCCATTACAGCCACCGGAAATATACTCAATGACTTGGCCTCTTCCGTGTACAGTACACTCTATCTTTGCCTTTCGATATTGAATGTGTGTCAGTAAGGTTCTCTTCCTCCCCATGCTGCCCCCACGACCACCTTCTTCTAAACTCAAGCAAGTAGAGGCCCGGACCCATCATACGCTGACCCTTTGTCACCCCATTCCAGTGTCCCACCACCGTCTTCCCAGATTTAACAGTTACATTTTCTTTTCTTGCCCTCATCAGTCAAACGAGAAGCTGCCGTTGCAAAGCTTGGTTCATCAGTCTTACTGCATTCGGAAGTCGGAGTTAACCCGCAGAAGGAAGAGATCATTTGGACATTCATCAGCAGGCACAACAGCATTGTCACCATTTTACATCACATCCCGAATTACAAGGAGTGGGTAGAGCCCAATGAACAGTTCAAGTTGCGTCTGCGCTTTTTTCTTTCCAATGGTTCTTTGATGATAAACGGATTAAAAGCCGGAGACCAAGGAGATTACAGTTTGGAGGTAGATGACCGTAAACTGAAAGTAATACATTTGTCTCTCTTCGGTGAGTGGTTACATTTTCTTGCAATGCTGTACATTAATAACTGATTGAAGATTCAAGTTTATTTAACGCATGTACAGTACTGTGCAAAAGTCTTAGGCACATAAAGATGTACAGTAGCCAGGGTGCCTAAGACTTTGTACAGTTTGATATATTATGTCCTTCTTGTTGCCAAATACTGTTAGCTCAGTAGTATTAAGTGTTATTTGGTAACTGGAAAGACATAATATTCAGTACTTGGGCACCGTCGTTCGTTCTCTCCCTCTCCCTCCCCCTCCTCCCCTCCCCCCTCTCTCCCTTCCCCCCCTCTCTCCCCATACACACACACACACACACACACACACACAACTTTGTCACAATACTGTACATGTGGGTTTATCAACACTGGGACTGGCTCTTTAGGCTAATATCTTCCTCTCAGTCAGAGTCATGGAGAAAGATGACACTGAAACAGGACTTCCAGCCCACGGATATTTTTGTTAGCCCCGTTCCTCACTTTGCCCTGACACCTCATTAATTGGTCATCTGTCCCATTCCTGGTACGGCTGAGGGCAAATCCCAGATTGAAACGTGAGCTGCACAGATACGTGGGTGAAGTGCAAGTCCTCTCTTCCCCACACATTTGATGAAAGGTCTGTACACTCTCTGCATTCTGTGCTTCCCAGGACATGATCGGAACCCTTGCCTTGCTGCAGCTTCCACAGTGCTTATCACATTTGCCTTACAGCGCCATTTGTTACCGACTGCAGCTCAATTCCCGTCACTGTCTGCAGGCATTTTGTATGTTCTCCCTGTGACCGTGTGTGTTTCCTCACACATTCCGAACATGTACGGATGGTGAAAAAGGATCTAGTGCTTTCCAGGCATATGTGACCAATACACTTTTCTCAGACTTCCAGCCAGCTGCAGGTATCGATTTTAACCGATATTTCAACGACAAACTCTGCCATCTTCATTGGGGATGATGCCTGGGTATGTCTAGTCCGGTGGTATTTATACCCCTGTTGTCCATCCCTCCTGAATGGTTAGTCCTCATCCAATCAGGTTTCCATTGAAACCAATATCAATTGGCCGTGGCAGAACATTGCGTTCACAGTGGCCATAGGATTCACTTCGATGGCACAAAACTGTGCCACGCCGGTGGCTTTTGGGACCACCTGGTGAAGGAAGCCATTGAAATAAAACTAGAGGAAAAGAGTTTTATCCAAGGCAAAGCTCTTCCTCTAAGTAAGAACTGGAATTTGGTTGTAAATGAGGTGAGACAGTGGAAACCTGGTTGGATGAGGAGTAACCATTCAGGAGGGGTGGAATACAGGGGTGTAAATACCACTGGACTAGATGCCCAGGCATTGTTCCTGATGAAGATGGCGGAGCTTGTCATCGAAACATCAGTTAAAATCGATACCTGCACCTGGCTTGAAGCCCAAGAGAAATTATTCATGTACGATTAGGGTTAGTGAGTTGTGGACATGCTACATTAGCGTGTCAACACGTCCGGACTGAACAATCGCAAAACAACACATTTGACTATATGTTTTTAAAGTACAAATAAAGCTAGTCTTTCTGCTCTTCAGATAACCTGCTGGAAGCTGTGATATTGACCAACTCCTCCTCCTTCACTTCTACTATCTGGCTCATCTGCAACGTCAGTGGAGATCCTCAGAAGTATCAATGGTGGAAAAATGGAGCGGAAATCTCCCAGCTTCACCAGCTTACGGATGGCAATCGGAGTCTTATTATCATGAATCCCTCAGTACGTGACTGTGGAATTTATACCTGTGTGGCAACCAATCCAGCCAGCTCCATCCAGGTTAATCACACCCTATTCATTTTTGGTGAGATTGGTTAATAAATCTTATTCTGAGAGTAAATTTGACATCATCGCTTAGTGGCCGGCTTTGGAAATCAATCTGTCAGCACTGAGAGTGTTAAAAGCTCATAGAAATTTTGCAATATGGAAAGAGGCCATTGGGTCCATCTTGTCTGTACTAGCTCTGAGTAATCCACCTACTCCCTTTTCCTGCTCCACAATTAAATCTGTCTCGACTACAACAATTCTTAAAGCAAAGTTCGACAACATACCCTGACCAGCTTGGATTCTTTTGCTAATCATCGTCCTTCTACATTCTCCAGTTCTCAACCTCTCCGGTTTCAAATCCCTTCATCAGATCTTCTCACGCCCTCCTCTGTTCCACAGAACTGCTTCAGCCTCTTCAGTCCATCCACATGGCTCTCAATCGAGGAACCTTGAATTGAGGCTGGGGAGGGGTATTGTCTTTATCTCTGTAACTCTGAGCCACCATTCCTGCTTTCTAATTTTTTATTATTTGTCATCTATTCAGCTCTCATCTGCAAATAATACTTTTTCCTGAACAGATTAACACCTGTCATCGAATAGGGGGTATAATAGAAACATAGAAAACCTACAGCATAATACAGGCCCTTCGGCCCACAAAACTGTGCTAAACATGTCCTTACCTTAGAACTACCTAGGCTTACCCATAGCCCTCTATTTTTCTAAGCTCCATGTACCTATCCAGGAGTCTCATAAAAGACCCTATCGTTTCTGCCTCCACCACCACTGCAGGCAGCCCATTCCACACACTCACCACTCTCTGCGTAAGAACCTTACCCTTGACATCTCCTCTGTACCTGCTTTCAAGCACCTTAAAACTGTGTCCTCTCGTGATATCCATTTCAGCCCTGGGAAAAAGCCTCTGACTGTCCACACAATCAATGCCTTTCATTATCTTGTACACCTCTATCAGGTCACCTCTCATCCTCCGTCGCTCCAAGGAGAAAAGGCTGAGTTTACTCTACCAATTCTCAAAAGACATGCTTCCCAATCCAGGCAACATCCTTGTAAACCTCCTCTTCACCCTTTCTATGGTTTCCACATCTGTCCTGTAGTCAGGCGACCAGAACTGAGGACAGTACTCCAAGTGGGGTCTGACCAGGGTCCTATATAGCTGCAACATTACCTCTCGGCTCCTAAACTCAATCCCACAATTGATGAAGGCCAATGCAGTGTATGCCTTCTTAACCACAGAGTCAACCTGTGTCGCAACTTTGAACGTCTTATGGACTTGGACCCCGAGATCCCTCCAATCCTCCATATTGCCAACAGCCTTACCATTAATACTATATTCTGCCATCATATTTGACCTACCAAGATGAACCACCTCACACTTATCTGGGTTGAACTCCATCTGCCACTTCTCAGCCCAGTTTTCCATCCTATCAATGTCCCACTGTAACCTCTGACAGCCCTCCACACTATCCACAACACCCCCAACCTTTGCATCATCAGCAAATTTACTAACCCGTCCCTCCACTTCCTCATCTAGGTCATTTATAAAAATCACAAAGAGTAAGGGTCCCAGAACAGATCCCTGAGGCACACCACTGGTGACCGGCCTCCATGCAGAATATGACTCATCTACAACCACTCTTTACCTTCTGTGGGCAAGCCAGTTCTGGATCCACAAAGCAATGTTCTCTTGGATCCCATGCCTACTTATTTTCTTAATAAGCCTTGCATGGGGTACCTTATCAAATGCCTTGTTGAAATTCATATACACCAGATCTACTGCTCTACCCTCATAAATGTGTTTAGTCACATCCTCAAGAAATTCAATCAGGCTTGTAAGGCACGACCTGCCTTTGACAAAGTCATGCTGACTATTCCTAATCATATTATACCTCTCCAAATGTTCATAAATCCTCTCAGGATTTTGTCCATCGACTTACCAACCACTGAGGTAAGACTCACTGGTCTATAATTTCCTGGGCTATCTCTACTCCCTTTCTTGAATAAGGGAACAACATCCACAACCTTCCAATCCTCCGGAACCTCTCCCGTTCTCATTGATGATACAAAGATTATCGCCAGAGGCTCAGCAATCTCCTCCCTTGCTTCCCATAGTAGCCTGGGGTACATCCCGTCTGGTCCCGGTGACTTATCCAACCTGATGCTTTCCAAAGCTCCAGCACATCCTCTTCCTTAATATCTACATGCTCAAACCTTTTAGTCTACTGCAATTCAACCCTACACTAGCCAAGCTCCTTTTCAGTAGTGAGTGCTGAAGCAAAGTATTCATTAAGTACCTCTGCTATCTCCTCTGGTTTCATAGACTTGACTTGATATGCACTTTTCCACTGTCACACTTGAATGGTCCTATTCTCTCACGTCTTATCCTCTTGCTCATCACATACTTGTAGAATGCCTTGGGGTTTTCATTAATCCTGTCCGCCAAGGCCTTCTCATGGCCCCTTCTGGCTCTCCTAATTTCATTCTTAAGCTCCTTCCTGCTAGCCTTATAATTTTCTAGATCTCTATCATTACCTAGTTTTTTGAACCTTTTGTAAACTCTTCTTTTCTTCTTGACTAGATTTACAACAGCCTTTGTACATCACAGTTCCTGTATCCTTCCATCCTTTCCGTCTCATTGGAACGTACCTATGCAGAACTCCACACAAATATCCCGTGAACATTTGCCACATTTCTTCCTTATGTTTCCCTGAGAACATTTGTTCCCAATGTATACTTCCAAGTTCCTGCCTGATAGCCTCATATTTCCCCTTACTCCAATTAAACGCTTGTCTGTTCCTATCCCTCTCCAATGCTATGGTAAAGGAGATAGAATTATGATCACTATCTCCAAAATGCTCTCCCACTGAGAGACCTGACACCTGACCAGGTTCATTTCCCAATACCAGATCAAGTACAGCCTCTCCTCTTGTAGGCGTATCTACATATTTTGTCAAGAAACCTTCCTGAACACACCTAACAAACTCCACCCCATCTAAACCCCTCATTCTAGGGAGATGCCAATCAATATTTGGGAAATTAAAATTTCCCATCACGACAACTCTGTTATTATTGCACCTTTGCAGAATCTGTCTCCATATCTGCTCCACAAAAATTCGCCCCAATAGCCTTAGCAAACCTCCCCGCCAGGATATTGGTCCCCCTGGGATTCAAGTGCAACCCGTCCTTTTTGTGCAGGTCACATCTGACCCAACAGAAGTCCCAATGATCCAGAAATATGAATCCCTGCCCCCTGCTCCAATCCTTCAGCCACACATTTATCCTCCACGTGATTCTGTTCCTATACTCACTGTCACGTGGCACAGGCAGTAATCCCAAAATTACTACCTTTGAGGTCCTGCTTCTCAGCTTCCTTTCTAACTCACTGTAGTCTGTTTTCAGGACCTTCTCCCTTTTCCTGCCTATGTCGTTGGTACCAATATGTACCACTGCCTCTGGCTGTTCTTCCCACTTAGGATATTGTGGATGCGATCAGGAACATCCTTTGAGCTGCATCTCCAGTTCCCTAACGCGGTCCCTAAGGAGCTGCAGCTCGATGCACCTGGTGCGGATACGATCGTCCGGGAGGTTGGGAGTCTCCTGGACCTCCCACATCTGACACCACGGACAGAAAACCGGCCTCAGACAAAGACTTACTGTCTGTATTCGACACAGATAACCTACCTCGCCTCGACCCATTATTGCCGAAGCCCCGTTGAGCCAAAGCCTTCCTACTCTGACACCCACTTCTCCGAATCCTGCTGTTTAAATCTATCTTCTTTTTAAACTCATCTCGCTGTTCTCACTACACACACAAAATGCTGGTGGAATGCAGCAGGCCAGGCAGCATCTATAGGAAGAAGCACTGTTGACGTTTCGAGACGGGGAGGGGAGCACCAGAGTGAGAAGGAGAACAGGCAAAGAGTGATGGGCAGAGAGAGAAAAAAAAGGAGGGGGGAAAATAAATAAATCAGAGATGGGATAAGAAGGGGAGGAGGAGCATTAACAGAAGTTAGAGAAGTCAATGTGGTGCTCCCCTCCCCCTTTCTTTCTCCCTAGGCCTCCCGTCCCATGATCCTTTCCCTTCTCCAGCTCTGTATCCCTTTTGCCAATCACTTTTCCAGCTCGTAGCTTCACCCCACCCCTCAGGTCTTCTATCATTTTGCATTTCCCCATCCCCCTCCTACTTTCAAATCTCTTACTATCTTTTCTTTCAGTTAGTCCTGACGAAGGATCTCGGCCTGAAACGTCGACAGCGCTTCTCCCTATAGATGCTGCCTGGCCTGTTGCATTCCACCAGCATTTTGTAGGTGCTGTTTGAATTTCCAGCATCTGCAGATTTCCTCGTGTTGTCGCTGTTCTCACTGGCTGACGTACACGCGCTTGCGCAGTCGTGCCCTGTTCAAAAGGCTGAAGAATTTTTTTTTTCCTCCTGATTCGGTGGACCATGAGCAAAAAGTATTGGTTAGAAATTGAAATAATGTATTGCCATCTACCATAATCCTTGGTTTTATTTTGCTGTTGGGTAACCAATTTCGGTGGATGGTAGCCACTAACAATTGGTAACTTTTTTCCCTAAAAATAACCACACTAACCCATGATATGTGTTTCTTTTAATTTGTTATTTATTTATTGAGATACAGCGTGAAATATGTCCTTCACGCTTCGCTGCCCAGCAATCCCTCAATTTAGTTCTAGCCTCATCATGGGACAATTTGCAATGATCAATTGACCTCCCAGCCAGTATGCCTTTGGACTGCAGGAGGAAACCCTTGCAGTCACGAGGAGAATGTACAAACTCCTTACGGGCAGCGGCAGGAATTGAACCCGGGTTGCTGGTACTGTAAAGCGTTGTTCTAACCACTACACTACCATGCGGTCCCATGGTAACGTAGTTCTTCTAATACATAGCATCTTCATCCCTGGTCAGGTGACTTACTGAAGAGCCGGGGTTAGCAACGTGTCTTCTGGGACTGGGGAAAGAACATCCATCACGCCCCAAGTTTTGCATCTTCCTGTCAGATTGGAATTTTGCTCAGAGTTGTTCATTCTTGGCTGGCACGACAAGTTGCTGTCTAGTAAGTGCTCCTCAGAGGGCATGTTGGTACAGGCGTGACGTCACAGGTTGGTGAGACCGGGCAGGGATTGGCGTTTTCCCATCCCTGCAGGAGATGAAGGGAACAGTAGGCTTGTTGCAATACATAGCAAATCCCTTCGTCGTTTCTGTGTAACATTGTTCAATGTTTTTTTTAATTGCAGATTTTCATCAAGAGGACATTGCAATAATTGTCCTGTCGGTGATGTCTTCGGTGCTTTCTATTTTGCAGTGCTTGCGGTACTTGAAGCTGAAGACAGACAGAGGTATTTATCATTGTGACCCAAATAAATGAAAGGAATCCTGGTTATTTTCTTGAGTTAATTTTTGTTCTTTGTGCCAAATAAGTGGCTGCCCTGATCTACCGATGGCCCAGTTAACTGGAATCCACCGCGGAGGTCACCATATACTACGTAGAGATTCATTTTCTTGCAGGCCTTTACAGGAAAGTAAAGAAATAGATTTGAATTTATGAAAAACTTTACGTAAAGACTGACAAACAGCCAATGTGCCAAAGAAAACAAATTGTGCAAATAATTTAAATAAATAATATTGAGAACATGAGCGGTAGAGTCCTTGAAAGTGAGTCTGAGGGTTGTGGAATCAGTTCAGAGTTGAGATGAGTGAGTGAGGGGGCTAAGCACATAACCTGTGCTGATGGAGATTGTGGAGTCTGAAAAGATTGTGGACTGTTGTTGCCAGTCTGAACTGACTGGGATCTGCAAGTGAGGGAATCAAGGATCCACTACACAGGGAGGTACTGGGGTATTCAAATTTCAGGGCTGGAATTTGAAGGGTCACACACAGCCCTCTTTCTATCCCCCATCTTGCACACGCTCCTCTCCCCCTCGCTCATGCACAACCCTCGCACACTCACCTCCCTTCCACCTCTCTCTCTCTCTCTGATACACATAAGCTCTTCCAAATTTCAGTTCAGCACCACTTCCTGGAGAGTAAATGGGGGTCCCGATAGATGCTGGACCAACCAGAAAAACCCCAATGAATTCAAAGCACCAGGGGAAGGAGAGGTGTCCCTCGGGCCACGTGCTGGAGGATCCCTCAAAACGGGTTCATCCGTTGCCAGTGGGCTCCCTGGACAAACACCACTTGTTCAACGTTTAGTGTCTCTGCATTTCGGCCTGCAGCCCTGTTTGGGGAACAGTTTCCACCCTGGTCTAGAACACTGCCCACTGCCCCAGAGCATCCGGGTACAGTGATGACCGAGTCCTCGGCCTCGCAGCAGAGTTCTGGGTGAAACTGCAACTTGTGGGCTGCTGTTGGTTAATGCTGCCACAGCTCCCATAACCATTGGGATGAAACACGCGCGATTCAAATTGCATTCTTTCCTCCTCCACTGGGCACACGCACAGGGAGACTGCATTATATCTGTCTTTTCCGTACTCAGCCCAGGGATCATTGGCATACAATATCAAAGATGAGCTGTTTTCTGGTGCTTTTTGCTCCTCTCTGCTCTCTCCTCTTTGCTGCCAGTGGTCCGTGAGCTCTGAGACTCCCCCAGTGCTCTGGTGGCGACTCCACCTCTGGGCTGGTATTTGAGCTGAGTGCCACCAGCAGCCTGGCCGGTCCCGAGTCCCAGCCCCGTTACCGCGAGCTCGCTCTCTGCTGTTTCCTGCGTCCAACCATTCATGTAGGTCTCACATTTGGACTGTTCTGCATTTTTCTTGATTGCAGCTGTGAGCTGGGTCAAATGCTGGAGGCAGTTCCTGGATATCTGTACCCTCATGACCTGTGTCACGACCCTCATGACCTGTGTCACGACTCTCGTCAGACTTATCCGCATAGAAGGTACGTGTGTGATGTTCTGTCTGTGCATTGTTGTGATCAGTGTGGTATTCAGCACACCCCTCCACCTTCAAGGAAAGGCAGTTTGTGTATCTGGACTCTGGGAAGGCACGTGAAGAAACTCATAAATTACAGGCATAATTATAAACCTGGAAAAGCAGTTGTTGGTTCAGTGGGGGGACCCAGTGTGTAGGGGTAATCTGCAGGGTCATGGTGTCATACAGGAATGCATGTTGGGCCTGTTGGAGGAAGGATGTGGAACCTTTTGCGAGGTGATTTCCCAGGATGCTGCCTTACCTGTGCTTTCTCTCTGAAACCTTTGAGTTTCTCACTTACCTACGTTACTTACTCAGCCTCTTCTCCCCGAGCTTCTTATACCTTTGACTCCAAGTTGTCAAGCCCAAGTTCCACAATGAAAAACAAATGATTCAGCACCGGCATCCTGCACCTTTTCTTGCGAAGCCTGTTGAACCAAAACCTGACCACTCTAACACTGGCCCACTCCAACAATGGCCAATCCGCTTGGACCTCGCTTTTTATTGGTTCGAGCTAAACTCACTCTGATGAGAATTGCTCTTCTCAAAAATGGAGAGCAGTTCTGGACCCCAGACTAGAATAGAAATATTTTGTCATTTATTGGATGCCATTTATCAAAATGTTACATTAGTTCAAACTAAATTTGCTATCAAAGTCACCGTGTACTACCCTGGGATTCATTTTTATGGATATTCACAGTAGATACAAAAAAGTACAGTAAAATCGATGAAGTACTGCATACAAACAAAGACAAACAACCAATATGCAAAAGACAAACTGCAAATGCAAAGAAGGCTCTTGTACCACCTTCTTGGTGGCAGCAGAGGAACAGAGCCTGCATGGTGGGGGTACTCGATAATGGATGGTGCTTTTTTGTGTGATGGACTGGGTATATCCACCACTTTCTATAGGTGTTTTCCCATTCTGGGGCAATGGTGATTCCATACCAGGCTGTGATGCAACCAGTGGAGTTTGGATGGATAGACGATGATGTGATGCAGATTGTGGAGATACTAATGGAGAAAAAAAGTGTGCGGTTAAAACCGCTGTTGGTTGGGGCATCTGGGGCCAGGGTCAATTGCATAGCACTGTTCTGTTTGTTTTAATATTAGGAATTGCTTTTCCCCAGAGTGAAAAGCAGTAATGTTCTGTCTGGAAATTCAGCGGGGCACGATGGGCACCGGTCACCTTTGCTTGGCCAGTGATGTCATTCCCTGTATGACATCGTCCTGCAGGGGAACAGCAAATTAGTTGGACCATGCTGCACTGGGAGCTCCCACCACTGGAAGTCCCAGGGCCATTCTCCTTCACCACTGCAGCTCCAAACTCTAGTATGCCTTCCAGATGTTAGTCACTGAACTTCATCCACCTGGCTTTTCTCCATCCCCACCTCTGCACACCTGCTTGAAATGTTCACGTAACCATGTTTTCAATATTCAAGGTCAGGCGGTGTCTGTGGAGAGAGGTGGACAGTGGGATGCAGCCCACCCACACTGTTTGCAATGACGCACCACTTAGCGTCACTGGTGAACCCGGTGATGGTTATCCCATCATCGGAGTCAGTCTGGAGAGCCGGTGATGGTTATCCCATCATCGGAGTCAGTCTGGAGAGCCGGTGATGGTTATCCCATCATCGGAGTCAGTCTGGAGAGCCGGTGGTTCAGGTCTGTCATCTTTAGATGGAGTGAAGTTAGAAATCTGTGCTTCCTTCTGCAGAGATGGGTGAAGGGCTGAGCTGAAGAACGTGAGCTGTGTGGAGGGGCAGAGACCAGGAGAGCCTCTGGTCTACCCACAGCTGGTGAGGGTGCAGTTCATGGCAACAAATGCTAAGGGGTGTAACAAAAAGGAATAAAGAGAAATAAAAGAAAGGATGGCACTTTTGAAAAATCTATCACTTCTATAGATGAGATGAAGAAAATTCCTTAGTGATAATTTAGTCAATAGGCTACATAATTGAAAACAATCACATCACATGGGCAATACTTGTTAGAAAGTACGAATCTTACAAAAAGTATTATTTCTAAAAACAATGGTTTCCAACAAGAGGCTTCAGGGTGAACAATAGATCCAGCGTTGCCCACCTGTACAGGAACAGTATATAAAGCACAGTTCTGGGGAAGTTACGGAACGGGATGCTTGCATCTCATTGTTTAATTTCCATTAATTACTGAGTGAATCATTCACAATTACTGTGGGGTCTTTGCTCCAGGTTCGTACCCTGTCGTCGTAGCGGTTTATTGCACAATTTCCCTTCAGTTTCTGACTTCTGTTCTGCTGTTCGCTGTTCGGTGGCTAGGCGGTCTCCAAAAGAGGGCAGGTAAGAGACTGGATCATTCATTGTACAACCTTTCCATTCATCTCAGTGAAGCAATGCATTCTAATCGTCACACTTTGTGTTTGACAGCTAAGTGTTTGACAGCTATTTTGGGATGGACCGTAGCTGGACTTCATTTCATCATGATCATGACTTCGGTCGCATTTTTAACATTATTAAGTCAACCAGACTGTGAGTTTGCCTACAGCTCTTCATCATTGTTTATGGCAATGCATGTTTTTGATGATCTGTGGTTTCTTTGTTCTCATAAGGACTCTGAGGTGGTTCCTCCCAATAATATCGAGTAAACTTAGTGATGACATCAGGGTAGTTTCTCCTCGTCTTTTGTTGTCTGCTGCGGTAGGAAGAGAGATGTACGCTCAGGCCTGCGGCCTGGTCAGTCGGTTGGGCTCTCCCTGCTCTCTTCAGTGCTTTGTGCAAGACTAGAGGGCCTGACATCATGAGCGCTTGGCCAGCCTAGGTCTTTATACAGTACAGTGCAAAATTTGAGGGGTGTGTGAGACAGACACATACACACACCCCACCCCCTCAGAATTTGCACAGCAGTGTATCATTCAGAGATAGTTAGATAGATAGATAGAGCTAGGGCACCTGGAACTTTTGCACAGTACTATATTTGTCAATGTGGAACAGAGAGTGAGTTTGTAAACCTGGCAGGAGCAAAGGGTGTTGGAAATGGTGAGGGTGGAGCACTGCGGGAGGGGTGTGGGACAGGTGGCAGTGATGAGCTCCAGAGATGTGTGGGGGGTGGGTGGTGAGACACCAAGCAAGGGCATTTCATTCCAAACAGTTGGTTGATTGATCACTACAGAATGGCTCTCTTGTGATCCCTGCTCCATCCCCTCTCCTTTCCCCCGCCACGATGCCCCTGTCCCTGACCCCTTCCCAGCCTCAGTCCACAATAGAGACCCAGATCAGAATCAGGTTTATCATCACTCACGTATGGCATGAAATCTGTTTAACTTTGTTTCCAGCATCAGTACAATGCAATACGTAAACTTACTACAGTACTGTGTAAAAGTGCTAGGCAGAGATAAGCTGGACAGTCTTTTCCCCAGGGTAGGGGAGTTCAAAACACAAGGGCATAGATTAGGGTGAGAGGGGAAAGATTTAAGTGTGATGATGGGATGGAACAATCTGACAGAGGAACAGGTTGAGGCAGGTACAGTACTAGAAGCTCTGGGAAGTGTTTAACACTTGTATAGGTACGTGGAGGGACGGGTCATGTACCGTCCTCTCTTTGCCATTGCTCTGTGAATTTGTTGTGGAAAGTGCCATTAGATGTGTTACTGTATTGTGGATGTGGGCGTTTGGTGTCAGTTTACTCAGTGTCATCACATTGTACAATTTCAGATCAAGGCTGTGAAAGGAGCTTTATTGTCTGGATCATATTCTTTGGAGCAGTGATCGTGGGTGCTGTGGTCTTTCTCTTCGACTTCGTGGTCCAACTCTGTAAGTAATTACCAAACCATTCAATAGCTGCATCGCTTCCCAGAGTAAAGACCTTCCCCGATCTCGCAGCCACTTCAGCTGCTACGAGGGTTTCCCAGGCTCTGCTTGAATTCCCTCATGGAGCTGCTGGCCGTGCAGGTGCGGTTTTGGACTCCTGCTGGGATGCAGAAATTGACAACCTCCAAGCTGAACTCCAGTGATACCCCACTGGGCTCCGTAGAGACTGATGGTGAGGTGTGATAGAGCGCAGAATAGGCCCCTCGAGCCATGCTGCCCAGCAAACCTCAATTTAATCTGAGCCTAATCACGGGGCAATTTGCAATGGTACGTCTTTGGACTGTGGGAGGAAACCCACACAGTCATGGGGAGAGCATACAAGCTCCTTACAGGCAGTGGCGGGAATTGAACCTAGGTTGCTGGTACCATAAAGCGTTGTGCTGACCACTACGTTACCACAAAATCCGTAAAGGATCAATTTCTTAGGTAGAATCAAAGTTGCAAATGAAGGCATCAACACTGAACAAATAGCACCAGGTATTTTGTTAAAATAGATTCCTACTGTTTGATAAAAATTTCATTTCATGTGTTTAGAAATTGACTAATTTATACCTAAAAGTTAATACATTGTGTTCATAATGCTGCTCTCTCTTGGACACTGATTCACCCAGCCCAGAGAACCTGGGGTACATACTGTGACCTTACAGGGGGCTCACCGGGTTCCAGAACCCATGTCGTACAGAAATTGCCCCATAAGTTAAGAACCTTTTCAGGTTTGCAATAATGATATGTTTACAATAATACAAGATACAGTCTGTGTTCTGAGTTAATTATGGTTGTGTTAGAGTAAATGTTGAAAATCATCATTAAAATGAAAAGCGTTGTTAAGGTTTATGCTGAGAATTCAGGAGAATGGTTTTGAGAGGGAAAATAAGTCAGCCGTGATGGAGGAGTAGAGGAGACTCGATGGGCCAAATGGTCTAATTCAGCTCCTATGTCTTACTGTTTTAGAGGAAGTGTAGGCAGGGCAATGTGATGTGGGTAGCTACAGGAAACAAAGATTAGTTTACAAACAGATCTCGTGTAACACCAGGTCTACCTGTATACAATTTCTTTTGAAGTTATAGAACTACTTTGTCTATTCACATTCCCCAGTTAACTTGGAGAGATTGCCTGTTATTGAAATATTCTCTGCGAGTTAGTACCTGGATTCCTCTGTCTGCCTTAGTCTCTGTAGGGGTGTCCCTCTCTGCCTGTCACCCTTCCCCTTGCTGTGACGCTTCTGCTGATTGACTGGGACTTACCTGCTTCCTATAACAAATGCACTTCTCTCATTTTAGTATTCTGCAGAAAGGAAAATCTTGAAACGGACCCACCAGATCCCTCAGCTTCTAATAAACATCTGATGTCCGATTTAGAAAGAGTACGGCAGTCTTCATTTTCAGACGACATTCCCAGTTTGAAGACTCAACAGTCTGGTCTCAGTCTTGATGACACCTTGGATTCCCATCTAAATACTGAGACACAGGAATCTTGCGTACTGGAGGTGGAAGAGCAGTGCAGTTGAAAATGAAAACATGGAGTCATAGAAAACTACAACACATCTCGTCTGTGCTAAGCCATTTAAATTGCTTAGTCCATCGACCTGCACCTGGACGGTAGCCAAACATCCAAAGGTTCAAAAGTTCATTTGTTATCAAAGCATACAACTGGAATTTCCTGGTGGGCAGAGACTGAGCAGTCACATTAGCAATCTCATTAGAGTTTTATCAACCCAGAATGGCAGAGCTTGCACTGTGATGTCAGCCTGTTTCTCCTGAATGACAACAAGAGCAAGGATAAAAATCATGTCATTCCAGTTGAAGGTGAAATCCATGTGTTCATCTCAAGTTTATCTCAGAATTAAGAATTTGTGCAGCAAAAAAATGCAAGCATAGGTTTCACATGCTAGACTATGAGCCTGATCATGTCAC